>NC_082670.1:73792911-74417911 GCF_025265405.1 Mesoplodon densirostris
GTAAGGAAGGGGAAAACAGCTCAAGGTCACATGGCTTTAAAGAGCATCGAGAAGCAACGGCTCCAGTCCTCCTTTGTGTGAGAATGTGAAAGTCAACCAAGTCAAAGCTTCCTCGGCTGTGATAGTGTTACCTGCAGAGACTTGTCATCACTCACTACACTGTCCCAGTTTACAGATCCTCTGTACAATGAGCGTGAGGGACAAAGGCCATTTTAACAACCTATTTCCTTGAACTAGCAGTAAAAAAAAAACCACTGATGACCTAGACCCCCACATTAAGTTCTCATATTTTCATTACACAAATGACACAGTAAAATGGGAGAGCAAAAAAATGAAGTTGAAAAAAGAAAATTTCAGGCCTGTGGATGGAATATTGGACTGGCTACCTGTTGGTTCTTCTTGGGCTGTCTTAGAAAAGAGAATTATTAAATGAAGTCAGCCAAACTCCAAACTTTGGGTTTTGAATTCAATGGGTCTGAACACCAAAAGTTCAGATTTTGCGTCTCAGGGAGACACTGCTGAGTCATATAGCTCCTCTAAGTTCTCACTGAAATTTCAGATTCCCCTTTGAATTTGGAAGAATTTCTCAGAAGCCATCATTTCTCCTTCTCTTCAGTTCTGCTCCGGCATTTTTACTTTTACATCATCTCCAGACACATTTCTCGCTCTTGTTCACACTCTGAATAAGCAGCCATGCAGTACTGGCTTCATTTGTCCTGGACCAGGCTTTACAGCCATGTGAGCTTCATTTCTAACACTTCTCCAAGTGAGTGATATATCTGGTCTTAACTTCCACTAAGGTTAGAAATACCAAAGCTCTCCAAAGTTCTAGCTTCTTATAGAACTGACTATGGTTTCTCAAAGAATGTTCTGTGAAATATTAGTTCTTTGGGATATTGGCAGGTATTACATGAATACCTGATCAAGTTTCAGAAAACGCCAGGTGAAACAAGTAGGTTATTTACTATAGGTTTAAAGACTTTCATATGGCAATATGCACTGTTAAGTTTCTAAGAGAGAAAGTTTTTGGAGTGCTTCTTAAACTGGTTTTGCCACAAATGTTTTCTGAATGAACATCTTGTAGGACTAGGGTTCTGCAGAAGATCCTTGAGGAAGCCTGTCAGATAATTTTATAATAATAAATCAACTATAATAAATGAAAGGAATAAACTATTTTTTTAAAAAAAGGAGTTTCTTTGGAAACTCCATAAACTGTAATAAAGGAGGCAGCCTTGATAACTAATTTGTTTATGCTTACTGGATTTGGACCTGGCCAAGAAGAGTAATGGTGATCACTATGGTCAATCAAGAGAGGGCTTTAAACTGGCAAAGTGAAGCATTATATACAATTCCAAATGGAAAAAAATACAGCTCTAAGGGCAACAGTCCTGCCTAATCTAATGTTTATTACTCATTTCTTTATTAAAGTCATGCCTGACATTAAAAAACCCAAAACCAAAAATCTCTCTTAAGTATTTGTCCTTAATGGCTAAGAACCACCAAATCCTTGAATGATAGCTCATAGCCCCAAATGATTTAATTAAAGAGTAAAAGGAAAATGAAGGCAGTTGAGCTTTATCAAAGAGAACCCAAGTACCTTAAAAGTAGCTATGAATGCAGCACAGGCCAGGACTGGCCTAGGAAACCAAGCGCTTCAGCCAAGCCTCAGCCTGGAGTTTATACACATGGCTTATCGAGAGCCGTAATAGAAGATCACTGATTTTGAAAGCCCCATTTCAGATGAATTTTAACCAAAATTATATTTAACATCCTTGTACAATCATTCCCCAGCTGAACACATGTGTGCTTACAGGACTTAATGAAAGAAAAAAAATCATGCAATTTTTAATAGCTAAATATTTGTTTGAGAAATTTGGGGGAAAAAAAAAAACCACACCAGGATCAGAGGCCAAGTCAGAGGCAGCACTTCCTCAGTCAGGACAAGGCTGACACTTAAACTGCTGGATGGGAGCCATTTGAGACAGTCCCCAACACAAAGTTCACGTGCAAGTGGTAAGAACAAGAGATTCAACCTGTCTATGCACGTGCATTGCTGAAAACACCCACTTGCTTAGAAAGCTCAGACAGTTGTGCCTACGCTCTATTTACCTTCATATTCTGCTTTCTTGGCTGTCTCAAGGTTTCTCCATTCTGTCCCCACCAGTCGGCTGAGCTCCCCAAAAGAGTAGTCTGGGTGCTGGGCCTTAATCACAGCTCTCATCTCACTGCTGAACAGGATGTAGCCACTCATGTTGATTTTCCGTTTGGAGCCTTCCTTCTTTGCACTGCCTTTGGCAGACTTTGGGGTAGACTGTAAGACAGAAAGCTCTTATAGCGCATCAGAACATTGCATCTGGTCAATTGATAAAGGTTTCTGGAAGCCAGGAACATGCGACTCAACAGCTACTGTTTTATAGACATGTTCAGTTTATAGCTGGCCATTTTCGTGTTCAAAACACAGCTCTTCCTTGCCTCTTACCATATACGAAAAATCAAAGTTTCACTGAATTCCATGACTGCAGTCTATAATAGTGACCTCACAATCAAGTCTTCAGAAAATTCTAAATGAAAAAAAAATACCAATAGGGATCACCTTAACCGAAAGATGAGATCCTAAAGAAAGAGAGACTAAAAAGGTATAAGCAATAAAAGATAGAGTAACAGAATGATGCAGTTCCTCATTGCTTTCCTTCAATACAAGGCAAGAAGAGCTTTCTAACTAAACCTGCCACTAAAACCAGCTGTCTGTGAAATTAAAAAAAAAAGATATTAAATTTTAAGTTATTAGTGGCATCGAGAAAAAAAAAAACAACCTGTTCCTTCCTGTAGCATTCTAGGTTGAAGCTCCCAAAATATAGGGGCTGGATGTCTCCTCCCTTTTGGGTTTGAATTTGCTACAAACCAGAGCTGGAAATAAGACAAGTAACAGGAACTTGTCACCTTCACCTGTGGGGGTGTGTAGGGCATGAGATCCAGCTCACTGGCCAGGGGAGTCTGAAGTTGAGGTAGAGAAGGAGGCTCAATGACCTCACTATCCTCTTCTCCCATCTCTTCAATATCATCATCTCCACCTTCTAACTCAGCAAATTTAGCTTCTAGCAACTGGATCTTCTTTTCCAATAAAGGTGAGGGCTCCTTCTGAGGAACAGTCGGTTTTCTAAAAGAAGTGACATAAAAACAAATAAATAAAATGAAATCACCTAACACTACTCCAGGATTGATCAGAAAGCAATGTTCTGCCTTAATATCTAGAAGCAACGTCCTGCAATCTGCAATGTCTATTCTAAGTCAGCAAGGGAAAGAATTAAAACATATATTTATAGTCACACCTACTTACAGATGCTTGTTTTTAAGGGATTCTGCTGAATACCCACAAAAGCACTGGGTGCAAAGTTAAGATCTAGTTGCCAATATATAGTGAAAAGAATTTTCGTAGTCTACAGAACTGTGCAACCTCTTAATAGACAGGCTATGAACCAGAACCAAAGATTTCTGCCTCCATATTATAATTACTGAAGTCTACGCCAAGAGGACTGTTACACCAGTTATCACATCTCAGCAGATTATGAGGATTTTCCTTTAACTGAATGAATTAATATTTTCTATTTGAAATGTCGACTGCTCTGGTTTTAGACCTAATAAAAAACACAACCAAAAAACCCACCCTGGACTATGCTATTATGATATCAATTTTACTATTAGGAGCTGAAGTGATCTTTCTTCCTTAGTTTTTCAAGTTTACCTGAAGTAATAAATTTCATCATCTACCACTTTAGCAGAGAGTGAAAACCTCTTCAGTCCCTTGAATTTCTTCATCTGCTTGTCACTTTCATTGTAGCGGCTCTCACAAAGCAGAATGTCATTTTCTGGAATTTCAGTTGGCCTGCAGGAGAGGAAGTCCTTGAATGACAATACAGCACACTTTCCTGAAAGAGAAAATTGGAAAGAAATTAAAGAACTAAACTGTGGTCATAGCTAACAGTTATTTTAAATTTGTATTATTTTTGAATTAATATATCCACATGATTCAAGTTAGAAGATTTAAAGGGTATACACAGGTGTAAGAATAGATATGTAGGTCAATGGAACAGAATTAAAAGTCTAAAAATAAACCCACACAACTGAGTTTTTACGGGTAACTGATTTTCGACAAGGGTGCCAAGACAATTCAATGGGGGAAAGAATAGTCTCTTTAACCAGTAGTGCTGGAACAACTGGATTTCCGCATGCAAAAGAATGGAGCTGGAAGCCTACCATATACCATATACACAAATTAATTCAAAATGGATCAAAGACCTTAATGTAAGAGCTACAACTATAAAACTCTTAGAGGAAAAACATAGGTGTAAACCTTCGTGACCCTCTATTAGGCGATGGTTCCATAAATGTGACATCAAAATCACAAACAACCAAAGAAAATAAAGATAAACTGGACTTCACCAAATTTAAAAACTTCTGTTTTTCAAAGGACACAAAGTGGAAGGACAACACATAGAACAGCAGAATATATTTGCAAATTATATCTCTGGTAAGAATCTAATATCCAGAATATATAAAGAACTCCTACAACTCTGCAATAACAAGACAACTAAAAAAATAGGCAAAGGATCTGAACAGACATTTCCCCAAAGAAGATACACAGATGGCCAATAAGCTCATGAAAAGATGCTCACATCATTACTCACTAGGGAAATACAAATCAAAACTGAAATGAAATACCACTTCACATTCATTGGGATGGCTATTATAAAGGGAAAAAAGCCAAACAAACTAACAAAACCTCCAGAAAGTAACAAGTGTTGGTAAAGATGTGGAGAAATTGGAATCTGGTGGTAATGTAAAATGGTACAGCTGCTGTGGAAAACAGTTTGGCAGTTTCTCAAAAAGTTGAACAGAGTTGATCCAGCAATTCTACTTCTAGGTAAATATCCAAAAGAACTGAAAGCAGGGACTCAAACAGATACTCATACACCAATGTTCATAGCAGCATTATACACAATTGGCCAAAAGGTAGAAACCACCCGAATGTCCATCAACAGATGAATGAATAAATAAAATGTTATATATACATATAATAAAATACTATTCAGCCTTAAAAAGGAATAAAATTCTGATACATGCTACACTATGGATGAACCTTGAGAATTTTTTACTTATGCTAAGTAATATAAGTCAGACACAAAAGGACAAATTTTGCATGATTCCACTTATACAAGGTACCCAGAATAGGCAAAATTCATAGAGAAATAAAGTAAAACAGTGCTTACCAGGGGCTGGGAGAGGCGGAAATGGGTAGTTATTGCTTAATGGGTACACAGTTTCTATTTCGGGTGATGAAAAGTTCTCGATGTGTTCTAGTGAGGGTTGTACAATACTGTCTATGGATTTAATGTCACTGAATTGTCCAGTTAAAAATGGTTAAAATGTTGCACATTATGTTACGTATATTTTACCACACATACAAACTTACAAATGGTAGCATATCACTTATATTGTTTTACACCTAAATTTTGCTCCAAAATAATATATCTTGAGGATCACTGCTGGTATTAATATATTTATTCAACTAGCTCCCTACTGATGGATATTTAGGTTGTTTCCAAATTTTTGCTCTCCTACTGAAGCAAAACAATGTTGACATAAATAATTTAAGACATATATTGGACTTCCCTGGTGGTGCAGTGGTTAGGAATCTGCCTGCCAATGCTGGGGACACGGGTTCGAGCCCTGGTCCAGGAAGATCCCACGTACCGCAGAGGAATTAAGCCTGTGTGCCACAACTACTGAGCCTGTGCTCTAGAGCCCACGAGCCACAACTACTGATCCTGCGTGCCACAACTACTGAAGCCCACGCGCCTAGAGCCTGTACTCCGCAACAAGAGAAGCCACTGCAATGAGAAGCCCGCGCACCACAACGAAGAGTAGCCCCCACCCGATGCAACTCGAGAAAGACCACACGCAGCAACGAAGACCCAACGCAGCCTCCCCCCCAAAAAAGACACATATCAATTTGCACATGGATGAATACATTTGAGGAATAAATTTCTAGAAGTACAAAACCTGGGTCAAAGGGTATGTACACTTTAATTTTTATAGGTATTATCAAATTACCTTCCACAGAGGTTATGCTAATTCATAAACCCACCACAAAGTGGGCAAATGCCACTTCCCTGTATTCTTGTTTGTTTGTTTTTGCGGTATGTGGGCCTCTCACTGTTGTGGCCTCTCCCGTTGTGGAGCACAGGCTCCAGACACGCAGGCTCAGCGGCCATGGTTCACGGGCCCAGCCGCTCCGCAGCACGTGGGATCTTCCCAGACCGGGGCACGAACCCGTGTCCCCTGCATCGGCAGGCGGACTCTCAACCACTGCGCCACCAGGGAAGCCCCACTTCCTTGTATTCTTATCAACTAGTAAACATATGAATTCTTGACAATTTGATAGGTAATTAAAAAAAAAAAGCAGCATCTGGGTAATTTTAATTTGCATTTCTCTACTGGCTTAAGTTCGTATTTTCTTTTAAGAACCACTGATAAACTTCTCTCTGCTCTCTCTTAATCTTTGCCCATTTTCCTATTGGATGCTGATCTTTTTTTCTAATTGTTTATAGGAACTCTTCATATATGAGGGAAATTTGACCTTTTTCTATGATATACATTGCAAACATCTTCCCAAAGTTGTCATCTGTCTTTACTTCTGCCAAACATTTTAAACTTTTATATAGTTGGATTTATCCATCTTTCTTATATGAGTTCTGGGTTTTATGTTAAAGGTTATAAAAATTTCTTTCCCATCACTTCTGTTGGTATCTTTGCTACTTCATTTTAGGTTCATTTAAGCCTGTGATTTATCTGGGAATTTATTCTGAAGTTGACATGAGAGATGGATACAATTTTACTTTTTCCAAATGGCTACCTAATTTCCAAATATTACTTAGAGAAAAATCCATCTTTTCCCACTTACCTGGGATGTCACTTTTATCACAAATTAAATTATATTTGAGTCTACTGCTAAAGTTTCTATTCTGTTCAAATAATCTGTTTATTCATATAAATAATTTAAATTATTATAGTGTTATGATGTTTTAGTATCTGTAAGGATAGACACTCTCCCCTTCACCATGCTTTTCAGAATTTTCCTGATTTTTGTTTCTTTTTTGACATGATGTTAAAAAATCAGTTTATTTAGTCCCAACTTTCTCACAGAAAATTCCCATTGGTATGTCTATTGGGATCACATTAAAGATTAATTCAGGGAGAATGAACATCTCTATGATGTTGAAAATTCTTATTCAAGCACATGTTATGCTCTGAAATTTGTTCAAGCATTCCACCGATTGACTGATTGATTGATTGATTGGGTGTGTTGGGTCTTTGATGCTGCGCGCGGGCTTCCTCTAGTTGCGGTGAGCAGGGGCTACTCTTCGTTGCAGTGCGCAGGCTTCTCATTGCGGTGGCTTCTCTTATTGTGGAGCACAGGATCTAGGTGCACAGGCTTCAGAAGTTGTGGCTCACGGGCTCTAGAACGCAGGCTCAGTATTTGTGGTGCATGGCTTTAGTTGCTCTGCAGCATGTGGGATCTCCCTGGACCAGGGCTCGAACCCATGTCCCCTACATTGGCAGGCGGATTCTTAACCACTGTGTCACCAGGGAAGCCCAAGCATTCCCTTTTAAATGCATTAAAAGTAGCACTAAAAAACTTTCTTTATACAACTGTGGCAATACCTTGTTAAATTTATCCTAAGGTAATTCTATCTTTTTATTATTATTTAATCTTCTTTTTTACAGTGCATTTTTAAAAATTAATTAATTAATATTTTGGCTGCCTTGGGTCTTTGTTGCTGCGCGCGGGCTTTCTCTAGTTGCAGCAAGTGGGGGCTACTCTTTGTTGCGGTGCACGGGCTTCTCATTGAGGTGGCTTCTCTTGTTAAAGAGCACGGGTTCTAGGCACGTGGGTTTCAGTAGTTGTGGCACGTGGGCTCAGTAGCTGTGGCTCACGGGCTCTAGAGCACAGGCTCAGTAGTTGTGTCATACGGGCTTAGCTGCTCTGCGGCATGTGGGATCTTCCTGGACCAGAGCTCGAACCCGTGTCCCCTGCATTGGCAGGCGGATTCCTAACCACTGCACCACTAGGGAAGTCCTATTATTTAATCTTTTAAGGCAATTAGTTTGTTATTAATTTTATATTCAACCATCTTACTTCTCTTATTATGTGCCATGGCTTCTTGGTTGAGTCTCTTGAATTTTCATCTCCTTAATTTCCTTATTTGAAATGTCTGTTTCTTACTTCTATCTGCACTGGCTAGTACCTTCAGAACAACGTTAAACATGAGTGACAAGAACATTCCTATTTTGCTCTTGACCTTAACAGGAGTGTTCATAGCTAACAACTTACTAAACATTTACAAGCAAAACATGTAAAAACAGGCCAGAAACACTTTATAACTTTTTTTTTTTTTTTTGCGGTACACGGGCCTCTCACTGTTGCTCCGGACGCGCAGGCTCAGCGGCCATGGCTCACGGGCCCAGCCGCTCCGCGGCACGTGGGATCTTCCCGGACCAGGGCACGAACCCGCATCCCCTGCATCGGCAGGTGGACTCTCAACCACTGCGCCACCAGGGAAGCCCATAACTCTTTTTTTTTTTTTGGCCGCACTGTGGCTTACAGGATCTTAGTTCCCTGACCAGGGATCAAACCAGTGCCCCTGTAGTAGAAGCGTGGCGTCTTAACCGCTGAAGCACCAGGGAAGTCCCCATATTACAAGCTTAAAATAGTTATAATTATTATCACTGCCTTGGATTTACACAGCACTTTACTTACATAATCCAAAGGCTTTTCAATCCGGAGAAGGTACAGTTAGTATTTTCCATACTTCAGAGAGTAAAAATAAGAGATTTGGAAGAGGTAAAAATTCTGCTCACAGCTAAAGAGTAAAAATGACTGGTGGCCTTGGAATGGACGTATTGTCCCTGTCCTGACTTGGGGTTCCCACCAGGCCCTCAAAAGATAGGGAAAAGACAAGAGTTTAGGAAGCTTCATTTACTAATGGATAAAAAATCTGTAAAAACCTGCTGGATTTCGACTGGAACTGCAATGAATCTATACATCAATTTGGGAAGAACTGACATCTTTATAATACTGAGTCCTTCAGCTATAAACATGACGGATCACTTCATTTATTTAGGTCTTCTTTAATTTCTCTTGATAATTTCCTGACGGTTTTTTTTTAGCATGTGTATGTGTGAGTCTTATATATCTTTTAAAAGATTTATTCCTAGATATTTAATGTAAATTGAATATTTAAAAATTTTAGTTTTCTAACTGCTCAGTGACGGTAAATAGAAATAGAGATGATGTTGATATTTTCACTAATTCTAACAATTTATCTGAACATTTCTTGGATTTTCTTTGTACCTTTGCAAAAATTGATAATTTTATTTTTCCTTTCTAATCTTTAAAAACTTTTTATTTTTCTTGCCTTACTAAGAATAGTTTTTCAATTAAGGAATCATTAAAAAAAATCTACTCTGAAGAAAACAGAACTTGCAATAAATTAGGAACTGGCATGTTTGAGGAGCTGAGGTTCCTGGAGATTTTATCACTCAAGTGGCCTAAGGGTAAAGGTACTCTCTGCCAGGTGAGGCCATGTTCATTCCCAAAAGCAACTCCTTGGTGGCCATTTGATTACCATTCAAGTTAGTGAGGACAACTCTTAACAGAAACTGAACAAATAACATATATATAATAGTTAGGAAAACAGTACTATTTCCTAAGTGAAATAGGCCCACCAGGTCTATATCGTAGAAGATGAAAAAATTACACCTAATTATCCTTAAAACTTTTGTTTCAGAGAGACAAAAATGAGATTCTACAGTGTGTATACTAAACACAATGAAATTATAAATCCTCTAGGCTTAAGTTTAAACACTTTAAATTATTAGTCTACAAAAACAAATTAATTTAAAAAAAGATCTGCCTCCTTGCATTTAAGTCAATATAAAATATAACGAAGAAACACTTTTCTCCCATGGGGAGGGAGGATACAGAAATCCACAAGCTGGGATGAAAAGCCAGTTTGTGACCACTAGATGCATTTTCTTTAGGGGTTTATCTCAAGATGAACATCTCACTGTTGTCCTGTTGTCCTGCCTAGTATTATTGGCACCCCCTTTCACTCTCAAAAGTGTCCCAGTTGGCTGTAAACCAACCAACAATCCAAATACCAGTACAGAAGTATAAACGAGAAGACCTAAGTTTCAGTTCTGGTCCATTTCTTGGACAGTAACATGACCTTTCTGAGAATATCAGCATCTTTTACACAGGGTTATGGTTTGAAATAAATGAAATCCTAGATTTAAAAAAAAACTAGTTTATAAACTACAGAATGCAACACATTCTAACAGGCAACTGTAAAAAGGAATTACTTCAAGTGATGTCAGTGAAAATGGCAGTTGGGGAATCCACGTGTTCCTTCACAGAAACACTAAGAAAAGCTAGCAAAAACTGTGAGAATCAACATTATTGGAATCCTGGAAAACAGCTAAAAGTTTACAGCAACCAAATGAATCCTTACTTAAGGAAAAAAGTGACTGAAAGCCAGCAGGAGAGCATTGTGGCATTTTAATCTACCTCATCCATCCCCCCACCCCCCAACTCTTATTCTTTGGGGAATAAGAGTTTTGAAAAGCTTCCACATAGTCCTGAAAATCTAGAAAGCCATGCACATGCCATGGGCAGGGTGCATGCTCAGCCAAGACCTGAGAAGGCCCTAAGCTCTCACCTTTAGCTGACTATCAAGCCCTGCACGAGCAGGTAGCAAAGGCAAAGGCAGAGTTGTACACTTTTGCACTGAGTTTTGTGCTCCAACAAAGATGCAGTATGCTTGCAAAGACAAACTTTTGAGCTCCAACAAAGATGCAGTATGCAATTGCAAAGACTGGGAATTTTGGTTTTTTTTTTTTCTTTTTTTTTTTGCGGTACGCGGGCCTCTCACTGTTGCAGCCTCTCCCGTTGCGGAGCACAGGCTCCGGACGCACAGGCCCAGCAGCCATGGCTCATGGGCCCAGCCGCTCCACAGCATGTGGGATCTTCCCTGACCGGGGCACGAACCCGCATCCCCTGCGTCGGCAGGCGGACTCTCAACCACTGCGCCACCAGGGAAGCCCTTTTGGGTTTTTTTGATCCAAGCATTTAAGAAAATCCTGTTAAGTCACTAGCTGACCACAAAGCTAGCAGAACAGAGACTTCAGTGATAGCATAAAGAACACAGTCTTTAAACTAGCTTAGAAAAGTCACTAAACAAGCAACGACAACCCACAATAAGCAATAACAACAAAACTTGAGGAGGGGGGAGAATCTGATTTCTAGAGTTATCACATCATAATATTCAAAATATAGTTTCAACATCCAGTTTTCAACAAAAAAATTATGAGGCATGCATGAGACAAGTAAGCGTGGCTTATTCACAGGATTAGAAAGAAATGAACAGAAACTGTCCCTGAGGAAGCTCAGACACTGAACTTACTAGACAAAGAATTTAAATCAACTGTCTTCAATATACCCAAAGAGCTAAAGGAAACCATGGACAAAGAACTAAAAGAAACCAGAATGATGTCTCACCAAATAGAGAATATCAATAGACAGAAAATGTAAACACTAAATAGATATTCTGAAGCTGAAAAGTATAATAACTGAATTGAAAAATTCATTAGAGGAACTTCCCCAGTGGTCCAGTGGCTACGACTCTGTGCTCCCAATGCAGAGGGCCCGGGCTCAATCTCTAGTCAGGGAACTGGATCCCACCTGCTGCAACTAGGAGTTCACATGCCACAACTAAAGATCCTGCATGCTGCAACTAAGGATCCTACAGGCCTCAACTGAAGATCCCACATGCTGCAACTAAGACCCATCACAGACAAATAAATAAATAAATATGGAAAAAAAAGAAAAATTCATTAGAAGGGTTCAACAGATGATCTGAACACACAGAAGAATCAATGAACTTGAAGACAGGTCGATTAAAATGAAAAGTCTGAGGAAAAGAAAGAAAAAAGAATACAGAAAAATGAACAATATCTTAGAGACCTGTGGCACACCATTAAGCATAACCAACATAGGCATAATAGGAGTCCTGGAAGGAGAAGAGAAAGAGAAAGGGGCAGAAAAAATATGTGAAGAAACAGTGGCCAAAAACTTCCCAAATTTGATGAAAGACATGAAAGAAAAAAACTGCCAATGGAGGATTCTATATCCAGCAAAAGCAGCCTTCAAAAATGGAGGAATCAAGACATTTCCAGATAAACAAAAGATGAGGGAGATTGTTGCTACCCGACCTGTCCTACAAGAAATGCTAAAGGTTCTTTAGGCTGAAATGAAAGGACATTAGACAATAACTTGAAGTCATACAAAGAAATAAAAACCACTAGTAAAGGTAACTACATAGGTAAATATAAAAGACAATATTATATTTTTGGTTTGTAAATCCTCTTTTTCACCTATATGATTTTAAAGACAAATACACAAAGCAATAATTATCAATCTATGATAATGGGCACACAAAGTATAAAGAGGTAATTTCTTACAATAATACAAAGGGGGAGGGATGGAGCTATAGAGGAACAGAGTTTTTTTGTATAGCATATGAAACCAGATTGTCATAAATTTAAGATGTAATCCCCAGGGTAACCACGAAGAAAATAACTAAAAAAGAATCAATGATACAGTTGTCCTAACCAAAGAAGACTTCAGTCTCACTTTTGTTATGTTCCCTTTGAGTCTCTCGACTAGGTTTACACTAGGGAGTAAAGCTCTAGGGCACAAGTTAAAAGGAAGACTTTCTCTGCTGCAGAAACTCAAGAAGGATTTAGTAACTTCACTAGATTTTGTTGCCTCTCCCTAGAGGGGAAGAGGAAAATGTACTGAATTATTGGCCATTCAGACATTTTTACCATGTCCAATTCTGAAAAAATTCAAAGCACCAAAAACAATGTAGGTAAACAGTAAAGTGACCAAAGTCTAAGTGTAAAATACTTTTTAATCTGCAAATTTCCTTTTGGTCGTAAGCATGGTGGCTCCTTCAACTTTATAACCATATGTAATCAATATAAAGCTTGTGACTAGTAACCTTTTGGAAGACCACTCCAAAAGATGTAAACAGTAGTTGGTGTAAGTAAGCTAATGAGTTAATTCAGGGCCAGAATAAATACAACAGCTGAAAACAATAACAGTATATGGTGCATATAACTAGATCTGAGAAGCAGAATGCCCCTGTGAACACTCAGTAGGATGACACAACAGAAACCAAAACAAGAGTCCTTCACATTTTTGGAATGGGAACAATAACACTACTAGGGTTAATCCAACAGCGACTGTAAAAGTTTTTTAATTGCTCTCCCTGCTTCCTACCTTATTCTTACAACACATCCTCCAAACTGCAGCCACAGTGATTCCTCTAATGCGTATACATCGGCTCAAATGGCCTCTCTGCTCAGACTCCTCACAGGACCTCTCATCTGTTCCAGATCAATCCCTGCACTGTCTGTAAGACCTACCATGACCGAGTGCCCAGCCACCTAGAGGGCTCATTCCCTACCACACCCCCTGGCTGATCCAGCCACCTGGCTTTCTTATTGTGACTCAAACATGCCCAGATACTCTGCCTCAAGGTCTTTGAGTTTGGTGTTTGCTGTGCCTAAAAGGAGTAAAATCTCAGTTTTCAATGGTTTTCTTCCTCACTTCCTTCAGGGCTCTACTCTCATGTCACCTATCAGAGGGGCTTTTGTTGACCACATTACCTGAAATAGGACCTCCCCTCAACATTACTCTCTATCCTCTTCCTCTGCTTTATTCTCATTCATAGCCCTAATTACTACCTGATGTTCTATATATTTAATTTTTATTTATTTACTGACTCCCCAGCCTCTGCCCCACTGTAAGTCTCTGAGACAGCTGAGATTTTGGTTTTATTATTGCTGTATACCTAGCACCTAGAAGAGTACCCAGGACAGAAGAACTATTCAACCAACTGTGGAATGAATAAGATTAAATTAAAAGCATGAATTACCTACAATTAAAAGCATGAATACCTACCTAGAATACATGTCATGGGGCAGGTTTCTTCCAGATTACTCAGAAACACTTCTTTCTTGTAGAACATTTTTGTGGGCTCGTGTTCCGTCTCTTCTGGGTGAATGAAGATGGGGCCGTAAAAATATGCAGCTCCATCTCGGACCCATACCTTTTCAATTCTTGGGAGAAAAAAATGGAGAAATTCCATTAAAATAGAGTTCTTACAGGTTTCATTCCTAAAGCCTTAGTCTAACAAAACTTCTGTTAACCAAAAACTTAATGATATGCACTATTTAGAGGAGTTTCATTGGCTGTTTTGATAATAAGACAATTTCCTTGATTTTTTTCCCCTTTAAGCATATGAGAAGATACCTGGAAAAAAGAGAAGTGAACATTTGGCTACTCATCTCAGGGGGAAAATTTTTTTTTAACATAATACTAAGGCATACAACTTAATAGTTTAAGCTGCCTCTCAGGTTTTCTTCCTGAGATGCTAAGCATCTATCATTGGATTTGTGAGCTGAATAAACACACAGATCATCAATATTTGGGGTCAGATCACATTAGTGGCACATATTCCTTTAAGGCCATGGTTCATGACCTTTTTGAAGGTCAAGATCTAATACCCCTTTACCCCATGAGAATCTGATGAAAGTCACAGACCATCTCCCTAGAAAAAAATAAAAATTAACATCTGACTGTTCAGTGCAGATACTGTACCATTCCTCACAACCACACCATAAAGTTGCTATTATTATTATTGTCCCAATAGCCTCACGGTTCCAGACATGAAGCAGCGTCCTCATTGCAGTTAATGGTAACTCTACCCTTCCAGTTCCTCAGGCCAAAATGCAGGGGTCACCCTTGATCCTCTCTCGGACACTACATTCTCTTTAACTCAATCTTTCAAAACAGGATCTGACTAATTTACAGAATTGGATCTGACTAATGGCCTGAACCACCCTCATTCTTGCCTGGATTATTGCAATAGCCTCCTAGCAGATCTCACTGTTCTACCTTTGACTCTTTACAGTCTATTCTTAACAATCAGTAGACAGAGCAATCCTGCTAAGACCTAAGTCAGATGTCAGTTCTGGGGACTTCCCTGGTGGTCCAGTGGTTAAGACTCTGTGCTTCCACTGCAGGGGACGCAGGCTCGATCCCTGGTAGGGGAACTAAGATCCTGCATGCCTCGCAGTGTCGCCCCGAAAAAAGTCACTTTTGTGCTGAAAATAATCTGTGACATTTCATTTAATTCAGTAAAGGTCCAAGTCCCTACAATGGTTTCTGAGTCCCACAAGATTTGCACTATATCCCTTGGCTCTCATATCTCCTATCTAACTTATGTACAGCTCACTCCACCTGTAACAAACTCTGATGATTTGAACAGGCCAGGAATGCCTCTCTTCCAGTCTTTACACAGGCTGTTCTCTGTCCCTGGAAAGCTTTCTCCCTGGATATTCACATTACTCACTTCCTTGGTTTCTTCAAGTGTTGGCTCAACTGCCAGCTCTCAGTGAGGCTTTACATACCATCCTATTTAAAGTTTTGAACACCCTAACTTTGACCATGGCACTCCTGATTCCCCATACCCAGCTCTATTTTTTTCCACAGCACATATCATAATGTAATGCACTATACACTTTACTTATTCATGATGTTTCTAGTTTGTCTTCCCACTAGAAAAAAGATCCGTGGGACTAAGGATACTTGTTTTATTCACTAATGTATCTACAGAGCCTGGCAAATAGTAGGTGTGTAATAAACAATTACCGAATGATGAACAAATACAATGAGGAAACAAGCTCAGAGAGTTAAGTCATTTGCCTATGGACATTAAACTAGCAGGGCTGGGGCTTAAACCAAGATCTCTTGGAACCAACTACTTTCCTTAACTACTATCCTCTACTGCCCAGCCCTGCACCCTGACTCCTTTAATGCTATTCTATGCCACCCAACCATACTTCCATCCATTTACTTGTTCATCAAATATATGAGCCTCATGCACTATGCTTGGAGCAGGGGATATAAAGGTATATATATCGCTTTTTTGCTCAAAAAAAGAGGGTCTCTAACTCTCAGGGCATTTGCAGTCTGGTATGGAAGCCTGATAATATAAATGATATGTGCTCTGAGAAGAAGGAAATAAACAGTGCTCTGAGAATGTGTAATAGGGAGACCTAACCTAATCTGGAGGAGACAGGAAAGGCTTCCTTAAGGAAGAGCCATTTCAAATTTAAGCTAAAGGAGTTCACCATATGAAGCTGGCAGGGAGATTTCTGGGTTGAGAGTTCAGTAAACGGTAGGAGAAGAAAAAGCAAAAAAAAAAAAAAGGGATTCATGGAAGCAATTTAAAGAAGGAAGTGTGGCTAGAGGCGTAAACAGGGAGAGTGTGGTGTGAGAGGAAGTTGGAAAAGTTGCCAAGGGAGGGACTTTAGCCTTCATCCTAAACAGTGATGAATTTCTACTGGCTCGGAATCTCTCAAACCAAACCTCGTCCTCTCTACCTCAAAAATGCTCACCTGCCCACACGAGGGCGCACCAGGCCATGGGACTTGATGAAGACACAGTCGCCAACCTTCAGCCACATGTCATTATACCGGAGCTGCTCAAAGTAGTGGCAACCTGGTTCACCGTTAGACATTTCCACAGGGACATCTTCTTTCTCCTGTGGTAAAGGAAACTGGTTGAAGACAGGCCGCTGACAATCAAGGAGTTGGCAGAGAAGGTAAGAAGGGAAAGCAGATTTCCTTCATTTTAACTTAAAAGAAAAAATAACCATAAACAGAAGCTCTGATAAAGATAGGAAACCAAAGGAATAGGTTACTGAAATCAAACTAAGTCTTACTAAATATTGTATCTATTTTAAATTTCTAGTTAATTTTCATAAAATAATGTTACTCCAAGACTGTTTTATTCCCCTCTCCTTTCTTCCCCCATTCTCACAGAATTCAGCAAAAAAAAGCAATGGAGAAGTCTTATCAGCATACAGAAAACAGCCTCACGCAACTGTTAAAAAGATAAGGAGCAAATTCTACACAAGCTTCCTCTTCACCACATTTCTTCATATTAACAATTGACTGATTTAAAAATTTTATCATTTTGATTTATTCCAACATGGAAAGGAACAGCATAGCCTCTGTGACATAAATACACATACTCTGTTTTTGAATAAATTACAGGGTCTGTCACCTACTGGCTGCTGTGACATGGGTAAATTACTTGACCTCTTATGCCTTAGGTTCATCATCTGTAAAGTGAAGATATTGTGCCCATCAGGTGGGGCTGTTAGGAAGCTTAAATGACACAATTCACGTTACGTACACAGAATAATGCCTGACTCAGAAGAAAAATAAAAGATAATTCTGACTAATGAAAATAAGAAACATAATTTACTGAGAACCTAGCAGATACTAGCACAGCACTAGGTGTTTTAAATATAAAAGCTCTAAAACACATAAAAGCTGAGGAAACTGCAGAACATCCCCCAAATTTTCTACTGCATCTCCCTGAGAATGTCTGAAACTTCAAACTTAAGGAAAAAAAAAATCTCCTTTAGACTGTCCAAAATAATTTAATGTTTTGATCTTCATGATTTCAAATGTGGTACTGAAATGGACTTCCTGGAAAATCCTTAAGAATGAGAGAGGTCCCACATATATGCTGGGTGAGGGGCACCTGAAGGAATGGAAGCTATGAAAAAGAAAGCCCTGAGGTTAAGAATACATTTTTATTTCAGGAATGGGTTCTGTTCTAGTTATTCATCTAAAAAGTTCTTAGCATGACATGTTTTGGCCATGCAATATTAAAATAAATATATGAGACTAAAAAAAGTAACTCATACATAGAGAGGACACTGGGGACTTATGAATTCTAATGACAATAATAATAACAAATTTAAGTTACTTCCCACATTGACTTCCACTGACATTTCTTCTTTTAAAATTAATGTCTCTATGATTCCCAGACATACTGGTAAAATGTAAAAAATATCATGTTTTTTCCCAAGCTCCTTTCTTTTCTCTTTCACTGTAAGGACACTAAAATGGATATTTTTTCTAGGACACTAAAAATTCATTTTTTCCAGTTTTTACATTAACAATTTAAAAACTTTATTTTTCTTCTTTATATAAAAAGTATATTTGTTGGAAATAATTCAAACATTAGAGTATGTAAAATTTAAAAAACAAGTCTCTTGTGATCTAACCCTAATCATCCAGTTTAGTTTATAGTTTACCATGTTGTTTACACATACATATATGTAAACATACATTTTGACTTTTCTGAGTAATGATGGAACCACATCCCATTGTGCTACCTGTTAATTCCTTTTGCTGGCTGCACAGTTTGCATTATATGAATGGATGTATAACAACTTAATTCCCATTCACAGGCATTTGGGTTTGGCCTAGGGTTTTGCTTTTACAAACAACACTTATGTCACCCTTTGGCGTACCTAGCTGAGTACTATGTTGGAACACATTCCCTGCCATCAAACAGCAGGGCCAAAGGGAATGCCACTGATGGGAGATGAGAGTGTGTTACCCCACACCGACACCAGGCTGCATGTATTATCAGGCTTCAGATCTCTTGCCAATTTGCTGGGCATTTTAAAAGCTATTAGATTAATACGTTTTCTTACATTTTTGAATGACCTTCTATAAATGATCTGTATGGTCCTTTGCCCATTTTTCCAGTATTATTTTTTCCCTAGACTTCAAAGAGCTCTTTGTACATTAGAAACAGCAGTCCTTAGACTGTTTCATTAAACTAACTGATATTGTCAATTGTATCAAGAAAATGATCTTTTTTTTTCTTTTATGGCTACTGGGCTTTATATCATGTATATAAAAGGATCCATTCCAAGCTTATAAATGAATAAAAGATTACAGGTAAATAATAGTAAATGTACTTACGTTAGCAACTTATGTTTCTTTTTTAATGTTTATATCTTATTTTAGAATATGAAATGAGGTAGAGTTCAGGTGGGGTTTTTTTTCTTCTTTTTTTCAAATGGCTACCAGTTTTTCCAGTATCATTTGATTCCATCCTCTCTTGCCGATTTGAAATACTACCTTTATACAAACTTTCAGTTATAAAATAAATGAATCACAGGTATGAAATGTACAGTGTGAGGAATAATTACGTAATATCTTTGTATGGTGACAAATGATGACTAGACTCACCATGGTGATCATTTTGAAATGTATAGAAATACTGAATCAGGAACTAACATAGTATTGTAGGTCAATTATACTTCAAAAACACAAACTCAGAAAATGAGATCAGATTTGTGGTCACCAGAGGCAGGGGATGGGGGAGAGGGGGATTGGATGAAGGTGGTCAAAAAGTACAAACTTCCAGTTATAAGATAAATAAGTATTAAGGATGTAATGTACAACATGATAAATATAATTAACACTGCTGTACGTTATATACGAAAGATGTTAAGAGAGTAAATTCTAACACTACTCATCACAAGGAAAAAAAATTTTTTTTTCTATTTCTTTAATGTTGTATCTATATTGAGATGATGGATGTTCACTAAACTTACTGTGGTAATCATTTCATGATATATGTAAGTCAAATCATTATGCTGTACACCTTAAACTTATACAGTGCTATATGTCAATTATATCTCAATAAAACTAGAAGGAAAAAAGGCGACTGTGGGACAAAAGGGAAAGTATGAATCAAGTCTCTAGATTAGTAAATAGTATTAAAGTTAATTTTCTGGTTTAGATCCTTGTACCATGCTTTACAAGGTGTTAACATTAGCAGAAGCTGAATGAAGAGTATAAGGAATGTCTCTGTACTATCTTTGTTAAGCACTTGGCACATTTGTTAAGTCTAAAGTCACTTCAAAATAAAAGTTAAAATATATAAAATATATAAAACTACGGACTTCCCTGGTGGCGCAGTGGTTAAGAACCTGCCTGCCAATGCAGGGGACACGGGTTCAATCCCTGGTCCAGGAAGATCCCACATGCCAGAGAGCAACTAAACCCATGCGCCACAACTACTGAGCCTGTGCTCTAGAGCCCACAAGCCACAACTACTGAGCCCGTGTGCCAACTACTGAAGCCCACATGCCTAGAGCCTGTGCTCTTTAACAAGAGAAGCCACCGCAACGAGAAGCCTGCTCACCACAACGAAGGGTAGCCCCCGCTTGCCGCAACTAGAGAGAAAGCCTGCATGCAGCAACAAAGACCTGACAGAGCCAAAAAATAAATTACTTAAAAAAATATATATATATATATAAACTAAAATGAATGAATGAATATCTTTATATTCTGGATTTAATTGTGAAAAGCCTATTCCCTCCACTGACCAACCTTGAGCTAATATCTTAATATTTTTTTAATGTATTTTTGTAAAATGTAATACTATTTGGCAGGGTAAAGCACTCTTGACTACTCTTTCAGTTTTCCTTTTTCTGGTGACTGTCATGTATTTATTCTTTCCTAAGAATGCTAGAATTAAAAAAAAAATAAATAAAGGATGCTTGAATAATTTTGTCAAGTTCCAAAACAACCTATTCAAGTCTTTAATGTCCTGCAGTAGACTATTTTTCTTCCCATAGGTTCCATATACTCCTTTTAAGATAATTTCTTAATGTATGTTTTTTGTTCATATGAATTGGATATTTTCTTCCATATGATTTTTCTAACAGTTGTTAAAGTGTATTCAACATTTTCATTTTACTTTCAAAAGTCTTATGAATTACTGTTGTTTATATAAGAAACCTAATGACTTGTATATAGATTTTGAAATTTCTACTTGTTGAAGTGTTTTCAAAAACTTTTCAGTTAATTCCTCCCCATTATCTGCAAAAAAATAAGTTTGCCTCTTACTGTCAATATTTTTACTACTTTTGTTTGTCTTACTACATTGGCTACTCTCAGAAAAATATAGATAATGGTACAGAAAGCACCTCTGTCATGTGTATAACTTTAAAAGGAATTTCTTTTACTCTAGGCTTGAGATACGAAGACAATTTTTAAAAATCACTTTGAGGAAATATCCATCTGAAGAATTCAATCAAGATGGGTACTATACCTTATCAGATAATTTCTCCTTTTATCTACTAATTATAATGACATGTATTACTGAATTTTCCTAATTTTGAACAATCCTTGCATTCCTAGAATGAACTCCCGCCTACTTGGTCATGTTGTTCTCAAACAACTAACTTGATTTCACTTGTAACAATACTTTTTTCCCACGTATTTTTTGTATCAATATTCATAAAGTAAGACTGAACTGCAGGTTTCTGTTTTTACTTTGTCAGACTTTGGAATCAAGATTATTCCGGCTTGGTAAAAGAAACTGGGAAGTTTTCTTTGCTCTCCATGCTCTGCAATAATTTTTTTTCATTTGGCCGCCCTGCACGGCATGCGGGATCTTAGTTCCCCAACGAGGGATCAAACCCATGCCCCCTGCAGTAGAAGCGCAGTCTTAACCACTGGACCTCCAGGGAAGTCCTTCAATAATTTAAAGGGTTAAAAGAATTTACCTATGGAATTATCTGACCTGAGTACTCTTTGAGGTGAGCTCTTTGACATTAAAAAAATTTCTTCACATTGTTGTCCACTTACATGTGTTATCTCTTCTTGATTCCACTTTACTAATTGGTATTACCCTAGAAAATTATTCACTTCATTCAGGTTTTTAAAATTATTATTTTTTGTTTTGTTTTATTTATTTATTTTTTGGCCACACCATGCGGCTTGTGGGATCTTAGTTCCCTGACCAGGGATCTAACCCAGGCCCTTGGCAGTGAAAGCGTGGAGTCCTAACCACTGGACTGCCAGGGAATTCCGAGATTCAGGTTTTCAAATTTATTAACAGAAATGTACAAGTCTTTAAACTTCCTCTACATTTTGTATGTTGAGTTTAATTCCCTTCTTTTTCCTTTATTAGGATAGTTGGCAGTTTATCTCATTGAACTTGTCGAAGTCTCCTTTTTAATTCTGCTGCTCTATTTATTTATTCATTTATTCATTCATTTATTTATTTATTTATGGCTGTGTTGGGTCTTCGTTGCTGCACGCGGGCTTTCTCTAGTTGCAGTGAGCGGGGGCTACTCTTCGTTGCAGTGCACATGCTCCTCACTGCGATGGCTTCTCCTGTTGCAGAGCACGGGTTCTAGGCGTGCGGGCCTCAGTAGTTGTGGCACAGGGGCTCAGTAGTTGTGGCTTGCAGGATCTAGAGCACAGGCTCAGTAGTTGTGGCGCATGGGCTTAGTTGCTCTGCGGCATGTGGGATCTTCCCGGACCAGGGCTCAAACCCATGTCCCCTGCATTGGCAGGCAGATTCTTAACCACTGCGCCACCAGGGAAGCCCTGCTGCTCTGTTTTTTAAGTATTAATTTCTTTCTTTCCTTTATAGTTCCTTCTTTCTATTAGGCTGTTTTTTTTTTTAAATTTAATTTTTTTTTTTGGCTGCATTTGGTCTTTGTTGCTGCATGTGGGCCTTAGTTGCGGTCAGCAGGGGTTACTCTTCGTTGCGGAGCACAGGCTCTAGGCACGCAGGCTTCAGTAGCTGTGGCACACAGGCTCGGTAGTTGTGGTGCACAGGCTTAGCTGCTCCGCAGCATGTGGGATCTTCCTGGACCAGGGATCGAACCCATGTCCCCTGCAATGGCAGGCAGATTCTTAACCACTGTGCCACCAGGGAAGTCCCTAGGCTAAGGTTTTATATTGTTGCTCTTTTTCTAATTCTGAATTTGAGTACTTTATTCATTTATTTTTGAGACTAGGTATTCTGAAATGTAAAATTCTTTTCTATGTGGCTATTATCTACATACCTTTTCCAAGTTAAAACTGTCTTCAGTTCGACTGTCCTCTGAGATGTCTGTGTTCTTCTCATCATCCCCTTTATCTGCATTTGCAAATACAGAGGCCACTCGGACCACAGGCAAGGGCACATCTCGAGGGACAAATCTAACTGAGCTGATGGGCATGGTCCATAGTTTAATTTTCTTAAAAGATTTGGTTTTGGCAGAATACCGTGATTCACAGACAAAAACATCCTCATCTCGAAAGTTTTCTGGGCATAATTTAAAGTATTCCTGGTGGATATAAGAATAAAATCAATTAGGTGAATTTTCTGAAAACCAATCAACCAAAAAACAAATAGAATCACCAAACAAGCAAATAAATAAAAGCTAAAGTATTAAGACTTTTTGACAGTGAACAACAAATGGTAAATGGCTAGAGATCTAGGAGTATTTCCTTATACTGAATGGCTTTACTCACCACATACTGTTTAGCTTATTTAGCTTACCAACTGCTCCTCTGACAGTATATTAGTATTTCATACAGCTATTATATTCCTTAAAGCTGTGGGCATGTGCCTATACTACACAGACAAACAAAAAGTGCACCTTATTACCTAAAACCATACTAACAATTTATAATGATCCTTCAGAAAATGTCACTCTTAAAAATTTGTCTGCTGATATAAAAAAATTTAAGCTAACTGCATATAGCTATATAGTGTAGGCAGCAAATAGTCTTTCACCATCATGTTCAGGTTAATTTCTCCCCAGATCTTTACAGAAGCTAGAGACACAGCTTAAAAAAATTCAACAGTTTAAAACAGAGCTATCAATTTTGTAAAGATCAATTTTTTGTGTTTGTGAATTTTATTCCCATGGAATAATTTATTGTTTGGGGACTAATGAGTTTCTTACCTTAACAAACATGACCACACATTTTCCTAGAATTTTACTAACAGGAACTTTATTGTAATAGTCACTCTTAAAAACTTCTTTTTCTAGAAATTTTCGTGTAGCCAAATGGAATGTTTCATTTGGCCGATAAAACCAACAGCCATACAACCATTTTTCACCTCAAAAACAAAGAGAGAGAAAGAAAGAGAATTACCATTAACAAAAATAACACATTCTTTGTAAAATGAGCAACTACTCCATCCATTCTGCCATGGCCTAAACCTAGCAATGTGCTTTTAGGCCACGGTTCCTTAATACAATTATGTTAGAAGAAACAATACTTTAAAATAATGAAATGTAATGAGGCCTAAAAAATGCTACTTTCCCCCTCCTATTAAAAGATGTATAATAAATAGAATAAGGAAGGTGATAAGACCTATTCTACTCTGCTGGGTCAGGACACACCTAAAGCTGTGTGCTTTTATAAGGATGTAACATATACTAAAAGACATATTTAGCTCTTGGGTGAAGGAATACAAAGGTATTTTACATGATGAACAGCTGAAAGAATTGGATTGCCTGGATCACACTTCTGCTTGCTCTTGGTTTCATTAACTCCTATTCATTCTCTATGTCTCAAGTTAAAGGCAATTGTTCTAGGAAGCCTTTTTGAAATCAAATTCTAAGCTAAGGCACATGTCTGTCTATAACAATTTCTTCTTTATTTGTGATTTGTACCAGAGTGGTTTTGCCAGGGGCAAAACACAGGCCTTTTGTTCTTCTGAATCTCTGCCATCCTACAGAGTTTGGCTCACGGTATGTTTTTAATAAATGTCAGTTGAATGAATGAATCTCAACTAGACTTCAGAAAGTTGTATTTCTTTCGACTCAGCTGTGCCACTGCCCAACAGTGCTTGATCCTATGTTTCTCATATAGTGGGTACTTAACTGCATTTACTGACAGTGTAGAACTATTGTTGGAACACATAAAATGTCTGAGTTACAATTTCCTTCCTTGAGAACGAAGGAGGAGTACAATAGTCACATCTCACCAATCTGCCCTCCAATTTAAAACGAACTTACCAGCAGAATCTTCCCACAGTCTCTCAATACAGACTATATGAGGTTGTAGATTGGCCTCTGCAGGCTCCACATAGACATAATCTCCAACATGGTACATACTGTTCTTAAAGCTGCAGTCCTGGCTGTATGTGCGATGTAAGCCTGAGAGGCCTGCAGCTCCAGAGGAATCTTCACTCTTTTCAGCTTCTTAGGTAAAAAAGAGAAAAAAGTTTTCATGAAAGGGATGTTGGAACAGATGCAGGATTCAAACAACACATACTAATACATTTACTTCTTTTCTAGATACTCAAAGGCAGGATTCAGGACAAATAGTATGACATCCACATTCCCAACAGCCTCTACTCAAAATTGTCTTTTTGAATTACAACCAATTGCCATTAATTTAAATAAATACATAAATAAAGCATCTACAGAATAAAAATAATCACCTTAATAATATATGCTCACTAGAGTCATTCTGGATGATACACAAACGTATAAAGAAGAAAACAGGTCACTTGTAAATCATGTAATCCTAGAGATAATCTCATTATGTACTTTCTCTCCATCTTAACACATCTGAAATTTTTTCCTCTGACAGTTATTACATGGTTATGTCACAATGAATGGAATCTTAGAATTGAGGAGATATGGAATATGTATTTCATACAATATACTGTAAACTATATATGCATACACTTAATATATCATGAACATTTCCCTTGAGATTAAATGCTTTTCAACAAGATTTTTATTTTTGTCAAACAAAACTTTTAAAAATTGTTTATTTATTTATTTATTTGGCTGTGTTGGGTCTTAGTTGCGGCACGTGGGATCTTTAGTTGCAGCAAAAGTTGCAGCATGTGGGACCCTTTAGTTGCAGCATGCAGAACCGTTAGTTGGGGCATCTTTTTAGTTGCAGCATGTGGGATCTTTTAGTTGCGGCATGCGAACTCTTAGTTGTGGCATGTAGGATCTAGTTCTCTGACTAGGGAACCCAGGCTCCCTGCTTTCGGAGTGCAGAGTCTTAGCCACTGGACCTGGACCAGGGAAGTCTCTAAACAAAACTTTTTTTTTTTTTTTTTTTTTGGTACACGGGCCTCTCACTGTTGTGGCCTCTCCCATTGCGGAGCACAGGCTTCGGATGCGCAGGCTCAGCGGCCACGGCTCACGGGCCCAGCCGCTCCGCGGCATGTGGGATCTTCCCAGACCGGGGCACGAACCCGTGTCCCCTGCATCGGCAGGCAGACTCTCAACCACTGCGCCACCAGGGAAGCCCTAAACAAAACTTTTTAATGGCTCCCATATAAGCCATTATTTGCAAACACCGTAGGTTTTTTTCAGGAAAAAGCTTTGCCCACTTCTTTGATTACTTCCTTAGGATAATTTTCCATAAATGGAAGAGGTGGAAATAAGCATGTTAAACGTTTTTAAAATGCATATTCCAAACTGACCCCCAAAAGTCTATACCAACTTAAGTCCTTCACTCTTTGGCTACAAGGCGGGGGGTCTGTTTCTCCATTCCCTCTCCAATACTGGTATTATAATTTTTTTTTTTAAGTTTTGCAATTTTTGGTGGAAAATGTTATCTAGCAGTTGATTAATCAAATGAATCCCAGTGACATAGGAAGCATATTCACAAGCTTCTTGAGAATTTTATACCAGCAGGAACACTGTCAACAGGCCTGAAACGGAGAAAGAGTACAAAATGAAAGAAGGCTGTTAAACCCCCCAAATTCTAGAGACAGGAAACAGGCTGATAAAACAACTCAGCTGCAAACATGTGTTACCTTGCATGAAAAAAGATGATTCAGAGGGCAAAGTGTGGAGCCACAGAGAACTAATTCCATGCCCTGAAGCCTAATGCAGTCTGCTTGCCCGGATCTTGAAACTGCTTGGAATTGATGACTCTTTTTTTCTTTCCATTTCTCCCTTTTTGAATGGGAATGTCCCTGTTATCCTATGCATGTTCCATCACTATACTGTAGGAGCAGAGAACTTGTTTTTCACTTTCACAGATGAAGAGAAATTGTGTCTCAGGATGGACCATACCCAGAGCCTCACCCATACACCTAGTTTAGACTATTTAAATAATGAGATTTGGGACTTTCGAGTTGATGGTATTTAGATTAGATTTTGGTAGCCGGTAGAGGGGTTGTTACAGTAACAAGTACCTAAAAAAATATGAAAGTGACTCTGGAATTGAATAGTAAGCAGAGACTGGAAGAATTTTGAGGAACAAGACAAAAGAAGCCTAGGTTACCTTGAATAGACTGTTAGTAGAGAAATGGACATTAAAGACTTGGCATTGAAGGCTCAGAAGAAAATGAAGAAAATGTTATTAGAAAGTGGAGGAAAGAGGTCCTTGTTATATAGTGGAAGAAAGCCTAGCAGAACTGTGTTCTGCAGTTATGTGGATTCTAGGCCACCTGAGCTGATCTTTTAGATATCTTTTTCTTTGTTTATTTGTTGTTCTATTTCCTTGGAGATTTCTTCAACTTTATCTTCTAATCCTTCTGTTTCCCTTCTGCTATTTTTAAAACAATTTTTTTTTTTTTTTTTTCTTTTTGTGGTATGCGGGCCTCTCACTGTTGTGGCCTCTCCCGTTGCGGAGCACAGGCTCCGGATGCGCAGGCCCAGCGGCCATGGCTCACGGGCCCAGCCGCTCCGCGGCATATGGGATCCTCCCAGACCGGGGCACGAACCCGTATCCCCTGCATCGGCAGGCGGACTCTTAACCACTGCGCCACCAGGGAGGCCCTAAAACAATTTTTTAAGTGAATAAATTTGATATATAACTGTGTAAATTTTTTAATTAATTAATTTATTTATTTATTTATTTAGGCTGTGCTGGGTCTTAGTTGAGGCACATGGATCTTCGTTGCGGCATGTGGACTTCTTAGTTGTGGCATGCATGCAGGATCTAGTTCCCTGACCAGGGATCGAACCCGGGCCCCCTGCATTGGGGGCGCGGAGTCTTACCCACTGGACCACCAGGGAAGTCCCACATTGTGTAAATTTAAGGTGTACAACATGTTACTTTGATCTATTTATATACTGTTGCCATTGCAGTTTACCACACTACATAACTATAGGACAATATTGTTGTCTGTATCTACTGTACTCTGCATTAGATCTCTATAGCTTATTTACTACTCTTTGCAAGTTTGTTCTGTTAAACAGCATCAATCTTATCCCCCAACCCCACTCTGCTATCATTTTTTTTTAAAGATTGAGATATAATTAATACACCATACAATTCACCTATTTAAAGTGCACAGTTCGGGCTTCCTTGGTGGTGCAGTGGTTGAGGGTCCGCCTGCTGATGCAGGGGACACGGGTTCGTGCCCAGGTCCGGGAAGATCCCACATGCCGCGGAGCGGCTGGGCCCGTGAGCCATGGCCGCTGAGCCTGCGCGTCAGGAGCCTGTGCTCCACAATGGGAGAGGCCACAACAGTGAGAGGACCACGTACCGCAAAAAAAAAATAAAAATAAAAAATAAATTAAAAATAAATAAATAAATAAAGTGCACAGTTCGGCACTTCCATAGTGGTGCAGTGGTTAAGAACGCGCCTGCCAATGCAGGGGACACAGGTTCAATCCCTGGTCCGGGAAGATCCCACATGTCATGGAGCAACTAAGCCCGTGCGCCACAACTACTGAGCCCGTGGGCTACAACTACTGAAGCCCGTGTGCCTAGAGCCCGTGCTCCACAACAGAATCCCCAACAATGAGAAGCCCGCACACCACAACGAAGAGCAGCCTTCGCTCGCCACAATCAGAGAAAGCCCGCGTGCAGCAACAAAGACCCAACACAGCCAAAAATTAATTAATTAATTATTTTTAAAAGTGCACAATTCAATGGTTTTTGGTATACTACATTAATTTTTAAAAATTGTGGTAAGATATATATCACATAAAATTCACCATTTTTGGACGATTTTTTTAAAATGAATTTATTTTTATTTTTATTTATTTTTGGCTGCGTTGGGTCTTTGTTGCTGCACATGGGCTTTCTCTAGTTGCGGTGATCAGGGGCTGCTCTTCGTTGCGGTATGCAGGCTTCTCAGTGTGGTGGCTTCTCTTGTTGTGGAGCATGGGCTCTAGGCACGTGGGCTTCAGTAGTTGTGGCTCACGGGCTCTAGAGCACAGGCTCAGTAGTTGTGGCACACGGGCTTAGCTGCTCCGTGGCATGTGGGATCTTCACTGACCAGGGCTCAAACCCGTGTCCCCTGCACTGGCAGGTGGATTCTTAACCACTGCGCCATCAGGGAAGCCCTGGACGATCTTTAAGTGTATAATTCAGTGGCTTTAATTATACTCACACTGTTGTGTAACCATAACCACTATTTCCAAAACTTTTTCTTTAGTCCAAACAGAAACTCTGTAACCATTAAATAATAATAACTCCTTATCTTTCTTCCCCACAGCCTGGTAACCTTTAATCTATTTTGTCTCTCCATGAATTTGTTATTCTACGTACGTCATATAAGTGAAATCACACAGCATCTGTCCTTTTGTGTCTGGCTTATTTCAGATAGCATAATATTTTCAAGGTTCATCCACCTTGTAGTATGTGTCAGAACTTCTTTACTTTTTTTTTTTTTTTTTTTTTTGCTGTACGCGGGCCTCTCACTGTTGTGGCCTCCCCCATTGCGGAGCACAGGCTCCGGACGCACAGGCCCAGCGGCCATGGCTCACGGGCCCAGCCTCTCCGCGGCATGCGGGATCCTCCCAGACCGGGGCACGAACCCGTATCCCCTGCATCGGCAGGCGGACTCCCAACCACTGCGCCACCAGGGAAGCCCTAGAACTTCTTTACTTTTTATGGCTGAATAATATTCCACTGTATGTAAATACTGCACTTTGTTTATCCATTCATCTGTGATGGATACTTGGGTTGTTTCTGTCTTTTGGCTATTATGAATAATGCTACTATGAACATTGGTATACAAGTATCTGCTTGAGTCCCTGGTTTCAGTTCTTTTGGGTACATACCTAGGAGCAGACCTAATTGATTATATAGTAATGAAATGTTTAGCTTTTAAACAAATTGCCAAACTGTTTTCCGCAGTGGCTGCACCACTTTACATTCCCACCAGCAATTTATGAGGGTTCCAATTTCTCCACATGTTCACCAACACTTGTATCTTTTTTTTTTTTCATAACAGTTATCCTAAAGGGTGTGAAGTGGTATCTCACGGTAATTTTCATTTTCATTCCCCTAATGACTAATGACATTGAACATTAATTTTCATGTGCTTATGGCCATTTCTATAATTTCTTTGAGGATATATCTATTCAAATCTTTTGCTCACTTTTGAATTGTGTTGTTTGGTTGTTGTTGAATTGTAAGAGTCCTTTGTATATTCTGGATACTAGACCGTTATCAGATGTAATGATTTGTGAGTATTTTCTTTAACTCTGTGGGTTTGCCCTATTTTTAATTTCCAAGAAATTTTCTGTTCTGCAAATGTTCACTTTTTATGGCTTTCTGTTCTTGTTTTATGGATGCAGTAGCTTGTCATCTCTCTGAAGGTCCAGTTAGTTGGTTTTTAAAAAAAATTTTCTCCTGCTGCCTTCAATTTTTTTGTTTCCTCCAAGTTCCATTTTTCTTTTTGTTTTGCTCTCTATCTTAACATCTTAGAGAGTTTTCCCTTAAATATTTGGTCCAATTTAAATAAATATCTGCTTCTATTTAAAAGTAAAACACTTTAGGGACTTCCCTGGTGGTCTAGTGGTTAAGATGCTGTGCTTCCAGTGCAGGGGGTGTGGGTCTGACCCTGGTCTGGGAACTAAGATCCCACATGCTGCGTTGTGCAGCCAAGAAAAAAAGCCAAGTAAAACGCTTTAAAAAGCTGACTGGAAGCTCTCCATGCATACATAGAGCTGGATGGATTTCACTGAGGACCAGATGTTATCTTTAGATCCCCACTGCCTGGTCCATTTCTCAAGAGAAGAATCTTCTGTCTCAAAATTAAAAACCTGGGACTTTTCTGGTGGCACAGTGGTTAAGAATCCACCTGCCAATGCAGGGGACACGGGTTCGAGCCCTGGTCTGGGAAGATCCCACATGCCGTGGAGCAACTAAGCCCGTGTGCCACAGCTACTGAACCTGCGCTCTAGAGCCTGCAAGCCACAGCTACTGAGCCCACATGCCGCAACTACTGAAGGCTGCACACCTAGAGCTCGTGCTCTGCAACAAGAAAAGCCACCACAATGCAAAGCCCATGCACAGCAACAAAGAGTAGCCCCCGCTTGCCACAACTAGAGAAAGGCCGAGCGCAACAAGACCCAACACAGCCAAAAATAAAAAAAAAAAGAACAAACTTGGTATGATTTCAATCCTTTAAAATTTTTTAAACTTTTATGACCCAGCACATGGTCCATTCTAGACAACGTTCCATGTACACTCTACAAGAATGTGTATTCTGCAGTCAGTGGGTATAGTGTTTTACACGTCAGTCAAGTCAAGCTGGTTGACAGTCCTTGTCCTAGAGCTCAGGTTGTTGTAAGAACACCCACCATAAATGGGGTGGCTTAAACAACAAACATCCATTTCTCACAGTTCTGGAGGCAGATTTGGTGTCTGGTGAGGGTCCACTTCCTGGTTCATAAACAGTTGTCTTCTCACTCTTCATCCCCTTACAATGGCACCAATTCCACTGTAGTGGCTCCACTCCCATGACTGCATCCAAACCTAATTACATCCTAAAGGCCCCATCTCCAAATACCAACATACTGGAGGCTACAACATACGAATTTTGGTGGGAGACACAACATTCAGTCTATAGCAATCTTATTTAAGTCATACTTTTGCCAATTTTTGGTCTAGTTAGTCTGTCATTTGCTGAGAAAGGTGTATTGAGACTATAACTGTTAACTATTTCTCTTCAATTCTGTCAGTTTTTGCTTCATGTATTTTGGGGCTCCACTGTTCGGCGCATACACATTTAAAAGTATTATACGTTCTTACCCTTTTAACATTATAAAATATCCCCCTTCAACTCTAGTAATATTTCTTGAAGTCTATTTGTCTGATTAATATAGTCACTCCGACCCACTATGGTTACTATTTGCATGGTATATCTTTTCCCTTCATTTTCCTTTCAATCTATTTGTGTCCAAATCTAAATGAGTCTCTTATAGACAGCATACAGTTGGATCTTACTTTTTAAATTCAGTCTGATAATCAATGCATTTTTTTTTTTTTTTGCGGTAAGTGGGCCTCTCACAGTTGTGGCCTCTCCCGTTGTGGAGCACAGGCTCCGGATGCGCAGGCTCAGCGGCCATGGCTCACGGGCCCAGCAGCTCCGCGGCATGTGGGATCTTCCCAGAATGGGACACGAACCCGTGTCCCCTGCATCAGCAGGCAGACTCTCAACCACTGCGCCACCAGGGAAGCCCACCAATGCATTTTAAATGGAGTGTTTAGTCTAGTTGCAGTATGTAATTACTGATATGATTGAATTCAAGCCTGCCATTTTGCTATTTTTTTAAATTTTTTTGTTCTTTTTTTCCTCCTTTACTGCCCTCTTTTGTGTTAAGCAAGTATTTCTGGCGTATCATTTTAATTCCTGTATTGACTTTTTCTCTTTGTTATTACAATATGCATCTTTAACTTGTCACCATCTATTTCAGGTTAACAGTGATTTAGTTTCATTCAATATTGCAACTTTGCTCCAATACGGCTCCATTCCTTTGTGCTAGCTGTGTCACATATATACTTCCATAAACGTTATAAAGTTAACAATAGTGTTATTATTCCTTTAATCAATCTAATGTTTTTAAAGAAATTAAGTGAAAAAGATACAGACATAGTCTTTTGTATTTACCCGCATATTTACCATTTCCAATACTCTTCAGTCCTCCTTACAGAGCTGAGTTACTACCTGGTGGTATTTTCTTTTGGCCTGAAGCTCGTTCTTCAGTATTTCTTATAGGGAAGATCTACCAGCACTGAATTCTCTCAATTTTTGTTAATCTGGGAATGACTTATTTCAGCTTCACTCTTGAAAGACAGGTTCTTTCACTGGATACACAATTCTCGGTTCAGTTTTCTTCCCCTTTTAGCATTTTGAATATCATTCTACTGCTTTCTGGCCTCCATTATTTCTTATGAGTCATTATCATATTGTTTTTTTGGACATGATGAGTTATTTTTCTGCTTTTAAGACTTTCTTTCAGCAGTTTGATTATGACATACCTAGATGTGATTCCCTTTGTGTTTTCTTACATGTTCTTGGAGCTGTAGGTTAATATTTTACATCAAATTTGAGAAGTTTTCAGCCATTATTTCTTCAAATATTTTTATTCCCCTTTCTTTCTCTCCTCTGAGATTCCCATTATAAGTCTACTAGGACACATGGCATGAGGGGTGGCTGTAAGTCTGCATAGCTAAAGCTCAGCCAATGATTTAGGTGAAGACTGTATTCAAGCACCTCAAACCTGTAAGGATCCAACCTCTGCTGAACGATCTACATGTGGCTTGGGGGATGCATTCAAAGTTGTGACCTACTTTCAAGAATCCCTCATTTTGCTTTTCATCAGTATCTCGCATCTCCCCTGTACATGTGTAGTTTTCCAGTCAGCCAAGAATGTGTGGAGAGCTTATCTTAGTCCTTCTATGGTAATCTTCAGGATATTCCTCAACCCCAACTGTTACCTGGGGCAAGCGAAGCTACAGGTTTACCCTGTTCATTCCCGCATCAACTGCTTTCATTGGAAAAGACACAGGACCCCCCTCCCCCTTTCCCGGTCACTCACACACACACACACACACTCACCCTCCTAAATGAGTACATTCCTTCTGGCAAAAAGCTGCTGGTTTCTGCAGCTAACCCTGTACTGGTAAAATCACTATTCTCACCAACCAGGTTCTTTTCTCTTCTTTTTTGCATATGCCATTGCTTATGAGAATTTGCTTCAAATCAACTTATTTTGTTCTCTTGCCTAAGGAAAAAAGACTCTAAGGAGGAGATTTGATGCTAAAGACTAATTTGACTCTTGGAAAGTTACATATTCTAGGTATTTATGTGAATTCTAACTTTTTCAGAAATGATTAAATTTCTAATAAAAGTTCCTTCCTACTTTCAAATATTTCTAAATTCTGGCAAGTGACTCAAGGTAACATTTTTAGGTTGATATAATTAAAATAAAAATGTCCTCCTAGTTATGTGGTTCAACCAAAATATCATCTACTTGGGGACTTCCCTGGTGGTCCAGTGGTTAAGAATCCGCCTTCCAATGCAGGGGACACAGGTTCGACCTCTGGTCGGGTAACTAAGATCGCACATGCTGTGGGGCAACTAAGCTTGCATGCGGCAGCTACAGAGCCCACGTGCTCTGGAGCCTGTGTACCCCAACTAGAGAAAAGTCTGCGCACCGCAACAAAAGATCCTGCGTGCCGCAACTAAGACCCGATGCAGCCATAAATAAATAAATAAATAAATAAATAAATAAAAACAAAAACAAAATATAATCTACTTACCTGGCTGAGTCCATATGAGGACAGCCATGCTGTTGAACAATGGGGCAGAAACTTTATGCACTGCTGAGAATGCTCTCTAGCCCCAGCTGGGCCCCTTAGGTTTTTATCTACCAATAGTATTAAGAGGTATTTAGCTTCCACACTTGTGAATTAATTGACTCTGTTCTTGAAATACTAGAATAACAGCTGTGTCACGTATAACTTCCAACCTTTTCCAGTCTGATGACCAAACTGATGACAAAAACATTTCCCATCTCACCATGTCTGTTTTGAAAGAGCCAACACCCCGAGTCTTCATGTACACAAACAGGACTCTGCTCCACAGGTAATTATAAGACCAGCTAGGACAGAGCATAATAATGTTTCTTCATATTTAATAAAATGAAAGAAACTAACCTCTTTTTTCTTCTTCTCGTTTTAGTTTATCTTCCTCTATTTCTTTCGGTAGTTTTTCCTTTTTCTCTTTCTCCACATCATTATGTAAATGTTTTGTGGTATAGCTGAGTGCTGGTGAAAGAAGGATCTCTCCATTTTTGCAGAGTTCATCACGAATTTTAATAAAAAACTGCTGAAGTTCTACCGCATCCTCATATATTTCAGAATCTGTCCTATAATAGCATTAAAAGTATTCACTGACACACAAGCTGCTTCTTTTAAACACCCTGCTTATATGTTAAAGCATTCTATGAAATGCTTCTTTAATGCATTAATTGATATAATGGTAACTTCTGTGCAGTTCTAATACGGCTATCTCCTTAAAATTTGTCAGAACAGAATCTGAAGTGTAATTTTACCTTGGTGAGCCTCATGCTCACCAGTTGCCTTTTCCTTAAGGCTCACTCCTTGTACAGCTCATGTAAAAGGAAAGGCCTCATACAGCTTCCTGGTGAGAAACATAGCATGTTCATTAGCTGATTTTGGCAACAGAAGGGGGTTGCCACAGTCAGGGACTATACTAAGGCTCCACACCATGTGCAACACTTACTTGCATCTAATCTTTGAATTAATTTTTACTTTCTCTTAGTTAGGGGACCAACACACTGTATAAGGTATTAACAAAAGATTTAGCCCATTTTCTTCTTTTTGGATCTATATCATGGTTGCCTAGGCTGGTACAACTCTGTGAATATTTGAACCTCAACTGCAAAGTCCTAAGGGCATCGTAAAATGGTTACAGGCCTCAGAGTCAGTGTTCATGTTAGTTTCCCAGAAATAACTACATAATTCTGGGGAATCACCAGAGGCAACATAGTGAAAGATAGAAAAAAAATTATCTGTTGTCATATTGAAAACTTTTAAAAGATTCTTTCACCATTTATAAAATGAGAGGATTGGGAAAAATGAACTTCAGAATTTAGACTCAAAGAAATTCTATTACTATTTCTAATCCACTGTTGGTCTGAGGAAGGAAGATAATTCTATTAACTAAGAATATCAGGGTCTAAAAAATTATCCACAAAGGTAACCAGAGACAAAGACTTATTAGAAGCAGTCATGGAGACATTCTGGTCAGGCTAGTGTGGATGGTGTAGCAAGCCCAGTCAGCTGTTTGCTGATACGGATCACTAGAGCATCAAACTTGAACGAAGCCTCCAGAATGCTTCTCACCAGCAAAGGTGAACTGGCAATCTACAACACTGCCAATAACAACCTAAATGGATGTTTCAAGAAAGATTCTAAAATCTTTTCAGGTTATAGAAATGCTAACACTTGTAGGAAAGCAATAAAAATAAAACTGGCCAAGGGAAAAAAACTCCTACGACACTATTTTGATACCTATTTTCTGAAAAGAGACTTCTGAAGACTGTTCGCTTGAAATTAATTTTACAAGAGCTTACAATTTTAAGTATAAAATTAAAACTGAAAACACAGTTTTGATAATCCACATTACAATGAAAGGGCAGATTCATAATTCCATCATGTGCTCAGAACAGTGTGTAATTTATAAAACTTACAAATTGTTTAGTTCTGGGTTTTTCCATTTAATATTTTCAGACCTTGGTTGACCCTGAGTAACAAACTGCAGAAAGTGAAACCATGGATAAAAAGGGGAATACTGTAAAGTCACCTTGGACTCTATCTCCTAGGCCTCAAAAGCAAAAACTAACCATGTCAACAATGGGAGAAGCAAAAGAGCTCATTTCCTAGAGATACAAATCTGCTTAATTCTTAAAATAATCATGTCATCTATACAAGAAACAAAGTTGCTAGTCATCTCTCTAAGAAACAAAGTTGCTAATAATCTAAGAGACAAGTCTATTTTGGAGGACTCACAGACTAACCCCAAGATATACTGGGGGTAAGGTAGGGGGGCAGGGAGGAGAGGAGTGACTTTAGACTTAAGGACTATTTAAATAAACTGTGAATAAGAATGGAACTCTATGCTCCATGAGAGCAGGGTTTGTCTGTTTTGTCCACTGGTATACACCAAGTATCCAGAACATTCTCATAACTGGTAGTCACTCAATAAACATTTGTTGAATAAATGAAAACTAACGAATAAATGAATGCAGATTTTGACTACAATATGTCCCCCCATATTTCTCTTTATTTCTATCTGCACTGTTGAAGAATAAGGATCATTTACTAAATGTGTCACTCAAGGGCCTCTCCAATCTGACCCCAACTCCACGTGTCTCTTGAACACACCATATTCATTTCCTAACCCTATGCCTTTACTCATACCACTTACCTTATCTGAATCCCACCCATTTTCCCATTCTTCTCTGACGTCTCATGCCTTTTTAGAACTCTAACGCAGTTCCTTTACTCCACCATCTTTTACTAAATATCAAGCTGTTAAACGTTATCTCATGCCTGGAATTATTTTTCCCTAAGCATAGGCGCTATCCCAATTGCCAGACTTCAAGCCCTTAGAGCACACAGCTCAAGTCTTATCATCCCTGGCTGTGCTCCATGACTGGCCTCTTGGTGACTGGCTCAGCAGTGGCTCTCTACAGTGGGGAACAAGATGAGCCAAGCCACTTACTAGTTGTGTGACTTTGGCAATGTATTTCTCTCTGTTGTGTACATCTTCGTATACAAATTAGGAAGATTATCACCTACCTAGAAGGCTATTATAAGGGTTAGAGATTATGTACATGAAGTACTTAGCGTGGTGCTTTACAAAGGGCAGGCGCTCAATAGGAACATCAAACATTACTTTTAATTTTTCTTTCAAGATCCAGAGCAAACCCAGGTTTCACAGATTCCCCAGCTGGAATCACCACATGCCCAGTGACTAAAGGTCTAGCTCTCAGCATGATAGACTGTAAGCTCCAGGAAGGTAGGGCTTGTATTTTTAACTTTTTATATTCCCCCCAAGTGACCTCAAGAGCATATAGAAGACACACTGTAATTGCTGAACTGAAACTGTTTTCACAGCTGAGTATATACTATTGTTGTGTGGCAAATATACAGCACAGATCAAAATTAGAAGGGAATTTAAGTTTGATGGAAATTTAAATTTGATTTCTTCTTCATTTAATGTCTACAGAATGAACTTAAAAGTGACGAATCTGAGATTAAAAAGAAGTCCTTTTAGATATCTGAAATGACAATCAAATCAGTCTAACCTCAGATCAGTATCTTAGAGCTATTTTAATTTATTTAAAGCATGCTTGCATTGAACTCAAACTTTAAAAGAAAATCATATTACTATTTCTAATTGAAAGCATTTTATCCATTAAAAATACATGTTCTACGAAAGGCTATATTTTAAAAGTTTATGTTTTTCAACAGATCTTCAATTTTGTCTCATTCCTTCCCCTCATTGGCCCTAGACAATTTAGTAGTGTGCCTTCTCTCCTCCACAGACTACACTTGCTCTCTATAAGTTTTGGCTAATTAAAATTCAAAATAGCACCCCATCAACTGTAATCATGTACCTATGCTGAAATAGCACATCAAAGCAAAATTCTTTCTTCTGTTTTAAATGTCACACCTTCTCAAAAAGAAATGGTTTTGAAAACATACCGATTCATCCTCCTTGCCCTCTCCAATACTTCAAACATATGTTCTTGAAATAAATCAAGCCGCCGGTAGCGATTATTTTCAACATTCTTCCTAATTATGTCAAAAGTAAGAGGAGGTTTGTTTGGAAAGCTGGGATCCACAGCAGGAATTTCTGCTAGGGAATCACTGTAGCATCTTCCTTCATCATCCTGATGACTCATGACTGACACAAAAAGATTATGGATAAGCTCCTGAATCAGCAAGGTTACATTTGGGACATGAGAGTCCTCATCTCCTTCTAGGTCTCTCCGAGTTTCAAGCAGGACTTTGTGTAGAACAAGGGCATCTTTGTAGATCAAAGACTCGGGCTCATTGTATGTACAGGCATTGTTAAACATCATGACGAAGTCCTCAACCATGGAGTCTATATCTTGGTATTTGTTGGCCATCATGTGACTTCGAATTTTTTCCATGTCCATGGGTTTTTTAATGGTCAAATAGTAGTCAGGCAGCTCGGATCTGGAGGGAAGCCTCAGAAATATGGCACTGAGGCGGCGACCCCTCTTATCAGTATAGTTCTTTACAGCTTCATAGACTTCATTTAGTTTCTGCTGCATTGGAGTCATATATTTTGATTTTTTAGGAGAAATACCGCTCTTCCTACCTAAAGAAAGATTTATGTTAAATGGATAAAATAAAATATATGAACTTAAATTTGTAAAAAGTTGGTAGCATAACCACAAGGGACTATTCCAAGTGATTTATAAAACACAGTAATTAGTACGTTTCTAGTGAAACATACCTTATCAACAAAGAAAGAACTAGAAAAACTGTTTGCACTACTCATATTTTTGGTGGGAGAGTAAGTACTATTATGTTGAGATAGTTGTGAATAAGGTAGAATAAAGGAAATGAGTAGCTATGTGACACTCTAACTCCATCTCCTATGGTATCCTTGAGAACTGAGATTTTCATCAAGGGAGAAAAAGAGATCAAGATGTTAAAACAGAGGACACTGAATAAAAACCTTGTAGCCTTGAATCTCAACTGGGAGTAACAGTATGAACTTAAGATGTATTTTCTCTTTAAATATAAAATACACACACACAAAATTTCTTAGCTCTGTCCACTGAAAATTCTAGAAACAGTGACCAACCCAGTTGTAGTATACCCCTATATAATTCTGACTATAAAGACTATAGCGCTGGAATACTGATTTCAAATACTGATGTTAGTAACTCTTTGGCAAATGGCTAATTCCTAGTCTATACAAGATGAGCCTGGTATAGCTTGAAACACTAGACAGTAAAGAATCTACCAATGACTTCTTTCCATGGTCAGGTCAAAAGACCATAGCAGCCAGTCTGGGACAACGTAAGTATCAACAAGAACCATAATTGTAATGGGTTATAAAACTCAGCAATATGCTTAAATCTAGTAGTTCTTAATGATAAATAAAAACAAACAAACAAACAATGGGGTAGATGTTGCAAGACTTTAGTAAACCAATGCATTATTTTCTTTGTATTTCATTATTTTGAAAACTGGTAAATAAAAGGGGAAAAAATCTAGCTTTTATCCTTTCAAAAACCAAACAATATACACAAACAAACAAAAAAACCATACCACTGGGTAACCAAACACTGGACGAGGCAAAGTTTATTTATATAGAAGTATTCCAGTTAGTAAATGAGCGAGCAATGGTAAAATTAAACTATCACTATCTAACAGCTCTTCAATGAATTAAGCATCAATAGCTATTAACATAATTTAAAGAAACAACCAGATATTACGTGCCACCTGATGGAAGACACTATATCACCTCTGAAGTCAGTTTCTGTGTCAAAGGGAGGGGAGAATCAAATTTAAATCTAAATCTGATCGACTACCAATTTATAGGAACTAAAAAGGACAAAAGAACACGTGAAACTACAGCAAAGGGAAACAGTTAGCAAAACCTAGACTGTGGGAAGCTATAGTACAAACCCAGTTTCTTCAACAAACTGCAAGGGAAAAAAAGAGAGATGGAGGGGAATTTATAGATTAAAAGAACTATCAATCAAATGCAATGTGTGGACCTTATTTGCCAAGTTGAAACTGAATCTAATCAAGCCTTTAAAGTTAACTTCCATTTATGAGAAATATAAGGGAAATAAAGGAAAAAGTTAACTGACATCACAAGGAAGTGAACTAACTAATCCAGAACTTTGGACTGCACAAGAAAGTGACCAGGTTTCTAGAGTTAATGGCATGAGGATAAAAAAAGGAGGGGGACTGCTCTAAACTATGAGTTTAAGGACAAAATAATCAAATGTAATATATAGAACTTAATTAGATCCTGATTTGAAGAAACCAACTATAAATATACATTTGTGAGACAATCAGTAAAATTTGAAAATTTGTCAGGTATTAGATGAAACCAAGAAACTCCTAATTTTGTTAGGTGTGACAATGACTTCATGGCTATTTAAGAAAATATCTGCGTATTTTAGAGATGCATATTGAACTGCGTAGAAATAAAATGACATGATTGGATTTGGCTTAAAATAATTCAGAACAAAGAAAAAAGAAGGAAAAAAGGGAAGATAGGAAATAAGTATGGCAGAATCTTGATAAATGCTGAGTAACAGGTACATACAGAGATTCACTGTACTATTCTTTATACTTATATATGTTTTGAATTTTTCATAAAATTGAGAAATGAAAAAATTAACATTGATGTTAAAATTTCCTTTCCCTGAACTTTAAAAAAAATGTATTTAGGGCCTCCCTGGTGGCGCAGTGGTTAAGAGTCCGCCTGCCGATGCAGGGGATACGGGTTCGTGCCCCGGTCTGGGAGGATCCCATATGCCGCGGAGCGGCTGGGCCCGTGAGCCATGGCCGCTGGGCCTGCTCATCCGGAGCCTGTGCTCCGCAACGGGAGAGGCCACAACAGTGAGAGGCCCACATACCGCAAAAAAAAAAAGAAAAAAAAATGTATTTATATATATTTAGGTAGTTATTTGTTAAAGTATCTATCTGTCATTAGTTTCCTAACTCAACCTGTATAATGAATTCTAGTTTTAAAAGGCATTATATCCCTATAAATTAGAAGGTTTTCGTTTCTGCAAACCTTCTGTGTGCTTTTACAATTCCATGAAGAGATAAATGAATGGCTTGACAAAAAGGAATGATCACTTAGCAATAAATCATACCCAAAGCTATTGTAAATTCAGTTTACAGTTATTTCATATAAAAAATCAGGGTTAGTTTTTTCCCTTTTCAGCAAATATGACTCTAAAGAATATTTGACAACACCACTGTCATTTGCTTGGTATTTATTTTACTTATATATTTTAAATAAGGCAGAAACCTCTTCTTTAGCCCAATGGTACTAATTGTTTTTGCTGTCTCTCTTCTCTCTCACAGTTTTCAACCAAACAACCATCCACAGACTACACTCAAAAGACAGCCAAGTTAACTTACAGTACAGTGGCTAGACATCTCTAACCTCTCAAATTCTGTCTAGGAGGAACTACTGGGACTCATTTTTAATTCTAGTAATCAGCAAACATACAAAAAATAAAATAAAATAAAATCTGCCACTATACTCTTCCAGGCATCACATGTAGAAAAAATATCTATTCTTACTATTTAACATTTACAAAATGTCCACTGCATTCAAGAAAGCAAAACCTTTGACATTCTATTCCTCACATGCTTTTATGTTTACTTAAAATACGGAAGACAGTGCTTGAGAGGAAGTAAGAAACTCCATGCTGTAGTGCAAGTTCAATTATATTCACCAATTAATTAAATATTATTTCAGTAAATCAGCAATCTATCCTTGATGGACTGAACTGAACAATGAAGTGTGAGGCTGCCTTACTCAGTTTGAGTTTGGGAGAAGCCATGTCATCATCATCAGGCAGTGGGCCCAACTCTTTCCTTTTATCCTTGAGTAACTTCTCCAGGATGTGCGCATCATTGTACACCTATATTTAATTACAAATATAATTAAAATTATTTTTCTAAGAAGCTTTCTACTGAAGTATAATATACATCCATAAAGAAGTTTTAAAAACATAAGTTAGGATAGTTGAGAACTAAAGAAATAAAGCCTGAGATCACTACAGAGCAACAAAATCACTCCTCCGTGGGGTGGGCCTCAGCCTCAACTGGTTTGTTGTTTAAAGTTTTCCAGGTGACTCTAATGTGCACCCATGCAGGCTAAAGTTTGAGAACTACTGTACTAGAATCGTTGCAAGTTTTTGCAGAAGTTCTGAAATATATTTACATGTGTTGTTTCTTCATAAATCTCTCTTGCACTGGACCCTCAAGGTAGCAGACTTAGCTCAATGGAAATTAAAAATTAAAAACATCTGATAGTTGGAGAGAAACATCTCAAACCTTAGAAGGGATTTAACACCAGTGTGCGTTCACAGCCTGGAATCTGATCTGTGAAAAGCAACAATCCCTGCTGAGGCTCTATCTCTATGAAGACTGGGCCAAAGGTGGTAACGCAGAGCCAAGGACAAGGTTACGCACCCAATTGTTTCGCCCCCACAGCTGCCTCCTCCCACTCCCCCAGCAAAGGCTCTCCTCCCTGACTGCCCCCAGAGCAGAGGGGCTGAGGGAATAACTGACCTCTCTTCTTTGGCAACCTCTCTTAAGGGTGGCTTTTTTCTTTATCAGTGGCAGACAAGTGGCACATTGGCCAATGACACTGAGGACAGTGTAAACTCCTATAACAGAAAGAACCATTTCTTTGATCACAAGCACCCTCAGTGCCTACTTTATTTTATATTGAAATGTAATAGTATAAGAAAGGAAATAAACAATTTGAAAATGTACTTTTATTTCTGGGAGATTTAAAGTAGATAAAGAAAACTCAGAAAAGATCTATGTACCCCCAATACATGCTCACTGCAGCATTATTTACAATAGCCAAGATAAGGAAACAATCTAAGCATCCATTAATGGATGAATAGATAAAGAAAATGTCACACGCACACAGGAATATTATTCAGCCATAAAAAAATGAAATCTTGCCATCTGAGACAACGTGGATGACTCTTGAGGGCATTATGCTAAGTGAAATAAGTTAAGATGGAGAAAGACAAATACTGTATGATCTCACTTATATGGAATCTAAAAACAGCCCCCCCCCCGCAAAAAAAACCCAAGCTCATAGATATGGAGAACAGATTGGTGGCTGCCTGAGGTGGGGGTAGGGGACGGGCAAAATGAATGAAGGAGATCAAAGGTACAAGCTTCCAGTTATAAAATAAATAAGTCATGGGGATGTAATATATGGTGACTATAGTTAATAATACTGTATTGCATATTTGAAAGTTCCTAAGAGAATAGATCTCAAAAGTTCTTATCACAAGAAAAAAAATCTGTAACTACATATGGTGATGGAGGTTAACTAGACTTACTGCAGTGATCATTTTGCAATATATATAAATATCAAATCTCTATGTTGTACACTTGAAACATGTCACTTATACCTCAATTAAAAAAATTAAGTAAAGGACATAAAATAGAAAAAAATATGAAAGGAAGAATGTATCTTAGCTTTACTGACAAAGAACTAAAAATCAAGATGCTTCATAATAAAATCAATTATTCAAAGGTGCATTACTGGGAATATCCTGATATTTATATAATTATACAATTTTCCGGACTATCCTTAGAGAAGTATGGCTACTGAGGATAGTAACAATAAAATGATGATGAAAGGTTTTATTGTCCTTGGCTTTCATTTGAGTGTCTGAATACCAGGCACTGTGCTACATGCTCTGTAAATATTATCTCATTTAAATCCTATACTAACCCTGATGCAAGTACTGCTATTATCTCCACTTTACAGATGAGGCTCAGAAAAGATAAGTTACTTACACAGGGATTGGCAGAGTAGGACTCAAATCTAGGACGTCAGATTACACTTGACGCTCTGGATCCATGGATATGGAACCCATGGGATTCGCAGGGTCGACTGTACTATGCCATTTTATATAAGAGACTTGAGCATCTGTGGATTTTGGTATCCACAGGGGCCCCGGAACCAACTCCCCACCCCCGATACAGAGAGACAGCTGTACAGAGTATAAACTCTTAACATTTACAGTGTCCTGCCTTCCATTTTAAATAATTAAGATAAGACAAAATATTAAGCTAGTCACTGAGAAGAGCAACCTAAGTTAGGCCTCTAGACCTGGTCTCTCAAGATCAAAAGAAAATGTACCTACTCCAGGATTCCCACACGTCCTCACCTGGGAGCCCTCCTCGTTGTAGTGCCTGGCATTCCGGAACATCAGCTTCATGTCTTCTATCATTCCCTCTTCCCCTGCATATTTGTCATTGCGGATGTTATGTTCAATTATTTTCAAGTCCATTGGCTCCAAGATGATTTTATAATAATCAGGATAGTCCTTTTTGGATGGTTTAACCATAAATAGATCACAAAGTCTTCTGCCTGAACCTGGCTCACGAGCTTCAAGAACAACATTGAACAAGATTTTCATTCGCTGCTTTCTAATGTTCTTTTTACTGTTGAGGGGGGAGGGAGAAAAGGGGGAAAATGAGAACAGGTTCAGTTTTCTTGATATAAGGATGAACACGAAATAAAACAAATTAATCTTGTGGGCAGGTGCTTCATAATGATTATAATGTGTTGATTATGTATGGCACAAACACAGTAAACATGCTGGAAGCTATAAGCAAATATTAGGAAATTTTTCAAAATAGTTAAAACATAGTGACTCTGGCAGGAGCACCCCCCAAGAACACCAGACAAACGTGTTTACAATATTTATGAAATGCAATGCTTGAAAAAAGATCTTGTCTAATGTCAAAGAAAATGAAATTCTGTTATCAATTGAAATATATTTTTTAAGAACAGAGCAAAAGTGGAATAAAACTGCTGATTCCCTACTAACAGTTCTCCCTTAAACAAACACAAAGAGAAGTGTCCCATCTCCTATGACAACCACTCCTAAACACCTGCATATCCTGAGGGGATGATGAGAGAGGAAGAACTCTCTCAGTCCAGGACTTTAGCAAGTGAATAATAAAAGGGGAATGCAGGACAAAGCTCCAACATCACAGAGCTCCACATCTGAGCAGAGATTAGAACACAGATGACTTTAGCCTTCAAGAAGCCTCTAAAGAAAAATTTCAGAACCTGAATTTGATATCACAGAATTTGGTAACTGGTCTAATAACTGAAATTTACTGCTTTAGGACTTGTAACACTTATAGTATCCTTTCTCCATTTGTATCACTCACTTCAAGAGAGTGATATGTAACTGGTTTCCATCCTCAAAGGCAAGCAGAACTTTTGTCATTAGGGACAAACAATCTTCTCTGAACTAATCCAGTTTTGTTATTTTGTTTTTCCAGATCCTTATATTGCCTTTGAGACCGAGACCCACAGGCCCATTACTTTTAATCTGACTGCCAGAAAAAACTCAGAGCTAAACTTCATGTTCTTTTATAACTGTATTAGCTTGGGTGGCTGGTATATTTACTTTATCCTTTTCCAATATGATGTTGAACCTTATTATATCCACACTTTTGAAAGTAACTTTGAAAGACAGCTACCATATTTCCCTATGTGATACTTTCTGGTTACTGTTTTCAATGTCACTTTGATTTTTAGATTCTTCTTTAAACCCCTCTATTCATCCTCTCTTCCTCCCTCAGACTAGGAACTATAAACAGTATGTTCACTCTTCCCTATTTTGGGAAAGGTGCATAAAATTAAATCCCAGACCTTGTAACTGGCATACTCATTCTTTTTCAATCAGCACCTGTGAAGATACTTCGACAAAATACATCTTAAGGGGGTTCAAAACCAAGGTTGTTTGTCATTATGCACTTAAGGGTGCCATACTTAAGGGGATGTCAATTCAGGTCACAGACACATAATAAATATACAGTTTTAGAAGTTTACAGGAGATGGGCCATAATTGGTTCTGTGCTAACAAAATCAGTATATTACAGCAATTTTCCAATAAATGAAAGTCAAGAGAAATGGGTGCCTTTTCTAATTTGCACGAAGATTATGAGCTAGTAGGGGCTTCACTCTGAATCCCTGATTTTCCAGGACCACCATCTGACCCCTAAACCCAGCCTAAAACACTGAAATCAATGTCACTTTTTGCTTCTCTTAGTTTATCACCAAGTCCTAGAGGACCTCCATAGCGCTTCTAGATCTGATCTTTCCTTTTAATTTTTTCCTGCCATGGTGTTAGTCCTAACCTTCATAGTTTGTGGCTGACCACTTTCTCAAATGTCCTTATCATTATTCTTCCTATGAAGCTATTATTTATTACATATTTGTATTTGGATATACACACAAGATTCCTATTTATAGTTACAGCTAACACTTCTACCACATGCCAGGGACTGTGCTAAGCACTATCATTTAATCTTCAAACTCTGAGAACCAGGTACAATTATTATCCCAACTTTGCAGATATAAAAACAGAGGCTTAGAGACTCAAGTGAATACCTAAGGCCATAAAGTGACTAATCAGAACTGAGACTTGAATCAGCTGATAATCACCAGACTGCTTTTATCATGCAAATGGATGATAAAAAGTTAGCTCTTGCCAAGGGCCTCTCTAATCAAAGTCAACCCTGCTCACAGGCTTCAAAGTCTCCCAGCATTTAATTTAACTCCCTGGCCCTAGACCTTCAGTGGTGCCTGCTGTGAAGCTAAGTAAACCCAAAGGTTGTTTCTTTTACAAGGCTTTCTATATTTCATCTTCAAGTCTTCAAGGACTTTTTAACTCACCTTTTTAAGGAGTTTCCCAGACTAGTAACATCTGACTAAAAACAAAATGAAATCTACCATGTCTTGATGCCAGCAGGAAATACTGCTAGAAAATAATCAGAGTGAGTACATTTAATGAGTACTCACTGCATCCAGGCCCAGTTCCATGGGCTTTAAACATACTAAGCAATCAGGTCTTCACAACAATCCTATGCAGGTAATGTCATCAACTCCTTTTTCAGATGAGGAAATTGAGATGAGGCTCAGAACACAGCTGATAAGAACAACTGGGATTTGAACTTGGGCGGTAAGGCTCTAGAGCTCGGGGTTGTAACACTACTCCACGATGCCCCACATTCCTATTTCTTCTACTACTACCCAGAACCAGTGCCATATACTATGAATGATATAAAAGAAATACAATCCATTGTCTTTTCCTTAAATTTACTATCTAAGAAAACTTTTCTTAAGGAAAATATTAGGAAGAAGATAATAATACAGTAATTTTGTAGAGTAGACTACATATGGTAGCAACATAAAGATAACTTTAGAACATCTAACTTTTAAGAAAAAGCATGATAGGGAAATCACATTTCCTAAAGCTATTTGGGCAATCACACAACACTTCCATACAATTATACAACTGTGTACCTTAAACAATTATTTTACTACAGCGTTCACACATAAGTTCACTTGTTTTTAACCTGCCTCTTTTCCTGGCCAATAAATTCCTGGAAGAGGTAGAGGTGATGACTAAACGTTCTCCTTTATGACCTGTGAGCAGAGTCTGGTGTTCTGCAAACAACTGACACTCCATGAATGCCAGATGGCAAAGGTGAAAATAAAAGCACCACACAATGATTACTAGGACCATAACATGGCAACTTATGGGCTGTTTTTAAAAATCGTAAGTAACATGCAAAAGAATGGATGCTTTTAAAGAAATAAAACATGGACAAGATCAGAGACTGAAGAATGTATTTATGCTCAAGAAGCAGTAACCCAATGCATAGGTGCCAACATAGACTGACATCACTAGGATTGTCAACACTGATTATGATCCCTCCACCATCCCCCAATCTATAAAAGACAATCAGCACCCGCCAGCCCCTGGACACTGGCAATGCTACCATATTCTCAGCCTCTCTACCTCTGCTGCAGAAGCACAGCCACAATGACTGCTGTGGGGGCTTACTGCCCCTGGCAAAGCTGGCAACAAATTACAGCTCCTGGATATACCTAGGCTAATTCTCCTTTTACTAACTATACTTCTAAACTGTACTGCTTTCTTTACTCATAAAATAAACTGGCATCCAAATAAAAACCATTATTCACATGCTTAAGGCTGCACTTTTCACCTAATCAGTACTGACCATGCCATAAAAGTTACACTTTAAAAAATATGTTTATGCATAAAAAAGGACTGCACACCTGGATAGCCTCCTGAGACCCAACATCTCACTGTCAAGAGTGTTCCTGGGAAAGCAGAAACAAACATTACATGTGAAGAGAAACAAAACAAGCAACATTGGAGGTCATGTACAAACCAAATATGGTTGAGAAAAAAGAGGATTATTCAATCCAAAGGATAAAAGGTTTTAAGAATACTTGGAACATTTCAACATGGAAGATAGCAGGTGGATTTTTGGGTAGAGGGTTTGGGGAGAAGAATACATTCCCAGAATGAAGAGAACATACCCGCAGTAATTTTTCTCACAATCTTTGATATGAAAAAAATAACGCAAAGACAGAATCATACACAACACTTAGGAGTCAAGTCAAGTGGTACTTGAAAACTTGGCCCTGACTTCTCTGGATAAGCTTAACTTAACCTACTAGGCTGTCATGTTTGCCTGAATTCTGGAGAAGTCTGTTTCTTATTACCAAAACCTCTTAACATAACTACCTTCTAAAAGGCTGGTTATGTTATTTCCTTTGTCACAGTCCAAAGTATAGGACTTGCTTCTGTCAACCTCTTAATGTGTGCTCATGCCTGTATTTCAAACCCAGATATGTTATTTTATTGCTATAGCTATGATTTATATTAGTTCTTCTCTTACTTGTATTTTTCACTTCATTAAACAAAACACTTCCTAAGAAACCTGTGCACAAAAAGACTTTTTGTCTAAAGTGGGATTTTATTATTTCAAGAACATAATGCTTTTCTTTTTATGGAAGGTTTTAGAGTAATAACTTTCATTTAATCTATTTGGGTTGTCCCACAAAGTACAAGCCACAGATATTTTTTTAAGGCTCTGGCCTGGGCTAATGCGTCCTTGGAACTGTTTTCTTAACACTCAACTAGTTTAAGATCTCTCTTTTCATTCAGTGTTGGCACTAACTGTACCATCACTTTTGCCTCCATTACCTTCTTTTGCCTGAGAAGTTTTTATCTTTGATTGGTGACTGATCTGGAAAACACAGGTGATGCTGTAGTAGTTATATAATTACACTCAAAGATGTTCTTGATTTGATGCCTCTGATCTGGTTTCACATTTTTCCTCCGTTGTCCCTGGTATAACAAGGAATTAAGAACTTGGAAGGATGAAATTCATAGGCCAGTAATGGAGGAGACTCACATCTCAGGGCACACCAATCAATTTAGTTACCTTGGCATAGCATAGCAAAGTTATTTTCAAAGCTAAAAAAAATCTCCCAAATGCTATTTATAGGGAAAGACAAGACAGCTTGTCTTTTCTAAACCACTTTTAAAAATCCTCAGGTCTCAGTGGATCTACTAATACATGATCAGAACTGTATCAATAGTTACTAATGATTTCTTCACTCAATTTTGAATCTGTCAAGCCCTGCTATTAGTGATGGAGCTTATTCCTTGTTTAAGGTATCCTCCCTGCTGTTACAAAGATGGTGAGACAGTTAAGGCTGAGGAAGAATATGGTGTTCCACAAAGATCAGGCCAGAGAAACTCCATGTGGGAGGCACAGACAAAAGAGATGGTCTTGCATGATTCTTTACAGGAGTCCAGCTTCAGAATCTCACAGTAAGGCACCCCCTCCATAAAACCCATGAGAAAAAGGAAGGGTTAGGGAAGTTGACAGAAAGGTTAGAAAGAAAAGAAAACCAAATATCTAGCTTAACCTTTTATGAACTACAAGAAGTTATGACTTTGTATCTTACAATCTGACATCCTTAGAATGGCAAATAAAGATCAGATTAACAAGGAAAAACAAACGGGTAAGAATAATGACTTACTTCACTACAGTGGTAGTACTAATTTTTTTTTTTGTAATTCACCATGTAGAAATTACCTAAATTAGATTTAAGGGGCATTCTTAAATGCCACATTAAAACAAAATAACCTGGACAGCAAAAAGAATAACATGTTTTGCCAAGCTACATAAGTAGTTATTTTTATCTATGTTATCTAAAGCCAATACGGTACAAAAAAAGCACTAATCATACAATTTACAAATGAATTTTTAAATGTTATAAAACAGTTAAAGCTTATAAGATAATTCATACTTGACAGCTTAAAGAAACATTTTTCTGCACTTAAATCTAAAACAAAGTTAAAAGAAACAGAGAAGATGTCTCCAGCTATAAGAAGAGTATCTACCTTTTTCTTTTGGCACTACCAGTATCGGAGGTTGCTGAAGAAATCATGCTGTCTCCATCCTCAATGTCATCTCTCCTGGCAAGCTCCTTCTTCTTTGCCTAAAACAGAGCAGACCCTGGGAGTCAAGCTCACTCTGCCGAACACTTCTAGAATATACAAATATTAAAAGACCCATGGCCTCAGATGCGCTCCAAGGTGTGCTCTCAGAAAGGATTCAATAAACTCATGGACACTGTACAATGATTAATTAGCCTTAAGATGTCTCTTCTCCTAGGACCAACCCTACCTTAACAGAAACAGAGTCTAGAACCAAAGAAATAAAACCTAAATGACAGAATATCATCTGTGATTAGAGGGAAACTTCCTGACATCCCTAACATTACTCCCCAGGGACAAATCCCTGCTTCTTCCACTCACAAAGCTAAACCAGTCTAAACTATTATTTCTACTCTACATGGTCCTGAAAACTCTTAAAAACATATTCAGCAGTACTTGTGGCTGAAATGAATGACGTGATATTGCTGGAGGGAAATCACGTATCTTAAAAGAACACACTCAAAATGTGTAAAATTATTTTAATTATACATACAACAACTTAGCAAAACCAAGAAATCATACCTGCATGACTTGCTGCAGTTTTAGAACTCGTTTGTAGATGGCTGAGTTGGGAACATTATAGCGTTTGGCATTTTCAAACATTAAATTCAGATCACACTCCAAATGATCTAAAGTTTCATATTCTTGATTCTTTAGCTTTGTTCTGTGAAAGACAAACACATGGCTAGAATCTTCCATTATGAAAATTATGAAACACACTTCCTGAAAGTCCAGTGCAAAAATCCTGACAATCACTACAAGGTATCTTTACCAGTGATACTGATTAGAGGCCTAGAAGTGACAATTTCAATATACAGAGTGAAAAGGCAAAAGCACCATTTAGACAATATGACAATTTAACTGAAAATCCAAAAGAATAAAACATTACAAGAAGTAATAAGAGAACCTAGTAAGGTGGGCAATTACAAAGCAAACATATTAGCAAAAATCGTAAGAGAAAAATCCTGTTAGTGGCTAACATGCAAACCCTAGGAAGAGATAAAAATCAGGGAAGTTTTAAGCTACCTTAATGAAGAATCATGGTGATCTACACATTTTAGAAAATAAGAGGCCATTCCACTTGATGAGCGTTAAAGAAAAGAGAAAGTACTGGCAACTCCATGAAGGAGCGTTTAGAATAATACACATTTAACCTCCAGGCGAATTGCATATGGGCAATGAAGAACGGTCCTTTTTGTTTTTTGGCTGTGCTGCTCAGCTTGCGGGATCTTAGTTCCCCAACCAGGGATTGAACCCGGTCCTGGCAGTGAAAGCGCTGAGTCCTAACCACTGGACCACCGAGGAATTCCCTGAAAAGCAGTCTTTTTTTTTTTTTTTTTTTTGCAGTACGTGGGCCTCTCACTGTTGTGGCCTCTCCTGTTGCGGAGCATAGGTTCCGGACACGCAGGCTCAGTGGCCATGGCTCACGGGCCCAGCCGCTCCGTGGCATGTGGGATCTTCCCGGACCGGGGCACGAACCCATGTCCCCTGCATCGGCAGGCGGACTCTCCACCACTGCGCCACCAGGGAAGCCCAAGAGCAGTCTTAAGATGATAAATGAGAGACAGGTATGTCAGAGTCCCTTCACTACTCCTCCTCCAATACAAACATTTGTAATTAATTATGATGGCTTAATATTGAGGTTTTTACTTACCCTAAGTCTTAAGAATTCCAATAGCTGTCTCAGACACTAAGGCTATTACTAACACCAACTCTCATAAAGTCCCTATACAAAGTAAGGCTTATGTTAGAAAAGTCTAACTTGGAAGAAGGTTGCAGGCAGGTGACTGGGCTGGCTGAGGATTTGCCTTCTTTTGAACTAATCTACTTAATTAGATTGAATTTTAAAAGACTGAGGGAGAAAAGAAACTAAGGACAAAAATCAATCAATTAAAAAGGAACCTCAACATCTACGAGACTGTCACCATCCTTTCCAAGGCAAAGAGTACAAAAAACAAATTTCTAGTCCATTTTCTTAATGAAACGCAGCCTTAATTTCCATGTTATTGTTCATTTTTATTTTATTTTTTGGTCATGCCACACGGCATGTGGGATCTTCAGTTCCCCGACCAGGGATCGAACCCGTGCCCCTGCAATGGAAGTGCCAACTCTTAATCACTGGACCGCCAGGGAAGTCCCTCCATGTTATTTTTAAGAAGGCCAAATAAACTAATTTTCTATAACCTACTCGTGTCCCAAACCTCCAAAGTTTGGATTAAATAAAAACACCATAAACTTTACTGATCAAATAAGGAAAACAGACGTTACAAATGCAAAACCACAAAACGTTAGGCAACCTTATTCCTAGAATCCAGCAAGTACAAGGATTTTAATTCCTACTGTATGGAAAGCTAGCTATCTGCCATGAAAACACCATTTAAACATCAGCTGACTCTGACCTTGACCATTTAAGGTAATTTTACTTGCGTCTTGCCTCTATCTGGGTATACCACAAAACCTAACCCACGCTGTAAGAGTCACAAAACAGCATATTTTATAACATTATTTATTTCCTACTATTGTTAATGATATTGTGGTGGTTCAAGTATTTTGCCTGGCTGAATTCCCAATGATCATTTTAACATTTTAACATTTTCTAAACAGAAAAGGGAAACCATGATGAACCATCTCTCAGGTATTATTTCAGCTAATGAGTTCTCTAAGAGCTGACAATGCTTATTCTGGAGATTTAACTACAGATACAAAATTTAAATGCAGATAAACTGTTGTAATTAAAATATTGATAAAAGGTATAAGAAGAGAAATTCTTGCACAATTATAAGAAAATGAACAGTTAAATTCTGAGCTGCATGACTTTTTTTTTTTTTTTTTTTTTTTTGTGGTACACGGGCCTCTCACTGTTGTGGCCTCTCCCGTTGTGGAGCACAGGCTCTAGACGCGCAGGCTCAGCGGCCATGGCTCACGGGCCCAGCCGCTCCGCGGCATGTGGGATCTTCCCAGACCGGGCACAAACCCGTGTCCCCTGCCATCGGCAGGCGGACTCTCAACCACTGCGCCACCAGGGAAGCCCTGCGTGACTTTTTATAATTCATAATCTGACACAAAAATGCCTAGCTGGGACATCTTTTATTTGCCTCTTGACTCTACTGCAGTACAAAGAACATCATTTGTAGTTAATCAAATTTATTTCTCACTTTTATATAGGAGTGATATTTAAGTACACTTTAGACACGTGAAAAACATTTTTACCTTTATTACCTTTATCCATTTTAGAAAGGAAGATACATGTGCAGGCTCAATCACAAGAAAATACATTTATACTGAGTAATGTAGAAGATATCTTACCTGATCTGTTGTAGTGATATGGGCATTTTAATTTGCTGATAATAATCAGGGTATTTTTTCTTTGAAGGCAAATGGAAAAAAGGTTCAGCTATTAGCTGCCCTTGGTTATTCCGACAGCTCCTAACTGTGTCGTAAAGCTGATAAAAAGGATTTGAAACATCCATAAATGAAGTAATGCTCTCTGCTTCCGACTCTCCTTCTTCGTAACGTGCAGCTACAAAGACATAAAAGATATTTATAGGGGACAGCAGAAACTAACACAACACTGTAAAGCAATTATACTCCAATAAAGATGTTAAAAATATATATATTTATAAGGGGAAGAAACAAACATTTTTTTAAGTTCGTTTAACAACCTTCCAGATTATGCTATGTATGTTTGAGAATACTGTGTTTTGTATGTTTGAGAATACTTGTTTTAAAAGAATAGTCTCTAGGCTTCATAAAGATGCTGTTAGTAATGCTTAGTAAAATTGTATGTTTACTCAGAGAAATGTTACACAGAAATAGAATAGAATGTTACATGGTAAAAGTTATACCATCTTTAAAAGGTTACAAAATAGTTTCTCTGCCATCTTCTGAGACTCCTTGCTTATGTGTGCTTGGACAAGAAAAGGAGCAAGTAGCCATTCTCAGATCTCAGAACTAAAGTGACAGCATGTAGCTTAGGATAGTATAAATGTAGACGGGGCTGATACCAACAGATTTGATTTAGCTTTAAGTCTCTGACTTTGCCCCACTGATCTATAGCATCCCTTAGGAATGATGTTTTCCTTTATTGAGAAAATTTTCAGGTAGAAGCTCATCATAAGAACACCAAAACAAAACATGTAATCACTTCTACAGAAATACAAAATATATTGCTCATTTCTCTGAACTCTTAAACAGTATATAACGACCTGATTTAAATTTTTTCTTAAGGGATGAGGATAACCAAAATCACTATGTGCTCCCATGTAAGTATGATAATCACTTATTAAGTACTTAGTTATTCATTAAGAGCTTGATAAGCACCACCCTCAGGTAATCCTAACATCACCACACAGAACAGGTATTGTCATTTCTTTTCCAAATGAGAAAACTGGGCATGAGGAGCTGATGACTGGCCAAAGTCAGCTAGCCTATAGCGCAGTTGAGAAGGGATTTGGATTTAGTCATGGAGCTAGAAAGAAAGACAGAATTTGAAACTACGTAGTCTTTTCTAACTCCACTACCTCGAATCTTTTCATAAAGCTCTTGCACGTCTTTTACTGAATTTAAACCTAGGTATATGTTTTATTGCTACTGTAAACTGTATTTTTTTAAAAAATTACATTTTCTTTTTATGGCTGATTCCAGAAATGAAGGAGATTGTTTTTCTTTTCTCTCTTTTTTTTTTGGGCTGTGCTGGGTCTTCGTTGCTGCGCATGGGCTTTTCTCTAGTAGCGGCGAGCTGGAGCTACTCTTCATTGCGATGCGCGGGCTTCTCATTGCGGTGGCTTCTCTTGTGGAGCAGGGCTCTAGGCGCGCGAGCTTCAGTTGCAGCACGTGGGTTCAGTAGCTGTGGCACGCAGGCCCCAGAGCACGTGGGCTTCAGTAGTTGTGGCGCACAGGCTTAGTAGTTGTGTCGTGTGGGCTCTAGAGCACGCGGGCTAGGTAGTTATGGCGCGCGGGCTCAGTAGTTGTGGCGCACAGGCTTAGTTGCCCTGCAGCATGTGGGATCTTCCTGGACCAGGGATTGAACCCGTGTCGCCTACATTGGGAGACGGATTCTAAACCACTGGACCACCAGGGAAGTCTGAAGTAGATTTTTGTATAATAATCTTACATTAGCATTTTATTATTCTTATTAATTCTAATAATCTGTCTGTAGTTTTTAAAAATTTATTTATTTATTTATTTATTTATTATTTTTGGCTGTGTTGGGTCTTCGTTTCTATGCGAGGGCTTTCTCTAGTTGCGGCGAGCGGGCGCCGCTCTTCACCGCGGTGCACGGGTCTCTCACTGTCGCGGCCTCTCTTGTTGTGGAGCACAGGCTCCAGACACGCAGGCTCAGTAGTTGTGGCTCACGGGTCTAGTTGCTCTGCAGCACGTGGGATCTTCCCAGACCAGGGCTCGAACCCGTGTCCCCTGCATTGGCAGGCAGATTCTCAACCACTGCGCCACCAGGGAAGCCCCGTCTGTAGTTTTTTAACTAGAAAACTCAAAAAATAATCTATCAACTGCAATCCTTATAAATCCTTCTTTTCTGATCCTTATAACTTCACTGTTATCAGTGTATGCTGGCTAGTACTTTGACCAAGAGGTAACAACGTTCTTAACTTTGTTTCTTATGGTAGGGGGAATGCTACAAATACTTCTCCAATGAAAATGGAGATGCCCTGTATCAAGTTAGGAAAGATCCCCTTCTATTCTTAGTTTGCTAAGCTTTTATCATGAATGGGAACTGAAGCATTAATCAAATGCATTTGCTAAGCCAATAGTATTGTTTTCCTCCTTTAATCTACCAATGTAATGAATAATACTTCTTTCTAATGTTGAACTAACCTAGTATTCCTGGAATAAACCCAATTGTGTTATCATGTATTATCTTTCATATATACTGCTAGATACAGTGTGTTTATATTTTGTTTAGTTTTGGTTTTATATCAGATTCAAAGAATGAATTGGGGAGCTCTTTTTTATTCACTGCTGGGGTTTATGTATAATTCTGTTCCTTGAATGTTTGGCCTGGTGTTTTCTATGCAGGAATATTTGTAAATAGTAATTTAATTTCTTTAATGGTGATATAACTAATCAGCCTTTTTATTCTTGAATCAGTTTTTAGACTTTTATCATTTTCTAGGAATTTATCCATTTCATCTAAATTTTCAAATTTATTTGCATTATGCTGTTCTTACATTCTTTTTTTTTTTTTTTTTGCGGTATGCGGGCCTCTCACTGTTGTGGCCTCTCCCGTTGCGGAGCACAGGCTCCGGACGCGCAGGCCCAGCGGCCATGGCTCACGGGCCCAGCCGCTCCGCGGCATATGGGATCCTCCCAGACCGGGGCACGAACCCGTATCCCCTGCATCGGCAGGCGGACTCTCAACCACTGCGCCACCAGGGAGGCCCTTACATTCTTTTTTTATTCTCTGTATGCTCCCCCTTTCCCCTAATATTTTCTGTTTGTGCCTTCTGTTTTTTTCTTGATAATCTCACTACAGACTTATCTATTTTATTAACCGCTGTAACAGAAAAACTTGGACTTTATTGATCTTTTCCATTATAGATTTCCTTTCTAATGAATTAACCTCTGCTCTTTATCTTCTTTTTTCTAACATCTCTGCTCTTCTTATTATTTACTTATGTTGGATGCTTATTAGTTCACTGACTGACTTTCAGCTGCTTTTCTTTCTAAACAGAAGCAGTCAGACCTGAAGTATCACTGTAACTGCACCTCCACTGTTTTGATATGTATTATTTTCATTATTGTTATTGTTCAGTTTCAAGTAATTAAACTTCTATTATAATTACTCCTTTTAAAAATTGTATCTTTGGGACTTCCCTGGTGGTCCAGTCGGTAAGACTCTGTGCTTCCAATGCAGGGGCCTGGGTTCGACCCCTGGTCGGGGAACTAGCATGCATGCATGCCACAACTAAGAGCCTGCATCCCACAACTAAGAGCCTGAATGCTGTAGCGAAAATCCGTGTGCTGCAACTAAGACCCAGAGCAGCCAAAATAAATAAATAAATAAATATTTTAAAAAAATTAATATCTTTTCATTATTAGTTGCTATCATAGCTGCATTGTTCTCAGAAACATGGCCTGTATAATACCCGATCCTTCAAATTTGTTGAAATTTGTTTCATGGCTAAGTACATGGTCAATTTTTGTAATATTCCATGTGAACCAGGGAAGAACATGTATTCTCTAATTGTAGAATACTTGTCTGTTATAACCATCTTGTTGTGGTAGGCTGAATGATAGGTCCCCACATACAACCATGTCCTAATCCACAGAACCTGTGAATATTACCTTATATGGCAAAAGAAACTTTGCAGATATGATTGAGAGGAATTTTGAGTGTGGGAGATTATCCTGGATTAATCTCTGGGCACTAAACATAATCACAGGGTATTTATGAAAGGCAGGCAAGAAGGTCAAAGGAGGAAGGAGACGGGGTGACAGATGCAGACTGGAGTGCTGCGTTCTGAATGGAGAGGAAAGGGCCATGGAATACAGGTAGCTCTAGAAACTGGAAAAGGCAAGGAAGTGTATTATCCCCTAAAGCCTCCAGAAGGAACACTAGCCTGCCAACAACCTGATTTTAGACTTCTGACATCCAGAACTGAAGAGAATAAATTTGTGTGGTCTTAAGCCAGTTAAGTTTGTGGTAATTTGTTTTGTTTTAGCAGCAATAGGGAACAAATACACTTGTGAGGAAGTGTATTCATGTCTTCTCTGTCTTCACTGTTTTGGCTGTTTATCTAGCAATTGACAGAAGCAGGCTCCCACTCTAAGGGCAATGTTTTCACTTTCTCCAAGAAGTTCCGTCTGTTTGTTTCATGTATTTTGAGCCCTTTTATAATTTATCTTCCTCATGCAATAAACCTTTTATCATTATGAGGTGAACCCATTTTATCTTTGGGAATGCATTGTTTGAAAGTCCATTTTAAGAGAAGTCAACGTAACTACACTTTGGTTATTATTTGCCAGGTATATCTTTTTCCATCCTTTGACATTCAACTTTCAAGTACACAGTTTTATATTGAAGATGTATCTCTTGTAACTAGCATATAACCTGATTTTTTAAATATATAATCTGGAACTGTCTTAATTGGAAATTTTAGGCCACTAACACTGATTTCTGCTATAATTTTTGGAGTTGTTTCTATGTATCCCACGTTTTCTATGTTTACTTTTGCCTTCTTGCCTTATCTTGTGTTGGTGGGAGAAGACTGCAAGCTGTACCTGTTTTCTTCTTTTCCTATTGCTTACTTCGTTCCTCTTCTTATAGTGACTGGGGACGGGTGCTCTTCTCCACCTCCTTCTCCACCCCCTCAGGGACATGCAGTGTGGTTTGCCTCTAAAGCAAATCACCTCAAGAGGCCAGGCCACACTTCAAATTCTTATGCCTTCTTTCCATCAGCTCTTTCTTGTTGCTCCAAGATCATGAGTTATCCTTTCTTTTCTATTTTCACTGTACCTACCCCTAAGTTGTTTCCAGGAGCAGGAAGTAGAAAACCAAATATATTAAAACTTCAACTAAATTAAGGATAAACAGGTTCTGAATAACAGCCTGAAGGATCTACTACATACAAAGTGGGTTGGCATCTATTTTGTTTTCTTAATACCTGAGATTACTAAATTAAGAATCCTCTTGTGACAAAGGTACTATTTATTAGAAAAAAACAACAATAAATGCTTTTTAAGAATTTTGTGAGTGGTATGGTCTTCCTTAAATTTGTTATACTACTATAAGGTTAATGAAGTAACCAAATGTTAGAAGGAAACCTAAACATAACATGTGTGTCACTTTTACAGTTAGCACAAAACAAAGATAATGAAGAGGTAAATTTTCTTTCAATTTTTGATAAGGCCCGATTTAAGTTAAAAAAATTAATTCTGTAGATGAGTGTCAAAAAATTAAATTCATACTCCAGCAGTCTAGAGTAATTATGAAATTCTATAGACTTGGGACTTCCCTGGTGGCACAGTGGTTAAGAATCCACCTGCCAGTGCAGGGGACACGAGTTCGAGCCCTGGTCCAGGAAGATCTCACATGCCATGGAGCAACTAAGCCCGTGCGCCACAACTACTGAGGCTGCGCTCTACGGCCTGCAAGCCACAACTACTGAGCCCCCGCGCGCCTAGAGCCCGTGCTCCACAAGAGAAGCCACCGCAATGAGAAGTCCGAGCACTGCAATGAAGAGTATCCCCCGCTCGCCACAACTAGAGAAAGCCCACACGCAGCAACAAAGACCCAACGCAGCCAAAAATAAATAAATAAATAAATAAATAAATTTTTTTAAAAAAGGAAATTCCACAGACTTAGTAGAAAATAAGACATAGCTAGAAAAATCTCTTGTGTCACACCTGATTATAAAATCAAGAGTAATTTCATAAAATGAATTGTATATCTACATATAAAAAATACGTACAGTAAAATAAAAAAAATATTGTATCACACTTAGGAGAAAGACAATGAAATCAAATATACCTCTACAGCTGTTCTTTATTACTATTTTACGAACTGTGTACTTCTACACGGATTCCTAGCGCCCAATGCCCTTTGTTTCACTTGTTTAAATGAGAATGCTGCTCTGATCATAATTTACAGCTATCTTTAAATCATAAGCTCTAGGTGAGAAAAAATTATAGTCTACTGAAAATATAAGCCTGGAAATCTAAGATGATGTGAATGTCTCCCTGGGATTTCCTGATGGTGTCACTAGCACTCACTATCATCATAGGTTTGAAACCAGAATCTGCTAAGGCTATCAAACTAATTGATTTTGCACAAGTATTTATTTACTTTGATACATGCTTTTAACACGAAATAAAGTAGTAATAAGCTCTTGATAAGTTTGCCAACCAAGAGTGCAATTAAAAATGTAACAAAACACGTATGTACTCCAAAAAAAGACAAACTCCCAGCCAGACCAAAATAACTATAATTTTCCTTAACCAGAAGGATCCACTGAGACGCCACTTAACTAGTCACAACTTAATGCCTACCAGCTAAAGCAGCATCCTCTTCACTTTCTGAGCCATACTGAAGTGCCATGGTAATTGCTGATAAACGACCCCCTTGGACTGCTCTTTTATTACTACAAAGAAAAACAAGCAATTAGAAGGCAGGGAAAGATGTTATAATAATTTGGTTACTTTATAGGAAGTAGGAACTGTTAACAAGGCATTCACATCAAAGAAAGAGTTTATTCAACTGCCTCCTCAATCTACTTTGTACTTTTTATATTCCCCACAATCAATCTTAACCAAGATGACTAATTTTTTTCTCTTAGAAAAGAGGGAGTGGTGGTAGAAAGCCTTAAAGCAGGCTACTTGCAATTTGTTTTTTACTTAAATGCAGCACTACTCCTTTTTTAATGAAAAATAAAGATTCATTCATAATTGCTGATTAATTCTAAATATGCTCAGATTTTATAATGAAAACAAATTCTACTATGAACACAAAATCTTTCAGCATTTTACCTCACGTTCTACTGGTAATATTAAACTCTACCTGACAAACAACTTCTGCTTAAGTGTTTTCTCAAAGGTGAGGTAAGGCCTACTATACCTTTTAAGTAAGATATTTGACAACAAATTCTCATAATAACCCAACTACACCCACAAGTATTACTTCAAGATAGTCATCAAGAAAATGCTAGCATGCTTATCCTCATAAACATGGGTCAGCTCTCAGACTAAACACACTCTCTCTCACCGGTAGTACTTGTTAGTGGGATTTCTCTCTTCACCAAGGCTGCCTTTACTGTGCGAAGGACCTGTCAGCCTGGCTGCAGCCAAATTTGATGGAGTCCTATCCAGAGACAAGGTCAAAAAAAACTCAGAAAACTGACAGCTGAAATCAGAATGCTGAATAACAAAAAGAAAACAACCATTTTCTTTTTCTTTTCTTAAAAAGAAACACTCAGGGACTTCCCTGGTGGTCCAGTGGTTAATACTTCACGCTTCCACTGCAGGGACCCCGGGTTCCATCCCTGGTCAGGGAACTAAGATCTCACATGCCACATGGCGCGGCAGAAAAGACGAACAAAACAACACAAATATTTCTGAGCCTCTACTGTGCAGGAGGCTTTGCTCCAAAATCTGGGACTCTGTGGAAAAGGATAAACCAGGGCTGATCCCAGATAGCTTATGTTCACCACAGTAACCATAGGATTTAGTAACACAGCAAATGTCTGGGTCAGAAGAAAGCTTCAAAAGTAGCCACTCAATCTTTCCATTTCAGGTAGGAGGAAATGGAATCCCAGAAGTAAAAGACTTGTTCAAAGTCACAGTCCTAGCACAAGGTAAGCTAGGGTGAGACTTCAGACCTCCTGATACCTGGCTAAATATTCTTACTGCAAATATAAATATATACTACTATACACCATATACAAATGTAATATTACAGGCATACATTGTTTTATCTTGCTTTGCTTTATTAAACTTCACAGATACTGCATTTTTTACAAATTAAAGGTTTGTGGCAACTCTGAATCAAGCAAGTCTTTCGGCACCATTTTTACAACAGCATTTGCTCACTTCGCGTCTCTGTGTCACATTTTGGTAATTCTTGCAATATCTCAAACCTTTCCATTATTATTATATTTGTTGTGGTGATCTGTGATCAGTGATCTCTGTTGTTATTATTGTAATTATTTGGGGGTACCATGAACCACACCCATATGAGACAGTAAACTTAATAAATGTTGTGTGTGTTCTGACTGCTCCACCGACCAGCTATTCCCTCGTCTTTCTCCCTCTCCTCAGGCCTCCCTATTTCCTGGGACACAACAATGCTGAAATTAGGCCAATTAATAACCCTGCACTGGCCTCTAAGCATTCAAGGGAAAGTAAGAGTTGCATGTTTCTCGGTTTCAATCAAAAGCTACAAATGATTAAGCTCAGTGAGGAAGGCATGTTGAAAGTTGAGATAGGCTGGAAACTAGGCCTCTTGCACCAGTTAGCCAAGTTACGAAAGCAAAGGAAAAGTTCTTGAAGGAAATTAAAAGTGCTACTCCAGTGAACACAGGAATGATAACACAGTAAAACAGCCTTATTGCTGATATGAAGAAACTGTTAGATAGAAGGTCAAACCATCTACAACATTCCCTTAAGCCAATGCCTAATCCAGAGCAAGGCCCTAACTCTCTTCAATTTTATGAAGGCTGAGAGAGGTGAGGAAGCTGCAGAATCAAAGTCTGAAGCTAGCAGAGTTTGGTTCATGAGGTTTAAGGAAAGAAGTCATCTCTATAAAAGTGCAAGGTGAAGCAGCAAGTACTGATATAGAAGCTGCAGCAAGTTATCCAGAAGATTTAGCTAAGATTATTAATAAAAGTAGCTGTAACTAAACAACAGATTTTCAGTGAAGATGAAACATACTTACCATGGAAGAAGATGCCATCCAAGGCTTTCACAACTAGAGAGGAGAAGTCAATGTCTGGTTTCAAAGTTTCAAAGGACAGGCTGACTCTCTTGTTAGGGCTAATGTAACTGATGACTTTAAGCTGAAGCCAGTGCTCATTTACTATTCTGAAAAATCCTAGGGCCCTTAAGAATTATGCTAAATCTACTCTGCCTGTGCTCAACAAATGGAACAACAAAGCCTGGATGACAGCACATCTGTTTACAACATGGTTTACTGAATATTTTAAGCCTGCTGTTGAGACCTACTGCTCAGAAAGAAAGATCTGGAAAATAGTACTGCTCACTGAAAATGTACCCGGTCACCCAAGAGCCCTAATGGAGATACACGAGATTTGTGTTGTTTTCATGTCTGCTGATACAACATCCATTCTGAAGCTCGGGGACCAAGGAGTAATTTCAACTTTCAAGTCTTATTATTTAAGAAATACACTTCATAAGGCTACAGCTGCCACAGACAGTGATTCCTCTGATGGATCTGGGCAAATTCAACTGAAAACTTTCTGCAAAGGATTCATTATTCCAGATGCCATTAAGTATATTTGTGATTCATGGAAAGAACATGAACATTAACAAAAGTTTAGAAGAAGTGGGTTCCAACCCTCATGGGTGACTCTGAGGGGTTTAAGACTTTAAACTACAGATGTGGTGGAAACAGCAAGAGAACTAGAATTAGAAGCAGAGCCTGAAGATGTGACTGAACTGCTACAGTCTCATGATAAAACTTCAACAGTTGAGGACGTTGCTTCGTATGGATGAGTAGAGAAAGTAGTTTCTTTAGACGGAATCTACTCCTGGTGAAAATGCTATGAAGATTGTTGAAACAACAACAAAGGATTTAGAATATTACATAAACTTAGTTGATAAAGCAGCGTCAGGATTTGAGAGGACTGACTCCAATTTTCAAAGAAGTTCTGTGGGTAAAACGCTATCAAACAGCATCGCATGCTACAGAGAAATCATTAGTGAAAAGAAGAGAGAACTGATGGGGCAAACGTTACTGTCTTGTTCTAGGAAACTGCCACGGCCACCCCAGCCTTCAGCAACCACCACCCTGACCAGTCAGCAGCATTAAGAGAGGCAAGACCCTCCACCAGCACAAAGACTACAACTTGCTGAAGGCTCAGATGATGGTTAGCATTTTTAAGCAATAAAGTCTTTTTAAATTAAGGCATATACACTGTTTTTTTAGACCTAATGCTACTGCACATTTAGGTACAGTATACTGTGCATGTAACTTTTATATGCACTGGGAAACCAAAAAATTGTGTGACTCACTTTAGTGTGATATTCACTTTATTGCAGTAGTCTGGAAATGAACCTGCAGTATCTCCAAGGTATGCCTGTACATATATTTACATAGTACATGTTATATCTTTAATATACATTACACACAATATGATATACAATATATATGTATTTGTATAAGGCAATAAAAGTATACAGCAGTGTTAAGTCTTAAAAATTGTTTCTTTTTAAATAAAGCCCTTCAGCTGCAATGAAGGGACTGGGTAAGAGTTAACACTACTCTCTTCAGAATTATATTTTCAACTGTAAATATAATCTTGAAATGCAACATGCATCTTATTTTCTACTATACTGAGAAAATTTGGCAAATAATAAAGGTACAAGGATTTTAGACATTTTTTTAACCTACCTCATCCGAAGGCTTGACTTAGTCATTTCATGATGTTCAATTTCTGCCTTTTTCATATAAAATATTTTCTTAATAGAATTTGCATCCTGTTAAGATAAAATTACTTGGTTTAGAAAAAGTATAGAGAAAACGGACAGTTTAAAATGCCTGCAATCATGTACTGGACACTTTCTATGGCACTCCTTCCATCTGGAGTAGACTTCCATTCGATATCCAGAAAGCTGCATCCTCTAACCTTTCCACAAGCCTCCAAAACATCTCCATAATTAAATACAAGTTGAAAAGCCACCTAGCTCTTTCACAATTATTCAGGTAAGAGACAAAGACCTAATGCTGAACAGGGAAAAACAGGGGTGAAAATACAATGAACTCTACCTGTGTACACTAACCTTAAAACTGAAACAAAGGTACACTTCTAAGATTAAAGATTAGGCATGTAAATTTAGGATGAACATACTTGTTTAAATTAACAGCATATATCAAATCCAAGTTTCCCTTCTCTCCAAAATTTAGTTTAGGAAAATTAATCAGACCACGAAGTAAAATTCTTAACTGCATCAACAATTAGTACTACACTATTAAAATGTCCTATCGAGGATTAAGAATACGAGGATTTCATTTCTGATTTCCACTCAGTTTCTTAAAAAGATGCAAGATAAAAGTTAAAATTAACTACCAAAAGAAACTGAATCAGCATTCTGTAAATCTAAATGATTTTACTCCCAAAAGATTTTCTGACCATCCTTTGCTAAGTTCCCAATGATATATTATTAATTCTAGAAACTGCTACAAGCAACTGTCATTACAGTTCATTATGCAGAAGGACTACAAAACTTCTAGGAGAGAACTGCAAAGCAATGAAATAGTCATTTTACACTGTGTACTATACTACATAGATTGATTTTTATATCAGTGAGGTTTAAATGCAGGGACTACATCAATATTTAACTACAAAGTGGATCAAAAATAAACCTTGTCTGGCACAGAGAAAGGCATACAGATGAATGGATTAGAACCAAGAATCCAGAAATAAACCCATACATCTAGAGTCAACTGATTTTCAACAGGGTTGCCAAGACAATTCAATGGGGAAAGAATAGTCTTTTCAACATAAGGCGCTGGGACAAATGAATACCCCATGGCAAAAGAATGTGGACTCCTACCTCACGCCTACCTCATGTATATAAAAATTAATTCAAAATGGCTCAAAGATCTAAATGTAAGAGCTGAACTATAAAATTCTTAGAAGAAAACGTAGGTGTAAATCTTCACAGCCTTGGATTAGGTAATGGTTTCTTAGATATAAAAGTACAAGCAACCTAAGAAAAAACAGACAAATTGGACTGAACCAAAATTAAATACTTTATTAAAATTAAAGACTTGTTTTTTTTTTTTTTTTTGATGCACCACTCAGCATGAGGGATCTTAGTTTCCCGACCAGGGATGAAACCTGTGCCGCCTGCAGTGGAAGTGCAGTGTCCTAACCACTGGACTGCCACGGAATTCCCAAAATTAAAAACTTTTGTGCAGCAAACGATACTATCATGAAAATGAAAAGACAATCCATAGAATGGGAGAAAATACTTGTAAATCATATGTCTGGTTTAATGTCCAGACTATGTAAAGTACTCTAACAACTCAACTTTTTATTAAAAGACGGAAAACCCAATTAAAAAATGGGCTGAAGATCTGAACAGACTTCTTTTATTTTTTTAAAGAAGACATATGAATGGCCAATATGCACATGAAAAGATGTTCAACATCACTAATCATTAGAAAATGCTAATCAGGGAGTTCCCTGGTGGCCCAGTGGTTAGGATTCCGGGCTTTTACTGCCATGGCCTGAGTTCAATCCCTGGTGGAGGAACTGAGGTCACACAAGCTGCACGGCATGGCCCAAAAAAAAAAAAAAAGCTAATTAAAACTATAATGAGGGCTTCCCTGGTGGCGCGGTGGTTGAGAATCCGCCTGCCAATGCAGGGTACACGGGTTTGAGCCCTGGTCCGGGAAGATCCCACATGCTACAGAGCAGCTAAGCCTGTGAGCCACAACTACTGTGCCCACGTGCCACAACTACTGAGTTTGCGCTCTAGAGACTGCAAGCCACAACTACTGAAGACTGTGCACCTAGAGTCTGTGCTCCGCAACAAGAGAAGCTGCCCGGGGCATGGCAAGGAAGAGTAGTCCCCTCTCACTGCAATTAGAGAAAGCCCCGCGTGCAGCAATGAAGACCCAATGCAGCCAAAAATAAAATAAGATAAATAAATTAAAAAAAAAAAAAAAAAACCATAATGAGGGGGCTTCCCTGGTGGCGCAGTGGTTGAGAGTCCGCCTGCCGATGCAGGGGACACAGGTTCATGGCCCAGTCCGGGAGAATCCCACATGCTGTGGAGCAGCTGGGCTCGTGAGCCATGACCGCTGAGCCTGCACATCCAGAGCCTGTGCTCCACAATGGGAGAGGCCACAACAGTGAGAGGCCCGCGTACCGCAAAAAAAAAAGAAAAAAAAAAGAAAAAAAAAACCCATAATGAGATAGTACTTCATACCCACTAGAATGGCTATAATAAAAACAAAACCAAAAATAGAAACAAGCATTGGTGAGGATGTAGAGAAATTACACTTGCACATTGCTAGTGGGAACGCTGGTGCAGTGGCTTGAAAAACAATTTGGTGGGGACTTCCCTGGTGGTGCAGTGGTTAAGGATCCGCCTGCCAATGCAGGGGACATGGGTTTGAGCCCTGGTCTGGGAAGATCCCACATACCGCGGAGCAACTAAGCCTGTGCGCCGCAACTACTGAGCCTGCGCACTAGACCCCATGAGCCACAACTACTGAGCCCACGCACCCTAGAGCCCACGTGCCGCAACTACTGAGCCTGCATGCCTGAACTACTGAAGCCCACGTGCCTAGAGCCCGTGCTCCACAACAAGAGAAGCCCACACACCACAATGAAGAGTAGCCCCTGCTTGCCACAACCGGAGAAAGCCTGAGTGCAGCAACGAAGACCCAAAGCAGCCAAAAAAAAACAAAACAACAACAACAACAACAAAAACACAACAGTTTGGTGGTTCCTCAAAAAAATTAAAAATATAGTTACCATGTGGCCCAGCAATTCCATTCCCAGGTATGTATTCAATAAAAATAAAAATATATGTCTACATAAAAACTTATACATGGGGCTTCCCTGGTGGCGCAGTGGTGGAGAATCCACCTGCTAACGCAGGGGACACGGGTTCAAGCCCTGGTCCGGGAAGATCCCACATGCTGCGGAGCAACTAAGCCCATGTGCCACAACCACCGAGCCTGTGCTCTAGAGCCCGCGAGCCACAACTACTGAAGCCCGCGTGCCTAGAGCCTGTGCTCCGCAACAAGAGAAGCCACCACAGTGAGAAGCCCGTGCACCACAACGAAGAGTAGCCCCTGCTCGCCGCAATTAGAGAAAGCCCATGCACAGCAACGAAGACCCAACGCAGCCAAAAATAAATAAATAAATTTATTTAAAAAAAAAAACTTATACATGAATGCTCATAGCAGCATTATTTATAATAGCCCAAAAGTGGAAGCAACCCAATGCCTAGCAACTGATGAACGGGTAAATGAAACATGATACATACATTTAATTGAATACTATTTGGGAATAAAAAGAAATACATGCTACAAAATGAATACCTTGAAAACATGATGCTAAGTGAAAGAAGCCAGTCACAAAGGACCACAAATTGAATAATTCCATTTATATGAAATGTTGAGAATAGGCAAATTCACAGAGACAGAAAGTAGACTGGTGGTTGCCTAGGGCTAGGGAGGTTGGGAGGAAATGGAGAGTGACTGCTAATTCATTGTGGTGATGGCTACACAACTTGGTGAATATACTAAAAGCCATTAAATTATACACTTTGGGTAAAATGTATGGTATGTGAATTTTGTCTCAATAAAGTTGTTATATAAAAATATTGGTCTCTACTCTTATCAATGAAAGCAACAACAATAAAACTAACCTTGAATACTTGAGAACCAGGCTCATTATAAGTTTTGGCATTTTTTGCTAGGAGATCTATATCTTTGGCCATTGCATGAACACTCTTGTAGCTTCCATTCTATAGTAAACAACAAAATATAGCAGTTCCTCTTAAGCAACATGACCTTTAAAAAAAAAACCTCTACGTAATTTTAAACTGTCACCATATTTTAAGACTTCATTGGAAAGTATACGTGTGTCATCTTCTCTTTTATAAATTATTACTATGGTCCATTTACAAAACAGTTTTTGAGATAGGTAACAAAACCAGAGCTACACTATTCTCATAAAAACAACTTACACTTTTTAAAAAAATCAAAAAAGGTAAAAGTTATTTTATTTAGCAAACATATAGTGTTTACTGTGCCAACCACTGTTCTAAATGCTTCATGAATACTAATTCATTAAAGAGTATAGACTTTGGAGCCAGACTGTCTGGATTCAAATCCTAACTTTTCTCATTAGGTGATGACTCAGGCAAGGGACTTACCATCTCTGTGCTTCAGTTTTCTTATCTGTAAAATGGGAATAATAACAGTATCTACCTCATAGAGGTGTTTTAAGAATTAATTAGCTAACACATAGGAATTCTATCTAGGTGAGTGTTACTTGCTGCTATTACTGCTGAAGACACAGGGAGGGGGGCACTCAAAGAGAACAAAGTCTCTATTTTCACTAACCTTACACTCTTAATGTCTGTTGTAGGTAACTTTTACTCTGAGATATCCTAAAACTATTTGGAAGCAAATAAAAATAAACAACAAAGCTTTTGTTCCCAATGTACCTTTCACAATCAGAAATGGCGATGACCAATGTGCTTTAATTTTTGTCCTAAGGTCAAGATTTACTATGCCAATGAAAATTTTCCTTTCCTTCCACAGAAAAAAATGCAAAAGGGACGCGGTGTTTACTCCTTCAACGCTATACTCAGTAACATCTCTAATTTGTTTACATTATATTGCTAGTAACTCCTTACAGAGATACGTGCTTCTCTGTTTTTCTAAAAGGCCCTAAAAAATGACCACAGGCCAATCTGCCCTAAATTATGTTATTTTTACATATGGTCACTTTCATACCTGTATCCTCTGGGCAATGGTCTTGAGGTCTATAGGCTCCTTAATTATTGCATAATAGTCTGGATATTGCTGGAAGACAAAACCCAAGCATGCTTAATAAGTAAAAGTATCCAGCTAATGAGAAAACAAGGAAGTATACTGACTATCTGTTAATCAATTGAGCAGCTTTGTGAGATTAAGGCTAAAGACACCATTATACAGCATATTGTTTGTTATATTTGAAGCAGAAAGCATTTGATTTTTACAAGCTTTATGAGATACCCAACAGCATGTTGTAGGACTTTACAGTGAGTATTTGGTAATTATCATTATATAACTAATACACCACAATTTAATGTTTTTAAATTTTCTAAATTCACAGATCACACAATTTTAAATTTAAGATGCCAAGATATCTATGCCAGGAAATGAAGCAAAAGAACGTTTTTGAAGGGCTTATTATAAGCTCTTTTAATTTAGCAATCTAAATAGCACAATTATATCCTATTTCATATAAAATACTAAGGATCTACAAGAAGTCAGGTTGCAAGATTTGTTAGCTTCATGTCTAACTTAATGCTTCTACTTAGTCAAAATATTTCTTTTCAAAATAAAACACATTTTCAATGAAAATACATTAAAGAATCAAAGCAAAATTATAAACAATTTCTGATTTCGTATCAAATATTAGCTCAACAAAAGAAAAAGAGTTAAACATTTAGAAGAATATACTCGAAGGGTTTCACAAAGCCTGGAGTTCATTCACTGCCCTGAGTCTCTCCTACAGGTTTTATTCCTTGGAGAAAATAATTGAAGTCAACCAAAAATCAAAAGTTGGTCTCTTCAGTGGGGGACAAGTGTCGAGGAAAGTCAGACTGTGCTCTCCAGGCTCTTCCTACCTGTTCAAATCCTTGGAGCCCAAAAAACAAAAACAACAACAACGAGACCACAGCGTTCACTCAATTACTGGGCTAAAGGGATGATCTCATTTCGTCTGATCCCTCAGCTTACCCCTCTCTATTTTCTTAACCCTACTCCTTTCCTTCCTTAGATCAAACCCCTTGCCTGCCCCTTCTCTTCAACAATTCTACTTCTGAGAAACAATTCAGAAGACAAATTATGGCAGAGACGCCCAGGCTAGGGTACAGCATAAAGCAAGTTGTTGGCCCAGGTATTCCCAATCTACCTCTCCCACTTAGCCAGTCTCACTCAGGAAAGATTTATAAAGGAAAGAAAAGGAAAGACCTTCCAGGTCTCAGTCTTTGTTGTCTTTCAAACTGTCACACCCCAAGGGACCAATGGGAATCTGCTTTCCCATATCAACTCCTGCTGCATGGTGTCCCTGAAAACCCTCCCAGAATAGGGGAACTGAGTAGTAATGTTTTAGTCATCCAACTCACCCTTGATGGCTTGATCACTACTGATTGTATCATGCAGAGTAAGAATAAATCCTGAGTAAAGACTGTACTCTTTTCTTATTTCTTTATTGTGATAAAAAATACATAAAATGTACCATTTAACCTTTTTAAGTATACAGTTCAGTGGCTTTAAATACATTCACATTATTGTGCAACCATCACCATCATCCATCTCCAGAACTTTTCACCTTCCCAAACTGAAACTCCATACCCATTAAACTACAGCTATCCACCTTCCCCTCCTGTCATCCCCTGGAAATCACAATTTTACTTTTTCTCTCTATGAATTTGGCTACTCTAACTACCTCCTAAAACAGGAATCATACAATATTTGTTCTTTTGTGACAGGCTTATTTCACTTAGCATAATGTGTTCAGGGTTCATTCTTACTGCAGCATGGGTTAGAATTTCACTCTTCTTAAATGTTGAATAATAGTCCATTGTCTGTATATACTACATTTTATTTATTCATTCACATGTAGAGGAACACCTGGGTTGTTTCCACGTTTCAGCTATTGTGAATAATACTGCTATGAACATGGTTGTACAAATACCTCTTTGAGACCTTGCTTACACTCTTTTGGTATATATCCAAAGTAGAATTGCTGGATCATATGATAATTCTATGTTTCATTTTTGAAGAACTGTCTTACTGTTTTTTCTTTCCTTGAAATTTTAAATGTATGACCAATATAATCATTATATTTTTCTAATCAGATCCATGCTTAGGACAGCAGTGGTCAGATATGCTTTATTTCTAATGTTGTAATTGTCCTACAACTAGTCACATTGTAAATAACTAGTCTTGTTGATGACTGATGGGTAAAGCTGCATGCTACCTATCAGTCAACAAGCACTTCTTGCAAGCCTCTGACATGCTGGGTTCCAATTACGTGGCAGGGACACAAAAGAAAATATGTCAGCCCTTGTCCTTAAGAGTTAGATAAAAAAACGAAAATGGTCACAATGGAGTTAAGCATTATAGCAGAGTACTTCTAAAAGTATATCTTTATCTAGAAATATAAGAATGCAGAGGCCACAGAAATTTTTGTAGTTCCAAAGGCTAAAGTGGAACTTTAGCTATGTTAATCGCTTCTTGGATGTGAAGCCACAAGGGGTTCTAACACTTTTAAAGGGTTTCATTGGTCTAGAAACCCTCTTCCTCTTTGGGGTAGAACAGTACTTATTAGGTCTCTCTCTCTTCTTTATCACCAGACGATCAAAGAGAACTAAGAGAGGAAGAACTCATTTATCTTCCTCTCATTCTGTCTCCTGAGTAGAGAATGTGGCTTCTCTTTTATAAATAAAAGGCTTAGTTTAGCTGCTCATTTTATCTTTTTCTCCCCCCTCCCCTATTTGATCATTTAAGAATTACTAATCTTAGAAACAACCCAAATGTCCATCAACAAATGAATGGATAAACAAAAAGTAGTAATATGTGGTATATACATACAATGGATTCAGCCTTAAAGAGGAAGGAAATCTTGACACATACTACAACGTGGATAAACCGTGAATATACTACGCTAAGTGAAATAAGCCAGACACAAAAGAACAAATACTGTATGATACCTCTTAAATGAGGTATTTAGAGTAGTCAAATTCATAAAAGCAGGACTGTGGTTTCCAGGGACTGGCAGGAGAGAAAAGTGGAGAGTTATTGTTTAACGGGTAGGAAAATGAAAAAGTTCTGGAAATGGATGGTAGTGATAGTTGCACAATAATATGAATGTACTTAATGCCACTGAACTGTACACTTAAAATGGTTAAAAGGTAAATCTTATGTTATTGTATATTTTACGACCATAGAAACAAAAAACAAAAAGAATTACCAATCAAAAAAACAAAAACACAACTTAAAAAAAACCCACAATCTTTTGCTGAAGTAAAATGACAGAACATATCCTATGTGCTTACTGCTGAGACCATGAGGAGGATCTCTTGGCTATCTCCAATGCCTTGCATTAGCCTTACTTTATTTACTAAGAACAGAATTTCTTAAGTACTTAAAAAAATAAACCCAAAAAACACTTTAATCCACCTGTCTTCAACTTCATCACTTACCACTTTAGAAGGCAGTTTCTGAAAAAGTTCGCTAATGAGACGTCCTGATGGATTTGTGGCTACAACTATGGCTTCAAGAAGCTGCTCCAGGATCTCCTTCAAGTAACTTGGAGAAGACTGGGAAGAGGCGATTGTTAAGGAACGAGAGAGGCAAGAAATAAGTACCTTGGTGAGAGAAATCCAAAAATAAATGCTGATATTAAATAGCTTCTAAAATTTTACAGCTAATTCAAAAGAGCAACTTCTAAACAATACTTATTTTAAGTACAATTTTCAAGAATACCACAGAAATTCTCTGATGCTGGTCATGAGGGGTTATACTCCCACGACAGCATATTTGAAACTAATGAGGCCACTCATATTATTTCAGTAACTAAATCCTTTGAATCAGGTCCTTTTACTGAACTCTATTCACAGCAAACACTCCACAGTGAAGTTAAAGTGCCATATGTGTGAAATGATGGAAATGCATACCTTTCAAGGGTCTGAGTAACTGAGATGGAGAAAACGTGCCCCATGATACCTGCCCATTTCTGTATCTGCTGTTCACGTCTACTGAAATCTTGGTATTCTGGTGGAACAACTACATACTTCTGGAACTACATACTTTTAACTATGGGGTGCTCTGCCAGACCTAACAACCGAATTCAAGTTATATCAAAATTGAATGGAGGGCTTCCCTGGTGGCGCAGTGGTTGAGAGTCCGCCTGCCAATGCAGGGGACACGGGTTCATGCCCTGGCCCAGGAAGATCCCACATGCCGCAGAGTGGCTGGGCCCGTGAGCCATGGCCGCTGAGCCTGTGTGTCCGGAGCCTGTGCTCCGCAATGGGAGAGGCCACGACAGTGAGAGGCCCGCGTACCGCAAAAAAAGAAAAAAAATTTTTGAATGGAGATTAAGCCAACTGATGCAATCACTTCTGCTCTCCACACTGGCTGGCTTACTCCTACCTTAGTCACTGTTTCAATATGGGAAAAGATATGCCCCAAAGAGTAGGTGGCCAGGGAGGGTCTAAGTCTGAAGCCAGTTTCTACAGCAGCAGTCCCCAAGCTTTTTGGCCCCAGGGACTGGTTTCGTGGAAGAAAATTTTTCCACGGATTTGGGGGGGGTGGGTGGTCAGGCGGTAATGCGAGAAATGCAGAGGATGGTTCAGGTGGTAACGAGAGCAATGGGGAGCGGCAGATGGAAGCGTCGCTCGCTCGCCCGCCTGCCGCTCACCTCCTGCTGTGCCGCCCGGTTCCTAACAGGCCGTGGACCCCTGTTCTACAGTCAGAAATGGGATGTCTCAGTCAAGGTTTATATTAAATAGTACTTTAAGTCCAAACCATGTTTTGGGCATATAAAGGTTAATGGTTAATTCTGGTTTAAATCATAAAAGCACTAGTATTTTTGTCCTAATCCAACAGAAGTCTTATTTAGTAAAGTCTCAATTTTAAAGTCCAACATTAAGCCCAGAAGAGAGGGTACTGACATCTCTTGAGCCTACCAGCACAGCACCTGGCAAACAGACACGCAATAAATATTTAACATATAAGATATGTGATTAGCTGAGACTCCCCAACCACCTAAGCTTAGAGAAGAACCAAGATAACACTGATGAAAGCAGACGAAAATACTCGTATTTAAGTCATTTACTTACTAGTTAAAACATGACACCACAGAGTAAGCTTCAAAGAGGTGAGTTATGTCCTGCAGCCAAGATTCCTCTTCTCCCAACCCAACCAGCTACTTTGGAAAAATGTTGCAGGTGACAAAGGGAGCAGGGAGTATGAATGCATTCACATAACTTATTCTTTGGGTGTCTTACTATTTAGTTGCAGAAGAGAGATGCAATTCCTTTTACTGTTCTTTTTCCTCTTTTTAAACATGTGTGTTCATTCAGCAAGTATTTTTCAGTACCTACATGTCGCGCAGAGTTTAGATGCCAGAATAGGTGAACAAGGTAGTATCTTTTGTGGAGCTATCATTTTACTTGAGGAAGACAGAAAGTAAACACATAAACTAATTCTAAATACGTTATTTCACATATAGTGATAAAAACTATAGATCACAGAACAGAGTGGTGTGATGATGGGAAAGGAGGAGCACAGAGCAAACAATTTGACAGAGTGGTTAGGAAAGTCTTCTCCCAGTTTACATTATTTTAAGTGATGTTAGAATAATGCAGAAGACATAGTCACAGGCAGAGTCAAAGGAAGCGGAAGTAAGAGCAACTGCAAAATTCCAGAGGCAGGAACACACCTGGCATGTTCTAGGAACCAGCCTAACCCACAAAAATATTCCTAACTAAAGTGACTCCATCAACTTTCCAACTTTCAATCACAACACTGCCTACCCTTACAGAATATCTCAATATAGCAATACTGGACCAGTCCTTGATAATATGAAGATTCTCTTTAAAACTGAGCAGGAAATATGCATTAATGTAAGAGCAATTCATGAAAGCAACCATGCATGTTACATGTAGTGCAGGATGTCCTAGGATCCCTTGTAACTGGAGTGGGGCTCGCTGGCTGCGTGTCCCTTTACCCTCCCACTTACCAACACAACTGCACAGAAAGCCCATCTGCCCACTGGGGCCAAGAGAAATCACAGGCAGGGGCCTCATCCACCTCCCAGTAGTCTATCTATCACCTATTCCAGTGGCACACTTACTCCTTCGGTCACTGTGCCTTGATTGTCTTGCCCATCTTCATCATCATCTTCATCATCTGCTTCTCCTTTCTGAACAAACTCATTTCTTGTTCGAAGGTACAAATCCCAGAGTTTGCAAGCAGCTTTATATTCAGGAGAATCTGGCTGTACATTAGCAAAGAGAAGAGAAAAAAAATATCACTTTAGTATTTTATTGTAAATCAGTTACTACTTTTAAAGCATCCTGTTCCAGCAGATTGGTATTCTAAGACATAACTTTGAAAACTCTATTACAAATTAAAAAATTCTTACGAGTAAAAGATACATGGGCCTCAATTCCTCTTCTGAAGAACTATGTGTATGTTTTAAAGGCATTCTGGAATCAAATTATTTTATTTATTTATGCCCTATCTCATTACAGAAAGACTTGAAGAAAAAAATAAATGATTTGCTAAATAAAGGCTAATTATTACTAATACACTAAGAAAGGCAATTTAAAGGATAAGACCCAACTTAAGGGATACAAGACTAAAGGACAGAAGCTAATGATTGTCCTGATTATCACTTCTATTTTTAAACTATTTAACACCTTATTTGAATATTTTCTTTTCCTGAAGTACGGTGGGGATAAACTAACTAAAACTTTCCAGTAAGAACAATGCTGGGGGACTTCCCTGGTGGTCCAGTGGCTAAGACTCTGTGCTCCCAATGCAGGGGACCTGGGTTTGATCCCTGGTCAGGGAACTAGATCCCACATGCCACAATTAAAGATCCCGCGTGCTGCAACAAAGACCCCCCATGCCACAACTAAGACCCGGTGCAGCCAAATAAATATTAAAAAAAAAAAAAGAAAATGAATAATGCTGGATGCAATGTTAAACAAACAGTAAAACTTTAAAAATGTATCCATGTGCTGCCAATAAGGAGTAAGCAATGTTCATAAAAGCAAGAATAGAGTAAAAGCAGGAACCCGGATGAGCAAGAACACTGCCCTCACCTGAGGGCAGCTATAAGACAAGATAACCTAACCTTTAGTTTTCAAGCCTCCTTGAGGCTGCAAGGACAAGAGATAAAGGCCAGGGCCTGCCCAAAGCTGGGAATTCAAAGGCCATGGATGCAGTGTAACTGGGAATTCAAAACAATTCAGTTTCTCTGCTGCCAGGGAAAAGGAAGACTACCCACCTCAACCTCCACCCAGCTAAACTCATGGCACTGTGGAGAGAAGAGAGGCATGAGAGGAATCTCCTCTGAGAACTCTTCACCATAAGCTAGCCCTAACGAAGAGAGGCCAGGTGCCTGGGATAAGCAACAAATCTTCTCTAGATGAACCCAACTTCAATCTAAGCCTAAGTCTCCCTATAGATAAAGTTCCAAGAAATGTAAGCTCATAGTCAAAATTCATGAAACACACAAGAATAAGAATCACAAGAGGACTTCCCTGGTGGTGCAGTGGTTGAGAATCTGTCTGCTAATGCAAGGGACATGGGTTCGATCCCTGGTCTGGGAAGATCCCACATGCCAAGGAGCAACTAAGCCCACCCACCACAACTACTGAGCCTGCGCTCTAGAGCCTGTGCGCCACGACTACAGAGCCCACGTGCTGCAGCTACTGAAGCCTGTGCGCTTAGAGCCCGTGCTCCACAATAAGAGAAGCCACCACAATGAGAAGCCCACGCACCGCAACAAAGAGTAGCCCCCGCTTGCCACAACCAGAGAAAGCCCATGCGCAGCAACGAAGACCCAGTGCAGCCAAATATCAAAGGGAAAAAATAAAGAGTCACAAGAGAAAGCTAGCAGAAATGACAGCAAAGACACATGCAAATAATTCAGATATTGAATTATCTGCTACAGAATAAAAAATATGTTGAAAACGTTTAAAGAAATAATAGGATTGAAGACATAAGCAATCCCCCAAATAAAAACTACTTCGAAGACATAAGCAATCCCTAAAATAGAAACTACTTCGAAAATAAGAAAAATATAAACGTTAAAATGTAAGAACTCAATAGATTGGTTTAAGAGCAAATTTCAAAGAAAAATGTAAGAACTACGGGCTTCCCTGGCGGCACAGTGGTTAAGAATCCGCCTGCTAATGCAGGGGACATGGGTTCGAGCCTGGGTCTGGGAAGATCCCACATGCCGCTGAGCAACTAAGCCCGTGCGCCACAACTACTGAGCCTGTGCTCTAGAGCCCGTGAGCCACAACTACTGAAGCACGTGCACCACAACTACTGAAGCACGTGTGCCTACAGCCCGTGCTCTGCAACAAGAGAAGCCACTGCAATGAGAAGCCCGTGTACCGCAACGAAGATCCAATGCAGCCAAAAATAAATAAATAAAACAAATAAATTAAAAATATATATTAAAAAAAAGAAAAATATAAGAACTAAATATATTACCTAAAAAGCAATACTGACACAAAAAAGGGGACTACAAAAAGTTAAGAGAAATGGAAACCTAAGAGAGTTCTAATATAACATCCAGTCAGAGTTCTACAAGAAGAGAGAATGGGGAAAGGGCAATATACAAAGACATAATGGCTGAAAACTTTCCACAACTGATGAAAAATACCAACCCAAAGATTTAGAAAGATCTACAACTCCCAAATTCTATAATAATAAGATATTCATATCTAGACATATCACAGTGAAACTGTAGAATATAAAAGACATAAAGATACTAAAGATAGTTAGAAAGAAGACAGGTAACCTTCAAAGGAAATACAGTTATACTGACAGATGATTTCTCAACAGCAATACAAGAATGAAGAATAAAGACAGTAATATGTTTGTAAGTAAAAAAACTGACTATATAAAACAGTAACATTATTTTATAGGATTAAAAATTTATCACAATAGAAATAAAATACAAAACATCAATAGCATAAATAAAAAGATCAGAGTTACGTTATTCTAAGGTTTTGCATTATTTAGAAGGGCATTTAAGATACCGATATTTATTTATTTATTTGGCTGCACTGGGTCCTCGTTGCTGCACGCAGGCTTTCTCTAGTTGCAGCGAGTGGGGGCTATTCTTCATTGTGGTGTGTAGGCTTCTCATTGCGGTGGCTTCTCTTGTTGTGAAGCATGGGCACTAGGCGCACGGGCTTTAGTAGTTGTGGCATGCGGGCTCAGTAGTTGTGGCTTGCGGGTTAGAGCACAGGCTAAATAGTTGTGGCACATGGGCTTAGTTGCTCTGTGGCATGTGGGATCTTCCCAGGCCAGGGCTCGAACCCGTGTCCCCTGCATTGGTAGGCAGATTCTTAACCACTGCACTACCAAGGAAGCCCCAAACTCTACACTTTAAAAGAGTGTGTGAATTATATCTTAATTAAAGAAAAAATATATACACACAGCATTAAGAATAAATCTAACATTTTTGCAGAATATTGATGAAAAAAACATTTAAAGCTTTGCTAAAAAGACAAATGAATGAAGACATACCAAATTCACAGACTGGAATAATCAACATCACAATTATGTCAATTCTCCAAAATACAATCTACAGAGCCAATGCAATTCCAATACAAATTCAAACAATCTTTTTGGTGTTTGTTGACTTAACACACTAATATTAGAACATATAAAAATAATCAAAACAGTTTCTTTGCCAGATAAAGAATTATAAAGCCATAGAAATTAAGGTAGAAATAGAATAGCCCAGTTTTACATAAGCTGGCCAGAACAAAAGGAACAGAATAAAAGGCCACAAAGAGACCCATGAGCACATGGAATCAATGCCAGCACTAACACCACAGACAAACGTGAAGCAGATGACCATTTCAAGGTGCTGCTTATACCTGTGGGAAAAAAATAGATCCCTGCCTCAGAGAAGACAGAACAATCAATCCCAGCTGCACTAAAGGCTTATATACAAAAGACAAGACTATTAAACTTTTAGAAGAAAATAAGAGAATATCTTTATAATCTTTGGGCAGGAGAGATTTCTGAAACAAGATACAAAGAAGGATAAAACCACAAAGTTAAAGACTAATAAATCTAACTATATTAAAATAAAAAACCTTCTGTTCATCAAAAGACACCACAGGGACTTCCCTGGTGGTCCAGTGGGTGGGACTCCACGCTCCCAATGCAGGGGGCCGGGGTTCGATCCCTGGTTGGGGAACTAGATCCCACATGCATGCCGCAACTAAGAAGTCCACATGCCACAACTAAAGATCCTGCATGCTGCAACCAAACATGCCGCAACTAAGACCTGGTGCAGCCAAAATAAATACATAAATATTAAAAAAAAAAAAGACACCACAAAGAGTGAAAAAATAGCCAAATGGTGGGAGAAGATATTTGCAACACCCATAACCAAAAAAAGGATTAATATCTAGAACAAAAAAATTTCTGAAATATGAAAATGACAAACAACCCAAAAAAGAAACAGGCAAAAGATTTGAGCAGACACAGAAGAAACAAGAATGGGTCATAATCATATTAATCTTCAGTTTTCTTTACTAACAAGAGAAATGAAAACTCAAACTACCAAATGAAAAACCACTACTTATCTAGCAGCCTGATAAATATTAAAAAGCCACACAATTATCAAATTGGATGTCTTCCAAATTTAATGCTTTCTTACCTTATAATAGGCCTTTGCATTGTTAAAAAGCAACTGGAAGTCAGCAGTCAGCAGATTAACATCATCATACTCTTCCATTTTTAGTTTCTGTTGGATTTTCATCAAGTCAATGGGCTGAGAAACCACTTCATAATAGTCTGGTTGATTTCTGTCAATAATTTAATGTTTTTTAAAAAGATATTTATTAATCAAAAGCCCATAAAAAGTTATGTCTCAAAACTCTGTGGTAATGTCCAATACTCCAAGTGACAGAACATACTAGATGTACTCTCATTACCGGAACTGAGAGGGAATAACAAAAGCAAGACGAATATGCATGCCCTTTTCAAAATACATATTGGTGATACAGAAACCTAAATTAACATCTGTGATAGTCTTTTATATGCTAAATATTTAAGATTTATGGCACCAACACTAAAACGATGTCAATGGTATCTCCTGCAAATGAAAATGACTTACCTTTCATGGGGTTCAATAATGGCTGAAAACAGGTATGTTCCAAAGCTCTTTATAAAATTACGAAATGGATTATCTTTCTTCAGGTAGTGACCACAGAACTTTCTCTGCCAAGTGCTATCAAGTGCCTAGTATATATGCTGCTCTAACATCAAGTACTAAAGTTACAAAAGAGAAAGATGAGGCCCTTGGCACAAGGAGCTTACCAAAGATAAAAGGGCATAAGACATGAACAAACATGACAAAACAAAAAAGGCATGGGAATGATAAACAGAAAATTAAGGATAGTGGTTATCTCTTGGAGAGGAGGGGACCTTTAAAGGTAGTTACAATAATTTCTTAAGTTGGGTTTTGGTTCATGGATGTTTATTATTATTCCTTCTGGCTTTTTTTCAAATGGAGTTCCATGAGACAAGTAAACCTTCTGCAAAATTATCTAAGCAACTATTTTTCACAATTCTTCCTCAGGGGTAGATAAAACTCATCCTAGATGTGTAAAAGGGTAAGTTACTACATATGAAGAATGTTGTCATTAAGGTTTTAATCTCTCCTGGGACACTGGCTGACATGTTTTAGCCATGTATGTATGATATATTTAATTTTTTAAAACTTTTTGCTTTAACATAAAAATTGTAAGAATAGTACACAGAATGTTTTTTCTGAACCATCTGAGAGTAAGCTGCTGAAGAGTTGTGTGTTTTTCCTACAAAAAAGGACCACAGTTCAATCATCAAAATCAGAAAATTCACTTTGATACAGTCTCACCATCTAATCCTCAGAACCCATTTATATTTTGCCAACTGTTCCAAAATTGCCCTTTATAGCAAAAGGATCAATGTGAATCATGCTGCATTCAGTTATGTTTCCTCAGTTTCCTTCACTCTGAAACAGTTCCTTAGTCTTTCCTTGACTTTCATGATCTTAATACTTTTTTTTTTTTTTTTTTTTTGCGGTACGCGGGCCTCTCACTGTTGTGGCCTCTCCTGTTGTGGAGCACAGGCTCCGGATGCGCAGGCTCAGCGGCCATGGCTCACGGGCCCAGCCGCTCTGCGGCATGTGGGATCTTCCCGGACTGGGGCACGAACCCGCATCCCCTGCATCGGCAGGCGGACTCTCAACCACTGTGCCACCAGGGAAGCCCCAGATCTTAATACTTTTGAAAATTATACGCCAGTTATTCTGTAGAGTGTCCCTTAATCTGGGGCTGTCTCTTCTCCTGATGAATAAATTCTGATGATGCTATATTCATCTCACTGTATTCTATCAGGTGGCGCTTGATTTCAACTCATGCCACTACTTAGATGAGGTTGATTTTGGTCACTTGATTATGGTCTGCCAAGTTCTCAACTGACCAAGTTACTCTTTTACTCCTTGTACTTTATGGAAAGGTAACTCCAGGCTATGTAAAAGCCTGTAACACGGCTACTGTCCAAAACCCCTACCCCATACCCCCACCGCTTGTCTCCCTTGCAGATTCCTATCTTGCTCAGCTTCACCTAATGACTGTGAATTCTCCAGGAAGGGAAAGGAAGAAGAATAAATTAAGTTTTTAAACCCTTATCAACTACTTACGATTTTAGTGAACTATAAAAAGTACAAGGGGGGCTTCCCTGGTGGCGCAGTGGTTGAGAGTCCGCCTGCCGATGCAGGGGACACGGGTTCGTGCCCCTGTCCGGGAAGATCCCACATGCCGGGGAGCAGCTGGGCCCGTGAGCCATGGCCGCTGAGCCTGCGCGTCCGGAGCCTGTGCTCCGCAACGGGAGAGGCTGCAGCAGTGAGAGGCCCGCGTACCGCAAAAAAAAAAAAAAAAGTACAAGGGGATAAAAGGAGTATTCAATCTGCTATTCAAAGAAAGTGTAAGAACATAAAGGTCTCAGTGAGTAACAACAAAGGCCCACCCAGGCCTAATATCAATGTTGTCAGTGGTACCAAGGGACTTTCTCAGAGTGAGCATTAGGGCTTTGTTAACTTGCTATCCTAGATGGCTCTCTCCGCCTGGGCCTGATGGGCCATAGTCCACTGCTCCTTGCTAAAGCTGGGCCTCAGCAGCCTCTCAGGCTTGGGGGATTATCTGTAGAAAATTGACAACGCAATGAGGACACATACCTAGAAAGGACATTATCTCCCAGAAGCTCTGCTAGGGGGTTGCTCACAAACATTTTCAGAATTGCCATATAGAAAAAAAGGTCAGGATCCTAACATTTCACTCTATCTAATGTGGTCAAAACAAGGTCCCCCAACTTTGAAAATGAAATAGCTCTAACTGATTTTTCCCACTTAAATCAACATACAGAAAAGCATAGAAAAGTAAAAACTGTCCCTATTCATCCAGAGTTAAAAGCACTATTAATATTCTTCCAGGGCTTCCCTGGTGGCGCAGTGGTTGAGAGCCCGCCTGCCGATGCAGGGGACACGGGTTCGTGCCCCGGTCCGGGAAGATCCCACATGCCGCGGAGCAGCTGGGCCCGTGAGCCATGGCCACTGAGCCTGCACATCCGGAGCCTGTGCTCCGCAACAGGAGAGGCCACAACAGTGAGAGGCCCGTGTACAGCAAAGAAAAAAAAAAAAAATATATATATATATATATATATTTCTTCCAGACTCTGTGCACACATACACACACACATAGGATTGTGAAGTATATGTCTTAAGAGCTTTTCTCTTTCAACAATAGGTGAGGGCACCCTGCCATAATATGGCCACAGAATAGTCAAAGCATAACTAAGAGTTTTAACCAGAAAAGTGAGAAACACTCTGCCTGATGTGCAGAGCCTGCTGGCTACCCCTAAACCTATTTTGCCTCCTTCCCAAGATGACAGCATTCTAAGCTCCTGCCTGGGTACTAAAGGCCAAATTCTTAGCCACGTTGCAGCTAAGTTCTGACCAATGCAAGAGCTGAAATGTACCATGTCCAGGTCACATCCTAATATGTTTCTTTTTTCCTATGGGCCAGAAGGTAGTTATGGTGGTGAGCCATCTCAGACCATGCAGACAAGGGCGATACCCCAAGCACAGCAGAATAAAAAGACAAGACAGTATCTCAGCCCCGAAGACCTCACAGAATAGGACCTGTACATGAGAGAAAGCAATTGTTCTTGTTTCAGCCATTGTTAATTTGGATGTCCTAGTACAAGCAGCCTAACATATTAATCAAAACAAAGTCTCAAAAAGAGATTCACAATTGCATGGCTCTGAGTAGTACTTCTTCCCACAAGCTCTTGAGAAAACATGCATTCCACAGAGGAGGAGCAGAGATGCAGGCAGGCACAGCACTGGAGGGAAGGCAGCAGTGCTCCTGAAGTACTGCGTCATGGAGGCTAGAAGACAGTGTTCCAGCACCAAAGGCCTGTATTTTCTGCCCCTCAGCTGGTGGAAAGCAGGCAGCAGAGGGGCAGTTCTTTTCCATGAGGTGCTTGTGTACTACAATATGATGCTGCTTCTCTATACAACATACTGGTTAAGAGCACAGGCTTTAGAATCAGAAAAACCTGAGTCTGAATTCTGGTTATCCTCAATAGTTCTGAGAACTTGTACAAGTTGTCATCTATAAACTGTGATAACAATACTGCTCAGGTTTAAACAAGATGAGGCCTGGAAAGCACTTAGTACTGTGTCTAGCATGTAGTAAGCAATAAATATGGGCTTTTATTAACAAATGCTAATTAAATGACAACCTTCAAAAGATTGTTACTGATAAACTAACTGAAATCTGGAGAGGGATTTCATTAAAAAAAAAACTCTTATTTTTTTGCATGACTAATTTACAGAGCTCTCCTCATTCAGGATGATGACACTACATCCTTGGTGGCTCTGCTCTTTGGAGTGAGAGGTTTGCCTTCAGATCAACCTAGAGCTTGTTGGCTTCCCATTGAGGCATCAACATTCATGAATGGATCTAAATCTTTAATTAACTCATTGTATTAGTTTCCAATTGTTGCTCTAACAAATTACCACAAAATTAATGGCTTAAAACAACACAAATTTATTTTAGATAGGTAGGTAGATAGATAGATCCTAGTGGTTCTGATTCTTTGGAGAACCCTGACTAATATGGTCTTCCAATTTCATTCTTCTTTTTCAGGATGGGTTTTTTTGTTTCTGCAAAAAATTCTGTTGGGATTTTGTTAGGTTTTGCATTGACTCTGTGGATTGCTCTGGGTAGTATTGGTATCTTAACAATATTAAGTTCTCCAATCCAAGAACGTGGGATATCTTTCCATTTATTTGTGTTTTAATTTCTTACAGAAGTGTATAGTTTTCACTGTAAAGTCTGTCACCTCGTTGGTTAGGTTTATTCTTTAATCTCCTTTTTGGATTGTTCACTGTTAGTGTATAGAAATGCAACTGATTTTTGTGTACGTTGGTTTTGTATCTTGCAACTTTGCTGAATTCACCTATTACTTCTAAAAGTTTTTTAAAAACAATCAAGACTGTAAATTTTATGTTGTATGTTTTTTACAACTAAAATATTTTTCTTTAATTAAGACAAATTTTTTTTTAAATGTGCTTCGCTATACCTAGACAACTGAAACTAAAATCTAGACCCCAGTATCATCTAAGCCATTCCTTCCAAAGGAAAACTCAATTATTAAACACTTTCAACTTGGATCTGGGACCAAACCCCTCCCACTCACCTTCGCTTTGGTGCCCTAATGAAGAGCTCACAGAGAAGCCTGCCCTGCTCATCCTTATAGTCTCGGATGGTGTTGTAGAGTTCATGGCACACGGCAATCTACACATAGGAAAAGGAGAAAAATCACCAGAAGAGTGAACAGAAAGTCAGTGTAGGGGTTCTTAAAAAAAAAACAAAAACAAAATATAAAAGGCCAGTAGAGAACGATGAATCCCCAAATTCCCACATGGGAACCCAAGTCTAAAGTATGCTGACAGTATCTCTCCTTATTTAAAATCATTTAAATGATTAAATCTTTCATCAGAATATGTTACTGTTGATTTTCTTTTCCTTTAAACAAAATTAGTTCATATCACTCTTGTTTAAAAATCATCCAATAGAGGGCTTCTTACCAGTCAGAGAATAAAATCTAAACTCCTAACACAGAGTACGTAGGGTATACTCTGGCTGGGCAGACTTTGCCAGTTTCCTTCTCCCTCTTGACCATCTCTCTGTAATCATAACCCATCAAATCCACTCCCAATCCAGCCCCTCTGCCTGGAACACCCTTTCCCAGTGCTCTGCAGGGCTGCTGCCTTCTGATCACAGAGAAATCTTTCCTGAAGGTATGGGCCAAAACAGCCCATATCATCCAAACTTTTCTTCTTAGCACTCAACATTAGCTGAGGATACTTTATTATTTATTTGTTCATCTGTTTACATTCTGCTTCCCCAACAGAAGCATCTAAGCTCCATGTGAAAAACTAGCTTGTCTTACACATAGCTTTATCCCAATCACCACAACAGTGCTTGGCACATGACAAGCACACATTTACTTGAATGACTATATAATGTAACAAAAATGATATTCTTTATTATTTCATAATATTAAATTACACTATTACTGTAAGACTTCCGGCTAAGTGTATACTTTTCATGTTAAGAATATCAAGCCAGAGGAAAAAGAAGCTGAGAGGCCTTGCATCTTAACTGCTTATCATTAAAGGAAAGGTAGGGAATTGTGCAGAAGGCAGAAACTGTGATCTGAGCTACTTACAGGGTCTACAGTCGGAAGATTGGAAAGTCTCCTCCTTTTCCTGCTTGGGCCTGGCGTGGACACAGAATGGTGCCCATCATCAAAGTCTCCGCTGACACTACTGGAAGGGGAGGTAGCTCTTCTTCTCTTGGAACCCATGGAATCCAACTTCTTCTATAAGAAATAATTAGCCATGTTCTTACACTGAATTTTATACTCTGCCACCAAGCCCTCAGTTGGCCACTTGCCACAAAGCTTCTGGTTCACTTAGGAGAATATTTTCACTGTTTCAAAGAAGCTTAACTATGTTTTTTTCAATGCAAGTCCTGGACCTTGCTTTAGCCCCTTCACTTACCAGAATGCTACACTTTCAACTTGGATGGGACAAATTCAGCAACAGTATACTCATCTGTATTTACCAATTTTGAATGACTCAACCACTTCTGGCCCCAAATTCACCCTGGACTGGAATTTGGAAACCCACATATAACGGTACACCCACATATAATGGTGTGTTGGAGGTACTGATCCCTCAGCCCCTGAGGCAGTTAGGCAGGCCTCAGGGACAGAGTCCCTAAGGTGGTCACCTCTGGAGTCAGCAGCCTCATCTGTTTTCCCCAGTGTTTCTTATGATTATGATCACTTTCCAGGTGGGCCAGGATGTTGGAAAAAAACAAAAACCAAAAAACAGGAAGCAGACCCTGAGGCAAATTAGTGCAAAAGGGTAAGGGGACAGAGGATTAACCTTCTAGCATTTTAGATGTACCCTAAAATTAACACACTGAAAATGAATTTTCTCCATTCATTAAAGAAAGACCCACAAGACATACTCCAGAAAACACTCAACATACTTGCCAAAGTAGCAAAATTGCATTTTGAAACTTTTCTGTCAATCCAGACTAACCTCCTTTTCAGTTATGAGGTACTCTATCTCCATGAATCCACAGCTTTACATTTCAGTAGATGATCTTGAAGAGCACCCCAGAAGTGAGGTTTTAGGCCCTCCTTGGCCTCCCAGAAACATGTAAATATTTGCTCTAAGTTTTAGGCAGGCTGCTAAGCAATCTTAACACAGCTTTACAAATATATATATATTTGACTATAACACAAGAAATGCAACCACTGAAATGATCTGCTACAGCTAGAGGGTAAGGGTGCATACCTGAGAAAGTCCTACAATGCTTATACAATTTAAAAACAGTATCAAATAGCATATTGTGATTTCACAGGCCTTTCTCTAAAGCAAAAAGAAAAAACTGATCCCAGTGTCACTCATCAACATTCAATTTCAGGAAACTAAGACACCAGCAGCTGAAAGAATGGGTTGTCAGTAGTATGGAGAGAAAAATTGGGGATCTCCAGAAAACAGAAAGCAGGAGCAAAACAAACCAATAAATAAAAAATTCTGGTAACCAACTAACAAACAAACTAAGTCTCTTATCTCTTCCTCTGAATTACAGTCCACATGGTGTTTAAAAACAGAGCCTAATATGATGATGTTCCTTCCTCTAGGACTTGGTTTGTTATACAGTGTATTAGTTTGCAATCGGCCACAAATGGCTAAAGCTTCAAAGGGCTTAGGCCAAGGCCAGCCAACTTTTGTTGATTTTTGTTTGTTTTATAAAAGGCTGATAAACTGGTGTCAATTCATTAAAATGAAGAAACTAAGGACCAAGCTTTTGTAAACAATCTATGACAAGGACACAAGTGAATCTGATGAACATAAGGCAGGAATCTTTACGAAAAGGTTAACAAAATTTAAGAAAGGTGGACGGGAAAAGGCAAGGAAGGACAGAAAAGGGAAAGGGTGTAGATGATCAGTAATTTACCAGCTTTACCAGAGCACAACCAGCTCCTCGAAAAGCCAGTCTCCTCATTATGTCTGAAGGCCAAGTGAAGCCAGTGGGAGAAGGCAGGGCTTTAGAAGTGCTGATTCAGTGTTAATATATTCAAAACTGAAAGAGAAGAACAAGACAGAGACAGGGGAAATAAAAAGAAGGGTCAAAGGAGTAAAAATGAGTACGAATAGACAGAAAACATTCAAGCAGAACTGCTAAAGATAAGAGATCTGGAGAAAATAGGCATATCAGTTTTCTTGCGCCAATCAAACAGCTGCAAAGGCTCAGGCACTAACAGTACCTGACATTTCTTCCATTTTAAAACCAAATGCTTTTCACATGCATAAAGATGCCTCACTGAGGTTCCCCTTTACTCACACGGAATGACTGTCAATTCCAGGAACGAAGCATGCCTGCCCAACTGCCCCCTAGTCAATAAGAGCAGAGTTCAATCACAGAGCTGGAATGTAGAGTGAACACATGTGGAAGGCTCACATGTGACAGCAAGTGTTACCAAGCTGGAACAAACCAAGAATGGCTCATGTGAGCAGAGTATGGAAAACTCCTCCCCACCAAAAAAATTCAGAGAAAGACATTTCTCTCCAAAAGTCCTATCAGCACTGAAAAGATATCACATACAACTTTAGAAAGGTTACAAAAAAAAAAAAAAAAAAAAGCCTTCGACCATTTGGCAGGAGGTCAAAATTACTTTTATAAATAATCCGCTGAAAATCAAATGACAAAAAATGTAAATCACTGGAGGGGGGGATGTTTAGACCACACAATATCCCAAACTCTTTGACTCATTAATTTACTTTGATAAGAAAAAAAAGATTCAACTTAAGGATAATTTTCGAATATTTTCTCATCCAAGGAACACATTTTAACATGTATTTTGGAAGTTTGGCTAGAAAGGCAATGTGGCCAGGTGGGTGGGAGGAGCAACAGGACCTGAGTTTAGAAGACCAGGATAAGAGACCCAGGTCTTCCATCTCTATGTTTGATGTTGCTTGAGTCACAACCTCTCAGATCTGTTTCTTCATTTCTAAAATGAGAACAGTAGTGTACATATCCCCCCTGGATTGTTATGACAGTGAAAAATGTACGTGAAATCACTTTGAAATGTCAAAACACAACAAAAATGTTAAGTTTTCACTCTAGGATTGCACGCTGTCTTGGGCACAGGAACAGCACTTTATCCATTTTTGTAGCCTGACTTATAGCATAGTTTCAGTGATCAACTTATCTATTTAATAAAACATATTAAAAGTGCACTTAAGTGAGATATTAAAAAAAGTTTGCATAGTTTCAAAGGCCTGTGAGCATCCATTCAGTGATTCTTTTTCTATAAAGAGAAAAGATTCTGAAACTTAGTTACAAGTTTTTAAATGGCACTGATTACAGTCAGATGTCCAAAACTCTAACAACCAATGATAAATTACAGTAGACAGTAAAGAATAACTTTACAATGTGCAACTGGGAAAATATTTACTCAGTATAGCCAAATAGTACATATATATATATATATATATATATATATATATATATATATATATATACTTTTTTTTTTTTTTTTTTTGCGGTACGCGGGCCTCTCACTGCTGTGGCCTCTCCCTTTGCGGGGCACAGGCTCCGGACGCACAGGCTCCGCGGCACGTGGGATCTTCCCGGACCGGGGCACGAACCCGTGTCCCCTGCATCGGCAGGCGGACTCTCAACCACTGCACCACCAGGGAAGCCCCAAATAGTATATTTTGACAGTTTACAGACTTTTAGTACTCTCCTGTATTTCTAGTATTTCTTAGTACTGTAATACACGTTTAAAACAAAAATTTTGGAAAACAGAAGATTCAAAAGGGGAAAAAATCTCTTATAATCCAACTTCCCAGAGAAAAAGCACCCTTAACGTTGGCGTTCACAGCTTTCAGTATTTATTCTATGCCTTGGTTGCCTTTCTTTTTAAAAAAAAAAAAAAGCATGAACAAGCCACATGTATTATGTTGCAGCCTGTGTTTTAACTTAGGGAATATTCTCCCAATTCAGTGTTCTCTCACATGATGCTGGATGCCTTGAGAGTAGTCTATCATACAGATAGCAATTTACTAATCTTGGCGATTTGCATAGAATATGAATATTTAAGATATTCTGTACACTCCCAAAGCCAAAGAAAGTGGTCAAAGCCCTTCTATTTATCCACACATATTTATTGCTGATTTGACATACTTCTTCAAAAGATACCTTCCAATCTTCCTTTGGATCTAAAATATGGGCAATCTGTTAACAGGTGATATGGCAGAAATTATACTACTCTTTTGTATTGAGTCCAATTTGCTTTTGAATTATACTTGGGAAAAGAGCTCACGACTAACTGGAAAAAAATACCTTGAAATCATTTTTGAGGAGTCTTAGTTTGTTGGAAAATAAGTTAATAAAAATGCTTTACTTCAACATATGTTTCTATAATTGTAGTAATAATTTCTATATCCACTATACCGAGTATTTGTCATTTGCTTTTCAGGAATTCTTCTACATTTTTGCCAATCTTTCTTCCTCTTTAGGTCACCAATTTCTACCCTGCAATAACAAAACTATGCTTCTTTCTCAGTAAAAAAATTTTAAGAGACGAAAAAATATTAAAAACCAGAAACACAATTTGAAAACCTCGGTTCTTTGTGGTGTTGCATATAAGAAACTATACCTGGGCTCCACGATAAATACAAGTCCCATTGATAAAAATACTCAGTCTGAACAAAGTCATCCAGAAAGTATTAAAAAAAAAATTTACTAGGAGAGTTTGTGTCTGAACCGTCAAGAAACGACAACAAAAAAAGGAGGCCCTGAGCTGCGAAGGAAATGAAAGACTTTCCCAACCTGTCACCGGTACTGGGAACTAAGGAAAACGTTGACAGTTTTGAACCTGCCCGCGACGAGAGCTCGGCCAGCCGCGGGGGGCGGGAAAGCGGGGCGCGGGGAGTTTCCGGGCCGCTGCGCGCCTTTGTCCCGGCCGGCAGGTGCGGCAAGGCTGCCAGGCGCTTCCCGAAGCCCGCCGCCTTGCCCCGCCCCGCGCGCCCGGCCCGACCGGCGCATCCCGACGGCCGGGGCGGGGCCTCCGCCGCTGCTCCCACCCGCCCGGGCCCACACAAAGGCCCGGCAGCCGGCCGAGAGGAAGCGGCCCCGCCCGCCCCGGTCCCGACCTTACCCAGCCGCTCCGCCGCCTGCAGCCCCGGCCGCGGTCACCGACCGCCGCGCCCCGCCCCGTAGCCGCCACGGCTGCTGCTATTGCTCCTCCGGCCGCTGCCGTCGCTCCAGCACCCGCCGCCCTCACCGCCCTCACCCCTCCCGGTGCCGCCGCAAAACCAGCCCCGCGGCCGCCAAGCGAACCTGGCTCCGCGCGACACTGCGTGCGCGCGCACGCGGGCAGGCGGCGGCGCGCTTTACGGCGGCAGCGTGAGTGCGTGAGGCTCGCCCGTGGTCTCAGTTCGCACGTGGCGCCTGCGGAGGCACTTTGTGGCTGTGAGCGCTGGTGCAACTGCGGGCGCAGTCCTTCCGACTTGCAGTATGAAGCGGCCGAGTGAGTGTGGTCAGAGGGCGGGCTTGGAGGGGCCTCTGTGTCTGATGGTCGACGAACCCACCAGGGCGCTCCTCTGCGGCTTGGTCTCTGGGGAATGGAGGGCCGGCGGGGAGGCCGTAGCCCTGATCCCGCCTAGAACTGAGGCTTGGAAGGCTCCACGTGAATCGCGGGCCTGTGGTACAGAAAGAAGGCTGGGCCCCAAGGGTGAAGGTCGGGCCAGAGTCTCGTGAGGACCCAGTCAATGTCTGAGCCAGGTTTCAGGCGCAGCGTTTTCCCTTGTGCGGCCACGTTTGATCCGGCCCTGGTGAGATCTGAGAGCCGCCTCTCAAACCCACTGTTAGCTCCTCCTTTGTGATTTGTGCTATTTGACAAGAAGTGGCGGTATTTTTGGATCTTATACGCTCCTGTGTGCTATCCCAGTATAATCTGGGAAGAGTGGGAGCGGGGAAGTTGGGCTCTACAACGGATCTGTTGAATCAGAGTCTTTGGGACTTGAGTGGTCTGTGTTTATTTTTACCACACACCCCACAAGATTTTTTTAAAATTCATTTATTTATTTTTATTTTTGGCTGCGTTGGGTCTTCGTTGCTGCGCGTGGGCTTTCTCTAGTTGTGGCGAGTGGGGGCTACTCTTCATTGCTGTGCGCGGGCTTCTCATTGCGGCGGCTTCTCTTGTTGCGGAGCACGGGCTCTAGGCATGCGGGCTTCAGTAGTTGTGGCCCACGGGCTTAGTTGCTCTGCGGCATGTGGGATCTTCCCGGACCAGGGCTCGAACCCGTGTCCCCTGCAGTGGCAGGCGGATTCTTAACCACTGTGCCATCAGGGAACTTCCCCGCAAGATTTTTAAATTAGGTTTCAGAGCCAGTTAATTACTTAACGCAAACATGGATGTGACCCTAGAGCGCAGTCATCAGAAACTAAAACTGATCATTTGTGGATAAAATGGATTTTAAAAAACCGTAAATAGGGCTTCCCTGGTGGCTCAACAGAAGCCTCTGGAATGAGAAGCCCGCACACCACAACGAAGAGTAGCCCCCGCTCACCGCAACTAGAGAAAGCCCATGCGCAGCAATGAGGACCCAACACAGCCAAAAATAAATAAAATTAATTAAAAAGAAAACAGTAAATAAATTAACCCTTTTGTGATATGTTGCTTTGCAGAGTTAAAGAAAGCAAGTAAACGCATGACCTGCCATAAGCGGTATAAAATCCAAAAAAAGGTAAGTCTTGTTCTTGGAAGAGTTATACCAAGTATAATGCTAAACTGATTTCTGTCCCACCCCTCCTCCACAAAGAGGTCTGGATTAATATTAGTATGATTTCACCTCAAGAAACGGAGATTGGATAGACTATGACACAAGCTCTTAAGCATCAGAAGTAATTCAGTGATAAGAGTCTAAATTTTGATCAGTATGGTAACAATTGCTGCAAAAAGAATCTCGTGACTTTTTCTTGCTGTTTCATACATAAGTATGTGTGTTCTCTGCATTGTTACAGTTAAAGTTTTATGTTTCTAGGTCATTTTACAGATATAAGTAAACTGTAGCCAGATTGGTTACTCACATGAATTTTGTTTAGTATTTTTGTTAACTAATAAAATTTTATTATGATAGGTTCGAGAGCACCATCGAAAATTGAGGAAAGAGGCTAAAAAACGGGGTCGAAAGAAGCCTAGGAAAGACCTGGGAGTTCCAAACAGTGCTCCTTTTAAGGAGGCTCTTCTTCGGGAAGCTGAGTTAAGGAAACAGCGGGTAAAATGCATTAGCTAAAATGTGCAACAAGTGATGTGTGGGTGTGTGTATTTTTTTCAAAGTAAAGTTACTATATCAGGTCACTTTGGCTCTCCCATTTCTCTTGTGGCTTGAACACAGCTTGAAGAACTGAAACAGCAGCAGAAACTTGACAGGCAGAAGGAACAGGACAAGAAAAGAAGACTTGAAACTGACCCTGCTGTTGAGCTATCTAACATGGAACCTGTGAAAGAGGTAATGATTACCGTCATGAAAAATGGAGAAATAGGTTACATCTACTGACCTACTAATTTTGTGTCCTTTCCCCTTGTCTTTATCACCTAGGAATTTGGGCAATACAAAGCTAAGAAAGCCAAGTCAAGCAAACAGAATCCGAAGAGGCTGTATTGTCAGGAACTTAAAAAGGTATCATAGTCTAGGTTAGTGTCTGAAAGTGGTAATGAGGTTTAAAAGACTAGAATTTTTTTTTTTTCCTTCTCTCCTGACACCAACCTTGTAGAGGTGGAAGTAGAGTTCTCTTGAGCAGGAAGAATTCCTCAGCAAGTTGGCTTACTCTGATATGTTTAACTGAAGGAAATATTCTTGTGGTTTTAATTTTTTTGCATGGGAACAGTTCCCCGTAAGCATGATATACAGAAGTGGCATTTTGTGATAAAATATTATGACATGACACAGTGGCTTTTTAAATAGAAGGAAATACTTTAGAGGAGCAGTACAAAAGAGTCTCTAAAGTTCTTTGTTGAAACCTAAGTGAAGGAGGTCAAGGGGATGTCTTGGTGTAGCACTGCCATCCCCAACACCTATTTTCCTAAGCTCACTCCCTCCTGTGAATAGATCCTGACTGTGTTTCTCAGCAGCTCTTGGCAGGGCCACAAAGGTCTTTCAAACTACATAACTCAGAATGGGAAGATTATATATTTAGATAGTTGGGAATGTTTCCACTCTTGAAATCCACTTTGATCAGAGGCCACTGAACAAACCTATGTCTTACTGTCATGTAAGAAATAAATATGTGAACATCATTCACACCAAAGTGAAGATATGAGATTCAACTCTGGGGCTTCCCTGGTGGTGCAGTGGTTAGGAATCTGCCTGCCAATGCAGAGGACATGGGTTTGAGCCCTGGTCCTGGAAGATCCCACATGCCAGGGAGCATCTAAGCCCGTGTGCCACAACTACTGAAGCCTGTGTGCCTACAGCCCATGCTCCGCAACTAGAGAAGCCACCACAGTGAAGAGTAGCCCCTGCTCACTGCAACTAGAGAAAGCCCACGTGCAGCAACGAAGACCCAATGCAGCCCCAAAAAAAAGAATTAAAAAAAAATTTTTTTTTAAGAGAGTCAACTCTGAGCTCACCCTGTTGCAAAGTAGACAACACCAGTGTACTTATGTGGAGGGTGGTGCCAGAGCAAGGGATGGTGTTCTGATAGCTTCTGCTTTGACAGGTGATTGAAGCCTCAGATGTTGTGCTGGAGGTGTTGGATGCCAGAGATCCTCTTGGTTGCAGGTGTCCCCAGGTAGAAGAAGCCATTGTCAAGGGTGGACAGAAAAAGCTGGTACTTGTATTAAATAAATCAGGTAAGCGAAAACATTGCTCCTTATGTTCCATATGCACTAGTGAGGTATGAGGAGAACATCTGAACAGTCTGATTGTCTCTGAAGACTGATAAGATCCAACTCTGACCTCAACAAAACCAATGCATATGCATGAGCTCTTGTTGCCAAAGACAGTGCTGGGCAGTGGGGTGGAAAAGAATTTTTCCCCCTTAATTACTATATTATACTTTATTTATTTATTTATTCATTTATTGTTACGTTGGGTCTTCGTTGCTGTGTGTGGGCTTTCTCTAGTGGCGAGCGGGGGCTGCTCTTCATTGCAGTGTGCAGGCTTCTCATTGCGTGGCTTCTCTTGTTGCGGAGCACGGGCTCTAGGCATGTGGGCTTCAGTAGTTGTGGCACGTGGGCTTAGTAGTTGTGCACGGGCTCAGTTGCTCTGCGGCACGTGGGATCTTCCCAGACCAGGGCTCAAACCCGTGTCCCCTGCATTGGCAGGCGGATTCTTAACCACTGCACCACCAAGGAGGTCCTGGAGATGTTTTCTAGAAGCAAATTAACTGGTTTGTACTGTTCTTTTGCTATTCAGTACTTAACCACCTTGTCTTATTTAAGAGTGTAAGCTTTTATACTCAGCTTACTGTGTAGTATATTTCACGTAGGAAATGATGACAGAGTGCCACATTCTTCACACCTGCATAATGTCGACATGTGGCACTATTTAGATGAGACATGATTATGTATCTGGGTTTGAGCAGGGGGGACAAACACCCAGAAACCAAAACCTGTGAAACAGAAAGTAAGGATGGGATCTAAAATTACAGTTGGGGTCAGTAAACATGGCTGCTACCTGATAGTAAATTCTGGAAACATAGCCCTAAGGTTATACGGTAATATTCTAGAGGTTGACTTAATCCTGAAAGGATGAGCAGTGCAGAGGGGAATTAAAGAAATACAGAGGTGTACATACTGAATGAACTCTGTTAACCAGAAGCATGGTAGGCAGCTGACCCTCTCCCCATCTTCTAGTTCAGATACTTTTGAAAAAACTGGGAAAAGGCAAACCTGAATGAAATCCATAGTTTACTAGACTTTGCAAATTTATCTCAACAAAATGACCAAATTGGAACAGTGTTTTATTCCTAATCCCTATCAGATTTGGTACCAAAGGAGAATTTGGAGAACTGGCTAAGTTATTTGACGAAGGAATTGCCAACAGTGGTGTTCAAAGCCTCAGCAAATATGAAGGACAAAGGGAAGAGAATCAAGGTACCCTTAATTTAGTGGTGGGAAATGTGGTTCTTTCATCTTTCAGATGGGTGAAATATGATGAGTGTACAAAATCTTGATTAAAAAATGAAAACTTGTAAGATCCAACTCTGATTTCATCCAGGGATAATCTGAAAGGTAATGGAATGTGGTGATTTTAATAGATGGGCTCTGGAGCCAGATTGCTTGGGTTTTGTCTGGTGGGTTGTCAGAAGTAGTTAAACTAATTATTTAGAATTTTAACTTGTGAAGGTAAAGAAGAAAGCTGCTGCATTCAAAAGTGAAGTCTGTGTTGGAAAAGAAGGCCTTTGGAAGCTTCTTGGAGGTTTTCAGGAGACTTATGGCAAAGCCATTCACGTTGGGGTAATTGGTGAGTTTCAGTTCAACATATTTTATGTCTTATAAGTCGATACTGTAGGTAATGTTAGCTTCTAAGAGCTCTGGTTTATTTGAATTAATAATCTTTTCCTGCTCTTTCATTACCTGTACAAGAAATGAAGATGCTAAGAGTAGTTTTAATGTTGAAGTGAAGATGCTCAGATCCAACTCTGATCTTGCTGTAAACAGGCAGGCATAAAATAAGGGAGTGGAGATTTTATAATTACCAGCACATAATGCCTTTTGTATCTGGATTTCCCATTTGTAGGTTTCCCAAATGTGGGGAAAAGCAGCATCATCAATAGCTTAAAACAAGAACGGATATGCAATGTTGGTGTATCCATGGGACTTACAAGGTAAATTGAGTTCCATAATTGCAATATTTCATTATAGGTAAGTATGATTTTGTTTATTTTAAGGGAGACAGTTTTCTATTTCTATTTACTCAACTTTCTATTTAGTGAAAGGAACAGGGTTAAGCAAGTGTTAGGCTTGGAAAGAACTGATTAGAGTAGAATGGCTGCCCACAATCTAGTTTGAAAGACAAGCAAATAGATTCATAGAAGGAAAAGCTGCCTTAGAGTAAGTGGTGTTTGAACCTGAACTTGACATGAATAGAAGTCTGCCAGGTAGAAGAGGGGAGATACGACAGAGGAAACAGCATGTGTTTAGGTCAGTATGTATGTAAGCTATAACACGTAGTGTTTTGTCTTTAGAAGAGGAGGGTGTGCTGTTACAGTTTTAGATAAACATGAAGCAAATGATGATAAAGTGGATCTGACAGACTGTGCTGAGTTTGTTCAATCCAACCCTGAGCTTCGTTGTGTCTCTTGGCCTTTAGGAAAACCATTGCCTGTCAGTTACCATCTTTCTTGTTTCAGGAACATGCAGGTTGTCCCCTTGGACAAACAAATCACAATCATAGATAGTCCAAGTTTCATCGTGTCTCCACTTAACTCTGCTATTGCACTCGCTCTGAGAAGTCCAGCAAGTATTGAGGTAGTAAAACCAATGGAGGCTGCTAGCACCATCCTGTCCCATGCTGATGCTCGACAGGTAAAAAGAATCCCCTTCCCTTGAGCTCCATCTTGTCTTTCATTATAAGCATTTTTTTTTAACATCTGTACTATATCAGATAGATGACAGTTTGTTTTTCTTTTTTTAATAAGGTAATACTGAAATTTACTGTCCCAGACTTTAAGAATTCTCTGGAATTTTTTACTTCATTTGCTCAGAGAAGAGGACTGCACCAAAAAGGTGGAAGCCCAAATGTAGAAGGTGCCGCCAAACTGCTGTGGTCTGAGTGGACAGGGTAAGGCTTCTTTCTGTTGGCTTTTTGATGACCACATAGAATAAAGGAACTGATTTTTGACAAACTTTATTTTTAATACCAGTGCCTTCTTAAGTTACTTTTGCCATCCCCCTACATCCTGGACTCCTCCACATTTTAATGAGAGCATTGTGACAGACATGAAATGGGGCTTTAATCTGGAAGAACTGGAAAAGAACAATGCACACAGCATACAAGGTAAGCACGGCTTGTGTTTAACTACTGTCTTCATAAGCTTACAGGCCAATAAAGGTCTCATCTGTTTACATGGGCTGTACACCTTTCCTAGCCATCAGGGGCCCTCGTTTAGCCAGTAGCATCCTTTTCCAGTCATCGGGTCTGACAAATGGAGTGATAGAGGAAAAGGACATACCTGAAGAATTGCCGAAACAGAAAGAACCGAAGCAGGAGGCGGCGGGGGACTATGAAGATGTCAACACTGACCAGGAATGTGTTGACGAAGAAGGTGATGTAAGTATGTTGTGCGTGAGATGTTTAAGCTGAAGTAAGTTTTCTGGCATTACAATGTACAACAGAGGGGAAGGGGCTGAAGGAAGAAATAGAAATTAAATATTTCAGGACTTTAAAAAGCCTCGTACAATTTAGAAGTTTAAGGCTTGCAATCATTAGTCTTGATTTTGTGCATCCATTAATGTGTACCTCCAGAGACTTTTTTCTGGGTATGTAATTAACTTGGATTAATGAGCACACAAGGGCTTACTAACACTGTTTCTCTGTCCCACAGGAAAAGAGCTCAGACATGTCCCCTGCAGAAGAGGCCTGCGAGGCACTGCCTGAGGACTCTCAAGCAGGTGAGTTGGGTGGAGGGATCTTATAACAAAGCAGTACAGTAGCTTTTGATTTTTGATTTTTGTTTTTAAACACCTCTTTTTTCTTTCCAATATAGATAAGCAGTCTGCACCATCTTTCATCTTGGATAAAGTGACTGAAGAGGAAGATGATGCTTATGATTTCAGTACAGATTATGTATAATAGAACTTTGTCCTTCTATAATGGTGTTTTGTTGTTGGTTTTTAACATTGTGAGCAGACTGCTAAGCTGTTCTCTGCGTGTGATGTACCAGTTTGTTACAGTATGACATAAGCTGTGTAAATTTTGTGAATGTGTATATAATGATATATTCATTTAAAACAATCAGGCAACTTAGAAAGTGTCTAAATTCTGTAAAAAGATAACTCATCTCTTAAACAGTGAGTGGGTAGAAGTAAAGTTAAAACATACCTTATTGAAAAATGTAGTTTTTACTTTATTTACAGATTCGGCCACAGGTCACAAAATTAAAACCAAGCAGCAGTGTTGAACTAGCTGTACCAGCTGTATCTAAGTACATTCACCTCTGGTCGTTCAGCACTGTCAGTAAGCAAACTCTTGGTAAGGCAGATGGAGGCATATTTATAGTCTGTCTGGGAAGCTGACTGCCAGATGGGGCAGTTTGTCCTCTTTACCCAGCTGAAATGTCCCTTGTCCCTTTGTTGCTGTAAACAGGCATTGAAGCCTAGCAAGTGTTACTTCCCACACATACTGTCTTCCAGGATTTCCTGAGAAATGCTTATAGCATACTTATTTACTTTATATTTGAGATCTCCACATGTCTTCGGATTAGGCTGAATTTGCCTGTTGGGTCCGGAATATACCATTTTTCCCAGACATCAGTATATGAAGCAGTTCTTCCCCATGGCTTAAAGTGCCCATTCCAGTGGAGTAGCTTGGCAGCCTTAACAAACTGGGGTGAATATCGTTTTCCAGCACTGGAACCTTACATTTAGGAAAAAAGAGCCAAATGACTGTACTAGTCAGACATAAGACTGCAGGAAACTTAAGGGAAACAATATATTCCATCCCTGAGGGTGGTCCTTTAGACACTTTATTAGCTTAGGCCCTTGGTTAATTATCTACTTACCAAGGTGGCGAACATTCCACATAGGGTCGATGGTGGAGTGCTGTTGATAAAATACGATCAGCAGAGGTGGTGTGGTGATGCTGCCGGCCAGTGTTCTACTGTACAGCCCTTCTCTTGGTGGGACAGATAACAAATGAAAGCTGTTAGTAAAGAATCCTGACTAATTCCTGTTAGTGAAAACTACCAGCGTTGAAATAACAAGAGTTTTCACAGCTAGGCCAGTTACATACTTACTCTACATTGAGTTTCATCCATTTTTCCAGCTGGTTAGTTATATTCTGTCTTTTCCATTCTGTCAAGTTTGCAACAAAAACTCCAGGATTAAATGAGCAGGTGCTGGCTTTCATGGAAAGCTTACGAATTCTTTCCTTTTTATAGTCAAGATAGCCAATGTAATTGTACTAAAAACACAATTGGGATATATAGTATGTTTAGTGCTTCAAAGAATAATTTGATAACTGTTCTGCTTACTTATGACTTCTCAGATTATTAACAAAGGGCTCTACATAAAGCAAATAAAAGTGACACTTGGGATTGCAAGTTAGACAACAGGAACCTAAACATTAAGCCAGATGTTCAAGGAGAATTAGGTTGTCTAATCCTTGAACCAATCTAGGAAAGCAGCCTTGAGTTTGGGGATGAAATAACTGGTGAATAAAATGTAGCTAAAGATTTAGAATTCCCTGATTTTGCTTTCTCTCCCCATTGACATGAATTATAGGGAGTGGAGTGTCTATTCACGAGGTCTAGTAAGTAATTTACCTGGTTCCCTGCTCCACGGATGACAACTTTAGTAGAGGATGAATCACAGTCTTCTGAAAATGCAGCTGCATGTCCTGGCTTCAGTGGTGTATTGTACAGGGCAAGAATATCACCTGAAACAGATAAGGTTTAAGATTACACTGGAAGTTGCCCCAAGATTCCCTATTCCTCCCACTTCTTAGGATGGCCTTTTATAGGATATCATAAATAAGACAACCACTATCGCCCACACTGGACAGAGCAGCACTGATGATGACATTCTTTAGTACCTTGCACAATTACATCATCGTCCATATATATGGCCTTCTTTGCGCTGGGAACCAGAATTGGCAAGTAGAACCTTGCAAAGGTTAACTGGAAAAGGAAAGAGGCATTGGCACAAAATTTGTCAGTGGCTGTGCTTTTGTTTATTAGAAACTCCCAGAATGCTCTCAGTATCCATGCAGGAGAAGACAGCCAAAGGTCTCAGAACTTCCAGGTTTGGTCCCCAGGGAAGTACTAGTACTGTACCCACAGTTACCCAGGTATTCCAGTCATTTCATAATACTACCAAGTACAAACAAGGATGCATGGAACTCACTGGTTTCATGGATTCCCCCTGGTCAGGATCCTCCTTTACTTTTCCTTCCAAAAGTTTAGTGTCAAAATTCAGAATTTTGTACCTGATGCTTTTTAGGGTACTGCTGCTGAGCCAGGACCTGATGAAAATAAACCACTAAATACCAGTTTTAAGTAATCATGTCCCAAACCACAGCCATATCTCTGCTTTCCAATAAGACCATAATGCAAGAGAAATCCTGAGGACAAAATAGGTGTCTTCAAGCCCCTTCACCTCTGAGCTTTGGTTTCCTCATCTGTAGTGAGTTTACCCACTAAAGACCCTTCCTGAACCAAGATTCCATAGTGATAGTGCACCCAAAGGCTCATACTTTTGATCACTCTTCTGACACTAAAACTGCTGTAAAAAAAATTCATTGTGGAATTGAGAAGATCCTTTCACCACATGGATCATTCAACATTTGTCCCTCCAAATACATCAGTGAAGAAAACGAGTCAAAGTATGATGGTAGTGAAAGCTAAGTTATCAACAAAGCTGGTAAATCAGCCTGTTAATCTACACACTCATTAATTCACTGTTGGCTGAGTAATTCTACCTGAGTCTAAGGTACTGCCTGTAAGAAAAGTCAGTGTTCCCTAAAGAGGTGCTGCACATTTTTACTAGGCCCATTGCACATCAGTGTTTTGTGGATATAATGTTATTTCTGTATTCTATTTTAATGCAATATTTCTACATTATTTTAGATGATTTCTTGAGTTTTTAAATATGGAAAAATAATTCGTTAACAACTTTGATGAACAACCATGGAGAAAGGCACAAGAACAGATATGTTTTAGAACTTTGACCACTATTAACCTTTTAGATAAAATGTTTCTTGGAATAAACTTTGTAAATCTTAATTCAAAGCATCTTTCAAAACACAGTTAAGACTATCCATCAGATTGAATTTCTATTAATCACAACAATTACAATAGTAAGGACCATTTACTGAGCAATTATTATGTGGTAGGTGTTTTCATATATTTTTTCATTTACTTAACACAACAATCCTCTAATCTGGATATTTATACCCCGTACTTACAGATGAGTAAATGGGTTCCAAAGAGGTAATGTTCCCCACTACGGGCTAAAATTTGGATCAGTGTCTATGCTCACTTCACCATACTACCTTGCCATTGCTCCCATGTCCCTTCCCACTCTAGACCAGAACTACTCAAGAGCATGTTCTTGAAATAAGGAACTTGTAAGAGAATGTAAATCAACACCTTGCTTCCTTCATTGAGAAAGTCTTATTACCAAAAAAATATCCACTTAACTATGCATAGTAATGCAGTTGATTTACATCTTGGCACAGTTTTCTTACATGTTTTTGCGATCATGGAGACATGTTTATGATACAATCACATGGAAAAACAATGTGCAGTTTACATGTGATATAATAATTATATAGGGAAAATGTAAACATTGAAAAAATATTACTGGATTGGCAGCTGGCCTGCTCTTAGAGCATCCCCTAGAAGCAGAATCATCAGGCAAGCCGAGCTCACCGGAGATGGTCTGCTGTACCGTTGAGTGTAACAATGTAGAAAATCACATTGGAGCGAGTGTTGTGCTGAATGCTGTTTATGGCTGCAATGGCCCCCCCAAGCCTATCTTCAGATGCAGCAATGACCACAGGAATCTCCTCTTGTCTCCCGTCTACCGCATGTTGGGGAGCATTTGGGACAAAGTCTACAGGCTGAAGCCCCACAATTCCTGAATCTGCAAAGAACACACACAAAGAAGGTACTGTGATACAAACACAATCTCAAGAGCTTTTGATACAGAGCCCAAGACATGAAAAGAGGTAAGCTGAGAATTATGATACACCTCATTTTGCCTCATTGTAATGTGAAGCATATAGCCCAGAAATTGTGTTTTCCTGTATGTAACCAGGCCTTTGGAAAAGCATTTTTAAAAAAATAGGCAGACAATTCTGATACATTACTGGTAGGAATATAACAGAATCTTTTTAGATTGTATTTGGGCAATTTGTATCAAGAGCATGGCCTTTGACCCAATAATTCCCCTTGTGTCTCTTAAGGACAACATCTGAGAGGTAACCAAAAGTCACAATTTTATTTACAATTGTGAAAAACCTAGAAACAGACTGAAAAACCTAGAAACAGACTAAAAAACAGTTGATTTTCAAACTGAATTGTATCCCACAAGTAGGCATGAAATCAATATAAGTGGATCGCAATCAGAACATGAGTAGGAAAACAGTTCCTGAATTGGAATAGAACAGTGACTTAGAAAATATCAGAATGCATCACATACAGCAACTGCAAGTATTGTTTTGTAAACCTTCTTGCTTTTAATAATACGTTGGTTCGTTTACTCATTCATCATGCATTGAACACTGAGCGCCTACTATGTGCCAAGCAATATCTAGGCCACCGGGGTTACAGCCATGAATAAGATGGTCAAATCTTTACCATTGTGTAGGGCAGATAGACAATAAATACATGTATGTGTCTGCTGTATGTAACACATTCATTATTGTGGAGTTGCCATCAAAAAAATCTGCAAAGCGAAAGAGAGGCAGGGACATGTATACACTACCAAACGTGAGGTAGATAGATAGTGGGGGGCAGCCGCAGAGCACGGGGAGATCAGCTCGGTGCTTTGTGACCGCCTGGAGGGGTGGGATGGGGAGGGTGGGAGGGAGGGAGATGCATGAGGGAGGGGATGTGGGAACGGATGTATATGTATGACTGATTCACTTTGTTATAAAGCAGAAACTAATAAAAAAAAAAATTTAAAAAATAAATCTGAAAGTCATTGTACCAAAAGACTTTTTCCTATGGCAAAAAGTAAACTATGTGACATTAAATTTACATATGAAGAGTTTTGTCATGGTGACGTGCTTAGGATATAACCATGTGAAAAACCATGTCATGTGTAGTTTATATATAGTATAATCTCAACTGTATAGAAAAAAAATACAGAGAAAAAAAACCTGGAAGGTACTAACACAAAATTTTAATAATTATCTCTAGGCAGTGAAATCATTTATTTAATGAATATTTAGTAAGCACCTCCTATGTACCAGCCACAACTGTCCTCATGGAGCTTGAATGCTATTTTCTTTTTTATATATGTTCCCACCAGAAGCATGCATTACTTTATGTAAATATATATGTATATATAAAAATACACACACATATATACACTATTATAAAAACATGCTATCAGAGCACTCAGTGAAAGTTAAGGGAAAGCTATTAGTCTTTTCTTGCTCTGGTCAATACGGTGGGTGACAATCCAAAAATGATTTGACAAACACTCTGAAGCCTCAAACGTCCCTCAATACCAAGGCAGAGCAGTATGAACAACTAATCTAAAATAACTGGCAGCGAATTATACAATAGTGGTCTTTTAAATCAGTTGACAAGGCTTTGTGGTTTTGTTTTACTACTAAAGACCTGCTGATATGGTTTCATGTGTTAAAGCAGAGTAACAGGTAAAGGAAAGTAACCAGACTGACACTCTAGTGAACAGAGGAGGCATCAAACACCAGCAATGCTCACCTGTCCCCACGTTCTGAAGCCCTGCCCTACTGAAATGTCTGTAGATAACAGCCCACAGTGGCTCCTTTCTCCAAGGCCTCTGATTTGGTAAAAAGGAATCTTCTGTAAGATCAAACCCTCAGCAAACAACTGCCCAGCAAGGAGAAGGGGACAGGCTACAAGAGCACAATGAGTGCCACCTGCCTTTCTCAAAGTCTTTAGTAGCTTCTATAAGACCAAGAAGAAAGCCTTCTTTTCCTTGAATCTAGTGATGTAACTCAGAATGTGGGACACAGGGAATTCCAGGTCCTCAATACATGCCAACGCATTAGTCAGGGTTCCCATACCTGAAACCTCGTTCCTCAGCAAACTGCTCAGGCCGAGGAAGTTATGGTGCAAAACCAGTAAGAAGAGAGCAACAGCCAGGACCAGGATGATAATGTTTACTGAAACAGAGGAGAATGCCCATGTTACATCTCTTCACCTTTTGACCTGGTATAAAACAACAGAACTGTAGAAAGGACATACCTTTACGGAGTGACATCTTTCTCTTCTGTCTTATATAAATATTAGTTATTAACCCTACAAAACAAAAACAAGCCCCCAAAGTCAGTAGGTACATTACAATGGCCATCAAAATGCCTATATGCTTTTTTTTTTTTTTTTTTTTTTTTTCTGGCTGCGTGCGGGCTTTCTCTAGCTGTGGCGAGCCGGGCTACTCCTCCTTGCGGTGCGCAGGTTTCTCATTGCGGTGGCTTGTCTTGTTGCGGAGCATGGGCTCTAGGCACGTGGGCTTTAGAGCACAGGCTCAGTAGTTTTGGCGCACAGGCTTAGTTGCTCTGCAGAATGGGGAATCTTCCTGGACCAGGGCTCGAACCCGTGTCCCTTGAATCAGCAGGCGGATTCTTAACCACTGTGCCGCCAGAGAAGTCCTGCCTACATACTTTTATTCACGTAGAAACAAGAAATGCATACGGTATTTTCTGCAAGAAACTCGTTTTGAATTAACAGTTTCCAAGGACCCAATTTGGGATCTGAATTTTTTACGGTAGTCATAATAATAAAATACTTCCAGTAACTTATAGCCTTGTATACCATATGCCACTAGATGAAAAGCAAAAGAAATTCTACCAGGAGGAATACCTGGAGTCTAACCACTATGGAAATGCTTTCTGAATGAATTTCTACTTAAAATTCCTAATTAGACATGGACTTCAGTTGTCTATGATCAAGTAAACCAAGGTCAGCCTCGCTGGTACAAACATCCCTGTTCCAAGCTGTATTCCATTCATCTTTAACTGGAATTAAAGAAAAGAGAAAAAAGAACAGTTCCCAAATTCATTTAAAACTATAGCAGAGGGACTTCCCTGGTGGTGCAGTTGTTAAGAATCTGCCTGCCAATGCAGGGGACACGGGTTCGAGCCCTGGTCCAGGAAGATCCCACATGCCACTGAGCAACTAAGCCCGTGCGCCGCAACTACTGAGCCTGCACTCTAGAGCCTGTGAGCCACAACTACTGAAGACCTCACGCCTAGTCCCTGTGCTCCGCGACAAGAGAAGCCACCGCAGTGAGAAGCCTGCGCACCGCAACAAAGAGTAACCCCCGCTCGCCGCAATTAGAGAAAGCCCACGCGCAGCAACAAAGACCCAACGCAGCCAAAAATAAATTTATAAAAAAGAAAAAGAAACCTATAGCAGAGAAACATAATTACAAAAATTCACAAAATCCAATCTTGCTATCAAAACTTTAGAGCTCTTGGGCTTCCCTGGTGGTGCAGTGGTTGAGTCCGCCTGCCGATGCAGGGGACACGGGTTCGTGCCCCGGTCCGGGAAGATCCCACGTGCCTTGGCATGGCTAGGCCCGTGAGCCATGGCCGCTGAGCCTGCGCGTCCGGAGCCTGTGCTCCGCAATGGGAGAGGCCACAACAGTGAGATGCCAGCGTACCGCAAAAAAAAAAAGAAAAAAAAAAAAAGTTTAGAGCTCTAGTCTCAAAAATTAAAAATCTGCTAAAAGAAAATATTAGTTTCTTCTGGGGGCTTCCTATCTGTTGGTTAACTACCCATCTCTTATGAAAGTGGTGTCTAATACTGTCACTCTGCTGGTGGTTTGTGCTCCCCAACTCATCTGAAGCCTTCACTTTTTCAAAACAAATAATTCAATGGAAACAAGACTGTAAGTGGGGCTAAATTAAACAATTAGGTTTCTACAACAATCTCTGGGTAATGTTTCATTAAAAACATTTTATACAACCTGGATATTGTGATCCTACATTTGAGAACTTTACCCTTTTCTACTTCATCTTCCCCCATGGGAGTACCTAACATTTACATAAAGGCTATTAATTTTACAAAGCACTTTCAAATATAGCATATTTCTAAAATCAAAGTTAGTTTGAATTAATTTCACCTTCAGTGAAGTGCATGCCTATCAGGCACTTGATTTCTCAAGGCTTTTGAAAAGAAGAGAAATATATTGAAGTGCTGTTTAAAAAACTGGGATCACAGGCCAGATTACAAATTTGGGAGAACATAATTCAGACTCCCAAAGAACAATCTAAAATACACACACACACATTCTTTCTCGCTCACTCTCATTTCTTTCTAGAACAGTATATGTAAAATATATTATACCAACAAGCTTACTCTCTAAAGACTACACATCGTTATATACCCTGAGCCATGTGTCTCTATCTCCTCTTGAGGACTGAGCCTTACCTATAGAAGGTGACTGAGGGCTGCTCAGAGTTCTAATATCTGCCTGCTTGGAGCCAACTTCCACCAAGACTGGAGAAAACTATCTCACTTTAATAAATCCCATTTAGTTAATGGTATAAGGGCCAATGGTTTAGCTCAACAATGTCCACTAACAATTACTTACAGGTGGTATGTTAATTGAGAAGCACAAGTATTTGTGCTATTCCAGCTAGCTAGACAGAAGAAAAACACAATCCCAGCAGGTATTTGATGTACTTAAGAAGATTCGCATGGCAGAAACCACCTACTCCTAAAACTCTTCCACAGTTATCTACATGCAAAATGCTGATTATTATGGAGTGTGTCTGATCCATATTTCCTTTCCTGGTGCAATTCCTGGTAATGGAATTCACTGATCTGGTTAGAAAGAATTCTCAAAACAAAACTGTATGTACATCCCGGATGTGCAATATTGGCTGTATTTTTGCAAGATTACACAACTGTGTACAATTTCATCAGTAATATTCAATTGTTCACTATGAAAAGTAGTATTTTGTTTAGAAATTATAAGACCTTCACATTCCCAAATCATTCACAATACACACACATAAGCAGGCATTCCCAGAAATATGGGTGAAGAAACCTTACGGGGCAAGAACACTTTATGTTTTTAACTTGCTAGCTACCTGCAATAGTACCCACATCTCAGTGGCCTTTTCTGCTTTTCTTTCTACTGCTATATATTCCCAAGGAAGGCCATTCCACTCATGCTCTGCAACCTATCCTATAATTGTTTCCTTGGTGCAGCATCAGCAAACTCTTTCCCTCTCTGCTGGATCACACACTTAGCAGCATTAATGATCATACTCTGGTATCTTCCAGTTAATTAAAAAATAAAAAAGAGACCACTTCCCATATCCCAGCAGACCCACAGACCCATTTCTCTGTTCACTCTCGCTCTAAAAGCTTGAAAGGATTTAAAGTTCCCAGCTCCACTTTCTCTCCTCTTGTCCTCTATCCTACTTCAACCAGACTTCTGGCCCTACTTCTCCATTCAAAGTGGCTTTGTCGAGGCCACAAAAGACCAAGGTCATCTTTCTGTCCTCTTACTCATCCCCTCAGAGGCCATCAAGAAAGTTCACCGCTCCCCCTCTTCAATTATGAAATTATCTCATTTATTTGATTTGTTTCTTATTTGTGTCTTGTGCCCTATGAGAACAGTGACCCCAGCGAAAAGTGTTTACTCGTGTATCCTTGCCATCTAAAACCATGTCTGGTAAATGGTAATAGGTATGTGATATTTGTTGAATGGTCTTGTTAATCCAGGGGCAAGGCTGGTTCTCAGCTCTGAAAGGGAACACGATCTTTGATAATAATCATGAAAACAAACTCAAACACAAGAAAAGACATGGATTCCAATGGAGATCTCTCTGAAATTGAACCTGACACGCAATCTCCTTTTCCCATGATTATCTTTATAGCTCAAATACCATAAAGGCTCTGCAGCAACTGCCACCCTGTTAAGTGCATTTAAAGAGGGATAACACAGAGGGATACATCTATTTCTGCGTACAAGGGAAAGTCTGTTTAGTCTCTGCCAGACTGAAAGGTGGAAAAGGCACTAAGGATATACATCCATTTTCTCTACCCCTTCTCTGTCTAGCTCCTACTTGGCTTTCAGGAGTCAAGGGAGCCTCCCCCAAACCTCACATTCAGCTGCATCTCCCCTGAGCTCTCACATCTCCCGGGCTTCGCTACCCCAGAGTACATCCGGCTTGTATTTGTGGGGTTACACGGCTGTCTCCCTTGACACACTCTGGGCTCTAGGAAGGCAAGGGCCTGGTGTTGGTCACGGCCATGTCCTTGGCCCAATTCATGGCACAAAAAAAGCTGCCAGAAATGTTTGCTGACTGCATGAGGGCGGCAGCCGCACACCGCCTGCCCTGGAGTGCCTAGAATCCCACCGCCTGTGACCCTGAGGCGCAACACAGCACAGAGGCCAGAGAGCCAGTTGGGACCCACAGGCCCAGGTTTCCCAGAACAGTTTCTCTTCGGAACGTGGGTCTTCCACCTTGCTCAGGGTAACGAGGCAGGGCCTAAGCTTCTGAGATAGACGCCGGCCTTGAGAGGCAGGGCGAATCCTTTGCTGGCCTCTTTCGGGACGCCTGAGTCTGTGAATACGCCAGTGAAGCCGCCAAGCAGCCTGGAGGGACAAACTGGAGACTCCCCGGGTGGGAGCTCTCTCCAACTCGTGCGAAGGGGCGGGCCAGGACCCGTCCTTCTCCGAGGGCATTCCCTTTCTCTGGATGATGGGTTCTGCGAAACTCCCCTCTAAATTCTGGGGATCAATAACGTTTAGGGGTGTTTCTCAATAGGTGACGCTCGGGGGGGTTCCCCCCACCCCCGCGGCCTCGAGGTCAGCCGTTTCCCTCGGACGCTCCCCACGGTCTCCCTTACCTGCAGCCCGAGGAGGAGGGGCCGCTGCCCACGCCCCGGCCCGCCCCGCCAGCTCAGCGCCCCCGCCGCAGGCCCCGGGGCCCAGCCCGTCGCCGGGCCGTCCGCGTCCCCTGCACTCCGGACCGAGCCCGCCTGCCCGGTAGCTCCGCGGCCGCCGCGCAGTTCCGCAGCCCCCCGCCGTTAGCCGCTCGGTCCGCAAGACAGTCACACAGAGCAGGCGCCGCCGGGCAGCCCCACCGGTGGGGTCCTCGCGGAGAAATGTCCGTCGCCATGGAGACGGGGCGCGCGCAGGCCGCCGTTAAGCCGCGAAGGCACAGCCAAGGACAGTTTGGGGGACCTGGACCGCGACCCTCGGCACTCAACAGCACTGACGGCGGACCCTTCATGGGCGCGTGATGCCTCGGCTCGGCCGCCACCGTCAGCATCTCGGCCCTTGCGGAGAGGGCGCCGGCCTACAGCCAGCTCCGAAAGCGCGGGTCGCCTAGCGAGGGCACGGGGAGGGGCCTCGGGCCGACCGGATTTGTGGGAGACATCTGCTTCCGGGGCCGCGGCCATCGCGACACTTCGGCTCGACAGGCCCGCAGAGCTGTACGCAGGAGCTGACCCCGGCCCCTACTGTCCCTGAGTCCCGGCCGCCTTCGCTCCGCCGCCCGCCTCCTGAGCCAGTCATGTTGGAGTATCTGAGCTCCCTGCCCACGCAAATGGTGAGGGCGCTGTCCGCCTCGGCCCCAAGATTCCTACACGCCGCTCGCGAGCCTGGCAGCTCCGCAACCCTTGTCCGAGACCCACCCGGTGCAGCGCGGTTCCTACCCCGGATGGCTACTTTCTTCCCCGAAATGAATCTCCTGGGTCCCCTTCTGTCTTCCCCCGCGAGGATACCCCAGCCCGGGTTCCGTGAGTTTTTTTTAATTCCCCCGGGAAACCCAGAATGTCATTCCTTGCTTAAGTTCTTGGGGAAGTCCCATATATTGGGATCGCCTTGTGCCAAAGCTGTGAGGCTAGGGCAGGAATGTACCTCTTCGGTGGTGGAACCAATTCCTGCTTTGCTCTCCTTCACCTCTAGGATTACAAGGGCCAGAAGCTAGCTGAACAGATGTTTCAGGGAATTATTCTTTTTTCTGCAGTAAGTATTGGTTTTGCATAGTCTTCTCTCCCCACCCCCAGCTTGACTGTATTTAATATACTTTCTTTGCCTCTAGATAGTTGGATTTATCTACGGGTACGTGGCTGAACAGTTCGGGTGGACTGTCTATATAGTTATGGCGGGATTTGCTTTTTCGTGTTTGGTAAGAAATTTATGGGTGCTTGGATGTTAGTGGCAACTTAGGTTTTCAGAATTCGGTTGTTTTGGTTGGCCCTAGTAGTGAGAACCGGCACCATCGTTTCCCTCATCCTTCTCTTGCTATCATTGGAAAAGTAAATGACAAATAGCATCAGATGAGGTTAAGTTACATTTCTTTTGGCAGGCGATCCAAGCAGTAATCTTCAAGGCAAACTAGAACTTAAGACCTTACGGTCTTCATAGTGCTCCCTTCTCACCTTTCTTTTAGCTCTTAAAGCCATGTGTAAACAATGAGCCTTGTTCTCACAGTATCTTGTCTGGGTGGTGGCACACAGTTTTCATAGGAATGTCAGTTTCCTTTTTTTTACCTTTAGCATAGGAGTCATTTGGGAAACGGACATTATACATAATGCTCTTTTAAACTTTTAATGGCCATAAATGATGCATTTTCTCTGTTCTGACCCAGCTGACACTTCCTCCATGGCCCATTTATCGCCGGCACCCCCTCAAATGGTTACCTGTTCAAGACTCAGGCACAGAAGACAAGAAACCAGGGGAAAGAAAAGTTAAGAGGCATGCTAAAAATAATTGATTGGGGTTTTCATGATTGAGCTTTACTACTGCATCTGCTTTTGTTTCGTGTGACATGAGCTAAATTGTTTTCGTATCCAAAACATGAGCTAAAACACCTGTGCTCAGCTGTGTACAGATTTTGTTCTCTCTGTATTTCACTTCTCTGTTGGGTTTTGATTTATAAATACTTTAGACCTTCTCTTCACAGTCTTCTCCTGAAATGGAGAACAGAAAACACAAGTATGCAAAGTTTCTTTCAGGTCTACAAAATAATGAAGAATAAAAGCCTCATAAATGATAGTACAATTTAACTATCAAAGTTTTATAATTCATTATGACTCGTCAGGCTGTTTTAATGTTTTCAAATAAAACTCACAGTGCAACTCAATGTCTGAAGAGTCTTTCGTTTATTGTTCTGCAATCATGACTACTAGTAAAAGCCAAAGTTATAAGTTCGTGGTTCTGAAAGTTTAAGAACCATTTCTATTTTCTGAAGCTACAAGTTCCTAACATACTTTTTTTTTAACAACAGCAAGCACCTATAAAAAAAAAAAACTTTTGCTTTATACATTTAACATCTTATTCAATGCATGATTCGTATGTGATATCTTACAGCTATGAAATTTACCACAAATGTAAATTTGTGGTAAAGTAGTATCTTGGTACCACTAAAATAAGGCTACTGCCAAGAAAGAAAACATTTAATCCAGGCTTTACCTAAGGTGGCTCAAAATGGAAACCCATAAAACTGTAAATTCCTTTAAAATTTTCCAGAGGGCCGAAGAGAAAAATGTTCTAAAGGCCTTGTGGGAGGGATGGGAGTGGAAGGGTTATTACAGGTAATATTCTGTTTCTCAATACCAGGATATAGGACTTCCAAACTATGAGTTGAAAAAAAAAGGGAGCAAAGACCTTAATATAGCAAAAGTCAGGAAAGGATTCTAAGAAGGGAGAAGAAAAATAAAAGATGGCAGAAACAAGAACAAGCATATCAATAAGTATAATAAATGTGATTATAAAGTTAAGAGCTCTCAACAGGGTTAAAAATCACATCACCTCATGTTCTCCAAATGACACCCCACGGTTGAAAACAGGAGCAAGGATATATTAGGCAGATGCAACCAAAAATGAGTGATAATAGTGAAAAAGAAATATTTAATATCAGAAAGCATTAAATGGGGCAAAGAGGGACATTTCATAGCTGTAAGATGTCACTTATGAATCATGCATTGAATAAGATGTTACATGTATAAAGCAAAGATTCTTACATATACCGGAATTTGGCAAAGCTACACTCCTGGTAGGAGACCAACACTCTACCTTTCAGATTTTGATAGATCAAGGCAATTAATATGAAGACTTTTGCACTTGTTCCACATACCTGGAACATCTTCCCTCAGATATACATGACTTGTCCTCTCCTTTCAGGTTAGGTGACATTCAGATGTCACTGTAAAGAAGCATTTCCTACTACCCTGTCAAAGTATGGGTATGCCCCATCATTCTGTGTCTACTTCCATGGCATTTAATATATCTCAGTATATATTTGATAATTGTCCTCCCTAGAATATAAGCTCCATGGGAACAGGAACCTCGTTTTGCTCAGTGCCATTTGCCTAGTACCTACAACAGTACATGACACATTATAGGCACTCAGTATTTACTGAATGAATGATAACAGAGCTGTGCTGCCCAATATGGTGCTACTAGTCATGTGTGTCTTAAGTTTAATTAAAAATTGAGTTCCATTGCAAGGGCTCATCAGTGCAGATGTAGAACATTTCCAATATTTAGTAGAGAAGTGATTCTGCCTATGCATGAGAATTCACCTTTACTGAATGCACAAAGGGCCATCCCAATGATGGATCATGTACTGAACTACAGGGGAAAACGACTCCAAGAAATAGGGGTTGTACAGGTCATATTCAGTAACAACACTGCAGTGTAGCTGGAGCAAGGAGACAGAATTTCCTTGGCCTTCTAAATACATGGAAATTTAGAAACTTTTAAAAGAAAAAATCATGGAATCAAAAAAAAAGGTTCTGAAAAACCGAGGGGCAGGACAGGAATAAAGATGCAGACGTAGAGAATGGACTTGAGGACACGGGGAGGGGGAAGGGTAAGCTGGGACGAAGTGAGAGAGTGGCATGGACATATATACACTACTGAATGTAAAATAGATAGCTAGTGGGAAGTAGCCACAGCACAGGGAGATTCAGTGCTTTGTGACCACCTAGAGGGGTGGGAGAGGGAGGGTGGGAGGGAGACTCAAGAGGGAGGAGATACAGGGATGTATGTATATGTATAGCTGATTCACTGTTATAAAGCAGAAACTAACACCATTGTAAAGCAATTATACTCCAATAAATATGTTAAAAAAATAAGAATATTCAGTAAATGAAAAAAAAGAGAAAATCAAAACCAGAATTACTATTTAGAAACTAACCTCAAAAAAAAAAAAGTCTCAAATGTGGCCAAAGATATGTTGAGAGGGAAATTTATAGTCTTAAAAATGTGTTTTGTAATTAAATAAGAAAGATGAAAAATGATTAAGCACCCAAGAAAAAAGCACCACAAAATACCAAAGAACAGTAGGATAAAAACTGAATGAATGTTTAAACAAAAATATACAGAATGGGGCTTCCCTGGTGGCGCAGTTGTTGAGAGTCCGCCTGCCGATGCAGGGGACATGGGTTCGTGCCCCGGTCTGGGAAGATCCCACATGCCGCGGAGCAGCTGAGCCCGTGAGCCATGGCCACTGAGCCTGTGCGTCTGGAGCCTGTGCTCCGCCATGGGAGAGGCCCGTGTACCAAAAAAAAAAAAAACACAGAATGGTAATAAAAAAGGTATGGAGGAGATCTTTTTTTATTCTAAGAAAATAATATGTATAACTTTATACCAATAAGTTAGAAAACTTTAGTAGAACTGATGACTTTGCAGAAAGATGTGGATTTCTAAAACATGCAAGAAATGGTAAATAGCTCAGGAAGACCAACGGTTTGCCAAAAATTTGTCCTCAGCTGAGCACTAGGACTAGATGGTCTTAGAGTTGAGTTGTTAAAAACCCTTCAAGGGCCTCCCTGGTGGCGCAAGTGGTTGAGAGTCCGCCTGCCGATGCAGGGGATACGGGTTCGTGCCCCGGTCTGGGAGGATCCCATATGCCGCGGAGCGGCTGGGCCCGTGAGCCATGGCCGCTGAGCCTGCGCGTCCGGAGCCTGCGCGTCCGGAGCCTGCGCGTCCGGAGCCTGTGCTCCGCAACGGGGGAGGCCACAACAGTGAGAGGCCCGCATACCGCAAAAAAAAAAAAAAAAAAAAAAAAACCCTTCAAAATAAAGAAATTTCAGAAATTAGGTCATGAACCCGGGCCTAGCACCTGGCACATAGTAAAAACTAAATAAAAGTCTTTTATGTGGACTAGAAAGGGAACATTTTATTATTTTGTGTGTGTGTATAATTTTCATAAAAGGTAAGACATTTTTAACTGTAAAAAATGAAAATATTTCTGGAGTCATATTCATGTTTAGAGTCCCTCAAAATGCAGAAGTTAAAATTTACTAATCAAAACTTTTATAAAAACTATTTGCTAGATGGGTATTGCCCCTTATTAAACAACTAATAAAATATGTGATATACAATTATACATTTAAAACATGGGAAGACAATATTTTGATGTATAAGAAGACAAATTTCAGGAGACAAATATGTCCAACATAACTAAAAGGATCTGGACTTTACTTAAAACCTGCTGAATTAGAAAAGGAATTAGCGTTTAAGGAATGTTTTCACTGATGGAAAAATAAATCTTAAAAAGAAAAAAAAAATCCCGTATGTAAAAACATATTGATTTACTAGCCCAAAATAACTCCTAGTTTCAATTCTTGTATCCCCTGAATGAGGTCCATATTAAATGGAAATAAAATGTTAAACATCCATCAATACGCAAAAAAAGGAATTCAATGCTCAAGTACTATATATAATGCCATATCTTTAAATCTACTCCCAGAATTATAAAAAAAATAATTTATCAACTTCTACTTAAGGTTATTAACAGTAAAAAGTAGTATCACTGGATATATGTCATTTATTTCTCCTATTGCTTTCGTCACTCTAGTATAATATAAAACTTCCAATCCAGTATGTTATATCCCTGTATTCAAGCTAATAAGTACCTTAAAAAAAATAGTTCTAGATATCAAGTTGGTTTAAGGCTCAGTAAACAGTAACCAAATAAACATCGTACAACAGATTTTCCCTCATAAAAGAATAAGATAGCCAAAGGTTTTTTTCTTTTGTAATAAGCTTGCTTCATATTACTCTGTCCAATTTTTTTCTAGTAAAAAAAAAAAAAAAAAAAAAAAAAAAAGGCCCAACAAAATATAAGGATGGTGAATGGCCTCCAATCATTATTATAGGTTTGTTTGCTTTTGTTTAAGCCAAAAACGTTTGAAAATAGTTTCATTCTGGCAGCAGATTAGGTAAATTCTCAAAATTTTACATTATCTTCAAAAAATTTTAACTGGCGAGCTTTCACATTGTAAGTCACATACTTTTCACCCATGTGCTCCCGCAAACGTACCTATTTGGGAAACATAAAAAAAAAAAATCAGTATATAGTAGAAAAAAATATTTCTGTAACCTTAAAAGGGCTATTCTAAGCATGATACCAAGAGCAGAAACCTTATGGGATAATACTAATAGTTCTGTTTACATAAAAATTTTAAATGTCAAGATACCAAAAAATAGTCATAAGAAATTAAAGAGCAAACAATAAACTAAGGAAAATATTTGCTACATGCCAAAGAATTAATACCATTAATGTATAAAGAGCTCTTAAAATCAATAAAACACAGCAATATTAGAATATTAGATTGTAAAGCAACTATACTCTAACAAAAAGTAATTAAAAAAAAAAGCCACCAAACACCTGTTATCCTTATCAGAAACCTAGATATTCCATTTCATATCACACACATGAAATGGAGAAAATAAATTAATTGAAGGGAAAAAAAATAGAATATTAGAATTGATAAAACAAAATCAATCCCATATATAACTCAGTACAGGCATTTACAAAATAATACAACCAGGGCTTCCCTGGTGGCGCAAGTGGTTGAGAGTCCACCTGCCGATGCAGGGGACGCAGGTTCGTGCCCCGGTCCAGGAAGATCCCACATGCCGCAGAGCAGCTGGGCCCGTGAGCCATGGCCGCTGAGCCTGCGCGTCCGGAGCCTGTGCTCCACAACGGGAGAGGCCACAACAGTGAGAGACCCACGTACCGCAAAAAAAAATAATAATAATAATAATACAACCAATTAACATAAAATTCAAACTGACTAGTAATCAAAAAAAAAGGACTATTTGATACTCAAAGTATGTCTGTTGAAAGAAATGCCTGAAATTGAAATAACATTTAATAATATGTTAAACAGATGTAATGCACTTCCTGATACAATGAACTGAGAAGGACACAACATCACCTCTGTGGTATTCCTACCAAAAATGCATAATCTGGATCTATTCATGAGGAAACATCAAACACACCCAATCTGAGGGGCATTTTATAAAATACATGGCAAAAACGTCAAGGTCATGAAAAACAAAGACTCAGTAACTGTTCCAGATTAAAGGAGACATAACAACTAAATCTAAGATGTAATCCTGGGGCTTCCCTGGTGGCACAGTGGTTAAGAATCCGCTTGCCAATACAGGGGACACAGGTTCGAGCCCTGGTCTGGGAAGATCCCACATGCTGTGGAGCAACTAAGCCCATGCGCCACAACTACTGAACCTGCACTCTAGAGCCTGCGAGCCACAACTACTGAAGACTGTGCACCTAGAGCCCGTGCTCCGGAACAAGAGAAGCCACCACAATGAGAAGCCCACGCACCACAACAAAGAATAGCCCCCACTCACTGCAACTAGAGAAAACCCGTGCACAGCAATGAAGACCCCATGCAGCCAAAAATAAATAAATAAAATAAATTTTTAAATAATAATAATAATAAAATAAAAATAAAATGTAATCCTAATTGGTTCCACATCCAGCATGACAGCGTGAGAAGCTCTGCAGACCCCTCTTCAGTGAAACTGTTGAAAATATTTTAAAAACCAACTATTTAAAGTCTCTGGAAATGGTCATAAGGGCATACAGCAAATAGGGACCCTTTTTTTTTTCAAGAAAATCTACTAAAACTCAGTTAAAAACAGTAAAGCTACTAAGAACAATGAGAGTCAGTGAACTGAATTAAAATGAAATGTCTCCCTCCCCACTCCAGCTCAGTGAGACAAAAACTTCACTACACTGGTGAAGTCAAGAAACTTCTTTCCCCCTAACTCCTAGTTGGAAGGCAATCTTCCTGGGAGGGGCAGGACATCGGCATATTTCATCCTGCCCCCAATACCTAATGGAGACAGTAAGCTTTGGGAGAGTGCAGCCAAGAGGTGGGAGCTTCTTTTTTATGCCCAGCTCAGACATGTAGGATAGAGGCTCTATCTTGGGTACAGGGCCACCGAAAATACGGGGACCCCAATCACCTTTGCCCCAGACCATAAAGTGAAGTTTCCATGCCGGGTGAAGCACGCCAAGAAGACCAGATGCTACTGCCTCTCACCCCCTCTGAGCTTCCAAAGTGGGGGTATCACTCAGAGGCAAGCAAGCTACTGTTCCCACTCCCAGCTCCCGAGCTGTGCTCCCAGATTTTGCCTGGGGGTAGAAGCAAGATATAAAATAAGCACCAAGTCTTTAATGAACTGACTTCATTTGGAACAGAGTGTGGAGAATTCAAGCCTAAGGGTGCTCTCAAAAACTGGAGGTAGTGGTGAAAGGCAACTGGGAGGAGATTAGTACTAGGTACGTAGGATATAGGCTAAACTGTACGCCAGCTACTTTGAAAGAACCAAGAAGCTGGAGGGGCCCTGGGTTCAGAACAAATCTCAAACACTAAGCTTGGGAACCACCTCTTCAAAGGAGCTCAGCTTTGATTGGATCAGCCTATGGAGCAATGTAGCCCCAGGGCATTACTGACAACAATAAAAGCGATCAGCTGGCAACCAAAAAACATCTGGGTGGGGCTTCCCTGGTGGCACAGTGTTTGAGAGTCTGCCTGCCGATACAGGGGACACAGGTTCGTGCCCTGGTCTGGGAAGATCCCACATGCCGCAGAGTGGCTGGGCCCGTGAGCCATGGCCGCTGAGCCTGCGCGTCCGGAGGCTGTGCTCCGCAACGGGAGAGGCCACAACAGTGAGAGGCCCGTGTACCGCCAAAAAACAAACAAACAAACAAAAAAAACATCTGGGTGAAGTCTGGGAAAGGGAGCATCAAGAGAGCTCTGCTAGGGACTTCCTTGATGGTCTGGTGGATAAGACTCCATGCTCCCAAGGCAGGGGGTCTGGGTTTGATCCCCAGGGTCAGGAACTAGATCCTGCATGCGTGCCGCAACTAAGAATTCGCATGCCGCAACTAAGAAGTCCACATGTCGCAACTAAAAGATCCCGCATGCTGCAACTAAGACCCAGTGCAGCCAAAATAAATAACTAACTAAATAAAGAGAGCTCTGCCAAACCCACTGTCATTCCAAGGTAGCTGTGAACATACCCAAGGCTGTACCCTAGGGGCAACATCAGAGACTTTACATTGTGGGGACTAGGGTAAGGGGTTCATAGACTTTACTAATATAATCCAGCCAATCACTAAACAAATAAACAAGCAAATAACAATAACAACCCCCCACCACTGGAGGCCAATACTCAGACTTGTAACCATTTATTATCTAAAATGTCTAGTTTCCAACAAAAAGTTATGAGACATGCAAAGAAATAGAATAGTATGACACATACACTAGAATAAAAGCAGGCAAGAGAAATTGCCTGTGAGAGCAGCCAGATGTTGGATTTAACAGACAAAAACATCAAAGTAGGTATTATGAGCATGTTCACAGAACTAAAGGAAACCATGATTACAGAAGTAAAGAAAGGTATGATGACAATGTCACATCAAACAGAGAATACTGAGATGAGAAGAGAAAGAAGGAATTAAAAAAACCAACTGGAAATTCTGGAGTTGAAAAGTGCAATAACAAATGAAAAAATTCACCTGGGAGGCTAAACAGTATATTTGAACTGGCAGAGAGAATAAGTGAGCTTGGAGATAGATCAACAGAGATTATGCAATCCAAAGAACAGAGAGAAAAGAAAATGAAGAAAAATGAACAGTTTCAGAGAAATGTAAGACACCATTAAGCACAACAGCACATGTATAATGGGAGTACCAGAGGAAGAGGAGAGAGAAAAGGAGCAGAAAAAATATTTGAAGAATATTGGCTGAAAATTTCCCAAATTAAAAAAAAAACAATCTACACATCCAGGAATCTCAATGAACTCTAAGCAGGATCATCTCAAAGAGATCCACACATGGACTCATTAAAGTAAAAGTCCTGATGCTGTAATGTATACAGAAGTCAAACTGTAAGGTTGTACACATGCAACTTATATAATGTTATAAACCAGTTATCTCAATGAGAAAAAATAAATCTAAAAAAATAATAAAAAGCAATATTCCAACAACAACAACAAAGTAAAAGTGCTGAAAGCCAAAGGCAAGGAGAAAACCTTGAAAGCAGCAAGAGAAAAATGACTCAGTACTTACAAGAGAACCCCAATAACATTAACAGCTGACTTATCATAAACAATGAAGGCCAGAAGGCAGTGGGATAACATATTCAAAGTACTCAAAGAAAAAACTGTCAACTAAGAACCGCATATCCAGTAAGGCTATCTTTCAAAAATGAAGGCAAAATAAAGATATTCCCAGATAAACAAAAACAGAATTTGTGACTAGCAGACTTGCCTTGCAAGAACTACCAAAGGAATCTCATCAGGCTGAAAGCAAGAGACCCCAGTCAATAATTCCAATTTACATGAAAACAGGAAAAGCACTGATGAAGGTAATTATGTAAATAAAAACAATATAAATACAAATTGCTTCTCCTTTTCTTCTCTGAACTGATTTTAAAAGCAATTGTATAATACAATATGTATAGAAGATGGTGGAGGAGGAGGAAGCACCAGGAATCTATCTCCTCACATGGACAAAAATTGCACTGGCAGAATCTGCCAGATGTAACTATTTTGGAACTCTGGAGTCTATTAAAGGCTTGAAACATTCAGGGGAAGGCTTGGATGGTAAATTTTGGTTAATTCCAGTCAATTTCAGCTCTTAGCACCCCCCTACCTAGAGGCAGGTAGCTGTCCAACATTCCTGGAGCAGCCTGTAGATAGCTTGTAGGAGCCAGGGTAGGCAATAAGAATCTTGTCTTCCAAGTACTAGGGATCTCTGTACTGACAGCTGATTGCTGCTTCTCATCACAGAGGGGCAGACACAGAGGCAGGCAACCACTGCTGCAATGCTCATTGACATTGTTATAAACACCATAGCCTTCAGCTGAAGCAGCTTCCAAGGGATTTAAAGGGACTAACATAGGTATTGTGGGAGTCCCAGAAGAAGACAGAAAGAGGACGTGAAATTATTTAAAGAAATAATAGCCAGAAACTTCCCAAGTTTGATGAAAGACATGAATATAAACATCAAAGAATCTCAACAAACTCCAAGTAGGATGAACACAAAGAGTTCACATTCAGACACATTATAATCAAACTGTCAAATGCCAAAGACAATCTTGAAAGCAACAAGAAAGGAGCAACTCTTCACATGCAAGGGATTTCTCAGTAAGATAATAAGCAGATTTCTTATCAGAAATTTTGGAAGCCAAAAGGCAGTGGGATGATATTTTCAAAGTGAAAAAAACCTGTCAACCAAGAATCCTGTATCTGGCAAAAATGTCCTGCAAAAGTGAAAGAAAAAAGAAGGAAATCTTGCCATCTGCAACATGGAGGGACCTTGAAGGTATTATGCTAAGTGAAGTAAGTCAGAAAGAGAAAGCCAAATACTGTATGAGCTCAGTTACATGCAGAATCTGAAAAAAACCAAACTCATAGAAAGAGACAACAGAGACAAAGAGACTGGTGGTTGCCAGAGGCGGGGAGTGGGGATGAAGGAAATGGGTAAGGGTGGTCAAAACGTAGAAACTTCTGGTGAGTTTTGGGGATATAATATACAGCATGGTAACTATAGTTCATTGTACTCTATTGTACATTTGGAAGTTGCTAATAGTAGATCTTAAAAGTTCTCATCACAAGAAAAAAAAATTTATGACAGATGATAGATGCTAACTAAACTTGTTGTGGTAATCATTTCAAAGTATATACATATATCAAATCATTATGTTGTATACCTTAAACTAACACAGTGTTACATATCAATTATTTCTCAATAAAACTGGGTGGGGGAGAACTTAAGACATTTCCAGATAAATGATGAAGAAGTTTATTACCACTAGACCTGCCCTGCAAGAAATGCCAAAGGAAGTCATGCAGGTAGATATGAAAGCATACTAGACAGTAACTCAAAGCTGTATGAAGAAATAAAGATCTCAGTAAAGGTAAATATATGGGCAATTATCAAAGCTAGTATTATAACAATGGTTTGTAATTCCATTTTTTATTTTCTACATGATTTAAGACACTAATACACTAAAAAAATTATTAGTCTAAAAAGTTATTAGTCTAGTACTAATATAACTTTGGTTTGTTCCACATTTTGTTTTCTTCAAAATTTAACAGACTATTGCATTAAAAAAAAAAAAAACAGTGGCTCCCCTGGTGGTGCAGTGGTTGGGGGTCCGCCTGCTGATGCGGGGGACGTGGGTTCGTGCCCCGGTCCGGGAGGATCCCACATGCCGCGGAGCGGCTGGGCCCGTGAGCCATGGCCGCTGAGCCTGCGCATCTGGAGCCTGTGCTCCGCAATGGGAGAGGCCACAACAGTGAGAGGCCCGTGTACCACAAAAACAAAACAAAACAAAACAAAAACCAATTACTAGTTTATGTTTTTGGTTACACAATGCAATACATAAAGATGTAATTCTGTGACATCAATAACCAAAAGGGGTGGAGACAGAGCTTTAAAGCAGCACATTTTTTAAGTTAAGCTGGTATAAATTCAGATTTGAGTATTAAAACTAGGATGTTAAATGTAATCTCCATGGTAACCTCAAAGAAACTAGTTATAGAATATACACTAAAGGAAATGAAAAGGGAATTAAAGTGTTTCACTACAAAAAAAAAAGAAGTACTAAACATAAAAGAAGGCAGTAATACAGGGTATTAGGAACAGAAAAAGCTATAAAGCATATAGAAAACAAACAGCAAAATAATGGAAGTTCCTCCTTATCAGTAATTGCTTAAGTGTAAATGAATTAAACTCTCCAATCACAAAGACGGAAATTGGCAGAATTGTTAACAAAACTATATGCTTTCTGGGGCTTCCCTGGTGGTGCAGTGGTTAAGAATCCACCTGCCAATGCAGGGGACATGATTCGAGCCCTGGTCCGGGCAGATCCCACATGCTGCGGAGCAACAAAGCCCGTGTGCCACAACTACTGAGCCGGGGCTCTAGAGCCTGTGAGCTGCAACTACTGAGCCCGTGTGCCACAACTACTGAAGCCCATGTGCCTAAAGCCTGTGCTCCACAACAAGAGAAGCCACCGCAATGAGAAGCCCACGCACTGCAACGAAGAGCAGCCCCCACTTGTCGCAACTAGAGAAAGCCCGCGCATAGCAATGAAGACCCAATGCAGCCAAAAATATAATTAATTAATTAATTTTTTAAAGAACTATATGCTTTCTACAAGAGACTTTAGATCCAAAACAGATTGAAAATGAAAGGACTGAAAAAGATATCCCATGCAAATAGTAATCAAAAGAGAGCAGGGGTGACTATACTAATATCAGACAAAACAGACTTGAAGACACAAAAGGTTACAAGACACAATGACATTATACATTAACAAAAGGATCAATACGGCAGGAAGATATAATAATTATAAATGTTTATGCACCTAATAACAGACCATCAAAATATTTGATGCCAAATTTGACAGAATTAAAGGAAAAAAGACAGTTCTACAAATAATAGTTGGAAACTTCACACTCTCAATAACAGATAGGACAACCAGACAGAAGATACGAAAACAGAGGAGTTGAACAATGCAAAAACTAAGTAGATCTAACAGACATATAGGGAATACTCTACCCAACAATAATAGGATACACATCCTTCTCAAGTGCACATGAAACATTTTCCAAAAGAGATATATATATTAGGCCACAAACTAAGTCTCAATAGATTAAAAAAGAACATACAAAGTATCTTCTCTGACCACAACAGGATGAAGTTAGAAATCAATGACAGAAGGAAACTAGAATATTCACACATATGTGGAAATTAAATAACACACTCCAATGCACCAAAGAAGAAATCACAAGGGAAATTTAAGATATTGAGAGACAAATGAAAATGAGAACAATATACCAAAACTTATGAGATGCAGCAAAAGCAGTGCTAAGGGGGTAATTTATAGCTGTAAATGCTTATGTTAAAAAAGAAAAAAGATTTTGGGACTTCCCTGGTAGTCCAGTGGCTAAGACTCCACGTTCCCAATGCAGGGGGCCTGGGTTCAATCCCTGGTCAGGGAACTAGATCTCACATGTTGCAACTAAGAGTTCACATGCTGCAACTAAAGATCCTGCATGCCACAAGGAAGATCCCACATGTGGCAGTGAATATCCCACCGTGCCGCAACTAAGACCTGACACAACCAAATAAATAAATAAATATTTTTTAAAAAAAGATTTCAAGTCAACAACCTAACTTTGCAGCCTAAAGAAATAGAAAAAAGAACAAATTAAACCTAAAACTAGCAGAAGGAGGAAATAGTAAGATTAGAGCTGAGATGAATATAATTGAGAACAGAAAAATAGCAAAAAATCAATAAAAGCAAAAGTTGGTTCTTCAGAAAGATGAACAAAATTGACAAACCTTTAGCTATACTAAGAAAAAAAAAGACTCAAATTACTAAAATCTGAAATGGATTTGGGATGTTACTACCACTAATAAAAAGAAATAAAAAGGATTCTAAGAAAGTACTATGAACAACTGTACACCAACAAGTTGCATAACCTCGACAAAATGGACAAATTCCAAGAAACATAAAACCTACCAAAACTGAATCATGAAGAAATAGAAAATCTTCTATTTAACTAGCAAGGAAACTGAATCAGTAATCTAAACCTCCTAACAAGGAAAGGCCCTGGACCTTTGCTGGTGAATTCTGCCAAACATTTGGACAGGAACTGATACCAATCCTTCTCAAACTCTTCAGAGAGTTAATGAGGAAGGAGCACTTCCTGGCTCATTTATGAGGCCAGCATTGCCCTGGTGCTAGGGCCAAAGAGGGACACTGTAGGAAAAGAAAAATACAGACTAATATCCCTTATGACCACTGATGCAAAAATCTTCAGCAAAATACTAGATGATTAAGATGTTCATGAGAGATTCTGGTCTCATGTTTTTTCATGTAGTGTCCTTGTTGGGTTTTGGTATCACGGTTATTCTGGGCTTATGGGGAGAAATGAGAAATGTCCCTTCTTTTTCTGTTTTCTAAAGAATTTGTGTAGGATTTGTGTTATTTCTTCCTTAGATGATTGGAAGAATTCACCAGCAAAGCCATCTGGGCCTTAAGTTTTCTTTACAGGTGAGTTTTACTTTTTCTAGATGCTGTGTTCAGGCATTGTATCAAGGCTTAGAGTAGTTAAATTCATAGACACAGAAATTAGAATGGTGGTTGCCAAGAGCTGGTAGGAGGGTTAAGTGGGGAGTTTTTATTTAATTGGTACAGAGTTTCAGTTTTGAAAAATGCAAAAAGTTCTGGAGATGGATGGTGGTGCTGTTTGCACAATAATGTAAGCATACTTAAGGCCACTGAACCAAATACTTAAAAAAATGGTTAAAATGCTAAATTTGAAGTTATGTGTATTTTACTATAATTTAAAAAACCAGCATGTATATAATACACTGTTGAACCTATAAAATAGAAAAATGTAATATATTTGTGCAAATATATGTGGAAATTAAACAATACACTCCTAAACAACCAACCTTACAGAAATAAAAAATATTAAAAAGAATTTCTAATAGTAATTGTATGCTGGTGTGTGGGCCCTGAACCAAGATGGCAGAGTAGAAGGCCATGCTCTCACTCCCTCTTGTGAGAACACCACAATCACAACTAGCTGCTGGACAATCATCGACAGGAAGACACTGGAACTCACCAAAAAAGATACCGCACACCAAAAGACAAAGGAGAAGCCACAGTGAGATGGTAGGAGGGGCACAATCACAGTAAAATCAAATCCCATAACTGCTGGGTGGGTGACTCACAGACTGGAGAACACTTATACCACAGAAGTCCACCCACTGGAGTGAAGGTTCTGAACCCCATGTCAGGTTTCCCAACCTGGGGGTCCGGCAACAGGAGGAGGAATTCCTAGAGAATCAGAATTTGAAGGCTAGCGGGAATTGATTGCAGGACTTCGACAGGACTGGGGGAAACAGAGACTCCACTCTTGGAGGGCACACACAAAGTAGTGTGTGCATCGGGACACAGGGGAAAGAGCAGTGACCCCATAGGAGACTGAACCAGACCTACCTGCTAGTGTTGGAGGGTCTCCTGCAGAGGCAGGGGGTGGCTGTGTCTCACCGTGAGGACAAGGACACTGGCAGCAGAAGTTCTGGGAAGTACTCCTTGGTGTGAGCCCTCCCAGAGTCTGCCATTAGCCCCACCAAAGAGCCCGGGTAGGCTCCAGTGTTGGGTTGTCTCAGGCCAAACAACCAACAGGGAGGGCACCCAGCCCCACCCATCAGCAGACAAGTGGATTGAAGTTTTACTGACCTCTGCCCACAAAAGCAACAGCCAGCTCTACCCAGCACCAGTCCCTCCCATCAGGAAACTTGCACAAGCCTCTTAGATAGCCTCATCCACCAGAGGGCAGACAGCAGAAGCAAGAAGAACTACAATCCTGCAGCCTGTGGAACAAAAACCACATTCACAGAAAAACAGACAAGATGAAAAGGCAGAGGGCTATGTACCACATGAAGGAACAAGATAAAACCCCAGGAAAACAACGAAATGAAGTGGAGATAGGCAACCTTCCAGAAAAAGAATTCAGAATAATGATAGTGAAGATGATCCAGGACCTCGGAAACAGAATGGAGGCAAAGATTGAGAAGATGCAAGAAATGTTTAACAAAGACCTAGAAGAATTAAAGAACAAACAGAGATGAACAACACAATATCTGAAATGAAAAATACACTAGAAGGAATCAATAGCAGAATAACTGAGGCAGAACACATAAGTGACCTGGAAGACAGAATGGTGGAATTCACTGCTGCAGAACTGAATAAAGAAAAAAGAATGAAAAGAAATGAAGACAGCCGAAGAGACCTCTGGGACAACATTAAATGCAACAACATTTGCATTATAGGGGTCCCAGAAGGAGAAGAGAGAGAGAAAGGACCTGAGAAAATATTTGAAGAGATTACAGTCAAAAACTTCCCTAACATGGGAAAGGAAATAGTCACCCAAGTCCAGGAAGCACAGAGAGTCCCATACAGGATAAACCCAAGGAGAAACACTGAGACACACAGTAATCAAACTGGCAAAAATTAAAGACAAAGAAAAATTATTGAAAGCAACCAGGGAAAAATGACAAATAACATACAAGGGAACTCCCATAAGGTTAACAGCTGATTTCTCGGCAGAAACTCTACAAGCCAGAAGTGAGTGGCATGATATACTTAAAGTGATGAAAGGGAAGAACCTACAACCAAGATTACTCTACCTGACAAGGATCTCATTCAGATTCAATGGAGAAATCAAAAGTTTTACAGACAAGCAAAAGCTAAGAGAATTCTTCACCACCAAACCAGCTCTACAACAAATGCTAAAGGAACTTATCTAAGTGGGAAACACAAGAGAAGAAAACGACCTACAAAAACAAACCCAAAACAATTAAGAAAATGGTCATAGGAACATACATATAGATAATTACCTTAAACATGAATGGATTAAATGCTCCAACCAAAAGACACAGGCTTGGGCTTCCAGGTGGCCCGGTGGTTGACAGTCCACCTGCCGATGCAGGGGACGTGGGTTCATGCCCCGGTCTGGGAGGATCCCACATGCTGCGGAGCGGCTAGGCCCATGAGCCATGGCCGCTGAGCCTGCACGTCCAGAGTCTGTGCTCCGCAATGGGAGAGGCCACAACAGTGAGAGGCCCGCGTACCGCAAAAAAAGAAAAAAAAAAAAAAAAAAGACACAGGCTTGCTGAATGGATACAAAAACAAGACCCATATATATGCTGTCTACAAGAGACCCACTTCAGACCTAGGGACACATACAGACTGATAGTGAGGGGATGGAAAAAGATATTCCATGCAAATGGAAATCAAAAGAAAGCTGGAGTAGCAATCCTCATATCATATTAAATAGACTTTAAAATAAAGAATGTTACAAGAGACAAGGAAGGACACTACATAATGACCAAGGGATCAATCCAAGAAGAAGATATAAGAATTATAAACATATATGCACCCAACATAGGAGCACCTTAATACATAAGGCAACTACTAACAGCTATGAAAGAGGAAATCAACAGTAACACAATAACAGTGGGGGACTTTAACACCTCACTTACACCAATGGACAGATCATCCAAAATGAAAATAAATAAGGAAACACAAGCTTTAAATGACACAATAGACCAGATAGATTTAATTGATATTTATAGGACATTCCATCCAAAAACAGCAGATTACGCTTTCTTCTCAAGTGCGCACAGAACATTCTCCAGGATAGATCACAACTTGGGTCACACATAAAGCCTCAGTAAATTTAAGAAAACTGAAATTGTATCAAGCATCTTTTCTGACCACAATGCTATGAGATTAGAAATGAATTACAGGGAAAAAATCGTAAAAAACACAAACATGGAGGCTGAATAATACGTTACTTAATAACCAAGAGATCACTGAAGAAATCAAAGAGGAAATCAAAAAATACCTAGAGACAAATGATAATGAAAACACAATGATCCAAAACCTATGGGATGCAGCAAAAGCAGTTCTAAGAGGGAAGTTTATAGCTATACAAGCCTACCTCAAGAAACAAGAAAAGTCTCAAATAAACAATCTAACCTTACACCTAAAGAAACTAGAGAAAGAAGAACAAACAAAACCCAAAGTTAGCAGAAAGAAAGAAATCATAAAGTTAAGAGCAGAAATAAATGAAATAGAAACAAAGAAAACAATAGCAAAGATCAATAAAACTAACAGCTGGTTCTTTGACAAGATAAACAAAATTGATAAACCATTAGGCAGACTCATCAAGAAAAAGATGGAGAGGACTCAAATCAATAAAATTAGAAATGCAAAAGGAGAAGTTACAACAGACACCACAGAAATACAAAGCATCCTAAGAGACTACTACAAGCAATTCTATGCCAATAAAATGGACAATCTGGAAGAAATGGACAAATTCTTAGAAAGGTATAACCTTCCAAGACTGAACCAAGAAGAAATAGAAAATATGAACAGATCAATCACAAGTGATGAAATTGAAACTGTGATTAAAAATCTTCCAACATGGGGCTTCCCTGGTGGCGCGGTGGCTGGAAGTCCGCCTGCTGATGCAGGGGGGGTGGGGGTTGTGCCCCGGTCTGGGAGGATCCCGCGTGCCGCGGAGCGGCTGGGCCCGTGGGCCGTGGCTGCTGGGCCTGTGCGTCCAGAGCCTGTGCTCCGCTGCGGGAGAGGCCACAGCAGTGAGAGGCCACATACCGCAAAAAAAAAAAAAAAAAAAAAAAAAATCTTCCAACAAGGGCTTCCCTGGTGGCGCAGTGGTTGAGAGTCCACCTGCCGATGCAGGGGACACGGGTTTGTGCCCCGGTCTGGGAAGATCCCACATGCCGCGGAGCAGCCAGGCCCGTGAGCCATGGCCACTGAGCCTGCGCGTCTGGAGCCTGTGCTCCGCAACAGGAGAGGCCACAACAGTGAGAGGCCTGGGTACCACACACACAAAAAATCTTCCAACAAGCAAAAGTCCAGGACCAGATGGCTTCACAGGTTAATTCTATCAAACATTTAGAGAACAACTAATACCCATCCTTCTCAAACTCTTCCAGAAAATTGTGGAGGAAGGAACACTCCCAAATTCATTCTATGAGGCCACCAATACCCTGATACCAAAACCAGACAAAGATACTACAAAAAAAAGAAAATTACCGACCAATATCACTAATGAATATAGATGCAAAATTCCTGAACAAAATACCAGCAAACAGAATCCAACAACACATTAAAAGGATCATACACCATGATCAAGTGGGATTTATCCCAGGGATGCAAGGATTCTTCAATATATGTAAATCAATCAATGTGATACACCATATTAACAAATTGAAGAATAAAAACCATATGATCATCTCAATAGATACAGAAAAAGCTTCTGACAAAATTCAACACCCATTTATGATAAAAACTCTCCAGAAAATGGGCATAGAAGGAACCTACCTCAACATAATAAAGGCCATATATGACAAACCCACAGCAAACATCATTATCAATGGTGAAAAACTGAAAGCATTTCCTCTAAGATCAGGAACAAGACAAGGATGTCCACTCTCACCACTATTATTCAACATAGTTTTGGAAGTCCTAGTGTCGGCAATCAGAGAAGAAAAAGAAATAAAAGGCATACAAATTGGAAAAGAAGAAGTAAAACTGTTACTCTTTGCAGATGACATGATACTATACATAGAGAATCCTAAAGATGCCACCAGAAAACTACTAGAGCTAATCAATGGATTTGGTAAAGTTGCAGGATACAAAATTAATGCACAGAAATCTCTTGCATTCCTATACACTAATGATGAAAAATCTGAAAGAGAAATTAAGGAAACACTCCCATTTACCACTGCAACAAAAAGAATAAAATACCTAGGAATAAACCTACCTAGGGAGACAAAAGACCTGTATGCAGAAAACTATAAGACACTGATGAAAGAAATTGAAGATGATACCAACAGATGGAGAGATATACCATGTTCTTGGATTGGAAGAATCCACACTGTGAAAATGACTATACTACCCAAAGCAATCTACAGATTCAATGCAATCCCTATCAAATTACCAATGACATTTTTTACGGAACTAGAACAAAAAAATCTTAAAATTTGTATGGAGACACAAAAGACTCCAAATAGCCAAAGCAGTCTTGAGGGAAAAAAACGGAGCTGGAGGAATCAGACTCCCTGACTTCAGACTATACTACAAAGCTACAGTAATCAAGACAATATGGTACTGGCACAAAAACAGAAATACAGATCAATGGAACAAGATAGAAAGCCCAGAGATAAACCCACACACATATGGTCAACTAATCTATGACAAAGGAGGCAAGGATATATAATGGAGGAAAGACAGCCTCTTCAATAAGTGGTGCTGGGAAAACTGGACAGCTACATGTAAAAGAATGAAATTAGAACACTCCCTAACACCATACACAAAAATAAACTCAAAATGGATTAGAGACCTAAACATAATACCGGACACTATAAAACTCTCAGACGAAAACAGAGGAAGAACACTCTTTGACATAAATCACAGCAAGATCTTTTTTGATCCACCTCCTAAAGTAATGGAAATAAAAACAAAAATAAACAAATGGGACCTAATGATACTTCAAAGCTTTTGCACAGCAAAGGAAACCAGAAACAAGACGAAAAGACAACCCTCAGAATGGGAGAAAATATTTGTAAATGAATCAACAGACAAAGGATTAATCTCCAAAATATATAAACAGGGCTTCCCTGGTGGCGCAGTGGTTGAGAGTCAGCTTGCCGATGCAGGGGACACGGGTTCGTACCCCGGTCCGGGAAGATCCCACATGCCACGGAGCGGCTAGGCCTGTGAGCCATGGCCGCTGAGCCTGCGCATCCAGAGCCTGTGCTCCACAACAGAGAGAGGCCCGTGTACCACAAAGAAAAAACATATATATAAATATATATATATATATATATATATATATATATATATATATATATATATATATATATATATAAACAGCTCATGTAGCTCAATATTAAAAAAACAAACAACCCAATCCAAAAATGGGCAGGGGCTTCCCTGGTGGCGCAGTGGTTGAGAGTCCGCCTGCCGATGCAGGGGACACGGGTTCGTGCCTCGGTCTGGGAAGATCCCACATGCTGTGGAGCGGCTGGGCCCGTGAGCCATGGCCGCTGAGCCTGCGCATCCGGAGCCTGTGATCCGCAACGGGAGAGGCCACAGCAGTGAGAGGCCCGTGTACCGCAAAAAAAAAAAGAAAAAAAAAAAAGGCAGAAGACCTAAATAGACATTTCTCCAAAGAAGACATACAGGTGGCCAAGAGGCACATGAAAAGCTGCTCAACCCCACTAATTATTAGAGAAATGCAAATCAAAACTACAATGAGGTATCACGTCACCCCAGTTAGAATGGGCATCATCAGAAAATCTACAAACAACAAATGCTGGAGAGGGTGTGGAGAAAAGGGAACCCTCTTGCACTGTTGGTGGGAATGTAAATTGATACAGCCACTATGGAGAATGGTATGGAGGTTCCTTAAAAAACTTAAAATAGAATTACCATATGATCCAGCTATCCCACTACTGGGCATATACCCAGAGAAAACCATAATTCAAAATTATGCACCCCAATGTTCATTGCAGCATTATTTACAATAGCCAGGTCATGGAAGCAACCTAAATGCCCATTGACAGACGAATGGATAAAGAAGATGTGGTACATATATACAATGGAATATTACTCAGCCATAAAAACAATGAAATTGGGTCATTTGTTGAGTCATGGATGGATCTAGAGACTGTCATACAGAGTGAAGTAAGCCAGAAAGAGAAAAACAAATATCGTATATTAACGCATATATGTGGAACCTAGAAAAATGGTACAGATGAACCGGTTTGCAGGGCAGAAATTGAGACACAGATGTAGAGAACAAACGTATGGACACCAAGGGGGGATAGCAGCAGAGTGGTGGTGGTGGTGGTGTGATGAATTGGGCGATTGGGATTGACATGTATACTCTGATGTGTATAAAACTGATGACTAATAAGAACCTGCTGTATAAAAAAATAAAATAAAATTCAAAAATTCAAAATAAAATTATACGCCAATTAGATAACTTAGTTGAAAAGGACAAATTCCTAGAAAGATACAAATTTTAGAAAGAGAAGAATAATCTGAATATAGTAAGTAAAGACATGGAATTTATTATCAAAAAACTACCCACAAAGAAAAACTCAGGCCCACCCAGATGCCTTCATTGGTGAATTCTAGCAAACATTTCAAGAAGAATTAATACCAGTTCTTCACTAATTCTTCCCAAGAAAGATGAGGGAAACTCCCCAACTCATTCTGAGGCCAGTATTACCCTGATAACAAAACCAATAAAAATATCACAAGAAAAGAAAACTGAAGGCCAATATCTCATGTGAACAGAGACACAAAAATGCTCAAGAAAATACTAGAAACATGACTCTAGCAACATATAAGAAGCAATATACACCATGACCAAGTGGGATTTATCTCAGGAATACAAGGATGATTTAACATCCAAAAACCAATTAATGCAACACACCATATCAACAGAAGAAAAAACAAAAACCACATGATCATCTAAATAGAAAGCATTTGACAAACCCAACACCTTTTCATGATAAAAAACACTTAGCAGGGATTCCCTGCTGGTGCAGTGCTTAAGAATCCGCCTGTCAATGCAGGGGACACAGGTTCGAGCCCTGATCCAGGAAGATCCCACATGCCACAGAGCAACTAAGCCTGTGCACCCCAACTACTGAGCCTGCGCTCTAGAGCCCGCGAGCCACAACTACTGAGTCCACACACCACACCTACTGAAGCCCGCGCACGTAGAGCCCATGCTCCACAATAAGAGAAGCCACCGCAATGAGAAGCCTGTGCACCGCAACGAATAGTAGCCCCCGCTCTCCACAACTAGAGAAAGCCCACACACAGCAATGAACACCCAACGCAGCCAAAAATAAATAAATAAATAAATAAATAAATAAATAAATAAATAAATAAATAAATAAATAAATAAATTTTTTAAAAAGTGGAAACAACCTGTCTATCAGCTGGTGAATAGATAAACAAAATGTGGTATACCATACAATGGAATACTATTCAGCCATATAAAAGAATGAAGTACATGACGTGCCCTACAACATGGATGAATCTTGAAAACTTACGCTAAATGAAAGATATCAGTCACAAAAGACCACATAATTTTGTACATCTCTATTTAAATGAAATGTCCAGAATAGGCAGATATAGAGACAGAAATATTAGTGGTTGCTTAGGGGTGAAAGGCCTATAGGACAATGGGGAGTGACAGTGGGTACAGGGTTTCTTTTGGGGATAATTAAATGTTCTAACATTGATGTGGTGATGGTTGTATAACTCTGTGAACATATTAAAAACCACTGAATTGTATACTTTAAATGGGTAAAATGTATGGTATGTTAATTATATTTCAAAAGGCCATTAAAAAAATTCCGTAGCATAAGCAGCTGACACAGCTAATAGGACACTCACCTCTCTTGCCAATTCATCCTCGTCTTCCAAAATATCATACACGTGCTCTAAAAGCTGAATCCCCAGGCCCCGAATTACATCAGCTCTCAAGACTTCAACTATTCTTCTGATTTTTTCAGAACCTGGCACGATAGCTAAAAAGCAATAACAACAACAGGGAAAAAGTAAACACTTTCACCACTGCAGCAAGAAGAAAACAATTTTTTTTCTTTTTTTTTTCCTGGTAATCTTGTCATGTTAAGATTCTTTTCACTTTGACAAGGGTTTAGTTTAAGAGTTCATGTTTTTTTGTTTTTGTTTTTTTTGCGGTACGCGGGCCTCTCACTGCTGTGGCGTCTCCCATTGCGGAGCACAGGCTCCGGACGCGCAGGCTCAGCAGCCATGGCTCACAGGCCCAGCCGCTCCGCGGCATGTGGGACCTTCCTGGACCGGGACATGAACCCGTGTCCCCTGCATTGGCAGGCGGACTCTCAACCACTGTGCCATCAGGGAAGCCCAAGAGTTCATGTATTTTTAATGACTAAAATGTATATATGAACTTACGCTTCATGTCTCATCACCACCTCCTAAATCTAAAAACTACAAATTGTCTAATTTGAAGAAAGTCCACATGAAAAATTCCAAACATGTATTTATTTACATTTATTTTTAAAAACCAATTTTCATTCAACTTTTCAGGAATACAACTGTTACATAAAATAAGATATATTTTTTATGAAGATATCCAAATGAAATAATGAAAAAAACCAAAAAATTTTGCAAGCATTAAGCTCCTTAGTTTGATACATTTCTCCAGTAAACATATGCTCTCCAGCTTGGTGTAAAACAATAAACTGACCACCTGAAGGTAGCTCTTTAAAATGGAGTTCCTCTGCCCCCTCTGCAACTCTCCCATGAAGTATCAGCGTGTCCCGATACTTCCGATGAAGTTTAAATTCTGACACTGGCTCTGGTACCGGGAGATCTTCATAGCTCTCTTTAGAGTCCAACTTCAGGGTCTGTGTCATCAATTGTACCAAGTCACTCATTTCATTTGTATGACCTTTCCTGGAAAAGAAAAAATTCTCTTGTTATTAATTGGCTTCATGAGAATTTTTCATTAGAAATTAGATACAAAATAACCTTTAGGAAGTTCTGCTTTCTAATGAGCAAGTAAGTTCCTACAGACAGAACCCTTCCACAAATAAGTATAAACTCTGGACAAAATACAAAAATCAACTATGTGAGGACAATGAAGAATGTACAAAATTTGCAAGCAGATTCTGGAGGAGAGTCAACACCTTTAGCCTAAAGGCAAGCCATAGGCAGCTAAAGTAAAACAGAAAACCCACAGTCTTTCTTGCCTGCAAAACCAAAGGACAGAGTTCGAGACCACCACTGCCACTAGAAAGTGAGAGAAGAATCTTGGAAAGGAGAGAGTGAGAAAGACAAGGTCCCAGATTTTGCATATAAATTCCGCCCAACTATTTCTAAGTAATTTCACTATATCCAAGTACAAAGTTCAAGAATATTTAAAGAAATATAAAAATATCATCAATTAATGGGATAAAATTGACAATGTCTGGCATCACGTCAAAAATACCAGACATGAGGGCTTCCCTGGTGGTGCAGTGGTTGAGAGTCCGCCTGCCAATGCAGGGGACGCGGGTTCGTGCCCCGGTCCGGGAGGATCCCACATGCCGCGGAGTGGCTGTGCCCGTGAGCCATGGCCGCTGGGCCTGCACGTCTGGAGCCTGTGCTCCGCAACGGGAGAGGCCACAACAGTGAGAGGCCCACGTATCACAAAAAAAAATAAAATAAAATACTAGACATGCAAAGCAGGAAAATAGCACACAATTATGAAGAGAAAAAACATAAGTTAATAGAAATAGATCCAGAAGTGATACAAGTGACAGAATTAGTAAATAAGGACATTAAAATGGTTATTAAAAATATATTCCAGGGCTTCCCTGGTGGCACAGTGGTTAGGAGTCCGCCTGCCGATGCAGGGGATGCGCGTTCGTGCCCCGGTCCGGAAAGATCCCACGTGCCGTGGAGCGGCTGGGCCCGTGAGCCACGGCCGCTGAGCCTGCGTGTCCGGAGCCTGTGCTCCGCAACGGGAGAGGCCACAGCAGTGAGAAGCCCATGTACCGCAAAAAAAAAAATATTATATATATATATATATATATATATATATATATATATATATATATATATATATATTCCATATGACCAAGGTAGAGGAAACACCAACATGTTAAGGAGAGGCAATGAAGATATAAAAAGGATCCAAATTGAACTACAAATGATAAGTACAATGTGTTGAATATGTGGGATGGGATTAACAAATTAGATACTGCAGGAGAAAAAATTAGTGAACTCAAAGATACAGCAATAGAATCTACAAAAAATGGAACAGATGGGAATTCCCTGGCAGTCCTGTGGTTAGGACTCCACGCTTTCACTGCCGAGGGCATGGGTTCAATCCCTGGTTGGGGAACTAAGATCCCACAAGCCACGCGGTGTGGCCAGGAAAAAAAAAAAGGAACAGAGGAAAAATGACTAAAAAAAAAAAAAGAATACGATTAGTGACCTGTGGGATAACTTTAAGCAATCTAATATACATGTAATCAGAATCCTTAGGAGGGCAGGAGGGGGTCCAAAAAAATACTTGAAGAAATAATGGCGAAACTGTTTCCACTAATGAAAACTATAAACCCACAGATCTAAGAAGACATTTTATAAGAATTCTGAATGAAAATCAGATGTGTTCATTAAAAGAGAATTTTAGCTCTTGCATATACCAAAAACCAATTACAACATTATCAATGACAGTACTACAGGTCTGATTGCTACTATAAATGTACATTTAAAATTAATTCATAAACAAATGGGACCTAATCAAGCTTATAAGCTTTTGCACAGCAACGGAAACCATAAAAAAAAAAAAAAAGAAAAGATAACCTACAGACTGGGAGAAAATATTTGCAAACAATGCAACTGACAAGGGATTAATTTCCAAAATATATAAACAGCTCATACAATTCAATAACAACAACAACAAAAAACAACCCAATCAAAAAATGGGCAGAAGACCTAAATAGACATTTCTCCAAAGAAGACATAAAGATGGCCAATAGGCACATGAAAAGATGTTCAACATCACTAATTATTAGAGAAATGCAAATCAAAACTACAATGAGGTACCACCTCACACGGGTCAGAATGGCCATCGTTAAAAAGTCTACAAATAATAAATGCTGGAGAGGATGTGGAGAAAAGGGAACCCTCTTACACTGTTGGTGAAAGGGAACGTAAATTGGTGCAGCCATTATGGAAAACAGTATGGAGGTTCCTCAGAAAATAAAAACAGAGTTGCCATGCAACATCCAGCAATTCCACTCCTAGGCATATACCCAGACAAAACTATAATTCAAAAAGATACATGCACCCCTATGTTCATAGCAGCACTATCTACACTAACTAAGACATGGAAACAACCTAAATGTCCATTGACAGATGAATGGATAAAGATGTGAGATAGACAGATAGATAGATACACATACATTTATATACACATACATACAGTGGACTATTACTCAGCCACTAAAAAGAATGAAATCTTGTCATTCACAGCAACATGGATGGACCTAGAGGTTATCACACTAAGCGAAGTAAGTTAGAAAGAGAAAGAGAAATACCATATGATATCACTTATTTGTGAAATCTAAAGTATGACACAAACAAACATATCTGTGAAACAGAAACAGACTCAAAGACATGGGAACAGACTTGTGGTTTCCAAGGGGGTTGGGGGTGGGGGAGGGAAGTATTGGGAGTGTGGGATCAGCAGATGCAAACTATTATTTATAGGACGGATAAACAGCAAGGTCCTACTGTATAGCACAGGGAACTCTATTCAATATCCTGTGATAAAAAAATAAAGTTCAGAGAAAGCACACACACACACACAAAATATCCTGTGATAAACCATAATGGAAAAGAATATGAAAAAGAATATATGTATAACTGAGTCACTGTGCTGTACAGCAGAAATTAATACAACATTGTAAATCAACTATACTTCAATAAAAATTTTTTTAAGTAAAAAAATTAAATTAAATTAGAATAAAATTAATACAAACAGAAATAGCTTATGAAAGGAGATAGAAAAATAAGAACTTACCCTCCCTTGGAATCCCCATTTGATTTATCAGTTGAACTTGTAGAAGAACTTAACTCAACCTCAGAGAGACAATGGGTGAGTTTCCTTTCCTATTAATGTTTGGAAAAACAAAATTCCACATGACAACACAACCAGAATGTAATACATGAAACAGTCTTAGATGTAATGCCTAGACACAATGTACACCTAGGTCCAATTTAACAGGAGAACTATGGATATAAAAATTGAAGTTACTTTACCAAATAATGTCCCAGTTCACCCATGAAGTTCATAAGTGAAGCCTGAGGAACATCAAGGTGAAGTTTTATAAGGTCCTGGAAAGTCTCAGCTATGAAGAAATTTCCTTTCCAGAGGAGAGCAGACAAACAGTTCTGGTGTTTGAACTTCTAAGCAGAGGGCTGGTACCATAAGGAATGTTGGCATTTTAAACTAGACAGAATGCCACCTAAATAAAAAGTAACCTCAGTTTGCTCACCCATGATACTCATTTTTAAAGGATTACCTGATATAATTACACACAAATGTTACAACTTTGGAAAATAAAGAGGATCATTTTAATTAGTGAAACAACTAAATCGTTACACACTATTGTTAAAGGAAAAAAAATCTTCATTACTTTCAAGGGCAGGAAGTTTCTTTTTTTAAAAAAGTAATTATATGCTCCTAGAAATGATGTCAAAAACTGGAATACAGAAAACTGAATAATTATTCCCAGGGTATTATTACACAAAAAAAGTGAACGTGATTAAAACCTTGCAATTATCCATTTAGCCACCAAAGGGTGCCCCTACATTATCCCTGGGTCGAAAGGTAAGGTACTTTGACACAAACAGGAAACAAAGGAAGGATCAGCAAGTGAGACTAAAATCTGGCCAGGTCGTTTGGTATATTATTAACACAGCAGAATAAGCAAAGTGTTGCCTAATGGAAGCCCTTTGGAAGTCTTGTTTAAAAGACTGCCTAAGAAAGATATTAACTAGGCTGCCAGTTGTTTATAAGAGTGTCTGAAAAGTCCATTCCCTTAATGAAGGAAACAAAATCCTTTTAATTATTATTGCCCAGTTCTTTTTCTTATCAGAGGAAGTGTGAAAAGTGTAACTTAAGTCAGCACTGTCCCAGGAATAAATAGAGCTGGCATTTATGAGGTTTACCGTTATTAGGCTTGCCAGATGTAGACATGTCTACCTTTTAACTTAGGACTATGTAATGTACCTGAGCAACGCTGTAGTCAGAAGACAACCATTGAGCAGGGGTAGGGTGGCCTTCCTCTTGTGGTTTCCCTGGCCCCGCTGGACTCAGAGAAACTCTCCTCACTGAAGGGCCTGAAAAAGTGACAACCCCCAGCAGTTGTTTATGGTGGGCTAGCCTCAAGAGAAGAGGGCTTTGCACTGTTTATGGAAGATACCCCAGCAAGGGCCAGCCTAGAAGGAACTCAGACAGCATATTCATCATCACTCTGGTGTCTGACACCTCAGTTCAAATCTCAGGTCTATGTCTACCAGCCCTGTACCTTGAGCAAGTTACTTAACCCCTCTGACCCTCAGTCTCCTCCGCTGCAAAATATGAAATGAGATAATGCCCTTAAAATACTTAGCATAATGTTTGAGACATTGTCAGCATTCAATAAATGGAAACTGCTAGAATATGTTGTCTTTAGATAATAGTAATAGGAATGATCACGGCCCTCAGCCCAGGGCAGTACCATTCTCCTGGCTTCCTCTCTCTGTTCCTGAGAGGACAGCACTTCTCTGACCAACACTCTGAACATGGAAACAAACTAAACAGTCGCCTGAGTGCTTTCCTGTCTGAAATCTCCCAGGAGTTACTGTCACTCAAAGCTCTCTTGCTCTTTTTAGAGTCCTCTTTCTCTAATAACACAAGTTCCAGATCCAATACTATGCCAATTTTTTAAAAGGCTTGACTAGGAAATTTCAAAAATTCTTCTAAATTGGTTTCCCAAATGGACTACTGATGCTGGAAATTCTTAACACCTCACAATCAGTACCAATGCTATGTCCATGAGCCATACCAATAACCTCCAATAGATGAAGGAAAGAGAAAACTTTACCTGAGGGGAAGATCTCTTCCTGTGACTGCTTTAGTCGCCTCCTCTCTCTTGCTGATAATGGTCGGTCCTTTTAAAGAAAGTCAGTTACTTCCATTCCTATTCACTGTTCTCATAATACCTACAATGCATGACATATCATCCAGCACTACAGGAAAGGTCCTGCACAGGTCTTTAAGGGAGTGTCCATTTGAAACCAGTTCACATCAGGCTTACAACTGCTAGCTAGGATGATCACAGCCCTCATTTCTAGGAAGAGCTCATCTTTGGAAGGGCAAATAGGGAATTCTGCATTTCCTACATTCAGAATCCACTTGGTCTCCTTAATTAAATGGAAGTGACCAGCCCTGAAACAATAGAATCTGTCCATTTCAATCAAAGCTTCTGTTGAGAATCACAAATTTGCGCTTTCCAGTGTTTGGCAAAAAGCAGGGCTAAGATGTTTTAATACAAAACTTCACAATATATGCAGGATTTACAACCAAAAAGCTTTATAATAAAGCTTTAAAAAATCCAACATAGACTCCTACAAACCTTTGATGATGATATCTCACTGTTCCTCGAACTGCTCACAGACCCAGTGACCACTCTACTTTGGTTTTCAGCAACTTTTTGTGTTGATGTGACATCCACTTTTCCAACAGTAGAAAGAGAAGGCAAAAGACGAGGAGGAGTCTCTTGGAACTTCCATAATTAACAAAGAGAGAGAGATTATCAGTGTTATATATATCTACCTCCAAAGGTCCCCCATCGGTAAATCTATGTATTTGTCAGTGATTCCCTCTCAAAAACTTTAAAACATTGCATTTGGCAGGGGGTGGAGGGGAAGAAACTCTGCCAAAAGTGAATGACCATTTAAGCTTATAGAGAGGGTGCCTGTGAAAGTTACTTCCAGAAATGAGAGGTTGCCACGATCTTATGCAGAAGTTGAGGGAGAAACTGTTCATTAATATGACATAAGAGGAATCAGAGATTTACCTTTTTTGGCCTGTTCCTTTAACTCTCAAAATGAGCTGTCCATCCTTGCTGGAGAAGATAAAATCCTTACTCTGCTTCCAACTCACTGACATTTGATAACTAATATTTAGCATTTCTACCCTTCTTTATATGTTCCTTGCATTATGTATGTGCCTTTTTAGCACATCATTCTAAATAGAAATGAAGCTTCCTAAAGTCTGTTTCCCAAGCAGCAGCACAATGACTTATTCCAAAGAGATCTCTGCTGACCTGTCTCTTTTCCCCACTATGCTCAGTATGTTCTCTTTTCTTCTGCCGCCGCTGTTGAGACAGGAAAGGTTCAGACCCAGAGCTGTGTGGCTGTAAAGCTGGGTGGATTCTGTCCTGTTTTTCTATAACACATTCACCAGCAACTTGATCCTTAAAAATAATAAAATGAAACAAACAAAAAAACAAAATAGAATAATGAAACAGTCTTTTGAACTTCCAAATGGCCAAACCTGCCATATCTACTTTTAAAATTATAAATGAAAGAAGGAGGAGCTGTCTTTCTCAAAATGAATGCTTATTTTCAGTGTTGACAAGCGAAGACAAAATGCTGGCATCAGTTATCTACATATTCTGGGTTTTCCTCTCTTTTCCCAAATAAAAATAATTATTTTAGGGCCTCCCTGGTGGCGCAGTGGTTGAGAGTCCGCCTGCCGATGCAGGGGATACGGGTTCGTGCCCCGGTCTGGGAGGATCCCATATGCCGTGGAGCGGCTGGGCCCGTGAGCCATGGCCGCTGGGCCTGCGCATCCGGAGCCTGTGCTCCGCAACGGGAGAGGCCACAACAGTGAGAGGCCCGCATACCACAAAAAAAAATAATAATAAAAAATAAAATAATTATTTTAATTAAATTACTCAGATTGTTATTAACCTGAAACTACCAATGTTCATTTAGTTTTCTAAAAATCTTATTATAACTTTTAATAGGTTTGCAATTCAGAAAACTAACAAATGTTTTAAATGAAATCCAATTTAATATACACATACTTCCCAAGTAAACATTAGTTATTTGGATGCCCTCTAAAAAGCACCATGAAAAGATCACGAGCTTGGATTCAGATGGAGTCATATCTCCCTGAACCTCTGTTTCCTTATCTATAAATGGGTATAATGCATCACACACATCATGTGACTACTGGAGGATTAGAGGAGATTGTGCACTATAGTACTTAAGACCACATCTAGCACATATTAGACGCTCAGAAACCAGGAGCTATTACTAGCAGTAGTAAAGATAAAATAAGTTAACTTTTAAATTATGAAGATCACCAAGGACTTAGTGTTTTATTTGGATAGCTGGTTTTAGAAACTAATGCACACCAAACGTTAAAATAAAATAGCTTCTTACATTAATTTTTTTTTTTTTTTTGCGGTACACGGGCCTCTCACTGTTGTGGTCTCTCCCGCTGCGGAGCACAGGCTCTGGACACGTAGGCTCAGTGGCCATGGCTCACAGGCCTAGCTGCTCCGCGGCATGGGGGATCTTCCCAGACCGGGGCACGAACCTGTGTTCCCTGCATCGGCAGGCGGACTCTCAACCACTGCGCCACCAGGGAAGTCCTTACATTAATTTTTTAAGAAATTTTTAACTATCAGAATATCTAAGTTTTCAAGTAGATGGACACTGGAAATAGAATGTCATTCAATCAACACATTTTTTTTTTTTTTTTTTTTTTTTTTTTTTTTTGCGGTACGCGGGTCTCTCACTGTTGTGGCCTTTCCCGTTGTGGAGCACAGGCTCTGGACGCGCAGGCTCAGCGGCCATGGCTCACGGGCCCAGCCGCTCCACGGCTTGTGGGACCCTCCCGGACTGGGGCACGAACCCGTGTACCCTGCGTCGGCAGGCGGACTCTCAACCACTGCGCCACCAGGGAAGCCCAATCAACACATTTTTATCAAGAGCCCACTATGTGGTACATTTTAGAAAGAAAAAGGAACAGTGTGATATGCTAGCTATGCAAGGATACCCAGATAATAAACAGTAACTGATTTAATTCTGAAGAGTGAAATAAATGTTTCTCTGCTGGTATTAAGTATAGAATATTCAAAATAAAGCTTATACATATAAGAGTACCTGAACAAATGACTTAAGGAGTTTCTCCATGAAATCCAATTGGTCCTAAAAAAAGTTCTTCCACTTTTATCAACAACAAAATAACAACAACAACAAAGAAATGCTGGACATGAAATTCTATCAAACAAAACAAAAAAACCTATTCTAAAAGCCTGATGTAAGAAACATATTTGATCAGGAACAAGACAGGGATGTCCATTCTTATCACTCCTATTCAACACTGTACTAGAGGTTCTAGCCAGGGCAATTAGACAAGAAAAAATAAATAAATAAAAGAAATCCAGATTGAAAAGGAAAAATCTCTATTTGCAGATGATGTGATACTGTATTCAGAAAATTCTAAGGAGTCCATTATTAAAAAGTTAGTAGAATCAATAAATGAGTTAAGTAAGGCTGTAGGATATAAAGTCAATATATAAAAATTAATTGTATTTCTATACACAAGCAATGAACACTACGAAAATGAAATTATGAAAACCATTCCATTTACAATAGTATCAGAAGGAACAAAATACTTAAATTTATTTATTTATTTATTTACTTTTGGCTGCATTGGGTCTTCGTTGCTGCGTGCACTTTCTCTAGTTGTGGCAAGCAGGGGCTACTCTTTGTTGCAGTGTGCAGGCTTCTCATTGCAGTGGCTTCTCTTGTTGTGGAGCATGGGTTCTAGGCACGTAGGCTTCCGTAGCTGTGGCACACGGGCCTAGTTGCTCCACAGCATGTGGAACCTTCCCCGCCCAGGGCTCAAACCCATGTCCCCTGCACTGGTAGGCGGATTCTTAACCACTGCACCACAAGGGAAGCCAATGGAACAAAATACTTAGAAATTAATTTAACAAAAGAAGTGCAAGACTTATACACTTAAAACAAGAAAACATCATTGTAAGAAACTGAAGAAGACCTAAAGAAAATAGCAAGATATCCTATGTTCATGAGTTGGAAGATACATATTGAGATAGCAATAATCTGCAAATAATCTACAGATTCAATAAAATCCCTGTCAAAATCCCAGGCTTTTTTGCAGAAATTGACAAGCTAATCTTAAAATTCATATGGAAATGCAAAGGACCCCATATAGCCAAAACAGTATTGAAAAATAAGAATAAAGTTGGAAGACTTAATCTTCCCAATTTCAAAACTTACTACAGTGAATTCCCTGGTGGCTTAGTGGTTAGGATTTCGGATTTTCACTGCTGTGGCCCGGATGCAATCCCTAGTCAGGGAACTGAGATCCTGTAAGCCGCGCAGCATGGCCAAAAAAAAAAAAAAAAAACCACTTACTATAAACCTACAGTAATTGTGTTACTGACATACAGATAGAAAAATCAGTGGTACAGAATTGAGAGTATAAAAATAAATAATCATATTCAGGGTCTACTGATTTTCAATGAGGGTCCCAAGAAAATTCAATGGGAAAAGAATAATCTTTTAACAAATGGTACTGGGACAAGTGGATATCTGCCTACAAAAGAATGAAGTAGAACCCTTTCTTCACATCACACACAAAAATTAACTCAAAATAGATCTCAGAACTAAACGTAAGAGTTAAGATTATGAACTCTTAGAAGAAATTATGGGAGAAATCTTCATGACACTAAAAGCAGAAGCAACAAAAGAAAAAATAGATAAAACTAGATTTCATCAAATTTTAAAACTTTTATGCTCCAAAGGACACCATCAAGAAAGTGAAGATGAGGGACTCCCCTGGGGGTCCAGTGGTAAAGAATCTGCCTTCCAATGCAGGGGATGCAGGTTCGATCCCTGGTTGGGGAAATAAGATCCCACATGCCGTGGGGCAACTACGCCTGCGCGCCACAACTACTGAGCTTGCGCGCCTCAACGAGAGAGCCCACGTGCTGCAAACTACAGAGCCCACGCATTCTGGAGCCCACACACCCTGGAGCCCATGTGCCACAACTAGAGAGAAGGCCGCGTGCCACAATGAAAGATGCTGCATGCCTCAACGAAGGCCCCGCATGCTGCAACTAAGACCCAACGCAGCCAAAAAAGTAATAAAGAACAAATAAATAAATAATAAAAAAACGAAAGTGAAGATGGGACTTCCCTGGTGGTCCAGTGGTTAAGACTCCACACTTCCACTGCAGGGGGCACAGGTTCAATCCCTGGTCAGGGAACTAAGATCCCACATGCTGCATGGCACAGTCAAAATAAAATCAAATAAAATATACTTTAAAAAGAAAGTGAAGACAATCCACAGAATGGGAGACAATATTTTTGAATCTTATATCTGATAAGGGACTGACATTTATAATTGATAAAGAACTCCTACTACTCAATAATAAAAAGATAAATAAACCAATTTAAAAATGGGCAAAGGATTTGAATAGATATTTCTCCAAAGTAGGTATAAAAATGGCCAATAAGCACATGAAAAGATGCTCAACAACATTAGTCATTAGGGAGGTGCAAATCAAAACCACAATAAGATACCACTTCCAGGATGGCTAGAATCAAAAACAAAACAAAACAAAAAACACAGAAAATAAGTGTTGGTGAGGATGTGGAGAAATTATAACTCTCATACATTGCTGATGGGAAGTAAAATGATATAGTTGCTTTGGAAAACAGTTCTGCAGTTCCTCAAAAAGTTAAACATAGAGTCGCCATATGATCCAGCAATTCCACTCCTAGGTATATACCCAAGAGAACTGAAAACATATGTCCACACAAAAACTTGTACATGAATGTTCAAAGCAACTTTATCCACAGTGAAAAGTGAAAACAACCCAAATGTTCATCAACTGATGAATAGATAAATAAAATATGAAATATACATACAGTAGAATTTATTTGGCAATAAAAAGAAATGAAATACTGGTACAGGCTACAACATGGATATAACCTTGAAAGCATTATGCTAAATAAAAGAAGCCGGACACAAAAGACCGTATCTGTATGATTCCATTTATATGAAATATTGAGAATAGGCAAATTCATACAGACAATGGTTGCCAAGGGCTAGAGACAAGGAGGAATGGAGAGTGACTAGTATTGAGTATGGGGTTTCTTTTTGAGGTGATGGAAATGTTCTGGAAACAGATAATGGCAGTGAATGTACAACTTTATAAATATACTAAAACCCACTGAATTGGCACTTTAAAATTTTTAAAATAATTATGGAAAAAAATAAAAGAAGCAAACTTGAATATAATTTGACAGTCTGCAGAACAAGCAGGACATATACAATTTTATCTATAAAGTACTAAGGATTCCAGTGTCCAGAGAAAGCTTAAGACTAAATTTTGGTTTCAATTCAATGAGTTTAAATGAAAAGAGCATCATACTTGTACTTTTCTATAAAAACAAAACCTTATTAAAATCACTTGAGGGACTTCCCTGGTGGCACAGTGGTTAAGAATCCGCCTGCCAATGCAGGGGACACAGGTTCGAGCCCTGGTCTGGGAAGATCCCACATGCTGTGGAGCAACTAAGCCCGTGCGCCACAGCTACTGAGCCTGTGCACTAGAGCCCACGAGCCACAACTACTGAAACCTGTGTGCCTAGAGCCCATGCTCCGGAACAAGAGAAGCCACCACAATGAGGAGCCTGTGCACCGCAACGAAGAGTAGCCCCCGCTCACTGCAACTAGAGAAAGCCCACACGCAGCAACAAAGACCCAAACGGCCATAAATAAAATAAATAAAACATTTGACTACAGACATATAAAATAGTTATATATACTTATATAAAAGTGTTAAATATGAAAATGTATGTAATATATATAATAAAAATATAGTCAATATATAAATATATTCTTTAAATATTTTACAAAAATGTAAAGTTAATCAAATGTTCTGGCTTTCTTTCCAATCCTTAGCTATTACCATGCTTCATCTAATTTAAGCTTCTTTCCATGTTCAAGTAGAAGATACCCTTTAAATTTACTCAGAATAGTCTCTCAGTATCAAAATCCTTTTGTTCCATTCCTTTTCTTCTCTTCTTCCTTCTCCTTTGGTTCCAACACATAAAATATGTTTTTTTAATTCCTTAACTTAAAAAATCAGACAATCCACTAACTTTTAAAAGCAAGAAGGAATGTGATATTACCTAATTGTTGGAACCGTCCATCCACTTGGAGGACTTACAAAAGAATGATGTAGAAATAGGAAAAAACACACTAATGGCAAATGACAAGTACCCTACACCAGGGCACAGAAGGGATCTAAGAATTCCTTGGGTCCTATCCTTTGGTTCTGTCATGTTTAAACTGTTATATGGGAACAACTGATTTTCCTAAAACCACAACTAAAAGCACAACCGAAGAACACAACCCACACCTTTGTAACCACACTTTCCAGTCTTCTTTCTGAAACCAATACCTTGTGCATGTCACTCACCTGGTCCTTTGATAAATATTGGTCTTTGTTTAGGGGCTGCAGAGGCTTCACTGGGTCATTCCTTTCTCCAGTGACATAGTCAATGGACCATGTGGAAATTCGGTATCCAGGTTGAGCACTGGATTTAGTGTTATCCTGCAGCCTCTCTTTCACTTGAGAAATAATACATTTACCTTCTAACTCATTAGAGGCATCTAAGTGTCTTTGTTGATTCTCTTGAACTAAGCTGTTGTTCACTGAGTTCCTCCTTTCTGCAGGTAAGATGTCAATATTCACCCTACTGATCGTGGCTAGCGATTCTGTGGTATTGCTTATGTCTGGTTTGTAGGTGTAGCCTTTCAGACGTGGGGGTGTCTTCAAGGGGCCAATGACTATGGGTTTCTCCTGGGACAAATATTTGTCTTCACCCTGAATGAAAACATGCTTCCAAGTTATTACAGCACTCCTCACACCATATTAAAAAATTAACTCAAGGGGCTTCCCTGGTGGCGCAGTGGTTGGGAGTCCGCCTGCCGATGCAGGGGACACAGGTTCATGCCTCGGTCCGGGAAGATCCCACGTGCCGCGAAACGGCTAGGCCTGTGAGCCATGGCTGCTGAGCCTGCGTGTCCGGAGCCTGTGCTCCACAACGGGAGAGGCCACAGCAGTGAGGGGCCCGCGTACCGCAAAAAAAAAAAAAATTAACTCAAAATGGAATAGGTTCCTCAGAAAGTTAAACATGGAATAATCATAAGACCCAACAATTCCACTCCCAGGTATTTGTCCCAAGAACTAAAAGTAGGGACTCAGATATTTGTACACTATTGTTTATAGCAGCATTATTCACAACGGCCAGAAGATGGAAACAACCCAAATGTCCATCAATAGATGAATGGATAAACAAAATGTGGTATATACATACAGCAGAATATTATAAAGCCATAGAAAGGAGTGAAATTCTGATACATGCTAAAATATGGATAATGTTTGAAAACTTGCTAAGTGAGATAAGCTAGATACAAAAGAACAAATGTTGTATGATTCCATTTATATGAGGTACCTAGAATAGGCAAATTCAGAGAAAGTAGATCAGAGGTTACCAGGGTCTGGGAGTAGAGGCAATGGGGAGTTAGACCTTAATGGGTACAGAGTTTCTGTTCGGAATGATGAAAAGGCTTTGGAAGATATGGTGATGGCTGCACAACATTGTGAATGTAATTAAGACCACTGAATTGTATGCTTAAAAATGGTACAAAATGAAAATAATTAATTAATTAATTTTAAAATGGTACAAAATGGCAAATTTTATATTACTTATATTTTACCATAATAAAAAAAATTTTAATGGATCAATAACCTAAATATAAGAGCTAAAACTATAAAAATCCTAGGAGAAAACATAGGCGTACATCTTCATGACCTTGGATTTGGCAAGGGATTCTTAGATATGAGCATGGGCAGCAAAAGTAAAAAACAAATAAATTAGACTTCACCAAAATTAAAAATATTTGTGCATAAAAGGACGTTATCAAGAAAGTGAAAGGACAACCTAAAGAATGGGAGGAAATATTTGTAAATCATATATCTGATGAGGGTCTAGTATCTATAATATAGAAAGAGCTCTTAGAACTCAATAATAAAAAACAAAAAACCCAATTAAAAAATGGGCAACAGGCTTAATAGATATTTCTCCAAAGAAGGCATTCAAATGGCCAACAAGTTCTATGTCATTAGTCAAATGCAAATCAGAACTACAATAACATACCACTCCACATCCACTAGGATGGCTAGAATCAGAAAAACAGAAAATAACAAGAGTTGGTGAAGTTGTAGAGAAACTGCAATTCTCAGGGATTGCTGATAAAAACATGAAATGGTGCAACCACAAAGGAAAAACAATGTGGTCATTCCTCAAAAAGTTAAACATAGAATTACCATATGACTCAGCAATTACCCTCCTTGATATTATACCCAAGAGAACTGAAAACAGATATTCAAACATTGTACATAAATGTTCATAGCAAAAGCCAAAAGGTGAAAACAACCCAATATCTACCAATGAATGAATGGATAAACAAACTGTGGTATATACATATAATGGAGTATTATTTAGACATAAAAATAAATGAAGTATTGATATATGCTACCTGGATGAACCTCAAAAACATGCTAAGTGAAAGAAGCCAGACACAAAAGGTTACATATTGTATGATTCCATTTATATCAAATATTGAGAATAGGCAAACCCATACAAACAGAGAACACTGGTGTTTTACAGGGGCTGGATGGAGGAGGAGTGACAACCTAATGGGTATGAGGTTTCCTTTTGGGGTGATGAAAATGTTTTGGAACGAGATAGAGGTGATGGTCGCACAATACTGTGAATATACTAAATGCAATTAATTGTTCACTTTAAAATGGTTAACTTTATGTTATATAAATTCCACCTCAATTAAAAAAAACTTCTTCAAGTTATTACAGCACTGACTTCATGAACATTTTAATAGGCACTTTGAATACTTCACCAGTATTCCTTCTTTACAATACAAAATTACTTACACAACAGAAATCTAATGAAGCTTAGTCATTTCACATAGAATAACTAGCTTAGGTAACCTATCATTTTAATACAGTTTCTAGAACACATATCCTTTAGAATGAGACGTACCATTACATATGTCTTGGAGCCCTCTGAAGAGTGTGGTTGAGGGGGAATGGCTTCATGACTTAATTCAGCCTTTCCAGAAACCACTGTAGCAACAGTCTTGGATTTAGAGTCACCATTTTTAATATTATTTTTGGAGGTTTTTCTTTATGAGGAAGAAAAGAAGAAAAAGTTATTATCAATATAGTGAAGGTTAAAGGTTTCTATATATATGAGGAAATGTGCATACATGTTACACTCCCGCTTAGAACGGCTCGTTTTATTTCTTTCTTTCTTTTCTTTTTTTTTCCTTTTTGGCCGTGCCATGTGGCTTGTGGGATCTTAGTTCCCTGACCAGGGATTGAACCCGGGTCCCCTGCAGTGGAAGCGTGGAGTCCTAACCACTGGACTGCCAGGGAATTCCCACAGAACTGCTCCTTTTATAGAGAGGAGTCTTCTAAAAACCAGTGGGTGTTCTACAAAACACTTGACCAGTAATCTCCAAAAACAATCAAGGTCATGAAAAACAAAGAAAGTGAGAAACTGTCAGAGACCCAAGTTGACTAAGGAGAAACGAGGAGTAATATGGTATGCTGGACTGGATCCTGAAGCAGAAAAATGACACTAGTAGAAAAACTGGAGTAAGCCAAGTGAAGTCGATTTAGTCAACATAAGATACTGATGTTGGGCTTCCCTGGTGGCGCAGTGGTTGAGAGTCCACCTGCCAATGCAGGGGACACGGGTTCATGCCCCGGTCCGGGAAGATCCCACATGCCGCGGAGCGGCTGGGCCTGTGAGCCATGGCCGCTGAGCCTGCGCGTCCAGAGCCTGTGATCCGCAACGGGAGAGGCCACAACAGTGAGAAGCCCGCATACCGCAAAAAAAAAAAAAAAAAAAAAAAAGATACTGATGTTGTTGTCTTAGTTCTGACAAATGTACCATGGTAACATAAGATGCTGATAGGAGAAACTGGGTGAGGGTTATACAGAAACTCTGTTCTATCTCTGCAACTTTTCTGTAAATACAATATTATTCTAAAATTTAAAACCTATGAAAACTTGCCTCACAATTAGAAGTACCAGGATAATTTTCATCTTCAAGTTTCACATTTGTAATAATACCACAACTACTTTGCCAAGTTTGAAAGTAAAAATGATTGGTATACTCGGCCTTGACTTGCAGAATAAATGTATACAGGAATAATATCCCCAACTGTTTAAGTGTGACATTTTCCAATGGAGCTAAACCTCTGGAGAATTCAAGGGGAGCATGAAGACCAGAGCTGCAGAAGGCCAAAGGTCTGTTGGTAGGAAATTATAGGCAATGTCAACAAAAATATGATCCTTCTTTATCCCCCAGGGCCTCTCTAGCATTGCCTCCCAAATTTAACACGTCAAAAGACAAGGACTGTGAAGGTCTTGTCTAGCTCTAAGTCTCAGATCCTAGAACAGCTATTTAGGGAAGGTAGGACCTGAAAGTCAAAGAAGGAATTCTATCCCCTTGAGAAGTTATGAGTAAAGAGGGAACCTTACAAAAGCCCTCTGAGATTTGAGTATTATTTTTTAAATGTGACTATTATCTTATATAGTACATAATGTAATAATAGGCTTTTTAGATGATCTCTCATTTTAATATGATTTCTAAAACATACATCCTTGGGCTTCCCTGGTGGCACAGTGGTTGAGAGTCCGCCTACCGATGCAGGGGATATGGGTTCGTGTCCCGGTCTGGGAAGATTCCACATGCCGCGGAGCGGCTAGGCCTGTGAGCCATGCCCGCTGAGCCTGCGCGTCTGGAGCCTGTGCTCCGCAACGGGAGAGGCCACAGTAGTGAGAGGCCCGTGTACCGCAAAAAAATAAAAAAATAAAAATAAAATAAAACATACATCCTTTTAAAAAAACCGTACTCAATATGTCTTGGAACTCTCAGAGGAATGTGAAAGTGATACCTCCAATGGTTCTCTAGATTTCTGATTTTAGCAATTAAGCAAATCTTAACACTTGTTCTAATCATGCAATTCTACTTCGTGTTTTTAAAAAACTCACCATAAACTCTCACACATGAAAATTATAAAAGCCACCCTCTTTTATTCCATCTATTTAGCTGACCTATTTGCAAGGGAAATATCTTACGCCTTCGTGGCCTCCAAAAACAAGGATATTTGGCGCTTTACGTAAGGCTGCCTTAGGATGCTCCTCACAGAAGGTCTTTCTTCAGGCCTTTTGCTCAGCATGGTTCTTATTATTTCTGCCAGCTCTGGGCTGTAATCTTTCGGCATTGGTGGCAGCTACAAAGAGAAATAATACCATAAGTATGACTAACAGTCTTGTGAAAAGTAAAAGTAGGTAGAGGTTTCCCAAGATGTATTTTTTAAATCATTATCCACAGCAGAAAATAACCAGCATATTAGTCTACAGGAAGCATATCTGGCATCCTGGTTATAATAGCAAGTTGTAAAATTATAAAATATATCCTTCAAACCAGCAGTCCCATTTGAGGACCCTCTCCTTCATAAATAAGAGCATGAGTTCCTAAAGATTTATGTACCAGGATGTTCACTGCAGTATTGTTCTTGTAATAGTGAACAACTGGAAACAATGTAAATGGCCATTCATAGGGTACTTGTGGAATAGAGTATGGTATACCCTTCTAATAAAATACCAGGCAGCCTTTAAAAAAATACAAGACTTACAGGTACTGACCTGGAAAGATGTCCCTCATTTATTAAGTCAAAAAAGCAGGTTGTGTACCAGTGTGTATAGCCTGATTCCATTTCAGTTACTTTTTTAACATACACACCCAGAGTTATAAAGACAGGGAAAAGCCAGGAAGGCTATGCACCAAACCATTACCAATGGTTATCTCCAAGGGATGGAAATGGATGGAAATGGGAATTTCACCCCTTTCTTGTCTGATTCTTTAAGAAGTGGAATTATGAGCAAATTTTACTTTTTCTGTGTTTTTCGATATTTTTTCAAATTAAAAAAATAAATGAGGAGAGATGGCGGCCGCCGACGGCGTCGGGGAGGCTGCGCAGGGCGGGGAGCCAGGTCAGCCGGAGCCGCCGCCGCCCCAGCCGCATCCCCTGCCGCCCCAGCTGCCGCAAGAAGAGGCGGCGGCGTCCCCTATGGACGACGGGTTCCTGAGCCTGGACTCGCCCACCTATGTCCTGTACAGTGTTTTTAGCGCCCAGCGTCAGCCAGGCACCGAGTTAGGCTGTAAGGATGAGACTATGAGGATTCAACTCCGTTACGCATCCCCTCGTCGCCTCGCGCTTAGTGCAAGCCATGTGCAGTGTCGGAGCAGAATGGGCTGATATAGATCCAGTGCCGCAGAATGATGGCCCCAATCCAGTGGTCCAGATCATTTATAGTGAAAAATGTAAGTTTATTTTTTATTAGGGAAAGGTCTGTAAGTCAAACTTAGTAGCAAAGTTGAAATTCACAACTATGTGACTAGATAGATGACAGATTTTTGTCTAATAAAGATCTAAATGACTTAAAAAAAAATAAAAAAAAAATAAATGAGTCTTGGTATAATGTTAAAATCAGTAGGTGATTTACAGCCTTAAAACTTAACGGTGTGAGGATGCCTGATACTGCAGGGGCAACTAGCCTCATGAAATTGACACATAAAGTTGGTCACTCTAGCATCTATCATACACAATGCTTTCTGCAATTTTTAACTGGTTACTAGTGATTGTGATGATTATCAAAGGAGCAACAAGTTCAAACAGAGTAGACTTTTTTTTTTTTTTGGCGGTGCGTGGGCCTCTCACTGTTGTGGCCTCTCCCGTTGCGGAGCACAGGCTCTGGACGCGCAGGCTCAGTGGCCATGGCTCATGGGCCTAGCCGCTCGGCGGCATGTGGGATCTTCCCGGACTGGGGCACGAACCCATGTCCCCTGCATCGGCAGGCGGACTCTCAACCACTGCGCCACCAGGGAAGCCCTAGACTCTTTTTTTAAAAATAAATCTTTTATTTATTTTATTTATTTATTTTTGGCTGTGTTGGGTCTTCATTGCTGCATGCGGGCCTTCTCTAGTTGCAGTGAGCGGGGGCTACTCTTCGTTGTGGTGCGCGGGCTTCTCATTGTGGTGGCTTCTCTTGTTGCAGAGCACAGGCTCTAGGTGCATGGGCCTCAGTAGTTGTGGCTCGCGGGCTCTAGAGCACAGGCTCAGTAGTTGTGGCGTACGGGCTTAGTTGCTCCGCGGCATGTGGGATCTTCCCGGACCAGGGCTCGAACCCGTGTCCCTTACATTGACAGGCGGATTCTTAACCACTGCGCCACCAGGGAAGTCCAAACAGAGTAGACTCCTTTTAAGCCACTCATTTAACCACTTAGGAGAAGCTACCAGTAGCCTCAGGGCACCTGCACATCCTGTGTCTATAAGGTACTGGTTTTCAAGAAGCCAATTCTTCAGAGCCATTAAGCCACCTTTATAAATTAATATTAAGAAACGATCAATCCCTTATCCTCCAGTTCAACCCTCCCCACAGACAGGACCCACCATTCTTAACTATCCACCCAACATGATTACGCCCTTTTCTCAGTAGCTACTTTCAAAGCTGCACTAAATTAACGTTGCTCCAAATATTAAAAACAATTAATTCCAGAATATTCTTTACCTTTCCTTCAATAATCCGATAAACTAAAGAATTCATGTCTTTTGCATTGAAAGCATGCTTCAGGGTGGCCATTTCATAAACACAGCATCCCAGAGCCCAAACATCAGACTAGGAAAAAAAAATAGTAAATGGTTAAATGTCAGAATGCCTTAGTTACATTTTTCCTCTTAAAAAAGAAAAAAAGACATTTTCCTTAAATCAATTCACAGAGAATTCTTCTAACTTACTATTCTGATGGGTTCTAAAATTATACTGCTGTAGAGACAAGGTGAGCTGGCAAACACAGCCAAATCCTACCTTATAGTTGTAGGGTTTGTTTGAGAACAATTCAGGGCTCATGTAGTAGGGTGTGCCAATGAGGGTGCTAGCCATGTCGCAGTGGTTCTCAAGCACTCGGGCAATTCCTAGGTCACCCACTTTGATGATGTTTGCTCTTGTTAGGAAGACATTTTGAGTTTTTAGATCTCGGTGAAGGATGTGTTTTTCATGTAAATACTGAAGAAAAATAAAATTTTATTAAATATAAATATTTAATACCTGACTTATTTATACCTGACTTCTTATATACCATCAACAACTGTATAAGTTATAGAGCCTTATACTCTTAGATGAGCCTTACCTATACATCAAAACACTATTGTTTTATCATCTCTAAATAAAAAGTCTAATTTACAACTTTCCAAAGTAAGAAATTAAGTTCCATGCATTAATTTGCCCAGCTTCCTTCACAATTGTTCCCTGGTGACTTGAGAATCATACCATCTAGCATTATATGGACCCAGTTAAAAAATGTGCTTACAAACTTTCACTGAAGGTAGAAAGACAACTTATACAAGGTCAGATGCACATTCCTCTCAGACTCATGAAATCTTCAGCTTAATATTTTGAACTATAACAATATCACTTTTATTGTTTAAATCCTAAGATACATTCTCTAATATCAGAGTGATATTCCATAAAGTCTCACTTTTGACTATGTGTATATTAAAACACAAACATGTTTCACATTTCTACTCACTCTGCCACAGCAGGGTTAAAGCCCAGAGCCCCACAGTTTAGGCAGATTAATTAGCCCAACCACCTTTCAGTATGATGCAGCTGACCAACTGATAACAAACATGGTCATTCTCTGCTCTTTGTCAATTCAGGGCCCTTAAAATGGATTTTGCTATAAGTATTAAATGAACAGAGAATTGTCTTTCCCAGCAATCAGACAAAATCCATGTCTGCTTCAATACAGATATCACTCATTCAGAAACACTTCAGTGCTACAGCAAGAGGAACTAGGTCCACTTCATAAATGGATTTTTTAAAGAATTTTTTTTTCATTAAGCATTTGGGGAAGCATTTTCCTAAAATCCATCAGGCATCTCTCTGTCACCTTGGAGCAAGTGGGATGCTGAGTCCTGACAGTACCTGCAGAGCCATAGCGATCTGAACAAACCACTCCACCAGCTGACTTTCGGACAGAAGCCTCCCCTTCTGCTCTTTGAGCTTTCGGTACAGATCACCTCCTTCACAGAAGCCCATGACGATGTACAGCAGACCATCCCCTCCCTCCCACGACTCCTTGTAGGTGACAATATTGGGATGCTTCAACTGAGACAAGAGCTGAGCTTCCTGTTCAGCAGCTCGCCGCTCTCGGCTGGAGGCATTTTGGAGGTTCAGCTTTTTGATGACATACTACCAAAAAAACACATGTTTTTATAATATGCAAACGAACATACAGTATTATAGATTCAAAAGTATTTAAGGATTATCCTGAGTGTCCTCAAAACCAACCTTTTGGAGACTGCCACATAACCTATTCATTTTGTTATTCACAAAGCACAAAACTGGGAAAAAGACTTGTTACCACTAATGATACTTTTTACAAGTTAGATTTATAGCAGGGTAGGGGGGTCACAAAAAAATTATACTTTCCATCTGCATTTTACAATTTCATTAATGGCTAAAAATGAGTCAATGTTAACATACCACTGAATTAACCAAAAAATCTGTGGTAGAGATTCTTTAACCTCTAAGTTCCCCCTACAAAGGTGCATACAATATGACTTGAATATACATCTGCAGACAGAATGGGTCTGTGGATTCCATTACATACTCAAAGGGATCCAAGGCCCAGCAAAGCTAAACATCACCTATCCTCAACATCCAAAATTATTCTCACTTAAAAAAAAAAAAAAAAAAACAACGTCCTCCAACACCTAATACATTGCCCTCAACCAATGACACACCAAATAATTCATTATTCAACAAACACAATCATAAGTGTGTTCTGTAACAAAGCATAAATGTGCTTTGTAAAATGTAAACAAACTACTGCTGAAATGTGAGGGACTATTATTACAGCTAGTACCCCATCCTCAGCTCAAAAAAATCCCCCCTCCCCATTGACCACTGAATAAATCTCTTATGCCTGAGCTTGTGTTCCAGGCAGTGACCAGCACCTGAGACAAGGCAGAAGAGGCGAGAGGACCTTATACTTATGGGGCCATCTCCTCTCAGTTTGTCTGGGGCAATCCCATTGTCCTGGTGTAATTATAAATAGTGTCTCCTTTCAGTTTCGAAACTGTCCCAGTTTGTACAATACATTATATGGTCACCTGTTTATAAACCACATTTACGAATTGGTTCATTATCCTGAGGCTAATGGGATAAAGTTCAACATTAGAGGCACGTTTTAGAAAGATCACTGAGACTGCAATGAAAGTGATGAATTGGAGAAGGGCAAGTCATGTGGCAGGGAGGACAAGGGGGAGGCCATGGCCACAGCTTAGCTAGAGACAATGATGTCCTGGATGGGGGAGGTACCCGTGGAGATGAAGAAGAGGCCAGTTGGCTTAGTGGACAGACGAATAAGGGGGTGGGAGTGGGGGAAGGTAAGCGGGGGAGCCCAGAACGACTCCCAGGTGTCCAACTTGGGCAACTGGCTGGTTGGTGGTGCTACTACCTGAAATGGGGACCGTGAGAGGAGGTTTGGAGGGAAGGTGATGAGCTGAGATTTGAGCGAGTCCAGAGGTCTCCAGATCAGACGGGGTATGGGGCCCTTCACTGAAGGAGGAATACTTGCCAGGCGCCGCCGTTAGGTCCTGGGAGTGTACGCTCTCATGGAACTGTCGAGAGTTGGGGGAAAGTGTGCAGATTAAGCACACCGATTACGACTACAAAGAGAACGCCAGGGAGTTCGGGGCGCATATGACAGGAAGGCCTGGCCTAGTCTTGATGGTCTGGGACGATTTCCCTGAAGAAGTGGCATCTGAGGCGCGTCCCCTTCAGAATATCTGGGCCCGGCCCTTGGACGGCGCCCTCGGCGAACCCCTACCTGCCCCCATCCCCTACCGGGCCCCAGCCCCGCCGACCTGCCTGCCGTCCCGTCGGTGCCTCACGAGCGTCACCTCCCCGTAGCTGCCTCTGCCCACGACACGCAGGTAGCAGTAGGCGGTCAGGGGCATGATCCCGGAGCGGGCCCACAGTCGGGATGCGGCGGCAGCGGCGGGGGTCGCGGCGAGCGGCGGCGGGAGGCCCCGCTCATTCCAGAGAGGAAGTGGTGCCGGCGGCGGCTGAGGCGGCCCTGCCAGGGCGCCAGCGCAGAGGCCCTACCCACCGCGACGCCGCTGCCATAGCGATCCCCGCAGGCGCTGCCCTGCGCATGCTCCGCGGCCCGGAGGACCCGCCACAGAGCCGAGGCGACAGGCGGCCAGAGCGACCACGCCGGGCCTGCGCGCGCACCCTCGGCCTCACTTCCAAGGCCGGAACTTGCGGGTTTCCCGCAACAATAGACTCACGAACGCTTCCGCTTACTGAGCGCTTACTTGTTCTTAGTACTTTGCACGTATTCGTTCCACAAATATTTACTGACTGCTTACCCTGTGCCTGGCCGAAAAAGTCCCTGCCCTCCGGGAGCTCACATTCTAATGGGGGACTGGGGACAGACTAGATTCTACAAGTAACATTTGTTATATTTACTTAATCATATGGTGGTTAATGTATGCATGCAGCAATCCATCTTATTTTTCATGCATTGCAAGATAAATTGAAGATATCAGTGCACTTCACCCCTAAACAATTCAGCTTGCATACTGAGAACTGCAAAAACTCTCAGAAGTACTCCATTCAAACCCCTGCACTAAGTGACTTGACCAAATTTTGGCATGGTTTTTAACAGCTTAAGGCAGTATCCCCAGAGTACCTGCCCACCTTAAATGGCCTGCCTGTGAAAGCTCAAAACTGCCAAAAGATTTATCGTTTGATCCAGCCAACACCTCCCTTTCCTAGGACATATACCTAAAAAGCTTAAAATTATAAATCCAATGGGGCGGGGGGAGGGTGTATTCCTACAACCCCAGAATGTCTTTCTTAAGGTCATGAAATCCATCCCATTGAAATGTAAGGTTCCTTGGCCTATATCCAAGAACCAATTTTTGCCCAGTTTGGGGGGGTGGAGTTGATATTGCCCCTGTTGAGAATGCATAATATAGAGCATACTATTGGGGTTTTTTTAATATAAATTTATTTTTATTTATTTATTTTTGGCTGCATTGGGTCTTTGTTGCTGCGCGGGCTTTCTCTAGTTATGGCAAGCGGGGGCTTATTGCGGTAGCTTCTCTTGTTGCGGAGCATAGGCTCTAGGCGCGTGGGCTTCAGTAGTTGTGGCGCACGGGCTCAGTCTCTGTGGCTCACGGCGTCTAGAGCGCAGGCTCAGTAGCTGTGGTGCATGGGTTTAGTTGCTCTGCGGCATGTGGGATCTTCCCAGACCAGGGATCGAACCTGTGTCCCCTGCAGTGGCAGGTGGATTCTTAACCACTGCACCACCAGGGAAGTCCATCTACTTTCTTTACCTACTTTTCATACACAGTTGTTTCCTTTCACCCTTATTATTTCTAAGTAGTTTCAATTACATATGTTAATTAGAATTCGTAACCCTTAGAATCCTTAATTTCTAGTGAAAACTAAGAAGTGAATAATCGTGGACAGTCTCTTACACTAGCATTCTGTGGATTGGCAGAGATAAATACATTCCAGAATTTCTAGGAGTACATTCTTCCTCATAGTAAATTTTCCAATGTAGCAGAAAAGATTTTTACTAATAGACCTAAATATATTTAGGGTCTTTTTTTTTTTGTAAAAGGAAACCAAAAGTGGATTAACTTATGTTCAGTGATTAATGTTTCAGTATTTTATTTTATTTGAAAATGATCTAAATATTTAATAAATGTCTATTATTTAACTTATCTCAGTATAACTTTAAGGTTTCAAGTAACCAGAAAGATTCTGGAAACTATTTAAGTAGACATGCCATAAAATAAAATAATTGCTGAAGTGTTTACCTAAAGACTCTTATTCCATTTATGTCTATTTAATTCACTTGTTCTTTTAAAAAAAAATTATTTATTTATTTATTTTTGGCTGCGTTGGATGTTAGTTGAGGCAAACGGGATCTTTCATTGTGGGGTGCAGGCTTCTCTCTACTTGTGGCATGCAGGCTCCAGAGCACACAGGCTCTGTAGTTGCGGCATGCGGGCTTAGTTGCCCCATGGCATGTGGGATCTTAGTTCTCCAACCAGTGATCGAACCAGCATCCCCTGCATTGCAAGACAGATTCTTAACCACTGGACCACCAGGGAAGTCCCAATTCACTTGTTCTTAACATGAAAATTTCATCATACCAAGTTGTTTTTCTTGCTTACAAATTTGGTAACAGAAACAACATGAACTTATTTAGCTAGTGTACTCAGGTGTAATAAAAGTTATATATCTTGGGCTTCCCTGGTGGCGCAGTGGTTGAGAGTCTGCCTGCCGATGCGGGGGACGCGGGTTCGTGCCCCGGTCTGGGAGGATCCCACGTGCCGCGGAGTAGCTGGGCCCGTGGGCCATGGCCGCTGAGCCTGCGCATCCAGAGCCTGTGCTCCACAACAGGAGAGGCCACAACAGTGAGAGGCCTGTGTACTGCAAAGGAAAAAAAAAAAAAGGGAGGGGGCACCACCCCATAGTAGATGATGTTGTTACTGAGTCCAAGCTCGCTCTGCTCACCGCACAACAGGCCAATAAATCGGGAGATGAGGTGTTGAGGCAAGGAATAGTGACTTTATTTGGAAAGCTGGAGGACTGAGAAGATGGCAGACAAGTGTACCCAAAAAAAACCGTCTTATCCGGGTCTGGATGCCAGGTTCTTTTATAGAACAGAGAAGGGGAAGAAGTGAGGAAGTAAAGTAACAAAAAGCAAAGGTTAAAGTAAAAGAAACAGATGCAACATGGAGTCAGGATTTGCTCTTCCCTGTTACGATGTCAACCTACCCATAGGCCTCTTCACTAGACTCCATCTTGGCTAAGAGACACGAACGCACACAGGGGAGGATCCTGAGATAAACCAAATATGGACTCAGAGCAGGACAAAGCAAGATGATTGACCAGAGGAAACCCGGAAGAAATGCCCCATACCATGGGGGCACGACTCTCCCTCTCTGAGCCTGCCCATGTGTGTCTATTCACATGTGCTCTTTTTCCTCCTAATAAACACTACTTGTTTCACTACTTTCCATCTCTTTGTGGAAATTCATTTCTACAAAGTCAGTGGGCCAGGGCCTTGTCACTGGCCACTGGCCCTCATGGTCTAGTGGCTAGGATTCAGCTCTTTCACTGCCGTGGCCTGACTTCAGTCTCCGGCTGGGGAACCAAGATCCTGCTTCAAGCTGCTGCTGGCCGAGGCCACCAGAGATCAGTTCGACTACATGTCTTTTTTCCAGCAGAAAATGTCAATGTATCCTGGCTCCTCCCTTACCTCTTCAGAACAGTTCCTCAGAGCTGAGAGGCTGTCTCCCAGGCTATGGTCCTCAGTAAGATTCCTCAAATAAATCTTAAACCAAAGCACTTCCCTGCTGGCGCAGTGGTTAAGAATCCGCCTGCCAATGCGGGACATGGGGACATGGGTTCGACCCCTAGTCTGAGAAGATCCCAGATGCCACGGAGCAACTTAAGCCCGCAAGCCACACTACTGAGCCTGCATGCCACAACTACTGAAGCGTGCGTGCCTAGAGCCCGTGCTCCTCAACAAGAGAAGCCACCGCAATGAGAAGCCCTCACACCACAACAAAGAGTAGCCCCTGCTCGCCGCAACTAGAGAAAGCCTGCAGTGAAGGTCCAGGTTGTGCATTTTTCTTCAATGTGCTTAATTTTCTTTAAGCCAATTAAATAGAATTTTTTTACAAATTAATTTTGGCAATACCTTATTAAAGTAGAAAAATACCACATATCTACAACATATGTACATAGATACATATAAACATACAGACTGATGCAAACAGAGAGCTCATAGCTATTTTTTTTTTTTTTTTGGTTGCATTGGGTCTTCGTTGCTGTGTGTGGGCTTTCTCGGTGAGCGGGCGCTACTCTTTGTTGTGGTGCGTGGGTTTCTCACTGCGGTGGCTTTTCTCGTTGCGGAGCATGGGCTCTAGGCGCGCGGGCTTCAGTAGTTGTGACATGTGAGCTCAGTAGTTGTGGCTCGCAGGCTCTAGAGCACAGGCTCAGTAGTTGTGGTACACAGGCGTAGTTGCTCCGTGGCATGTGGGATCTTCCCAGAGCAGGGCTCGAACCCGTGTCCCCTGCATTGGCAGGCGGATTCTTAACCACTGCACCACCAGGGAAGTCCCAAGAGCTCATAGCTTTTGTTCTAAAATTTTAGCCATGAATTGGGTACAAAATTACAAAATTCACTAGTTGTAGAATAAGCTGTATCGAAATGGTTTTGGCAGATGGAATAAGTTAAGATTACCTGCTCAGATGGCTAAAACCTTTTACTAATATTTGTGGAGAAGACACTTAAGACTTTTACTTGCCTAAGTTCCAAACAACCTTTCCCCCTTTTGTTTTCCTTCGGATAAGAATGGTCTCTCTGAAGTTTGCATTTCAAAGAGATGACCTAGATAAGAATTCTGGAGAAGACCAAGTAAGAATATTTACATCTCAAAGGCACAGGGAAAAAATGCAAATTCCTCCAAGGACTTTTGTTTTCTAAGGCCAGAATTTTTACAGTACTCACAAGCCTTTTAAGATAAATAGGGGAGGTTTGGGGGTTGGTAAAAAGGACAGGTGGGGCTTCCCTGGTGGCGCAGTGGTTGGGAGTCCGCCTGCCGATGCAGGGGACGCGGGTTCATGCCCCGGTCCGAGAAGATCCCACATGCCGCGGAGCGCCTGGGCCCGTGAGCCGCTGGGCCTGAGCGTCGGGAGCCTGTGCTCCGCAACGGGAGACGCCACAACAGTGAGAGGCCTGCGTACCGCAAAAAAAAAAAAAGGACAGGTGGACTTTGAATTGTTTCTGGAGCTGCATTTCTGGTTTTGCAAAGATTTGTAAGGTAAGGACAGTTGCTTTTAACTCCTCAGGGGATTAGGTTGCAACTTAACTGACATTATAGATTGATCCACTCATCCAACTACATTTTTCTCAATTTGCTTCTTTGTATCAGGAAGAAGATCTTCAACTAAGATGGAAATCTAAAAGAGTCCTATGTTCTAGATTTAGAGCTATATGTCTTTGAAATGTTTTAGTAAATCCTTCCACAAAGGCTTCAGAAGGTTTTTTTGCTTGTTTGTTTTTTTCTTTCCCTCTGGGTACATTTAGCTTAGAGAAGGCCTTAAAAAAAATTCTTACCAGGCTCTGAATATCAGCTTCCAATTTGGCCAATTTCTGGCCAAAGAGCTACCTTGGGGGGGTGGGGAAAGTCCTTTCAAAAAAATCTTGTTAATTTTCAGCCAGGACAAACAGTAAAGGTAGGTACACTATCAAGTTTTGTTCTCCTCTTGACTGGGCACTACAGACAGATTCAGGAGAGCTGAAGCTGGTTAGAATTCTCACTCTTCACTGACTTTATCAGTTTTCCCAGGATCCCATATTCAGGCTCCAATATCTACCAGAATTTCTCAAGGTTATCCATTAATTTTAATTTTAATTTCCCTAGGCTGCTTAAGGAAATAAAACAGCTGTTTACCAGAAAATCCCTCAGGAGGCCCGTCAACACTGGGAGGGGCGCATACCACGGCCCTCCTTTGAGGGTAGATATGGGGACATCTGTAAGGCCACTAACTTGGTGGACTTTTGTTTATGGTCTTGTAGTCTCTTCAGAGTGGAAAGACAATTCAGACAGAGGATTACTAGGATGAGCACTCAAGCAAAGGAGGATAGAGGGGAGCAACAGGAGTTGCATCAGTCTATCATATAGTCTTTTCTTTTAGATGCCTGTGTGTCTTTAATTTTTCATTAGCCTTTTGCAATGAATCGCTCAGTGAAGCTATTACGGAATTCTGAAGGCTTTTGGAGGTTTCTGCACGCCAATTAAAATAGGTGTCCCATTCTGTGTGTTTGATTTGGGAACCCTTGCTTTCAAATGCACTTCTTAAATAAATGCTCTTGTCTAACTGGAACCTTTCTCATAACAGCTATTGTAAGTCTAGATTGTCTTTATAAGATCTTGCCATTTTTGTAGATATTTACAGCTTCCAGGACCACAGTTCTTGGATATAAAATAAGCAGTTGTGCCAGAAGGCGACGCACTCAATTATTTGAAACTCAATCCCATTTCTTTAGCTGTCTTGGGTCTCTTGGAGCCAAATTAATACCTGAGAGGGATGTGCTCCCAGGTTGGAGTTTGTGTGGTGTTTTACAGTGGATCTTGTTGCACAGAAATTTTCTTGCGGTTGGCAGGTGACCTAGTGTCAACCTAACCCTTTCCGAGACCAGTTTATTATAATTACTAGGGCCTTAGAGTTAGGTGGTGAGTGCTCAGACAGCTTTTAAGTGCTCCACCTGTGCCCACCAGTTTTGTGGCTTTTGGCTTCCAAGATTCCTATTAGCAACAGCCTTGACCTCATGTGCACATTAACAGAAACTAACAGTAACCTGGCCAAGAGAAGGCCTTGTGTGCACCACCAGCAATTCCCAATGTGGAACTGGGGACTAGGGAAAGGACTGAACCAGAAGACCCCCAACAAAGGGGACTATGGACTGGGATTCCAATCAAATAAAGAACAGTGGATGAAACCAAGGGCTAGAGGCTTGGGTTCTGGGTGGAACCATCTGCTAGCTCAAGCTGACCTGCCCCGGACTGGAAAGCCAATTAAATCAGAAGTTTGACCTAAAGAGAATGGAGCTAAGAACCAGGAGGAACTTACCCGTGGCCTTTGGAAGTGGCGAGAAAGAGAACTCAAAGGATTTGAGGGTACCAGTGCTTGTGTTTCTTGTCCTCAAAGCCCTCAGAAGTTTCCTCTGGATTCCACCACTGCCACCAAATCTGTTAAAAAACAAATTTCAACTGAGTAAATTTTAAAGATCTTACTGGCTTCATTCAATGATTCACCAATTGGGCAACATATCCCATCTAGCTGACAGAAAGGAGTCCAAGGAGCTGTACAAAATGAAAGATTTTTATAGGCTGAAGGGAGCAGAACAAGGAAGTTATACTAGCAAAAAGTGGATTGGTTGTGGCATGGATCAGGAAACAGTATCTATAGTTGAAGCTGTGAGACCCAAAGGGCCATGGGCTGGGTGAGATGGAGGTCAGCAGGGGTCAGACCACTCAAGACCTGGAAGTATGTTAGACAGGGAAAGGCCTAGAGTGGATCAGCCTTTTAAAATAATGACTCTGGCTGCTGCCAGAGGGTAGATTGTGGGAGCAGAGTAGAAGTAGGGGGAGCAGCCATCTAGGTGAGAGATGAGGCTGGTAGACTCGGTGGTGACTGGGATTTGGAGGAAAGTGAATGGACCAAAAAGATATTTAGAGGGTTGGAGATGGGGTGGGGAGGAGGTTGAGAGTTTAGGGGAGGGAGCCATTCAGGATGCCACCCAGCTTTCTGGCTTGGATGCATGGATGGATGGTGGTGGCCTTCACTGGGATGGACAACAAGAGGAAGAAGACCAGGCTTGGTGGTGGGGGGCAAGAAAGTTCATGAGTTCAGTTTGGATATATCAGACCGAGGGGTCTGAGCAGGTCTGGGCCTATGTGCTGTCCCACAGGCACCAGCAGCACGGCCACCCTCTCAAACCCCCAGGCTCAATCTTTAGCAACTTCAGCTGCTTCCTGTCCACCCATCCCCCTCCTCCTCCACACACACACACATCCACAGGGTGAGTCAACCAATCTTCTTCATGTGTCACATGGGAACAATAACAGTAACCATTTCCTGGGGGTAGCTGTAAGCAGTAAGCAAATTAAGGCACAAAAGATGCTGAGAAGTGGGCCAGGTGCTAGTCACTGTTAGCACTGCCCATGCCCTTTCTCCGGGCCATGCAATACAAGTGCACTTCTATCACCTCTACGGCACAGGCTTGGAACTAGCCATCTCCCAACAGCCCAGTCTTGATCTTGCCACGCACCTGCTCAAAATATTGTTAGTGTTTCCTACTCAAAAGACGGGACCCCTGTGCCAGCTGGTCCCAAGCCATTTCCCAGCCTCCTTCCCCACTCTCTTCATCACGTGCTGCTCCCATCACAGACACCTGCACCTTCCCCAATCATGCTGCACACTTACCCATCTGCTTTTCTCTTTCTCCCCTTCCCACCCATCCTTCCCAAGTGCTGCTCTATTTGCTAGGCACCTCCTCTGGGAGGCTTCTCCAAGGCCCTGCAGGGGATGAGCTCGACCCCTCCCAGATTTCTACAGCTTCCTCAGGCTCCTCTTTAGCTTCTGGCCACTCTTGGGATTCACTGGGCTTCCTTTGACTTGTCTGACTCCTTTTCCCAAAGCATCGGCTCACTGAACACAGGGAGGCACTTGAGCTTCATCACTGTGGTGTCCTAGTGCCTGGCACTGTACCCAACCCAACACAGGGCTTGGTCGATACTGGTGCAGAAAATCAACAGAACCCCTAATGTACAGTTTCTTGTTGATCCATCTCATCTCCCGCAAAGGCCAGAAGACAGGCAAGAAGGGTATTCTGGCCTGGGGACAATAAGCCCTTTCCCAGAAGCTGCTCTGTGAGACAAAGTCCAGGACAAGCAAACAGAGATCAAAGAAGCCTCTGGGCCCCCTCACCATATCAGGGTCACAGCAGCCAGTACATCCCAACCAGGGCCACGGAGTAGGTTGACCAGGGGCCATGTCTGCCCAGTGTGTGTGGCTTGTGGGGGACAGACAGGGTTTGTGCATAAAACTTGAGAAACTGCAGCTACAAGGTGGGTCTCTGGGATCTTTTGACTGCTTCTTCTTTCTTCCTAATAATGCAGAGGACATTTCTGTCATTACATGATAGGCTTGGGCTTTGGAGTCTGAAAGATTTGGGTTTGAATACCTGCTCTTTCATTTGCTGTGGGACCAACATCCCAGGGACATCCTGAGGATAAAATTAGATCATAAAGGGCTGAGAGCGACGCATGGCTTGTAGTCTGTCCTTCATCATGAAAGCATGGCATTCATCTTTTGTCTCCACTATATCCTGGGATGATGAGGCTTACTTCTGCTCTTCTTTACAAAGCTGACTGGCCTAAAGGGTGTGTCACTCATAACGCATCCCCAGAACTGTCCAGACCGCCTCTGGCAGAGCTGCTAGAGTTGGTGCCATCAGAAACAAGGGCCTGGGCAGATGCTTTGTAAGCCACCGTATCTGCCTCCCTGGCCAAAGCGTGACTGCCTGAAAAGTTTGTTGATGCTTAAAGAATTTTGAAAGGAACACCTAACGAAGTTGAGAAATCCATTTTTAACTGTGGCTTCTTGATGCCTGCCCCAGTATCACTGGTGCTGGCCCTGTGCCACGGAGCCAGGATTAAATGAGCTGTCTGGGTCTTCAGAATTCACGCTGGCTGAGGGTAGCTCTAACCAAGGAGCACAGTCTGAGTCTGGTCAGGAGTTTGCACAGCTGGGAATCCCACTAAGGAGAAAGCTTTCACTGTCTTTTTCATCCCCCAAATTGTAATATTTGCCTTCACCTTGTCTAATGTTTAATCCATGTTTACCCAGCATTTTATTGATTAATGGTCTGAGTGAAGTGACAGGCAGCAGGAGCCTTGAGACCATGTACAGCACGATGGGGCTTCGGGGGCTGCTCTGCGTTTGCCTGGTGTCCCTGCTCACCCTGCAGCCCATGCCCGTTCAGGGTTCACCCACACGCAGTCTCAAAGGCGGCAAGGTATGTGGGTAAACCCCTGGGCCAGAAACAGGCAGCTGAGCCTGGAAGGGGCTCCAGAGGCCAGGGCTCTCCCCACCCACCTCGACCTCCTCTGAATGGAGAGGACCTCCCAGCAGCATGGGGGAAGTGAGGCCAAGGCGTCGAGGACACAGGCTGTGTCCCACTCCCGTCCCTTAACAGATAGGCCCTGGTCCCCTGAGTGCTCACACTCACACTTGTCCTGGTTTTGTTTTACAGAAGCGACCAGCTTTGGACACAGTGAGTGAGGATCTCAGCACAGGGGTCTGTGGTGGGCCTTTATTACAGTCTGTTTCCCCTGGGCTTCGAGGTGCACCCCTGGGCAGAGGGATTCCCGTCTCCTCCAAATGGGGGCTCGCCCACCCCCCTTATGCCCCACGGCATGGCCTCAGGCAGAGAGAACAGCACCTGTGTCAGAGCTGGGTGCCGAGGTCTCCCGTGGCTGAGCCCCCATCCCAGCCACCTCCCGCACGTCCCACTTTAGGCTGTTGATGGCGTGGTCATCCGGAGTTTGAAAGTCAACTGCAAAGTCACCTCTCGCTTTGCCCACTGTGTCATCACCAGCCAAGTGGTCAACAACGCCGACGAAGCCAAGGAAGTGGCCTTCGATGTGGAAATCCCCAGGACGGCCTTCATCAGTGACTTTGCCATGTGCGTGCCTGCCTGGTTCACCAGGCCCAGCCTGAAACCATGGCTCTGAGTGGCCCAACAGTGCAGCCCATCCCCTCGTCCCCCAGCTCTGAAGGACTGAAAAGCCCTTTAGGTCTGCTCTGGGCTCCCATCTTAGAGAGAAAACTAGAGCCTCTGACAGTGTGTTTTCAGCCTAGGGCCCAAGGAGCACAGGCTGGCACCCACGGTTTCTTGCTGGACTCTGTGGCCGTGGCTGCCCACCTCCCTGAGCAGCTCTGGTGGCAGCGGGAGGCCAGCAGGAGATGCCCTCTCACAAGTGCTCACCTGGACAGGGCCTCCATAGTGCCTGGGCTGGGAGCACCCTCAATATGAAGGCCCTGTGTGGTTGGGGAGGGGCACCTCCCTGAGGGCGTCTTCCTCCCTGTAGCACAGCAGGTGAAAATGCATTCCTCGGGGACATAAAGGACAAAGTGACTGCATGGAAGCAGTACCGGAAAGCGGCCATCTCAGGGGAGAACGCCGGCCTTGTCAGGCGAGTTCTGGGCCCTGCTGGCCCAATCCCTGGTGCTGCCCTCCCCTGCCAGGATGGATGCCTTGGGTGGAGGGCAGCCCAGGCTGATGGGAAGGGAGCAAACTGCCCAAATCCACTGCTGGCACAGGTACACTGGACGAGGCCTCTGGAGAAGTGGGGCTCTGACCCTGGCCAGCCAGCTAAGACAAGAGTGAGGGTCAAGGAAAGCTGGGAGCAGCACGAAAATAAGAGAAACTGACTCTGAGGGCCATGCTTTAGGTGACAAGGGCCTCCATATCACTTACCAGTTGTCTGTTTGTTGTTGCCACTGGTGGTACATCCAGGGCCTCAGGGAGAACGATGGAGCAGTTTGCCATCCAGGTCACCATCGGACCCCGGAGCAAGGCCACGTTCCGGCTGACCTACGAGGAGGTGCTGAGGCGAAAGCTTATGCAGTATGACATTGTCATCAAGGTCAAGCCCAAGCAGCTGGTGCAGCATTTTGAGGTAGATCGCTGGTGACCACAGGCAGGGGCAAGGTCTCAGGGGCTGGGCTCCTGCCTCTCCCTCTGTGCGGCTCTGAGCGTTGGTTCGGCACCCACCGTGTGCAGCCCTGGGCCTGAGCACACAGGGAGGGAACTGACTTTTCAGGGTGGGATCTGATGGCTGTTCGTGGGCAGGGAGCTCCCTGAACCCTCCAACCTCCTCCTTCTTCTGAGCCTTGGCTTGCTCATCTGTCAAATGGGGTTTTGCGTGTCCCAGAACTGCTGAAAGGATCATGAGAGATATTGAATGTCCAGGGAGTTTGTAAACCAGGAAGTCCTGGGCAGCCTGAGGGGCTGTAATTGTTACTGACACCTCAGTGGTGGCCGAGTTGAGGGGCTCAGGCATGCACACTTTCATTTGCCCAATATTTCTGGAGTGCCTACAACATGCCAGGCCCTGTGCTGAGAGCTGGGTGGGTGCTGCACACAGTAGGTGGTCAGGATATACGTTGGCTCTTGGCTGAGTCTTGATGATGGCTCCCAGATGGAAGCCTTGGTACAGGAACTGCTTCAATGCCACAGATCGACGTGGACATCTTTGAGCCCCGGGGGATCAGCAAGCTGGATGCCCAGGCCTCCTTCCTCCCCAAGGAACTGGCCGCCCAACTCATCAAGAAGTCCTTCTCAGGGAAAGAGGTGCGTGGGATGGCTGAGCCCTCAGAGACTTCTCAGCATGGCTGCAGACAAGGGCTGCAGGCCACCCTAAGGGAGAGAGAGAGGGGAACTTTGCACTCCTGATTCTCAGAGCCGCTTGGCAAAAGCCTGTGTGCTGAGGCTGGGGAGGGCACGTACAACGGCTGCCTGGTCTGGGGTGAGTTGCTGGCTTGCTTAAGCCTCAGTTTCCTCTTTGTCTGTCTCATCCCAACAGGAAAGCATTCACGGAAATATAGGGCACATGTGCAAACCTCAGGATTCCAAGCCCCAGTGTTCTTGGAAACATGATGAAATTTGGAAAGGCCTTTGGCCTACCCAGCCACTTGCCACTTGTCACTTCCCACCCATCTGTGGGAATCCCAGAAGCTCCCTGCTTGCCCCTACCCCAGGTCCTGAGGAGTGTGGCATATGAGTGGCTGATACCCAGCTAGTGCCCTGCTTCCTAACTTGCCCTCAACTGGAGCCAGGAGCAAACTGTTTATTCCCCACCCACCTTTGGTAGTGACTCCATAACAATTCACTTAAAAGAAATGTTTCCTACAGTTTTGAAGGGGTTCCTTTGAAACAAAATATGATACCCCAGAGTGTTAGCAAACATGCTTGCTTTCAGTAGGGGACCAAGGGGATGGTCTTTGTCTTCCTAATAATTTTCAAAAAAATTTTTAATGAGCATATTTTACTTTTATAACAAACAAAGAAAAAGTAAAAAGAAAAGCATCTTTAAAGAAAATGTGTAAAGTACAAAAGTGTAGAAATGTATCGAGTACAAACCACCCCCAATTTCCCTGAACACCAGCACCAAGTCCAAACAGACCACAGCTCCCACTCTGGGCTCTTCCTTCTCTTTGTCTCTCCAGGCAGGTTTCATTTTCCAGCACAGTGTTGCTTTTTTCACTAGACAGTGAGAGTTGACCGATGCTTCTCATGCTGCTATTATTTTGTTTTTATTGTGTATCCAAAGTGATGATACTTATAGAAAATCCCAATGATTCAGAAGCATGTGAGCAAAGAAACAGGTCTTCTCTCCTACCACCCACAAGTGTGTAGTCTCAGCAGCAGGGCGAGGGGCCCACTAGACTCATTCCTATGCCTGTGCACCACACACACACTCACACACACACACACACACCTTACGTTGTCGTTGCAAACCAGTAATGCCTCACACCTTCAATGGTTCCAGGGTCATGTGCTTTTCCGTCCCACGGTGGGCCAGCAGCAATCCTGCCCCACATGCTCTACGACCTTGCTGAATGGGGACTTCAAGGTGACCTACGATGTCAATCGGGACAAGGCCTGTGACCTCCTGGTGAGCTGGAAGCTTCTTGCCCAAGACTCAGAGGGTGGGCATGGTGCTTGAGAGAGAGGCCTCACTTGTCCCTTCGTGTTTCAGGTCGCCGATAACCATTTTGCCCACTTCTTTGCTCCCCCAAACCTGACAAAACTGAACAAGAATGTGGTTTTTGTGATTGACATCAGCTCCTCCATGGCAGGCCAGAAAGTGAAGCAGGTAAACTGTGGCTCTAAACAGTTGGCCAGCAGGAACTTCTTTAGCCCCATTACCCATCCCACCCTGGTTTTGCCTCCAGAGTCTGGGTTTGGGACTTCTGCTCCTGGTCAGAGGCAGGGTAATTTAACAGGATATTCCAGTGGTCAGGGGCTCTGGAATCAGCCACTTTCTCACTGGGCAACCGTGGGCAAGTGCATTCACTTCTCCTCAATGGCAAAAATGGGAGTAAAATGCAGTGCCCATAGGGTTGTGGGGTTTACCAATGGGGGATGCTTGGAAGATGAGACCTGTACCCTAGGCGTGCAGGGATGATTACAGTGGTCCTGGGAGATGGCTTGCAGCAGGGCACAGCCCACTCCCACAGTGCTCTGGGTGTCCTGTCCATAGCGCAGTGAAAGCATGGCTGGACAATCAGAGTTTTACAAACTCAGCCCCCGGGGTCCTCTGTCTTAATCCTGACCCCCTTGAACTCCTGGTCATTTCCCCTCCCCATACTGGGTCCCTTTGCCTTCTCCAACCCCCTCAAGACATCCCAGAGCTCAGTAGGATGCTCCTCTCCTGGCACCATCTGGCTGTCCTATCCATCCCCTTCTGCTTGTCCACCATGTACCTCTACCCTGTGGATCTCTGAAATGGGTATCTGGAGATGACAGAAGGCACTATCCTGGGGCCGTGCCCCTCCACTGACTGTCCTGTCCTTACAGACCAAGGAGGCGCTCCTTAAAATCCTGGGGGACTTGCGGCCAGGGGACTACTTCGACCTGGTCCTCTTTGGGTCTGCAGTGCAGTCCTGGAGGGGCTCGCTGGTGCAGGCATCTGCCACCAATCTGGACGCAGCTCGGAACTTTGTGCAGCACTTCTCTCTGGCCGGGTGTAAGGGCAGGGGTCTGGGGCCACCTTGATGTCACCTCTGTCCCCTCAGATTCAGGGCATACACTGATCTGCCTTCTCTTTTTTCCAGCTACAAACCTGAATGGAGGTTTGCTCCAGGGAATTGAGATTTTGAACAAAGCTCAGGGAAGCCTCCCAGAACTCAGCAACCATGCCTCTATTCTCATCATGCTGACAGATGGCGAGCCCACAGAGGGTAAACGCCCCGAGGGCTATCTTGGGAGGTGGTGATCTCTTCATTACCAAAGGCATTCAAGCTGAACTTGGAAATACAACCAATGGGGATGCTGTCAGGGGGCAGAAAGGCTAAGGGCAAAGCCAAGCACTGGTTTAAAAGCAGAGTTCAGACCACAAAGTCTGCAGGAGCTCCAAGGTGTTCTGTCCTGAGTTGGGAAGCTGGGGAAGTTTCTGCATGACACAGGGTTGCACAGGGCTCAGGAGGTTGGGCAGGACCCTAGGCTGAGTTTAATGAACTATGGATTCAGCACTGACTGAGCGCCAAGCACAGGACTAGGGACCAAGGAGAGACACTAAGAGAACAAGACATGTCTTTGCCCTTAAGGAGCCCAGGGTCCACTGGGGGAGGCAGACCCAGGAGCAGATGCTCTGTCAAGGGCCCTGAAGGAACAGGGTGCCAGAAGGCCGAAGGAACACAGACAAGGGGCACCTGGCCCAGGCAGGGTCTCAGAAGGCCTCTTGGAGGAAGTGACCCCTGAGCTCAATCTGGAAGGAGGGGAGGAGAAGCAGGAAGGGATCCCTGGCAGAAGGGGCAGCTTGAGCAAAACAAGGTTTGTGCACTGGCAGGGCCTGCCTGGGAAGTGTAGGCATATGCAGAGTAGGTGAAACAGGGTGGAAAGGTCAGCAGGACTCACAGGCCATGCGAGGAGCCATGAGTTTAGAGCAGAATCAGATCTGCTCATGATGGATACATGCAGAGGGGCAAAGTCTTCGAGGAGCTCTGTGAGTAGCTGTTGCAGTCACCCAGGTGAGCCAGCAAGAGGCATGGCCTCAAGACGCCAGTGGGGACTGGAGATGGTCTGAGATGGGAGTCTTGGCCCCCAGGGAGGGTGCCCCAAAGTCCCCTTGTGCCCCACACAGCTGTGAGCCAGCATCCTGTCCCTACCTGGCTGTGTGGCTGCAGGGGTGACGGATCATACCCAAATCCTCAAGAACGTCCGAGATGCCATCAGGGGCGAGTTCCCACTCTACAACTTGGGCTTTGGCCATGACGTGGACTTGAAATTCCTGGAGGTCATGTCCCTGCAGAACAACGGACGTGTCCAGAGAATCTACGAGGACCACGATGCCACCCAACAGCTGCAGGTCTCCTCCTCCCCCTGCTCCCAAAGTCATGCCATGGGGAGCATGGCCTTGGCAGCCACGGACCCATCAGCCCAGAGCAGATAAAGCTCTGGTGTGGGGTTTGAATTAGCTGTGTGACCTCAAACCAGTTACTTAAGCCCTGAGCCTTCAATTCCTTCTATAACGTAGGGATCCCGACACCCCACTTTGTGAGTGGGTTTCCTGTTGGATGCCTAGGACGACCCACCAGCTCTGAGGCGGAACCCCCCATCTCCACAGGGCTTCTACGAGCAGGTAGCCAACCCTCTGCTGAGGGATGTGGAGTTGCAGTACCCCTGGGATGCCGTCTCGGCCCTGACCCAGCACCACCATAAACAGTACTACGAAGGCTCGGAGATCATAGTGGCCGGGCGCATTGCTGACCACAAACTGAGCAGCTTCAAGGCGGATGTGCAAGCCTATGGGGTAAACAGAGGGCTGCGGAGGGTGGAGAGGCACCCAGAGACTCCAAACCTACACCGCTCCCCACCCCTGTGCCCCCAGCAGCCTCTCTTTCCCCAGAGCAGTGCCTCACCCCAGCAAGCCACGCACACCCCAGGGCTGAGCATTCTTCCAATGAAGGTATCCTGAGGGCAGGCTAGAGTGGGGCCAACATGGCCTTGATTAGCTGTAGTCCCTTGTATCCAAATGGTCCACCTGTTATTCCTCACATCATTCCTCCCAAAGCGTGAGAGTGTGAGAGGCCAGCCTCTTTCTTCTCAAGTGACAACTATTTCCTGAGCACCTACTGCACATGCAGCTTTGCACCACGATGCAGTGCCTATGTGTGTGTGCGCACACTGTGGTGTGTGTGGGGGGGGGTGTCACGGAGACCTGGACTCTAGCCGTGCAGTGTAGTTGAGGGTTCAGGACTCGGGCTTTGAGTGAGGAAAGCTGAGCTAGACCCTGGCTGCAGTTGTGTGACGTTGATCAAATGGGTCCAGTTCTCTAGGCCTTTCTGTACCGTGGGGGTAACAATGTACTAGAGAGTTGTGTGGAGTAAACGAAATAATCCACATAATAGGCTTATGCAGTGCCTGGTACATGGGATGCCCTTGGGAAGAGGTGCCTCCATTACTGTAGCTGGGGAGAGAAGGCGCATTTGTGAGCTGTGGCAAGCTGAATGGTGCACGGGGCCGTGGTGGGCATCCGGAGGAGTGGGGCGTGGTGGAAACAGCTACATGATGGATCGGCTGGGTGCCTGCTGGCATCCCCCAGAGAGAGTAACTCCATGAGGGCAGGGCCTGATCCTCCATCCCTGGGATCCCCAGGGCCTGGCCCAACTTGGCTCACAGAGGGTGCTTCGCAACTTTTGTGGAAGCAACAGATGGAAGAGGACGAGGAGGGCAAGCTCAGGAAAGGCAGGGGGTAGGATGCTCAGAATGGAGCTGCAGAGACCAGACAACATCGGGCTCCCCCAGAACCCCTCATGGCACACCACCTCTCTCTCCCTCGCCTCCCTCAGGAGGGCCAAGAATTCAAGACAACCTGCCTGGTGGACGAGGAAGAGATGAAGAAACTGCTCCGAGAGCGGGGCCACATGCTGGAGAACCACGTTGAACGCCTGTGGGCCTACCTCACCATCCAGGAGCTGCTGGCCAAGCGGTACCAGCCCTGAGGCTGCCTGGGGAGTGGAGGGGCACGACAACCCCAGAGCACCACCCCCACCCCCCGCCCTGGGCCTTTGGACTACAGAGGGGGCGGTTCTAGGCCTTGGAGGTTGCAAGCAGGTCAGATTTACTGGCCTCTGACTTTGCTCGCTGAGTTAATATCAACCAGGCAGTCAGTAGTGTGGTCAGGGCCCGCTGGGGGCACAGGGCAGCCCCTTTTGCCCCCACTGAGCCGCGGCGGGGAAGGCTTCCCTTTACTGTGGGGCTGCTGTGTCCAGACACACTCATTTAATCCTCACAACGTGCCGAGCAAACCGAGGTTCAGAGAGGTTAGACCACTTGCCAGGATCTCACAGCTATTGAATTCTCTGTGTATTTCTGAGGCACATCCCCCAGCCCTGCCAGACCTCCAGGTTTTCTCTGAGGGAGGCCTTTAAATCATGAGGTCCTTGAAGACAGCCCCTGGGCGGGGGCACTGCAAGGGCCTTGTAAACGTTTGCTGAAAGAGTGAACAAAGGAAGGAAAGGATGAGGGAGTGCAAGTCCATTGTCATCCAAGCTGCGGGCTTGGAGCCGGTGTCTGTCTGGCAGGATGAAGTTGGAGGGGGCAGAGAAGGCCAACGTGTCAGCCAAGGCCCTGAAGATGTCACTGGCCTATCAGTTTGTGACCCCGCTGACCTCCATGACCATCAGGGGAATGGTGGACCAAGACGGCCTGGAGCCCCTCATTGACAAGGCCCTGGAGGGTATGGGCTGGCAGAGGGGAGGCTGTGGGCATGGGGAGGCTTCTGAGAGCCAAAGATCTCCTGGGCGTTAATTCTCTTTCCTTTCTCTCCTTTCCAGATTCTCTGCCCTCGGGTGAGTTTTTAAATCACGGTGATTTCCGCAAGGGGCTCCGGGTGGCTGGGCAAGTGGCATGTGCTCCAGCCGCCGGGCACACAGCACCCACTCCCCCTGCCCTGCTCCACCCTTTCTTGGTCTCTTCCTTCCCCAAGATGCCCTTCCCTACTTTTCTGCAAACGAGTTGCTGCCTCCTATGTGCTCGGGGAGCTCTCGCTCAGCCTGAACCCCTCCACTCCCCGGCCTCCTTAGGGGCCCTACGTGTGAGCATCCATCTACCAGGAGGGCTGGGACCCCCAGGAAGAGGGCTGGGACCCCCAGGAGGAGGGCGGGCCCAGGCTTGATTGGCCTCTGGGCCCAGCTGCCCTTGGGGAATGAGGCGCGTGCCTTTCGTGTGGAGTGGGGAGGGTGACGCTGGCCTCTATCGTTGTCCTCTACAGAGATGGTGGGATCCAGAAAGAGTAAGTGGCAGCCATCCTGATGACGCAGGTCTCTACCCCTCTACTGTACACATGGCCACCTCTCAGGCTGTGCATTCAGTCCTGAGCAAAGCCCAGGTCATCACCTGTCTGCCTGATGAGGAAATGAGAGCCTAAGGTTTTCTTCCTCTGCTCCAGTGTTCCTCACTGCCTCTCACTGGGAACCGTCAGAACGCTCCCCCTGACCTGGCCTGGCCTCCCCACCCCTACGCCACCAGCCCCTCCCAGGTCCCAGGAAAGGAGACCAAGAGGGGGCCAGGCCACTGTGCTGGGCCAAACTTCCGTTCCCACATCCCGGGAGGCGTCAAAGGCTCTGTGTCCAGTCCGGCCCCTGTGGCCTCAGGCCAGCCAGCCTGGGTGGGAGGGGCCTCAGAAAAGGAGGCAGCAGGGCTTCCCTGGTGGCGCAGTGGTTGAGAGTCCGCCTGCCGATGCAGGGGACACGGGTTCGTGCCCCAGTCCGGGAAGATCCCACATGCCACGGAGCGGCTGGGCCCGTGAGCCATGGCCACTGAGCCTGCGCGTCCGGAGCCTGTGCTCCGCAGCGGGAGAGGCCACAACAGTGAGAGGCCCGCGTACCGCAAAAAACAAAAAAAAAAAGAAAGAAAAGGAGGCAGCAGCTCCAGGGAAGGCCCAGCTGCCTCCCTTCTAAGCGCCACTCACTCTTGCTCGTCAGCCTTCATTCTGTTGGCCTCGCAGCCTTCTCCAACGCGCCCTAGCTCCGAGGTCCAGCAGTTGCCAAACCAAGTGACTGGCGGTGAGTCCTTGGGAGGGTCTGAGGGACACCCCTCCCTGGCTGAACCCTTCTCCCCAGCCAGCCCCATGTGCCTGATACTCAATCTAATAGACTCCATGCTGTGCCCCCAGTGGACACTGATCCCCACTTCCTCATCCACGTGCCCCAGAAAGAGGACACTCTGTGCTTCAATATCAACGAGGAGCCTGGTGTGGTCCTGAGCCTGGTGCAGGACCCTGACACAGGTACGGGTGACATTACGCCCTCTGCCAGAGAGGGTGGGGCCTGGGCTCCTCTGTCCTCAACGTTCAGCCATGAACAGGAAGGACAGTGGCTGTGGCCTCCATTCCCCTCACCCTGTGTACCCGCCACCTGGCTGGGCTCAGCCTGCCTCCTTCATGCCCCATCCACCTGCCTGGGCCCTATACAGGGCCTGCTTCATGGGCATGTGACCTGTGCAGGTGCACAGGACCCTGCCCTTGGAAGGACCCCATGCTTGATTGAATGCTCTGCTGGCTCCTCTTGAAATTCTTAATAATTTTTGAATGAGGGGCCCCTCATTTTCATTTTGTACTGAATCCTATAAATGATGCAGTGGCCCTGCCACACCCCCTCCCCCGCCCCCCGGCATGGCTGCAGGGGTCTTGGAGCCCACCTCCCCAGCAGGGCTCAGGTGATGGGAACAACACCCTCTCCACTCCATCTAAGTGGCCCAGAAGTGGGCCACTTCTCCCACCCTCCCAGTCCAGTCAGGCCATCTGCTAATATTTGTTGAGCACATTCTAAGGTCTGGGGACACAGTGGGAACCGAAACAAAGTCCTTGCTCTCGTGGAGTTTAGGGAAGCGAGATAAACAGGTGAACAAATTCTTAGCTGACAATTTCTGAGCATGAGATGTGCTGTGTTGGGATAGTGAAGACGGGAAGGGGGCTTTTGGCTCCTCAGTTCAGAGGAGGCTTCTGTGGAGAGGCCCACCTGCAGCACCTACTGTGACCTGCCCTGTGTCAGGGCCTGGGTCCACAGAGAAGGAGCAGGCCCAAGGCCTGTCCTCGGGGAGGTGACACCTCCTTCAGGGCCCAGAACCGAGGGCTAAGTCTCAGAGAGTTAGCGTGGCGGGAGGGGAGGGAGGCAGTGCTGCGAGCGGCCTGCACCTGTCCTGAAGGCCCCTCCCCTTGGGTGGTGAGGCCCTCAGAGCCCAAAGAGGGTGGGCATGGGGGCGGCAGGAGCAAAGACCGGCTGGTGGGGTTCTAGGGAGAGCTGGGCTGCCCTGACCCGGATGGCCCCTCACCCCACTGCAGGCTTCTCAGTGAATGGCCAGCTCATCGGCAACAAGGCCAGTAGCCCTGGGAAGCACGAGGGCACGTACTTCGGGCGGCTGGGGATCGCAAACCCTGCAACAGGCTTCCAGCTGGAAGTGACTCCTCAGAACATCACGCTGAACCCTGGCTCCGGTGGACCCATATTCTCCTGGAGGGACCAGGCCTCACTGCGGCAGAATGAGTAACCGGGCTGGGGCCGGGGCCTGGGAGGGGAGGCGGGAGTGGGTGTGGTGAAGACCAAGGCACAAAGCCCCAGAGCCAGCTCTGCTGCCCGAGCCTGCTGGGCCCTCATTCCCCGAGCTGTGTCAGTGTGTGATGTCCATGTGGCCTCCGCGTAGGCTGTGCAGACATGTCGGGCCCCGTGGACCATTCCCCACCCCTGACTCCCAATTTCCCTTGATTGCTGGACACGTGCTCCAGGCCCAGCTGCCTGGATGCTGTGCTCCCGTGGCACCCTCACCTTGCAGTCCACCCCTGTCTCCACCAAACCAAGCCGACTCTTCCTCCCAGGCCCAGCGCATTGGCCACCTCTTCCCTGAAGCCATCCTAGTCCCTTCCTCTGCTGAACTCCAGCGTTCTCTAGGTTTCTCTTTCAGGTTTCTCTGTCTTAGTACGCCTTGTTTAGTGTTTGTTCCTTCCTTCACTCATTCATTCATTCAACAAACTCTGCTGAGCACCAGAGTCCAATGCTGGGCAGCAGAGCTATAGGAAGAGGTGGGCAGAGTCCGGTATGGAGGACACAGATGATAAGTGGGAGTCAAAGAACACAGACTCGTAATAGACAGGCTGGAGCCCAAGTCCTGGCTCTGCCACTCACCAGCTGTGTGACCTTGAGCAAGTTTTTTAACCTCTCTGAGCCTCAGTCCTCACAGGATCAGAGTGGGAATTGAATGATACAGTTTGCGTGAAGGGCTTAGCACAGGGCCTAGCACATTGTAAGGGCCCCATACACAATAGCAACAAGTGGGAAGGAGCATGGAGCAGGTAACCGTCAACCCCCTGCGGGCAGAGGGGTTCATAAGAACTGGGTCTCAAGGACAAGAGCAGCTGAATGGAGGGGGTGCAGTGCAGCTGCACCTGCCCTCATGGCACCTGGCCCCACAGGGTGGTGGTGACCATCAACAGGAAGAGGAACCTGGTGGTGTCCGTGGAGGACGGGGGCACCTTCGAGGTTGTCCTGCATCGGGTATGGAAGGGGAGTGCCACCTGCCAGGACTTCCTGGGCTTCTACGTGCTGGATAGTCACCGGATGTCGGCACGGACACACGGGCTGCTGGGTACGGCTGGCTAGGCGGGCAGAGCTGTGGGGTGGGGTGTTGAAACCAGAGGACTTACCCTGGGTCAGCTTTGCAGAGGGTCACCAGGATAGGCCCACCTCCAACAAGCCTCTACAAGGCTCAGAGTTCCAAAGAGGGTCCCGGGGAAGCCTTGTCCCACAAAAAGGCTGCAAGCAAACACAATGAAGCTAAAGGTTAAGTGAGCATGGGAACGAGTAAGGAGAGGTCCGATTAGCAAATGGAAAGGTCCAGTGGACTCCCAGAGACCTCCTGAGTGGGATGGGTCATCGGCCACACTGCTTCTCCTTGTGGCCTTCCTGCAGACCCTGTTCTCTACCCCTCAACCCTCTCTCCCCAGCCAGATTCCTTTGGAATTGGTCCAAAAAGACAGGAGGTACAACCACCAGGCAATATATCTGCTTCTTTACAGCAAGTGAACTAAAGGTGGCTTTTGATGCCAAGATTTATAGAAACAGTCAAGCCCTTGAAAAACAATTGTTTAAGCAACTCTCTAAGCCTCCAGTGAGCACCTACTGAGTACAAGGCAGCAAGGCCCCCGATGGTAACTGCTGTCACCCATATGCCTTTCCAGGACAATTCTTCCACCCCTTTGATTATAAAGTGTTCGACCTCCACCCAGGCTCTGACCCCACAAAGACAGACGCCACAATGGTGGTGAAGAAACGCTGGCTGACGGTCACCAGGTGGGTGGGCTGCTCTCCCAGCATCTCTGCCCTTGGCCTTCCCCATCGTTGCTCCAGGCCTTCCTCCAGGTGTCACAGGGTTGAGGTGGGCTTCCTGGGGCCGTGCAGCCCTGCCAGATCCAAAAGGTCATCCCAGTTGGCTTGTGTCTCCTCAGGGGCTTGCAAAAAGACTACAGCAAAGACCCCCGGCATGGGGCTGAGGTGACCTGCTGGTTCATCCACAACAACGGGGATGGGCTGATCGACGGTGTTCACACTGACTATATCGTCCCCGACATCTTCTGAGCCCCCAGCCAGCACACCAATCCTCCCCTGGGACCATGGCAGAGGAGGAGCCTGACCTGCTGCCCAGGCCACACCTCCCTGTCCAAGCTGGTCTCCTATGTCGAAGCACTCATAACTTCCATTAAAGAGAGGCTATGTCCAGCCCAGGCTGGCTGCTTTGGGGGAGGGGGGTGTGGCAGGGAGGCAACCCAAGATGTTGCTCCTCAGAAGGGCTCAGGAGTCACAGCAGACCAGGAGGCTGGGCGGGAGCCGGCACCAACTCTGCCCCCACCCCACCCTGTTCTCTGCAGCTGCCTGGCCCCGTGCCCTCTGAGTGTCCTGGGTGTCCCGTGCACACAGCTTCCCCTACAGGTCCAGAGACCAAAGGACACTCTGGCAGCACGTATAGGAACAACCCGCAACAGCTGCAGCTGCCCCAGTGCTTCCTGTAGCCAGGAACTGTTCTAAGTGCCTTTGTTGAATTAATTAAATGCATGCTCCCAACAGCCCTGGGGGATACTTTTATCAGGACTACTTAGGTAATTTGTCCAAAATCACTCATCTTTTTTTTTTTTTTTTTTTTTGCGGTACGCGGGCCTCTCACTGTTGTGGCCTCTCTGGTTGCGGAGCACAGGCTCCGGACACGCAGGCTCAGCGGCCATGGCTCACGGGCCCAGCCGCTCCGCGGCATGTGGGATCTTCCCGGACCGGGGCACGAACCTGTGTCCCCCTGCATCGGCAGGCAGACTCTCAACCACTGCGCTACCAGGGAAGCCCCCCAAAATCATTCATCTTTTAAGTGGCGGAACTGGGATTTGAACCTCTGCTATCTGGAGTCAGCATCTATGTGCTTAACCACCCCATGTAAATACTCCCATCAGGCTGGGTGACTGATGGCCAAAGCCTGTTGGGATTTGGTTCTGGATATCCCAAACTATCACTTAACACGAACATGTGAAAGAAATACATGAAATATACATGGACTTGGGGTCCTGAAGAAGTCCTGCCAGGAGCTGAGGGTCACCTATTGGGGCCAGGGCCTCAAGAGGCAGTTCCCAGGCCTCCATCCTCCACTGGATTTCCCAGCTGGGGGTTTGGAACCTCTGAGAGCAGGCCTATGTCCCCAAAGCAGAGACGGCTACTGCCCAGAAGCTGTGATTTCAGGGGCAGGAACAGCAGCCCACTGACTCCTCACACCAATGTCTGGAATTACCCCTTCAGAACGCCTTCCCTGGGCCTTGTCTAGGGGCCCAGTTACAATGTGACGTTACAGGGTGTGTGGAGATGAACTTGAACTTTGGGGAGCCACTGGCCCTTTTGGCGAAGGTTGATGGGCCTCCACCCACTCCTTTCCAAAGAGTTTCTGTTTCTTCTGGCTTCTGTCCAGTTCCCATTCCAGATGAGGCCCATGGGGGCTCAGATCAACAACACAAATGCTGAGGTCCAGAGTTGCCCCAGGCCCAGGGACACAGAGCCCTGAGGGGCAGCCAGTGGAATTTCAGAGCCCAGCCCACCATCTGGAGTATCCTGGGCTTCTCAAGGGAGAGCCACGGGCTGCCAGCTGGCTGGTCACCCTCAGCAAAGTCTGCCCAACTGGGGCCTCCTTTTCCCGTCCTCTAGAGTGGAAATGGGGTGAACCTGAAGATTTCCTAGATTCCTTTAATTCGAAATTCTGTATGATGACTCTGGGTCCCTCCAAGTCCCCAGCTGTCCTTCAGGGGCCTCTTGAGCAGCCTCAGAATTTCCTACTTGGAGTTGTCCCTCCCACAAAACTCCAAGTATTGGGGGATGAGGCGGTAGCCTGGAGGAGAGGGGCTGGGGAAAGCTCCTCAGGCGGCTACAGGGCCGTGAGGAGGAGCCACTGGGCAATGCTGGCAGGACAATAGTCCTGCCACCCCTGCTACAGCCCCAAGAGCCCAGTGGTCAGCGACCATAGACGCTGAAGATGGCCTCATGAACTAGATGTCCTGGGAGCCAGACTGCAGGGCCCTTCTCTCTGCTCCCAGGTGTCAGCCCTGAACTCGGTGCCCGCCGGCAGTGTGGGTCAGGGTTCAGGAGGCCTGAGGAGAGCAGGGACCCCCAGCCGGGACTCAGCAGCTCCCTTTGTTGATCCGCTATTGTTTTGCTGACTTTGCAGCTCTCTGTCATTACTTCTGTGGCTCCTGCCACTTCCAGTCACTAGTCCACTCTTTCCTTGGCTTCTCCTGCCTCAGAGCTTCTGCTTTCTGTCTTCTCACTCTGTTTCTCTGCCCTCAGCAGTCAACTCTCTCTGTACATCTCACAGTCAAGTGCACTCTTGGCTTTCAGTCAAGACCATGGTACAATCCATAAATTAGCTGTCCTGTGCTCAGGCATCCTCATCAACACTGTTCAGTAGTGGCTGAGTAGGGGGGTCACTGGGTCACTTTGCTCAGAAGAACATGGGTATGGCCGGCACACGGTAGCCACTCTGGAAGGTCCTGGGATGGCCCAGAAGGACACAGCCCCCACTAGGAGGGGATAAGATCCTGCCTCTGAGGCTCCCATTGTCCTGGATAGCAGAACTCCAGGCTCACTGGAGACTTTCAGGAGAACGACTCTCCAAGAGGCCGAGGGCAGCTGAGTTCCTCGCCAAACTGGGAACACAGGGATGGATGAATGTGACACATGGCCTGGCCCTCCAGGTGCTCAGAGTCTAGAGAGAGTGATCAGATCCAAACATGCGAACCTCAACCAAGGTAATGACAGAATGTAGGCCCTTTAGGAGCTTGGAGCCTGCAGCAGGGCTGTCTGTGGTCAGCTAGGGGACAGAAGAGGAAGACTTCTGAAGGACGGACACAGGCTGGCGGAGATAAGAGATGTGATGTGCAGAGGAGGGGGAGGTACGCCAGTGGGAAGAGAGTTAAGTTCAGAAAGCAAGTTGGAGCTGGACCACAGGACTTGGGAGTTGTCCTTTTCAAGGGGCCGCGGGAGACAGAGAGAGTAATGAGCAACAGCTCAGCCACGGAGGTCTGAGCCTTGGAGGGATGGGTCTGGTGTGGTGCCCTGGCCGCCTCAAGAGGGGGCGCTGACTGTGATCCAGGAGGCCAGACCAGAGGCCACGTCTGCGGTGCGGCGACAATGCTGAGATGCTGTTTGTGACTCCATATCCCATCGCCCCCTCCCAGGGGGTCTCGGGGCCCATTTGCCAACACAGAGCTTCTGCTTTCTCTGGGGGCCTCCTTGTCCCACAGCCGCCGGGAGTGAAGCCCTAACACTGCTGACGATACCCACCGGGCCTCCTTGGTACAGGCAGATCCAGGCCCATCACTCCACCCATGTCCAGCTTCCCCGGGGGATCGTCCCGCCTCCCGCTCCTCCCGCCCACACTGCAGGTCGATGACCCCACTTGGGAAACACTAGGCCTGCTCATATAAGGAGCCCAGGCGCCGCCAGTGTGCTCAGCGATGGCGTCTGCTCGGTGGCCCTGCCTCATCTTGGCTCTGCTCTCCGGTGTGGCGGTCTCTGGTTTCCCTAGAAGATTAGGCGGGCTACTCGGGGTAAATCTGCCCCCTCTTCACCATCTGGCAGGCAGAGGGGCCAGGCCAGCAGTCCTGTGTGGAGGGTGAGGAGGAGGCAGAGGCTGGGCGGTGAGCTGCAGGGAACAGAGCTGGTATGCGGGGAACTGGGCTCCAGACCTGCTCCCTAATCCTGGGCAAGGCTCTTAAATCTCCTGGGTCTCTGTTTCCCTACCCGTCAGGTGGGTGATGCAGCACGATCAGCTCACCTCACTGACGGGCTGTGAAGGTCCACGTCTGAGACAAGGGTAGAGGCCTCTAGGAATGGCCGAGCTGAGCCATGTGGCGTACAGTGGTGGTGGGGTCTGGATGAGGCCTCAGGGGCCTGGGGCACAGGGAAGGGCAGAGTGGGTCAGGGTATATAGGGCAGGGGAAGAGCTCTGGCTTTGGTCCCCCTTGCCCTGATTCCCCCGGTGAACCGGAGATCTTCCCTCCCTGCACCTCAGTTTCCCCATCTATTCAGAGCCCTTCCTTCTCTGACATGTGGCTCTGGGTGGGTCCATGTCCAGAGGCCCCTCAAGGTGTGTGTGTGGGGGTCACTGCTGAACCTTGGCCTCAGCCCAGAGCCTATTGCCAAGCCACTGTAGCCTTGGCCTTGGCCTGACCCCTGTGTTTGTCTTTGTTTTTGCAGAAACGGAGCCTCCCGGAAGGGGTGAGAACTTTCACCAGGGATGGGGCAGGGCAGGACGGAGCTAGTTGCCCAACAGCGGAAGGAGTGGGCCACAATGGCAGGTCCCTCCAGCTGGCAAACAACCTATGGCCCCCTGCCCTCGCAGACCCCCGCTGTGACTCCAGAGCCCTGGAAAAGAGCACCACGGAACCATGGCCCTCGGACCCACTGATAGAGCAGAGGACCGCCCTTCCACGAGTCCATCTTCCCACAAACACTTACCGAGCACTTGTCAGGCCCCATGCACAGGGCAGGAGACACACAGTGAATGGCCCCGTCACGCCTTCACGAAGCATCTTTATATCCATGTTTAACCCAGACGTCTCCCTGGAGCGTCCTTTGGTCCATCACCCCGTTGGAAAGAGGGTTTTTGGGGGCACGAAGGCCCTCCCCATGCACTGCCCTCAGATAGGAAACAAGGGCCTATTTGGGAGACAGAAGCGGGCAATTACCAAAGGACACAGGGAGTGGGCTGGGGGGTGTGTAGACACACTCTTTCTAAGCTGAGGTGTGGAAGATGAGCAGGAAGAGCTAGGACCTGGCATAGCTGGAGCACGGGGTGAGCAGAGGAGGCAGGACCTGCCTGGAGGCCCCCAGAGCCAGGGGGAAGACTGTCCTGGGGGCGGTGGTGAGAACGGGAGGGCTTCACGTGGCAGAAGGACAGGGTCAGATTTGGGTTTTTATACCATCTCACTGGCTACAGCTGCATGTAAACAGATGATAGAGCTAAGGATGCAGAGTGACCATCAGAACAGTGGTGGCCAATTAAAGGTGGCAACCAAGGATGCTGCCCAGGCTTCTGACATGGGTGACTGGGAGACTGGAGGGGCCACTTACCAGGCAGGAGCTTTGGAGCCCACAAAGGGGAGCTTGAAGGGGAGACGGCAGGAGGAAGGCCTGGTTTCCGGGTGCCTCAGGCTGACTGGTCACCATCTGCTGATCACTGTCCCTCTCCCGCAGGTGGTCGATGGCATCGAAGTCTACAGCACCAAGGTCCACTGCAAGGTGACCTCCCGCTTCGCTCACAATGTCGTCACCACCAGGGCCGTCAACCACGCAGACACTGCCAAGGAGGTTTCTTTCGATGTGGAGCTGCCCAAGACAGCCTTCATCACCAACTTCACCTTGTGGGTGTCACCATGACTGCTGGCTCTGGGCTGGGAGGGGAGTCTGGCTCAGCATGAGTCCCCCAGCAGCTCTCTATCCCTGCAGGACCATTGATGGTGTTACCTACCCTGGGAATGTCAAAGAGAAGGAAGTTGCCAAGAAGCAGTATGAAAAGGCCGTGTCCCAGGGCAAGACAGCTGGCTTGGTCAAGTAAGTGTGGACCCCCAGGCCTTGGGGAGAACGTCAGGGCTGTAAGGGCCCTCAGAGACACAAACAACAGAACAGCAGCTATTATTATCATTACATGGCAAAATGCGTCGTAATTCTTACAACGTTATCTCATTTTGAATTTGAGGCAACCGAGGCTCAGAGTGGGTAGGGGTCTCCCCCAAGGGTAAGGGACTTGAACCCAAGGCCCAGGAAGGATGGGCTGGTGCTGTCTCTGGGGCAGTTATTGTCTTGCACCCACATTCAGGGCCTCTGGGAGGAAGCTGGAGAAATTCACCGTCTCAGTCAATGTGGCTGCAGGCAGCAAGGTCACCTTTGAGCTAACCTACGAGGAGCTGCTGAAGAGGCACAAGGCCAAGTACGAGATGTACCTCAAGGTCCAGCCCAAGCAACTGGTCAAGCACTTTGAGGTAATCAGCTGCTCTCCTGCAGCCCCTGCTGAAACTGCTGGGGGCAGGGTGCTGGGAAGGGTCCCTGGGCAGACCCCACAGCAGGGTCAAGAACACAGAAACCCAGGCCCCACCACTTGGTTGAGGAGGCATGAGGGAATTACAGTGGTGCTGGCTACAGCACCTGGGCCAAGGGGAGGAGGCTGGGCGGCACCTGGCATATCCAGGTTGGGTGCTGGGCCCTTGGGGGCAACATCACAAAGTGTCTCTGTAATGCTTGCAACTGCTTACATGGGCATTTTACATACATCAGAGTAGAAAGCCAAAGGAAATGCTTTAGTGGTAGAATCTGGGGCACCATATGGCAGGTAGTAGAAGAGTTCTGGGGTCAGAGTACCCACTTAAAAGCCCTTGTGGTCATTTTCTTGGTGGGAGACAGCAGGCTTGGCTGTCACAGAGCTGTCCTAGAGGCTGCTCCTTGTACATCACTGACCCGTCTCCTTGCCCTTGTTGTCCTGGAGGCGGGGCTCTGCACTGTCACTGAGTGACATCTCCTTACCTTTCGCCATTTCAGATCACAGCAGACATCTTCGAGCCCCAGGGCATCAGTATGCTGGATGCTGAAGCCTCATTCATCACCAATGACCTCTTGAGCAGCGCCCTCACCAAGTCCTTCTCAGGGAAAAAGGTGGTATAGATGCCCCTCGGGCCTGGGGAGCAGGTGCAGGAACACTGACCCTAGCAGGGCGAGTCTGAACCTGGGGATTTGGCTGATGCAAGCGGGGGAGAGAGAGAGAGAGAGAGAGAGAGAGAGAGACAGAGAGTGTGCATGTGTGTGGGGTGGGGGTGGGGGTGGGGGTGGGGGGATAAGTCTGCAACATCCTCTTTCTCCTAGGCCCCCTGGGTCAGCAGTGAGGATGCTGGAGGCAGGGGGCTGCTTGTTGATGATGACCTGCCGGAGGAACTGGGGTCTCAACTGCACTGGGGGACAGGGAAGCCATTTATATAGCCTGGTCCCATTCTATTTTGGGAAGCAGGCAGGGCAGGTTACTGGTCCCTGTTTTACAGATAAGGAGACCGAGGCCAGAGGGAGTTTTTTAGATCTGATTCCACATGAGGGGTGAAAGAAAAAAGGGAACTTTATTCTTGGTACTGGTGGTTGGCTCTGGTTCCCAAGGTCCCCAGCAGTTCCAGGGGCCTTGCTAATCATGGGCAGTGGATGAATAAATGTTTATGTGGACAGCAAACCTCAGTCAGGACTCCCAGGGTGAGGCTCAAGGAGCATACGCTCAGAGGGCTGCTGGCCTCTGCAGGCAGTGCCCTCACCCAGGGTCCCTCCCCATTCCCTACTCTGCTCCCTTCCCCCTCCTCCTGGCAACAACACACACAATACCACCCAACATGAAATTCCTTTTCATGGTGCAGAATTCCCCTCCCAAAGTGGCTTCTTAGTGCAGGCAGAGCTAAGGGACTTGTGGGCCCAGTGAGCAGGAAGAGTGAAAGGCTGGCTCAGATAAGGCCCCTGGCCTCCAAGGAGCTCCCGATCTCCGAAGGGGAGAGAGGTGCTCAGAAAGGCTGAGCACCCCAGAGGGTGGCAGGACTGCCCAGGCACCTACCTACAGGCTCCTCGCCATGAGGACTGCACCTTGCTCTCCAGGGCAGCCCCGGGCTGAGGTCTGCAGAAGGCAGGCCCTGGCCAAGCTGAGCAAGGCTGGCCATCACCCTCCCTCAGGGCCACGTGTCCTTCAAGCCCAGTTTGGATCAACAACGTTCATGCCCAACCTGTACGGACTCCCTCCTCAAAGGAGATTTTATCATCACCTATGACGTGAACAGAGAGTCTCCAGCCAACGTGCAGGTAGGTACCCGCCGACTGGCTCTGCCAGGCTGGTAGATTCCCCACCATGATGGGGTGAAGGCTGATGCGGGGAGGGGCTGCAGCTTCATCTAGTGAGACACACTTGATCCTCAGCCCAAGGATGAGTTTCCTGCAAGGTGTGGGGATGATAGGTACTCCAGAGCCTTCGTGTGGGACCCCTGGAGGGGTGGAAAGGACATCTTTATTTTGGGCTGGTTAATGGCTGCCTTCTATTTGCAAGGGCAGCCAACGTGAGGTTGCTGAAGGGATACTGGCCTCCTCTCTCTCTCTCCCCTTTCCAGATCGTCAATGGCTACTTCGTGCACTTCTTTGCACCTCAAGGCCTTCCGGTGGTGCCCAAGAACGTGGTCTTCGTGATTGACGTCAGTGGCTCCATGCACGGTCGGAAAATGGAGCAGGTACTCTCCTTGGTGCAAGGGGGTGGGGGTGGGGTGTGTGGGAGGGGGAGAGAGATTTTTAAAAAGTGGACGAAGCCAATATTTCCAGTGAAAGAGGGGAAAGGGGGACAGGATTCTAAAAAGGCACAAATCATCTGCCCCTTTTTTTGCAGATGGCATGGGCCTCACCGCCAGCCCAGGCTGGGAAGACATCTTGTCTGCTTGTCTTTCTCCTTCCCAGACAAAGGATGCCCTCCTCAAAATTCTGGAGGATGTGAAAGAGGATGACTACCTGAATTTCATCCTGTTCAGTGGAGGTGTGACCACTTGGAAAGACACTTTAGTTCAAGCCACTCCTGAGAACATCCAGGAGGCCAGGAAATTTGTGATGAATATTCGTGATCAAGGAAGTAAGAACAGAGGGGAGGGAGCCACATCCTGCCACTCCTCTCTGCCTGAGCAGCCTGTTTCCCTCCTGCCTTGGGGCAGAGACTTTGCTGCTGGTCCAGGCCCGGCAGACCCTGGCTGGGGGTAGAGGTGGGGGTGGGGTGTCCTCAGGCTAGATACTGGGGTGTCTTCTCTGTGGTCTAGGGAAACCCATTCTTTCTGTTTCTAACCTGTGATCCTGGTGCCCCACTAGCCCCAGCAAGATATCCTAATCCATGGCAGTTTTGTATGAAAGATGACAAGTGACATCTATACTGTTCCCCACTCCTCCCTGTGAGAGGGGCTGGGAGTCCATCTGACTGTTCTCCAAATTGCTCTTACAATCACCGTGTGCATCTATCCTTCTGGCAGCCCTGAGAAGCTGCTTACTCATTTGAAAGACTCAGACATTCATTCATCACTCACTGAGTCATTCAGTCGATACTCACTGAGTACCACCACATATGGGCAGGCAGGGTCCCTGGGCACGTGAGCAGGGGCTGCTGTCTCGACCTCCTCCACCCTGGCACCCTGAGGACATGCTCCCACGGTGCCGTCTGTCTGTGTGCCAGTGACCAACATCAACGACGCGCTGCTGAGGGGCATCAGCATGCTGAACAAGGCCCGGGAGGAGTACAGAGTCCCGGAGAGGAGCACCTCCATTGTCATCATGTTGACCGACGGGGACGCCAATGTGGGTGAGGCAGTGGGTGTAACTCTGGCTGCCGCTCCTGGCTCTGTAGCTGGCGTGCTGCAAGACCTTGGGCAGCTCTCTCCAGGGTCCCCCATGGTCTGTGAGCCCCTCAAGGGCAGGGCCCTGCCTCCCTGCCAGGCCTTCCCACGTCTGCCTCTACAAGGGCTGGTGGCCATGACTCCGCCAACTCTGCACGTGTAGAGGTCAGATCTGTCCAGACAGAGCTTCTCCTGACAGCCGCCGGGGCCTCCTTCTCCTGCAGGTGAAAGCAGACCTGAAAAAATCCAGGAGAATATGCGGAAGGCCATTGGTGGCAAGTTCCCCTTATACAACCTGGGCTTTGGCAACAATCTGAATTATAACTTCCTGGAGCGTATGGCCCTGGAGAACCATGGGCTTGCCCGCCGCATTTATGAGGATTCCGACGCCAACTTGCAGTTGCAGGTATGCCTTGTCTTGCACACCTCTGGGAATGAGGAGCTCACTACTTCTTCAGGAAACTGTTCCACTGTGTGACAATTTCAGTTATTAGAAAGAACTTCCTCTTGGGTTGAAATCTACCTCTGGTTATCTCTTACCCATCGATACTGGTTCTGATTTTGTCTGTGGGCTACACAGAACAGACCTGCTTCCTCTGTAGGATTGCCAGACCAAATACAAGACGTCCAGTTAAATATGAATTTCTCATAAACAGCAAATACTTTTTAGCAAGCATGCTCCAGATATTGCATAGGACACTGTATTAGTTTACTAGTGCAGCCTTAACAAATTACCATAAACTGGGTGGCTTCCACAACAGAAATTTATTGTCTCACAGTTCTGGAGGCTAGAAGTCCAAAATCAAGGTGTCAGCAGGGCTGGCTCCTTCTGAGAGCTGCGAGGGAAGGATCTGTTCCCGGCCTCTCTCCTTGGCCTGTAGATGGCCATTTTCTCCCTGTATCTTCACATCATCTTCTCTGTGTGCATGTCTGTCTCTGGGTCCAAATTTCCCCCTTTCATAGGGACACCAGTCGGATTGGATTGGAGTCCATTCTGAACACTTCATTTTAACTTGATTACCTCTGTAAAGACCCTTTCCCCAAATAAGGTCATGCCCTGAGGTAGTGGGGGTAAGGATTTTAACCTATGTATTTTGAGGGTGCACAATTCATCCCATGACAGCTGTACTTTTACTAAAAAGTAACTTGTCATTTACCTGATATTCAAGTTTAACTCATGTCCTGTATTTTCATTTTCTAAATCTGGTACCCTCCCCCTCCTCCCTGGCACAGGTGACTGTTTCTCCACCTCTGCAGTGGACCCCCCGGCCTTCCTCCTGTCAGTCTCCGGGTCTCCATGCTCTCACTCCACATCGCCTTCTTTAGTCGGCCTCCACCCTTCCTTCTTACTTTCGTTCCAACAAACATTTCTTGAGTCCTTTCTATGTGCCAAGAACTCTGTCCTTTCCTTTTCTATTCCTCCCAGTCTCTACCTGGGAGGGAGTGGGGAACGCGGTGAGGAAGGGCTCCCCCAAACTGAAGGGCATAGTCAGGGCCACGTGGAAGTAGAGATCAGGAGCCAGGACTGGCCCAGCCCGGAGACTCAACAACCCGCGGAGGCGCCAGTGGGAACCTGCCCACCCTGTCCTCTCTCTGCCCGCCCTGGTGGCCTGAGATGAGCAGGTCCCCTATCTGGACTCCAGGGCTTCTATGAGGAGGTGGCCAACCCGCTGTTGACAGATGTGGAGGTGGAGTACCCTGAGAATGCCATCCTGGACCTCACCCAGAACAGTTACCAGCACTTCTATGACGGCTCTGAGATTGTGGTGGCTGGGCGCCTGGCAGATGAGGACATGAACAGCTTTAAGGCGGACGTGAAGGGTCACGGGGTAAGCTGGGCTGGGGCCCGGCTGTGCGCTGGGGATGGGGGATCCACACGGATAGGGCTCCAGCCTCCTGGCTGACGGCCCAGCAGTAGCAGCTCCTGAACAAGGCCCACCTGGCTCCTGGCTCCAGGCCTCCAGCCTCTCACCTCCTCCCACCCCTGTCCCAGGCCATCAACGACCTGACATTCACTGAGGAGCTGGACATGAAGGAGATGGAGAAGGCCCTGAAGGAGCGGGACTACATTTTTGGAAACTACATTGAGCGGCTCTGGGCCTACCTCACTATCGAGCAGCTGCTGGAGAAACGGTGACCCTGGCCCACCTCTCACACAGCCGGGCCCCACACTCAGCCCCCAGTACTGCCCCAGCACCTACCTGTGAAGCCCCCTGTGCTGGCTATGCTCCGTGGGGAGCCCACGAGGAGGAAACTTACACCCCAGGAAGTGCACCTCCACGCCCACTCCAGCTGCCCTGCCCTCTTCTTGGCCAGGCCCCATGGCCTGTTTTTCCTGGAGGAGAGCCGGGTCCATCATCTGGGGCTCAAGCAGCAGCCTGGGAGCACCTCGAGGGCAGGGGTGGGCCTCAGCATCCTGTTCCCCGCACCCAGCATGGGCCCACAGAGGTGTTGACACTGAACACAACCAAAGGCTGGGACCCCAGCCCTCAGCCACGGGGAGCAGAGCTCGGGCCCACGCGAGAGGGCCGTGTCGGCCTTCTGTTAAGTGGGCTTGGCCAGGAAAGCCGCTGGCGCTCAGCATGTGAACACTATTATGACTGATTGTTGCGGTGGCCGTCTTGAGCCCCTTGTATTTTTCAGGTGGGGAAACTGAGGTCCAGAGAGGAATCAGGGCATGTCTGTCTGTCCCAGGGAGCTGGTGAACCAGTTTTTCCTGAGTGCTAGTGGGCTCTATCCTGGGGGACCCCATTGGGAGGGGTGGAGGAGGGTCCTGGGCTGACCCTCCCACCCCGCCCCTCCCCACAGCAAGAATGCCCATGGCGAGGAGAAGGAGAACCTCACAGCCCAGGCCTTGGACCTGTCCCTCAAGTACCACTTCGTGACGCCACTGACCTCCATGGTGGTGACCAAGCCTGAGGACAACGAGAACAAGACAGCCATTGCCGACAAGCCCGGGGAAGGTGGGCACGGAGGGTGGGGGCCAGAACTCGGAGGCCTTCTTCCAGGCCCCTGGCCTTAGGTGCCCTGAAGAGAAGAGGGCCAGGCTGAGGAGACCAGACCTGCTGAAAGGCGCAGGTCCTGGGGGCATCGAAGGAAAACTGGCCAAGGGATGGGGAGGGTGTTGTAGAGGGAGCAAAGCCATTAGTGTGAATAGGAGCCTCGAAGTCTCTAAAAGGGCACAGTGCCCAGGGTCATTTCCAGGAAAGGGACTTAGGCTGCAGCATGGAAGGGTTCAGTTAGACAAGAAGAAGCACTTCTGACCTAAAAGTTAGGCCTGGAGCGGGCGCCTGGGGACTGTGAGAGGAAGAGGCCCTGAGAGCTGGAGGCTGGGACCAGGCCTGCTCAACCAGACCCCAAGAGGGGGGTCCTGAGTGTCCCTGCAACTGGCACAGGTGATGGGGGTTGGCGTTGGGAGGTAAAGAGCCGGTCTGGGCCAGGCCTCTGCCTCTAGGAGCTCTTGGTTCCTGCAGGGGGCACACGAGGCCTGGGGCTGGCTGGCCAGGCAGTAAGTCGGTCACAGGAGTCTGTGGCCTCTAATGCATTTCTCCTCTTCCTCCCTCCCAGGGCCTGTGGATGCAGAAGGTGAGCTTTAGCCACTGCTGGGTGGGTGTCCCAGGAGAACGACAAGAGAGGACCAAGGAGGCCTTTCCAATCATGCTGGGGATGTACTGCCTGGGGAGGGGCCCTCAGGACACCTGGGTTCAGCTCCCAGCTCTGCTGTGAACTCACCAGGGGCCTGGGGCTGGGCTCTGTTCCACTCTGAGCCTAAGGGTTCTCGTCAGTTGACTGACGGTAGCTTCCTCTGCCCAAGGAGGGACAATCAGCTTCCTCTGCCCAAGGAGGGACAATCAGTATGAAAGTATTCTGTGACCTACAGAAATTAGCAACTCAATTAGCACTCGACTAATCCCACAGCAATCCTTTAAGGGAGTCCTCTCATGGTTCCATTTTACAGTGAGGAAACTGAGGCACAGAGAGGCTAAATCTATTTGCTCAATGACTCAGTCAACAGGAGGGCAAGCCGGGACTTTGGCCCAGGCAGCCTGGTTCCAGCGCCTGCGCTGGAATTCACAGCATTTTGCGTTTCTCTCATTGTAAAATTTGACCATCACCCCCCACACACACAAACCCACCACCACCAAGCAGGGCCTCCCCAGCCCCTACTGGCCTGCCTTGTCTCTATCCATACAGGCTGTCCTAACCAAGCAGTATATTTGGAATGGGTCATGGCTTTGCCCTCTCAACAGCCCTGTGAAATGTAGTCACTGTGCGTGTGTGTGTGTGTGTGTGTGTGTGTGTGTGTGTGTGTGCGTGTGCGTGCGCATGCGTCTGTGTGGGTGTTTTACTACCAAAGACAACAATCACCTGTGAGCCTCATCCCACCCTGGGGGTGGGAGTTCAGGGGTGGGGGACGGCATTGCTCCTGACACAGAAGCTGACGACCTAATGGCTTGCATTTTAGCTATGTGGAAGTGCTGAGCCCCAGTATTAACATTACACCCATATTACCCACCAGCTCTAGAAAGGAGTTCCCTAGGCATGTCCCATTTCTAAAGCCTAAACTTAGGGGGTCATATTCCCACCCTCTATCTGTCAGCGTTGGGGCCCCACTGGGGACCAGCAGCTCCAAGACAGGCAGAAGGCATGGGGTTGGGGGGAGGGAACCCCTAGACCTTGCTCACGCCTGCCCTTTGGCTTCTTTTTTCAGTGATCCCCTCCATGGCTTACCTGAGTGAGTATGTGCCAGCTGCCACAGAGCGTGGCCCTGTGCCGTCCCCCTCCGGAGTCTTTCCTGAATCAGCTCTCTGGGACAGGCAGATGGTTGGGGGGTCCTGAGGAGACAAGGGAAGGTGTGGGTTTAAGAGCATTATGGAGTAGGAAGGGGAGAGGCATGAACCGAACTCTGGGTGGGGGTCCTGGACCCTCCCCGCCTGCTTGTTTAGCTCAGCCCTCTCTCCCTTTGCGTCCACAGCCAACTTCCGGCCTCCCCAGACACCCTACTACGGTGAGTTCCCCAGCTCCTCCTGGGGCGAGGCCCAGGGCCCAGGGCCGAGCACCTCCTACCTGTCTAGGAGTCCATCCCATGGGAACTAGGAGGCAAAGGGAGGGCCCCAGAACAGTGAGAGGCCCTGGGAGCCAGCCCTTTCTCTATGTGCACTCAGTGGATGGGGACCCCCACTTCATCATCCAAGTTCCAGAGAAGGACGATGCCATCTGCTTCAACATTGACGAAGACCCAGGCACAGTGCTGCGCCTCATTCAGGACCCTGTCACAGGTGGGGACTGCGGGCTGGGGCCAGGGTCTCTTCCTGGGAGGGCCTGGAGTCCCAAGGACAGGCACATGGACTAGCTTCTCACTCTGCCTATAAGTCACCCATCTTACATGCAGACTACCTCCTGTAGGGATTACAGATTCCACCCAGAGCCACAGGCTCACCTAGTGCCCCCGGGGCCAGTGGTGTTGGGGAGACAGTTAGAATTAAGTGCAGCCTGGGCATGCAGGCAGGACCCAGCCTGTGTGTAGGGAATCATTTTTCTCTGAACAACACTGGCCCAGGCAAGGGGCAGATCCACAGTGTGGGCCCTCAGCCACTAGTGTGACCCCCATGTGTCTAGGAACAGATAGGGCTGGCTCGGAAGTCCTGGTCTCTCAATGGGGCCCCCACTGGGCTACCCCTCAGCAGGTCTGGCTGAAGGGGAAGGTGCGTCCCTAAAGACTGGACTCAGAAGGTCTTGCTGGTCTCTTGCTACCCCGCCCCTCTGGCAGGCCTCACAGTTAACGGGCAGATCATTGGTGAGAAGAGAAGCAGCCTGGACTCCCAGACCAGAAAGACTTACTTTGGCAAGCTGGGCATTGCCAATGCTCAGATGGACTTCCAGATTGAGGTGACACCGGAGAGGATCACCCTGTGGCACGGGGCTGCACAGAGCATGTTCAGCTGGCTGGACACAGTCATGGTCACACAGGATGGGTAAAGCCCCTCTACTGGGTCTCTGAGAGGCGCTAGAGCGCAAGGGTCTAAGGAGGGATTTGAACAAATCGCAGGACAGAAGATGCACAGGGCTCACAGGAAAGACCAGTGGCCTCAGAGTTCAGCCCCTGCCTAGGGGAGGGTGACCATGGTGGCCCCCCACCAACCCCTGGGGCCCCCATCAGAGGCAGTATTGGTAGCTAGACAGTTCATAGGACTGACCTTGAGGGAAGGGCTGTGTGGACGAAAGCATTAGGTGGACCTGGCAAGCAAGCTGATAGCGACAAAGATCCCTGCATGCATCGTGTCTGGCTGAACTTGCTTGCTCTCAAACTCCTCAGCCTCTCCTGCATCTTCAGATCACCCCAAGCTGGGTGGGCAGGGCAGCGGTGTTAGTTCCACGGAGGCTCAGAGAGGGGCAGAACCTGCCCAATGTCGCACAGGAAGCCAGTGGTCGAGCTGGGTTTCGATCCCGGGCCTCCAGACCCCCAGGACAGCCCCTTCTCCTGCTTACAGAGGAGCAGGGACCCACTCAGTGGAGTGCATAGTCAACGTGCATGAGCATCTTCTCTCCAACACCCCTGACATAGTTTCTGGAGTCTGTGTGCTCTCAGGTGTCATGTCTCCTGCTGAGATACCCTTGATTCAGATGCCTGGTGTCATGGCCACTGGGCCTCACTGCTGACCTCCTCTTCTCTCCTAGGCTGTCTGTGACGATCAACAGGAAGAACAACATGGTGGTCTCCTTTGGAGATGGGGTTACTTTTGTGGTTGTCTTGCATCAGGTGTGGAAGAAACAGCCCATCCACCATGACTTCCTGGGCTTCTATGTGGTGGACAGTCATCGGATGTCAGCGCAGACCCATGGGCTGCTGGGTATGAAACGTTCAAGCCTCAGGTTGTTCAGGCCACATGGTGGAGGGAAAAAGCCATGCAAAGGGCCAGCCTAGCCACCCTGGACCCAGGGCTCAACACCCCATCCAGCCTTTGCATCTACCTTGGGAGGCCAGTGGCCATGTCACATATGGTGGTGGCAGGGCTGACAGGGTGGATGTTTTTATTCCCAGGACAATTCTTCCACCCCTTTGACTTTAAAGTGTCTGACGTCCACCCAGGCTCTGACCCCACAAAGCCAGATGCCACAATGGTGGTGAAGAACCATCGGCTGACAGTTACCAGGTGAGGAGACTCTATTGACGTCCTCACCCCGCCCTGTCACAAGACAGGAGGAAGGAGCTCTCTCTGCCCACGCACATCAGCCCAGCTGGCTCTTGTCTGTGGGGCATCCTTGTTTCCCTCTGGGGTCTTGGCCCCCACTAACTGGGAAAAGGCCAAATTTGACCCCCTAGAAGGAGTAACCACAAGACCTCATTCTTGACCAGAGTCTGGACTCCTAGAATTGGCAACTTTACACCCCTTTTCAACCTTAGGTCCTTGGGCACAGCAGCCATCTTGCCTACCCCGTGTACCACAGCATCTCTTTCCTTTCTCCCAGGGGCTCCCAGAAGGACTACAGGAAGGACATCAGCGTTGGCACAAAGGTTGCCTGCTGGTTCGTCCACAACAATGGGCAAGGGCTGATAGATGGCGTCCACAGCGACTACATTGTCCCCAACCTGTTCTGAGTGGACATGCCAGCTTCTGCTGAGACGGCTGGCAGGGCTTGCCTGGCATCTGGCACAGAGGCACAGAGTGGGGCCTGATGGAGGGCTGTGACAGTAAAGGCCAAGGAGAAACCAGACGGCTACCAGTGTCTGCATGCTTCCATGAGCCCCTGCTCCAGGGGACAGGCAGCTCCAAGGAAGGGCTGGCTGCTAGGAAGGCAACTTCCTGGGCCTCTCCACCGATGCGGCTGAAAGACGCAGTTGGTTGGGGTGGTACTATGGGGAGTCAAACACGTGACGGCTGAGGAAGGAAAAAATCAAGAATTGACTCGAGAGCAAAGAGGCTCTGAGAAGTCGGGAAGGACTGACTGCATTTCAGAGTTCAGGAGGGTCAGAGGAAAAGTCAGGGGTCATGGCTCGCAAGCTCTTACCAGAACCTTTAGGCCTGAAGTTCCTTCTATGACTCAGGAGCAAAGAGTGCTCCAGGGCAGACCCAGGCTGCAGCTAATTGTGCACGCCACCTACCCTTCCACTCTAATCATCTCGCCATCCATCAGCCCACCCATCCCCCGCTCCCACCAACAACCCATCTATTCAGCAGGTAAACCCAACATTCTGGGCTAGGATCTGGGAGCACACAGTTTAATAACCCAGGTCCTACTTGCATGGGTGCCCAAGTTTCCCTTCAGCTGGGCTGGGGATCCCTGGGATCCTCCGATCACTCCTCATGGTGACCACATGCTGCACCCTCACAGTAAGTCCTGGGTGGGGTGGGGGTCAGACAGAGGTTCCTAGAGAAGGGGCTCTGAGGGCTCTCAGCCTGGACAACCCTCTCCCACCCGGACAACAGCAACTGCCCCTCCCCAGCCCTCCTGCTTCCAGAGAGAGCTTTTTGCAGTGCAGACCTGGTCATCATTCCCTGCCTGAAACCCTATAAATGACATCTCCCACCCAGGGTTCTTGGGACAAAGACAAAAGTCCTTCCTGCGGTCTCTCCAGCTTCATCAGCCCCCCACGCCAGGTGCTCCCTCTCACTGTCTGCGTTCCAGGCACACAAACTGCTTCCAGTTCTGCAAACACAACCCCTCCTTGCCCAGATCCTTTGCCTCTGCTGTTCTCTCTGCCTGAGGGGCTGAGGGCACGCTGGGCAGAAGGTACCCGCCTGAAGGAAGCATTGGGTGGCTTCGCTTATGGCAGAGCGGGGGACACAGCAAGACCGGAGGAGGTTGCAGCAGATTGGGAAGGGTCTCGAATGCCAGCGGGGTGGAGTGGAGTGGGGTCTGGCCATGGCTCACCAGGAAGTTCTGCTACCCCCCACTCCAGGGGCCCCTCTGTCTGAGCCAGGACAGGGTTGCCCAGGGCCCACACTGGCTTGGGGGCCTGGAGAGGGCTGGAGAAGGGCAATCCAGGAGGGAACATCCGTCACCAGAGGAGCCACTGAGGCGCTGTTACTGCTCTAGAGAGAGGGCCACATGAGACATGGCCCCACACTGAAAGCGGCAGAGGTCCAGGCTGGGCTGGCAGAAAGGGCCCAGGCCTGGGATGGGACACCCTAAAGTGGGCAGTCCCAGGTTGGCTGAGGAGCCATGTAGCTTTAAACCAGTCATCTTGAAGTCAGTTTTCACATTTATGAAATGGGGAGAAGGATCCTGCCAGATGGAGCGTGTGAAGAGGCATCGGCATGGTAGTTTCTGGTCCTCCTCAGGTGCCTATCTTTGTCCTGCTGCTCCAGCTAGCAACCAAACCCAGCGGGCTGGGAGAAAGGCAGCAGGATGTGCCCAGCCCAAATGTTGCCCCCTTCCCCAACACATAGTCAGGGAGGTCTGTCCTCTGCCCAGTCCCACCTCGTCCTGGCTGTGCCTGTCCCTGCCTACAGCCTCTGAAGGCTCCCTGGGCTTTCAGGATAGAAGCCAAGCTCCATGGCGAGGTGTAGGCAGCTGGTGCTGGCCTGGGGCTGCTTCCCCACCTCACCAGCATCCCTTCCACCTCACCCCACGGCACTGCTTCCCTTTACCTTCCTGGACTCAGTGCAGTGTCCTGGCTCTGGCCCTGGTGTCCCTGCCCTCCTTTTCCACTGGGCTAACTTTTCTTTATTCTTCAAAACTCAACCCCAGTCCAATCCCAACCATGACACTACCAGGAAGCCGCCCCTGATATTCCTCAGGTTGGGCAAGACGTCTCCCTCGGGGCTCCTTGTGGCACCTGGTTGTCCTCTGGGTGGCAGCTGTGTCTGTCAGGTGCCCAATGTACCTGCAGCACTCGGCCCAGGGCCTGGACCAAGCAGGTGCTGGAAAGCATGCAGTGAACAAAACAGTGACATGCATGGACCTACTTCCAATGGTTCACAGAGAACTCATGCACTTCAGGTGCTGGCTGGGCCAGAAAGTCACCCAGGACCCCGCTGTTGTGGCACAAATGCCAAAGCCCAGCCCAGGTGGTGGCGTCTCGTTCTGCTATGTCAGGGCCAGCCCCACAGCAAGTTCAGCGGAGCCCCCGAAGCTGCTCCCTTGTCTCGCTGAGCTCGTCTGAGCCCCTCTGGGTGACCTTCACAAAGTGACTCTGCCTGAGACCCCTGCCTGCCACCCAGGCTTGATGGGGAGGCAGCAATGCAGGAAAGAGTGTTCCTGAGCGTTGGGCAAACTTGCTGCTGGAGACCCCTCCCTCCCACCGGCCTCTCTTCTACCCTTCTAGAAAGATCTACTCAGCAAACACCCTGTATAGCTCAAGAGCTGGGAAAAGAATGTTCTCCCTGATCTGGTTTGCTCCCTCTCAAAGAGCAAATGAACTCGTTTTCTGCTTTACCCTGGCTGCCAGGAAGCTCAGAGCAAAGCTTTTTTGCTGCTACAGCTTCCCCTACCCTGATGTCTCTGATTTAACTCTCCTCCTGCTTGGCTCTTTTCTCTTATTTTCATTCTCATGTTTTTTGGTTTTATTCTCTTTATGCTTTTTATTTGTAAGCCAAAGACTTGTGTCATTTTTGAAGAGGTAGGTGAAATAATTATAAATGTTTTGAAAGTATGCTTTGCCTGTGCAGGAATTGGGTGGGATCTTTGGGGTGCCTAACCCTGGGGCACAAACAGGAGAGGAGACCCTCAACAGCCCAGGCTCCTGGGAACAGACCCTTGCTTCCCTCCTGGGACTGGGGCCTCATCTCTGTCTCCTCCGTCTTCCACTGCCAGCTTCTCTGCAAGGTGGTGAGAAGACAGGCCTGTTCCTGAGCACAGGTGTGAAAATCAGATTACATCTGGCAAATCCCACTGCAAAAGGGCCCAAAAGTTTGCTGAGAATGACAAACTTCTACCCAGGTCACTTTTTTTCTTTTGAGTCAAAACTGGTTTTCATGGACCATGTCACCATAAAGCAGAGTGAACGCTGCTCCCAGGAGTGTTCTCCTGCCCTAGGCCCCCAGCAAGAGCAACGTTTTGACTGGGTGGTTTAAATCTCTCTAAATCTTAGTTTCCCTGCCTGAGAAATGAAGGGACCAGACTGAAAGCTCTCCATGGGCCTTACTGGCCACAGGCCTTTGAAGGGTTGATGGCGGATGATTCTAATGTTACACAATGCTACGTGTCTAGGACGTGATCCTGAGGCGCTGGGATTTGGCCAGATGGGACCAGAGATGCCCACTCCCTGGGTTCACACCACCTCTTTTTATTTTAATGAGCGCAAATACCTCTCCCCATGATGTTACAGGACCCACAGGTGGCCCTGTGGTCACAGGGTGGCAGCCATCTGCACCCAGCAGGCAGCACGGGTGGTGGGCATAACTCCTTGCATCAGAACTACAGCTCCACAGACCAGCAGGAAATCTCTGTTCCCGGGGGCCCCTCTTGGTAATCCAGCTTGAGCTCTCTGGGATGGACAGACAGACGGGTGGTCAGCATGTCTCAGGTTGGGTGGGAAGAGAGGGAGACAGCTAGGGATAGGAATGTGGAAGGTGGAGGGTCTTGGGGTCCCTTAGAGTTCCCTCCAGCACAGGCTGACAAGGCCTGGCCACCCAAGGGCACCCAGCTGTGTGTGGTCTCCAGGGGCCAGGGCTCTGGGAATTCAGGGGGAGTTTCCTACTGCTCCCAACTCACTCTAGTGATCTCTGGGCTGGTATGTTTTCTGTGGGTCTGAGTTGACCACCCTTTGTGGGGCCACTGAAAGCTGGGTCAGACTTGTCTAACCTGACACCTGACTGTCTAGTTCCCAGGCAGGGACAGAGGAATGGGGGTCTCAGAGCCCGGCTCCCAGCCCCACCCCTGGCCGGGCTCAGTGGCCTGTTGTGCTGAGTCACCTGGTGGCAGAGTGGTCATGGCCCTGGACCTTCAGTGTTCGCTTGCTGTCATCTGCTGCTGCCAGGGGCTCCCAGAGCACGTCCTGGTAAAACTGGCCTGAGACACAAAGGGCGGGTCAGCGAGGAATAAAGACGGAGGGAGGCTGGGGGACGTGCAGAGGTGATGGCACTGCCTGTTCACAGGCAGAGGCGGCTTCTGATGACGTCCCGAGCCACGTACCAAGGGTCCCACTGACGTGGCTGGAGAAGCGGTCAGTGTCCCGCAGAAGGAGCCGGAGCCCCTTCCCAGGGCCGTCCCAGGACAGCAGGCCGATGGTCACTCTGTCAGGGTTGCTGAGCAGCAGAAGCCCCGCCTTGTCCATGGTCATCTTGAGACTGTGGGGAAACCGGGTTCTGAGCAGGAAGGGAGGCAAGGAGGTGCCCGCAGGGGGCCTGGGCAGCAGCGTGGCAGTGGGCAGGGGCTACCCTCCTGTCCTCAGGATCTCCTAGTGTGGCCTTTGGTGGGAGGTCCCTTCAATCTTCTGGGCTTCAGTTTCCTCAGTCAACCGGGACCAATGTTAACTTACTGATACCTGGTTATCCCAGCATTTTATATATGTGTGTGTGTGTATATATATATATAAAAATATATATAAATAAATATATATATATATATATATTTTTTTTTTTTGCCGTGCCGCATGGCATGCGGGATCTTAGTTCCCTGACCAGGGATCAAACCCATGCCCCCTGCAGTGGCAGCGTGGAGTCTTAACCATTGGACCGCCAGGGAAGTCCCCTATCCCAGGATTATTTATAACATGAGATAATGGTTCCTCTCCCTCTGGTTTTCTTAGATTTGGTTTCTCATGCATTATATGACTTAGGGGTTCAAGGATACATTTCCTCTGTCCCTTTTGTTTTTATGGCTAGTGCCACTTTCTTTTTTATTTATTTATTTTTATTATTTTTATTTTTTAATTTTTTTATAGTGCCACTTTCTTCTGATGATCAGTGTTTAATCATGTGTTTTAAGGTCTAGAAGGGCAAGTCCTTCTTGAATGCCTTCCTTTTTTACTTAAAATAATCTTTGAAATTATTACCAATTTTGTTTTCTTAGGAATGTTAGATTCCTTTAAGCATGTTGAATAAGGCCCTGCTGTGACTCTGAGGTTATTTTCAATGGAAACGCCCTAAATTTACACCGTCTTGTTGACAGAGTTCAGTGTAAAAGCTGTGGTCTATTTTTCTTTATGTGCACCTTCTGTAGCTCATGAAAGTATGTGGACATTCGATCACCACGGTTGATAGGAATCCTTTATTCCATCTTCTAGTATGTATGTCCAAGGCACAGAAATGCTATTGATCTTTGTGTGTCTACCAGATAGCAGGAAACTAAGATCTTTTATGAAATTGGGAGCTTTTCAGGTGAGCCCCTCAGATTTGCCAGGTATGCACTCATGTATCAAGTGGGAACCAGTCTCTTCAGAGGGGCTGGGTGAGAGGGAGCGGACAAGGCTCTCCATACTCAGCACAGGCTGGGGGCTCAGAGAACGCGGCTCGAAGAGGGCCAGGGTCCTTGGCCTCTCTCCCAGGTCCCTCGTGACTCCCAGAGCAGGAGAGCTACCTCTGCAAGGCTCCACACAGGGGAAGCCCCACAAGAAGAGGTCGCCATCCTTCTCCACCACCCACCAGCTGCCCGGTGTTGATGTCAGAGGGACCTGTCTCTCCTCAGTAGAGCTTCAAAGTTAAGGATGACAATTGTAACCTCCCCTGATGGACAGCGCTCTCCAACCTCTCGCTGTCAGGGTTACCTCACCACGTAGAGAGTACACCTTCCCGCATCCCGACCACATTCTCTCACTGGACCATCCCCTCAGCCCTCCGACTCAGGGCCGGATGATTATCCCTAGTTAGAAGTGAGAGGGGCTAAGCAGCCTGCCTAGGGTCACTCAGCAGAGCAGCTCCAAACCACACCGTCCCCTGCACAGGACAGTGACCTGGGTTAGGTGTGAGGGTAGCCAGGTCCCCTGGACAACCCCTTGGCACCCTCCAGAGCAGCAGGGGTATGTACAGAGCTCTGTGCATCTCTGCCCCTCCTGTGGGTGTGGCCCATTGCAGAGGACTCATGCCCAGCCACTCCCTCCCCAGGCCTGCGGCGTCCCATCACCAGCTAACATGGGGTGAGGGGTCATCGCCGGTCCCCAGCCTGTGGCTTACCCTGGCATCACCGAGTACAGGGTTTTCTTCCACTTGTATGCAGAGCTTCTTCGGTTCCGAGTCACTACCACGTGCTCAGGGGATGCACGAACCTGCAGCTCGGGTTTCTTGAAGGTCACCTCAATCCACGAGAAGTGGGCCTTCTCTGTCTCATAGTGGCCAGTCACCTCAATCCCTGAGAGGGACAGGAGCAGAGAGGTCGAAGCTGTGGTCCCAGCTGGGCACTGGCCTGAACAGGTGGTCCCTCCAGCTACAAACCCCGGAGCCGCTCTTCACCCACTCACATCCGGTCCCCTTCCCCAGCCTCCCCTCATACCACGGGCCTGCTTCCCACAGTCTTTCCACTCATCCCTTGGTTCCCTATGACTTCGGAGGGGCCCCCAAGTCTTGGGTGGCAGCCATCTTCAGACGAGCCCTCTGAGGAGGGAGGTCTCGTGTGAAGTCAGTAAACGCGCGTGAAGCCCCTGCAGTGTGCCTGACCCTGAGCTGGGCACCATGGCCAAGAGTGGGAGGGAAAATCAGTGCTCCCTAGCCTCAGGGAGCAAACAGACTCTGGGCCTGGCGTGATGAAGTGGGAGACAGTGTGTGAAGGTCTGGGGGAAACGAGGGGGCCATAGATGTTTGTTGACTGTGAGTGGCTCTGCAGGTGTGCATTTGAGCATCCCGAGTGCTGTGTGTCCCCACATCTGACCTGACAGCTCAGCTCCACCCTTCTGGGGACTCAGGGGCAGGTCTGGCCAGCGCACCTACCTCCTCCCCCCATTTGTTTCCTCCATACCCCCTACAGCCCCACCAGCCTCCTTCAGGGCTCTGTGCTTCTGCCTACCCCTTCCTCCACCTTGTGGACCCCCCATTTCTCTGCCAAGGCCCAGTCACCCCCATATGACCCTGTGTAGCCTCCCCTGACCCTAGGGCAGCTCTCATCTCCTCCTCTGGGCTCGTCTCCACGGCGCTCTGGGCACGGACGACAGGCCCTTGTGCTGCTCTGTGCCCAGGTCTGTCTCCCCACCCCTGAAGTATGGCAGTGCCTGGGGGCAAGCCCACATCTGGTCACCCTGGGGTGCAGGCCACTCAGGCCTGCATATGTGGTGCCCAGTGAAAGGTCTGTGGGGAAGACGTATGAGCACAAGTGTCGGTGCTCAGGGGCGTGGCCACGTTACCACCTGGGATGAGGACTGCCCGTGAGTCTCTGCGGGCACGTTTCCCACCCTTTTTTCCGGGGTGGGAAGTTGGGGGTGCATGGTGCCCGGGTCTCTCTGGGTATATGACTGGGTGTGCACCTCTCACCTTGGCCAGGGTCTGAGAGCAGGTTTGTCGGTCCCTGAGAGCGCTTGAGGTCCACACAGAGCCAGTCCACGCTCTGCCCAGGCAGTGGCAGGATGACGGAAGGAGCCTGGATGGGGGCTGGGACAGCAGGTGTGGTTCTGGGGGCAGGTAGAGCAGGCTGGGGGTGAGGATGGTGAGGGCGGCTGAGGGGAGCTGGCACTTACTGGGGCGTGGGGATGCCGTGGTTGTTTCTGAAAGAAGAAGAAGTCTGGGTTTAGGCAGCCCCTTCCTGGGGAGGGGTGGGTTGAGGAATGGAATAGCAGTTGGGTGTGGCAGGGCTCCCTCTCCATCGAGAAACCCACGTGACAGGTTCGTAGAGCTCCCCGGGCTCTCCCCTCTCAGGGTCTCCCAGCTATAGGGCCAGAATCTATTGCTGCCTGGAGGTACCTTTGATTCTTAAGTCCATGTCATGAGACACTTCATCAAGAAATGTGGTAGCTGATGGCCCTGACGCAGGCATTAGTGCAGGAACAGCCAGGAACAGAAAGGGAGAAGGCAGTCAGGATTCAAAGCAATCGGCAAGTCCTCCAGCCATCACTGCCACCTGCCACCCACCAAGCTCCAATCCCACAACCCCTGCCACACGTACACCCAATCTGGACAAGCCTTTGCAAAGAGATTTTTCAACCAGAAGAGCATGCTCTTAGGGAAAACGCTGAGGAGACAGGGTCCAGCCTGGCCCTGCGGCTGTGTCTGAGTCCAGATTTGGAGATCAGAAACAGCTCAAGGGACTACTCCTGGCTTTGGGAATGGAGGAAACCTTCCCTTTCTAGAATGTTCCATCCTGAGCCAGCCTCCAGAGTGTAAATGAATCCAGTTCAGTAAAAATAAAGGACACGTTATTTAATGTCATACCTTACAGCAACTCTCCCTGGTCTGTGCCTAGCCCTGTGCTTGGTGCTTTATCTCACCCAACTCTATGGGCAGGTTCATCTTGAGGAAACTAGGCCCTCAGAGGGTCAGAAAGCGGCTTACGTGACATCACGTCTGGTAGCATCGGTCCCCAGGGCGTACGGTGGGGTGGATAAGGAAGATGAGAAGGATGACGAGGTCCAGGTGGTCCTAATCTCGTTGGGAAGTTGTACAGCTTATTGAAAGCTCCAGCTTTGGAAAAGTTGACACATGAAGTCTTTTCTCAAGCAGTGCCATGGGTCCCCACAGCCAGGGCTCTGGGACCCACCCCAGAAGAGGGACGTGGAGAAGGCAAATGGCTCCCCTCCCCACACCCACCATTCCGGGAGAAATTCAAAGCTGGAACAATGGACCCTTCTTGAACTCCTCCCTGCTGGGATATCGGCCCCCCTTGCCCCACTCTGGCGGTGCCCCTCAAACTACCTTGTCCTCTCCAGCCTCTTCTTTTAGAAAAGACAGGGTCTGCACTGCTGCTTCCTAATCGGACACAACTGGATTTGAGTCCCAGCCCTGCCGCCAGCCAGGCGAGACAAGAGTCACTCCCCCCAACAGCCAGGGCAGAGCCCAGTCTGTGGCCAGGGTCAAGGTTCTGTCAACAGCCCCTTCCTCTATCCTCTCCTCTTTTGCTACCTGTTATTCTGGACGCTCTGTCTCTCACGGAATGATATCTGAAGAAAGTGTGAGCTGGAAATCAGAGAGACCTGGGTTTGCTTCTTGGATGTGCCTCTCTGGGGCCCCCAGTGGGATGGGGGTCTGTGTCCCTAGTGCCCAGGACAGGGCCTGAGTGGCAACCAATATGAATGAACAGGTAACTAAATGCACCAGCGTGCTTGGGCAGATGACACCCCTCCTGAGCAGGGCTGGGTTGGAGAGGCCCCGGCTAGCAACCTCATGGTGGCTGTACCATAGGCCCTGTGTCAACCAATAGTCACCCAGGCCAGCCTTGGACGGTATTAGGCCCTTACCTGAGTGGACGTGCCTGTGTCTGTCTTCTGGTTAAGACAAAAAGAGGGAGAAAGAGAGAGATACACTGTCAGGGTGGTTTTGATAAATTTGAAGTGCTTCTGTTTAACCTGGCTTCCCAACCCCAGCACTACACAGGTGCAGGGAACATGCAGGGGTCAGGAGACCTGGCCTCAGTTTCCTCATCAATGAAATAGGGTAAGTCTCCTGGGAGTCTGTGGGTGGCAGGGGTGGCGTCTTGGTCGGGATGTGAGGAGGGGCTGGGGAAAATGCTGAGTCAAAACTCTGCCGCCACACCCACCATTTTCCACGGGCTTCTCAGCAACCTGAGACTGCTCTTGACCTTCGGGTTTGGTGATCACCATGGACGTGAGCGGGGTGACAAAACTGTAGCTGAGCGACAAGTTCAGAGCTCGGGCCTCAAGAGCCTGCTTCTCAGCATCTAGCGTGGAGACTCTGCAGGCGGAGGAAACCAGTGGCTCAGCAGGCCCCCGGGTGCCCAGTCAGACTCTCCCTCCCTTCCAGACCCCTCTAGGGAGCTCCCACTGGGAGTCTGGAACTCAGACACGACACCGCCACCCCGTCTCCATGCCTAGCACCAGCTGTGCCTGCCCCACCGGTGAAGAGCCTGGGGAAGTGCTGAGACCGTGTGTGGCCACCCCAGCGGGCCCTGGAAGGTGTGTCCACCCACGTTTGCTCCAGCAGTTGCTGGATGGTCAGGTACGCCCACAGTCTCTCCATGAAGCTGTGGAAGATGTATCTGGGGCTCCAGAACGCCTCCTCCTGCTCTGCCACGCGGGACTCCGTTACAAAGGTGATGTTCTCCATGTGCTGGAAAGAGGGGCCCAGCCAGGGCAGGAGCAGTGAGGGTGTGACGTCTGCACCTGGCCTGGCGCTGCCCAGCAATGCCACGAGACACCTGGCGGGGGCAGCATTGGCTGCAAGGCCACATTTCCTTTGAGTAGAGTGGAGAGTAGGCAGTGTGTTTAGGGGTGTGAGGGGCTCAGCCACAGAGCCTCCAAGGATGACAAGGAGGTGGAGATAAAAGGGAGCAAACTATCCCAGGTGCTACACAGCAGGCGCAGAACCAGGAGCTGCATGAATTTTGCCTTCTCCACACACACAGCTATTTGGTGGTTTTTCTCCAATGAACTTTAAATAGACTAACACTCTTGGTCTTGACCCGAGCAATAATACCTGTGAAATCTTAGGTCTGTGGTTCGAGGTATTTTTCAGAACACATTAAAATAAATACATAACTACTAAAACAAAGACATGTTTGTTTGTAAACTACTCCAAGTCACCTTGGGCTCTGCACTTTGGGAACCCCTGGCCTCCAGGATATCAGCAGCTAACATACATGGAGTGTTTATACCAGGCGAGAACTTAATCCCCACTGCAGCTTTACCAGGTGTGGGAGAGGTGACTTATTTTCATTTGTATACAGCAGGAAACTGAGGCACAGGGAGCTCAAGTGCCTTGCCCCAGGTCTCACCTCTGGGAGATGGCAGAGCTGGAGGTGAAGCCGGGCAGGCTGGCCACAGGGCATGCCCTGCCCATCATGACACTTGGCTACTTCTCCGGAGACGAGGCCCTGGGCCCCCCATGCCCGCTTGCCTAGCCCACCTACTATTCTCCCCACGCATGCTGCCTGCCTGCCACGCAAGCCTGGAACATTCCTCCATCCCTCCACCATCTGGCCTCTGCCACCTTCTACTCACCTCTCAGTCTTAGCGGAGCCTCCTCTGGGAAGCCCTCCCTGATCCCCAGGCCAGGTTGGGGTTCCCAGTGCTGCTCCCCCGAGTCCCCAGATTTATCCAGCCTGTAGCTCCTTGTTTGTGTGACAATTTACCCATGCTGTCTCTCCCATGAGGGCAGTATCCCCAGGGCCTAGAGAAGTGCTGTGTTTCTCTTTGTGGAATGAGAGGGCCTCCCATGGCACAGAGGCAGGGAAGGCTGGGCAAGGACACGATGCCACATGGTGAGCTGGGTTCTTGACCCGGCTGCAGTGGGGCCCAGGGCAAACCGCCTGCTCTGCCTTGATGCCAGGCTGCTCATCTGTGAAATGGGAGCAGCCCTCCCTGCCTGACTGTAACCTCAGAGGGCTGGTGTGAGGACAGGAGGGGATGCCAAGCACCTGGTGCCCTTGGGAACAGCAGCAGCAGCGCTGACTGACCATTGAGTGTCTGCCGCACGCCGGCCCCACACAGGTGCTCTCGGAAAACCACATCATCTCACTGAACCTCTACCAGGAGCCAACACGGTGGGGATGTGTCATCCACAAGTGGCAGAGGGCACTCTGTAACTTGCTCAAGGTCAACCGGCTGGAGCCTGGCAGGGCTGGGGTTTGAACCCAGCCGCTGACTGCCTGCCCCGGCTGCCCTTCCCCTCCAGGATGGCTGGCCACACCTACCAGCTGCCCCCTGACTTTGGCTGAGAGCACATCAGGGCTCTGGTCCCGGAGCTTCCCGGCCACCACCAACTCGGAGCCCTTGAAGAACAGCCGGAAGGCATCCTGTGTGACCGCCTCCACGGCGTTGCTTGGGTACTCGAAGGCCACCGATGTCATCAGTGGGTTGGCCACCTCTTGGTAGAAGTCCTGCAGGGTGGGGGTGTCATGAGGGCCGTGCTGGGGTCTGCCCGCCTGTCAGTGCCATCCCTCGCTCACGTGGCCCAGCAGGGGCGCATGGGCACCTGGAGCTGCAGTGCGGAGTCCGAGTCCTCATAGATGCGCCGGGCCAGGCCACCGTTGTCCAGTGCCAGCTTCTCCAGGAAGGCGTAGCTGACGTCGAAGCCGAAGCCCAGGCAGAAGAGGCTGTGCTGGCCATCTATGGCTTCCTGAACGTTCTTCTGGATCCTTGAGGGGTTGGTTTCCCCTGGACCCAGTGGTTTGGGAAAGGGGTGAGAAAACAGTGATTTACTCAACAGATATTTCTGGGATCTCAGAGCCAGAGGGGCCTCAGAGATCCCCCCTCCCTGCCCCAGGTCCCACAGCAAGCCGGGCTGGAGCCCAGCTACTCCCTCTGGGCATCACGCCCTGGGGCTGCTGGCAGTGCCTCACCCGCAGTGGGGTCGCCGTCGGTGAGGAGGATGATGAGGGTGACGCTTCCTGCGGGCAGCAGCTCCTCCTGGTTGGCTCTCTCTAGCAGCTGCACGGCCATCAGTATCGCATCGTTTATATTGGTCCCTGTGGGGCACACACTCTTAGGGTGGCTCCCAGCAGGGTGCCCCAGGCTGGGCTCAGTGCCCTGGAAGTTGCGACTGTGCAAGACTGCAGAGGCGCTCACCTCCCTGGGCCTGGATGCCAGTGGCGTAGCTCTTGGCCTCATTCACGTTCTCAGCCGAGGCTGGCACTAGCTGTGGCTTCCACGGGGTTGCTTCCCCACTGAAGCTGATGAGGTTGAACTGGTCACGGGGACCAAGGTCACCCAGGATCTTGATGAGGGCTTCCCGGGTCTGGTCAGGGGAAGGGGACACAAGGTGGGTGTCTCAGTGGGGCCTCCCTGGGGGCTCATGTGCCCTTGGGCTGCACCCCCAGGCTCACATCTGCAGTGAGGACATGGTGAACGCTCTAGCGGCAGGACCTGCCCCAAACTCTGACCAACCTCGATCCATGGGAGCCCCCTACCTAGGAAGATGGAGGAGGGCAGGTCTGCCTGCTGGACCAGAGCTGATGGTGTGGGACATCTGTGAGTTTTCAGGACCCCGCCTAGCCCATGGGACTCACCTGCTGGATTTTCCTGCCGCTCATGGAGCCGCTCTTGTCAATGACAAAGATCACGTTCTTGGGTATTGTGGCCAGGTGCTCAGGGGCAAAGTAGTGCACAAAGTAGCCATTCTCGATCTGTGACCAGAGTGAGACACACCCAGGTGTAAGAGCTGCAGCCCTGCCCTGCCCCTAACCAGCCTCCCCATCCCCAGTCCTGGGGTTCCTCTGCTCTCTTCATTCCATCCCCCTCCATCCTTGTCCCACCATTAACCTCCCCAAATCCTTGCCATACTTTAGGGTTTAGTCCAGCCCCTCCCTTGCAGAAGGCTTCCCTGCTCATGCATGGCCCACCAGAACTCTACCCCTACTTTACCTCTTACTTGTTTTAGTATTTGAGACAGCTTATACTAAAAGATTCAGACATAATAAACCTGAGATCCATCAAAAAAGTGAAGAATCCAAAAACAAGGTCCATCTATGGCTTCTTGCATGTTCTTCTGGATCCTCGAGGGGTTGGTCTCCCCTGGACCCAGTGGTTTGGGAAAGGGGCAAGAAAACAGTGATTTGTTCAAAAATAAAGGGGAAGCACAATGATGCCAGAAACTTGTGTGAAAGAAGGTACTGTAATTGAGCATAAAAGTGAACTGTGAGTCTCCTGGCAGCCAAGGCTACAAGGGAAACCCTGCAGGGCAGTTCTTCAGCAGAGACAAACATTCTTCCCTCCGAAAGAGAATTGTTTCAGGGACAACACAACTAAACTGCCTGTTTGCCGTCTGTGCTGCCCCTGGGGCACACTGGTAACTAGGGGTGGTTATTTTGTCTTCTCTTTTAGAAGCCCCAGGCTCAGGTCCTTGAGGGTGGATGGACTTTTGGTGGCTCAGCTCTTCTCTGGAGCCCACACACCTGAATGGAACCCCCGGAGACAGTCCGGTCCACATCATAGCGGACGATGAAGTTGCCATCCAGGACTGTGTCCTGCTGCTGCTCTGGAGACTTCTGCTGCTGGGACAGCATCGGCTTGAATCGGACATGAGCCTGGAAGAATGACCAGGCTGAAGTTGGGAGGAGCAGCAAGGCCATGTCAACAACACCCCTCACCCCCATCTGAAGAGAGAATTCCAGGAGGCAGCCTTGGGTCAAATTCCAGAGAACTTTCTCTCCAGCTGAGCTATCGGATAGACTGCCTCCATGTAGGGGAGTGGGTACAAGTGAATCCCCTGCTCCTAGATCTGTGCGAGCAGAGGCTGGGCTCAGGACGTGTGTGGTCCAGTCAGCTCCTCCTCCCTACCTGGTCCTGGGACCCTGACATCAGTCTTCTCTCCCGATCTCAGGGTTCAAACCAGCACCCACCATCCTTCCCTAGGCCTTGCCCTCCCCATCTGCCAAATGACAGCATGGACACAGGAACCTCACAAGTCCCTCTAGCTCAGAGATTCTGCCCAATGGTCCCACTCTCTGGAAATTCAGGCCCATAGAGCCAGCCTGAAGACAGGCCCCTGGGAACTCTCACCCGCAGACCATAGCAGGCCCACCTTGGTCTTGTTCTGTGAGGTGGTGAGGGCCTCTGCCAGTTCATTGGTCATGAAGGTGCTCTCTGTCTCCAGAAAGCTGATGCCCTGAGGCTCGAAGATGTAAATGTCCATCTAGAGGCAAGAAATGGGTTACTGGGTCTGCTGGGGGACAGGGCTGGCCCCCACAGGAGGCAGAAGGGGAAGCAGGGGCCGCCCTCAGGAGAGTGAGGTCATCTAGGAGGACTTCTAAGAGGAGGCGGCACCAGGTACCTGCAGGTGCTTGACCGGCTGCTGGGGCTGGACTTTCAGCAGCAGCTCGTATGCTCCCAGATGCCGCACCAGGAGCTCCTCATACACCAGCTCGAAGGTGACCTTGGCAGCGGGCGCCACACTGACTGACACCTGGAACTGCTCTGTCTTTCTCCCAGTGGCCCTGGGGGAAGAGGGCATCAGGTCTGCCCCTCAGACCAGGGGCGGCTGAAGGCAGGGGCAGCCCCTACCCCCACAGGGTCCTCCCCACCCCATTGGGCTCACTTGACGAGGCCGGCGCTCTCTCCCCTCGCCACAGCCGCGCTGTATTGCTCCTGGGCTGCAGCCTTCTCCTTGATGTTACCGGGATAGGTCACACCATCAATGATCCTGGGGCAGGAGGGAGGGAGTTGTTGAGAGCCCAGTGGGGGAGGCCCCCTGCAATCCTGCCTCCTCCAGGACTTCACGTGCCTCTTGACTGACTCCCATCTTTACCTGAGCCCACCCGTTTATTATGCACCTACTGTGGACATGACTCTGTGCGGGGCCCAGTGCGGATGGGGGCTCTGCAGGCCTCCATCTACCCTGAGACGTGCACTGTGTCGGCAAACATGCCTTTTACTGAACAACTGGGATGAAGGCTGCAGGGGAGGCAGGTCCCGGCCTCTCTTCTCCCTTCCTGTCGGGCTCCATGTCCCAGTTGCCCCTTCCATCCCACAGACTGTTCTCAGAGGAAATGGTCAGCCACCAGTGAGATCTCTGAGCCACAGTTCACTCAGCCCCGTGGGGCAGGCTCAGCAGGAGGGAGATGCCGACTCCCAGGCCAGTGGAGACACAGGACTGAAGGCTCTGACCCCTCTCCCCCATGGCTGCCCCCTCTTCCAACACTGGACAGGCCACTCTGCAGAGAGATTGGCCTCTGGGGAAGGAAGTTTTGGACAACTGGTGGACAGGGATCCTTGGGGCGTGCAGACAATCCTAGTGGCCATTTCTGGGGACTGAGAGTGAACTGGCAGGCAAACATAAGCCTGCTCTGTCTGGGGGTGGTGTGAGAGGGTGAGAGTGTACGGGGGGAGGGGGGGCAGCCAGGAACTCAGGACCAAGTGTCCTTCCTCCACACCCTCCTGACCTCCCTGGTCACAATTTAACTCTGGGCTAGGGATTGGGCTGCTGCTGGGCTGCAGGGCTCCTCCTCCCAGATGTCCAATTTGGGATCCCAGGCAGGCTGGGGAGCAGGGCACCCTGCCCCTTGCTTCCCTATCTCATGAAGCAACAGGAGCTGGGCCCAGAGAGGGGTGCAAGTCCAGGGCCCTCAGAAGATGCGATGGGCCTGAAACCTTGTAACTTGCCGGCCATGGAACCCACATGGGAGGTGGGGTGCAGCCTGTGAAGCTTATGCTGCAAGTTAGGCAGCACAGACCTGGCTCCAGGGTGAGCAAATCAAGGGCTGCTGGAGGGGGTGTGGGCAGAGAGATAAGGAGCCAACCATAGGGACCGGACCCCCACCGCAGGTTTTCAGAGGTCCCAGGGTGCACTGGGGACTCCACCTTAGATGCTCGCTCTCTGCCCCACCCATCGCCCTCCCTGAGTTTCTGGGATCAGCCTCTCTCTGGCCTGTCCTCAATCACTGCCTCTTCTGTGGGGCCAGGGACAGAGAGTTCTCTTGCATTTAGCAAACATTGCAAAACTCGGTCGGGAAGGATGGGGGAGGACAGTAGAGACAAGGTGAGGATCATCACCTGCTTACAGAGTCCACAGAAACCCCAGGGGCCTCCCAATGCAGCTTCTGACCCAGAGCAGAACCACCCTCTACAGTATCCCAGTTGGAGGTGTGGGGGATGAGCCTGGCTTAGAACATCTGTGACGAGGAGGTGGTCCCCCTCCTTGAGGCACTGTTTCATTGTGGGGCAGCCCAGGGGTTAGGAAGTTTTCTGTATTCTGAGCTGGAATCTGCCTTTTGGTGACTCCCTTCTGCCTGGGCTTGGCCTCAGGATGCCCTAAGTCTGTACTTCTCAAAGGCAAAGACACAAAGATACCGTGGTTCTCCGTCTGCCACCTGGGCAGCACTCAGGGAAAATGGATGAACAGATGGAGAGATGGATGGCGGGAGGGACCAACGGAGAGAGGGATGAAGGCACGGCAGGATGGATGGAGGAAGGGAGGGAGGAAGAGATACAGGGAGGGAAGGAGGGAGGGAGGAAAGAAGGGAGAACCGGAAGGAGGAAGGGATAAAAGGATGGAGGGAGGGAAACGTCTCTGAGAATACATGAAGTTCCTGGCTAAAGCCTCTGGTCCCTGTATTGCCTACAGGTGGAGCACACACACCTCAGGCATATATCCTGGCACATCTCACATCAGGAAGAGGCCCTCTCTTCCTGATCTGGCATAGGGACCATGGTGTCACAGTGCTGGATTGGGGAGGGGGGACGAGGAGGAGAGCAGGAGGGCACCTACATGGAGAAGTTGGTGATGAAGGCTTTCTTGGGCAGCTCCATCTGGAAGGTGATCTCCTGCAAAGTACTGGCCTTGTTGACCACCCGGCTGGTGACGACTGTGTGGGCAAATCGGGATGAGACCTTGGAGTCTACAGTGAGGCTGTAGATGTCGATGTCATTCTGGACCAGTGGAGGAGGAAAGGGTAGGACTGTTCAATGTTCTTCAAGAGTGGGCCTTGACCTTGGTCCCAGACCAAGCCCTGGCCCCCAACCCCAAGCGAGACACTGATCAAGCCTCAGGCAAAATTCCATGAAGCATTTCATTTGTGAACTTTCATCTCACATCAGAGGCAGCTGTGTGCTTCATTCCCCATCCTACAGTGCCACGGGGCAGGGATCAGTCTGTCTTGTTCAGTGGGGGCCATAGTGCCCCTCGGAGAACAAGGAGGCAAGGGGTGGGGGGTGGAGCCTGAGCCCCAGTGTGTCTGGGAGAAACTTACTTATCCTTGGGGCAGAGGTGAGTGGCAGAGGGTCCTGTTGGGTCAGGAAGCTTCCATGCCATCTTAGCTCTGCCCAATGAAAGGGCAGTGAACAAGTCCTGTGACTGGGGAAAACAGCCCCTGCCAGCCTCCCCCCAGGGGCCTGCAGGAGCTGGGAGAACTGGAGGTAGGGAGGGTCCATCTCTAAGGCTGGGCATCTTCTGCTTTGCCCCCTTTTCCCTGCAGCATTGGGCCTCTCCTGTTGCCCTGTCCACAGGGCACTCCCCCAGGCACGTGTTTCTCTCGAGGTCTGCGGTCTCCAAGGAAGGGCATGTGCAAACAGGCAGAGCCTACACATCTCTCGCCCGCCTGCATGTGGCACACTTGTGCTTAGCACAGAGGTGCGCGGCGGGCCGTGTGGCTTGTTTACACGTGAGTGTCTGCTCCATGCCAGACACTGTACTCAGCATTTTACAACACTATAGGTTTCCTCTTCACCACAAACTTCTAGATAGTTCTATTACTACCTTGTTCTACAGATGAGGAAAAAGAGACACGGAAAGCATCAATGACTTCCGAAAGGTCACGCAGCCAGGAGGCGTAAGCTGGGCTCCTGAGGCCCATTCTTACCCGCCCCACCCACTGCCGCCCTCCAGGGCAACTTGTTAGGCTGCACTTCCTCCCCGTGAACTGGGAATACCAGGATCACCCCTTCTTGTAAATGGGGGACTCTCCATAGAGCCCTCAGGGTAGTGCCTGGTGGATGGGCAGCACTACTTCTCTGCACACACACTGACCCGTGCTCACTTGCACACACCGAGGCTCTCCTCCCCTTCACCCACTTGTCCCACTCACGCTCAGGTGCACACATACAGGAACCCGTGGACACCCGCTACCTTTTGGGCCCTGAGGGTCTGGAGGGTGGCCAGCGAGAGCAGGACCAGCACGATGCCGCAGGCGCGGCCAGGGGCTGGGGTCTTCATTTTGGCTCTGGTGCCTGGCAGGCCGCTTCTGAACTTGAGAGGAAGAGCGGAATGAATTTGTAACTTGCTTGCTGCCCCGCCCCTGCGGGGGCAGGTTCTGGGAAATTGGGATCTGCAAGCCAAACATCGCAGTGGCCTCAGATAAGCAGGCAAACTTCGAATGTCCTATGGACCTTGGCTGGGGATGGGAACATGTACTGAGCAGGAGCAGGCTCAAGTGGCAGTTAGGTACTGGTGCCCCTTCTGAATGGTCCAGAGTCTGACCAAACCACCACCACCCCTTGCACCACTCATCTTGCCGACAAGCCCCCTAGGGCTGGGGGACATAGCAGTGAACTGGCCTGCTCTCCATAAGCCCAGCCTGGGAGAAGCACAGGTGTGGTTGGGAAGAGGAGGGCCAGAGGGTGGTTTGCAGGAGGCAGGGGCCTGGAAGTCAGGTCAGTGTGACTGGGCAGTGGGACCCCAAATGCACCAAGCAGCCCTTGGGGTGCTTGAGTGGGGCAAGATCTGCTGGGGCCAAGGCAGGATGGATACACCTTATTTCTGGGATGAGACAGGCTAGGTCAAGGAGCCCCCCTTCTCTCTGCTGGGGCCTCAGGATGCTGTTTGGGCCCCATTATTCTAGCCAGGACTCTTGGTGCAACTCCAGCAAGGCCTCTGAAACAAGACCTGCACTTGGCAATACAAACTGAGGGCCATAAAGATGCCCACACGTTGTGGCCCAGAAGTCCTGCTCTGGGGAATCTCCTGAGAGGGAAGCATGGAACAGAGAAAGCACAGAGCTCCTGAAGGGGACGATTCGGGGTGGCGGCATGTATGGTCAGGTGGCCTACATGGAGGTCAGTCGTGCCAAGGGAGCCCGTGAGTCACGCCTGGAGTGAGAAAGGGCAGAACGCTGATCTGTCAGCATGCCAAGGCAGTGCCGTTGTCGTGGGCTCAGACCACAGGAGGGTGGCTGGAGGGCCTGGGGTAGGATTATAGATGATTTTTTTTCAATTTTCCTTTAATAAAGTTGAAAGATTGCTTTCATAACAAGTAGCAATAAAGCGAATAAATACTAGGGGATCTGGATGCAGCTGGTGTTTATGTCCCTGTGGCTCTGGGAAAGCTTGGCTCCTGAGTCTGGGGCCACAGATGGGATAAAGATGCTTCAGGAAAGTGGCCAGGTGCCAGATCCGTGGTTGGGGAAGGAGGACTCAGTGACACTATCCCAGGGGTGGGAACTGGGGAAGGGTACCATCTTCAGGGCCTACTTGGGACCCTGGGGCAGTGACAGGCTTGCAAGGGCCAGGAAGGGGGCTCCTCCATTAGCCCTGCCTCGGTCAACGCCAGTAGCATCTGCCCCAAGGGAAGGGAGCTGGGTTTGTGGCTACAAGTAAATATTCCCCTTCCTTAGCATGACTTAGCCAGAAGCCTCACCTCTGGGCGCATCTATACAGCTCTCCCTTTGACTATGGATGTGATTGGAATTACTCGGGAAGACATACCCCTTCAGCAATCTGGGGGAAGAGCCTCCCCAGGAGCCCAGTGGGCAGGCCCAGGCCTGGTCGCCACAGAAGGTCTGCTCCCTTGGGGCACAGAGCATGGACCCAGCCTGGAAACAGCTATATAAGGAAGCCGGGCTGGCCAGGAATGTGGGAAAGGCTCTGTGCAGCCCGCTCCACCTGCCCAGGGGACAGGCGGGACTTCCCTGTAGGCACTGGCCCCGAGCCAGGCACTGTAAGCCCAGACCCTGCCAGTCCATCTCCGGACTGTCTGTGGTCTTGCTGTCACAGCTGGACAGGCCTCTGCAGTAACCTGAGTCTGACAGGTCCATGCGCACAGAGACACTGAGGCCTAAAGTGGGAAGAGTCGCACATGAGCCGAGAACCTGGTGTTCCATGCCTCAGGCAGAGCTGTGGGAGTGGCAAGGGGGAGGCTCCGACTGTCTGGGAGAGGGGACAGGAGTTCAGGAAGCAGACTGCCACTGGCCAGGGAGGAGCCTCCACCTGGCTTTGTCTTTGAGGGGATGCAAGCTGGCAGGGAGGCAATATGAACAAGGGGGAGGGGGCTTTGAGGATCCTGAGTCTCTCAGAGCCTTGGGGTCCTTGGAGGCATCTCGATGGCTTCTGTGAAAACCAAGGGAAGGGTGAGCCCCAGGCCCCCACCTGCTTCACTCTGAGCAGTGTGACTACGGCCTGTTTTGCGCAATAGGCTCCCTTGCCTCGGACAAGGGGAAACAGGCTCAGAAAAGGAGGAGAGACAGTCTGAAGTCACACAGATCAGCGCCAGGTCTCCACACCCAAGGTTCCTTCTAGTACGTGGCAGTGGCCATAATGGAACCTGCAGTATCCTCTGGGGCCACCTCAAAAGCTAACAAGCGTACAGAACATGCCCCACACCTACCTTGCCCACCCCTCCCCTGCATTCAGTGGCCATGGCCAGTGACCAACCAACACCCTCCAAATGCCGGGGCCACTTGGGCGTCCTCTTTATTGGTGTTGCCCAGGTGCTGGTGCCGAGTCCCTGGGCTCAGGGGCCAGGGCTGTTGGGGAGGGCGCCAATCCCAGAGGCCGCGGGTGAGAAGCTATGTTCTGGCATAAAAAAGAGTTCTTGGAAAAGGCTCCTGTGTCTAGGTGTTGCTGATGGTAAGGGGCGTGGCGTGCACTTCTCAGCCAAAGACACTCTTGGCGGGTCCAGCTTTGGGCTTCTCAAAAACAGTCTCGGTGCCAGTCCGGGCGAGGCTGAACACCGATGGGGCGGCAGAACCAGCTTGCTCTGTGGGGAGGATGGGGAGGAGGTGTAGTCAGGGGCACGGCCTGGCTTCCTAGGGAGGAAAGGCCCCTTTTGTGGGGAGCACCCCCCTGAGCCCACAAGCTCTGAACTCTTAGAAAAAGGACCCATGGGACATCCCCCCCAACCCCATCCTCCCTCCTATTGACACACATCTGTGCCCCTGGAGCCCATCGTCCCAAGAACACTCACCACACTCCCGCATGACCTGATAGGTCTTGGACTTGATGTCCTGGTTCTTGGTCAGCTTCCCTCGGGCCCCCTTCAGGTCCTCCTCCTTCACAGGGGGGCGCTTCTTCTTGATGGGGGCTTCCTGAGTGCCAGCCTTGGAGAGCCCGGAGCCTCATCTTACAACCTGAGGCTTCGAGGCTGAGAGCCCTTTCCCACCACTGTGCCTTGGCCGAGACCCCTCTTCCCTGCTCACTTAACTCAAGCCAATTCAAGGCCTCACTCCTCTTCCAGGAAGCCTTTCTGACTATACTTCACAGCCCCATACCCCGAGTCTCTGCCCTTTTCCCACAGACTGGGAGCTCTGGGACCATGGCTGTTGTAGCCTCACACATCTGTGTGCCTGTCCTCCCTGAGCCCGTCTTCCAAGGGAGGCAGAGCCTCCTGTGTTTATGCCCAGAGCTCAGCTCAAGACACAGCTGCTAAAGATGACAGCGCCCATCCTCCACCCCCACCCCCTGGCACGAGCAGGGCCTGTGCTGGGCCCTCCTACCTGGGACATGGTGGGTGTGGGGAACTGCTCCCTGGAAGGCAGTGGCTGTGAAAGAGATCTGAGCGGCGCCCAGCCCTCTCGGGTTTATATAGTTGGCTTGCCTGTCCCGGGAAGTCACTCCCCCTCCTCTGACAGCTCCCTGATGATTCAGATCCACACAGCCGCTGGCTTCAGAGTTTATTCTTGGAGATGATGGGGGCTCGCTGAGCACTGCTGCCTGGGGGGCTGCAGTCCTGGTGAAAGCAGACAGCTGGGGAGACCCCGTACCCTTGAGGACAGCTGCTCTCTGGCAGGCGGGAGGTGCTGGGCCTGGCAGCGACTCGTGTTTATGAACGTAGGTCCTGTAACGTGCGTGGGGCACTCCGAGCTGTCCATCTGCGATAGCCCATCCCAGCGTGGGGGGTGTCCCGAGGGAAAGAGAGGGCCCTGAGCCAGGCTGGACAGCTCTGAGCTTGTTTTTCTCTCTCTTCTACCCCTTCCCTGGATTCCAGAGGAGAGAGACTTCCCAGCCCCACATGGCAGCAGGGCGGAGGGCTTCCTGCATCTGCCGCTGGGGAGCATGTGCTCACACCCAGCTCGCTGGGCTCTCACAGTGGACTCAGAGCGTGGGGGCTACCCGTGGCTCACAGGTACAGAAGCTGCTGCCAAGGGAAGCCTGGGAGCCGCTCCACCTGCACTTTTGCTGATGCCCCTGTCCTCTGTCCAGCTCCCAGTGCAAGTTTAGCAACAGGATGAAGGAGGGAGCAAAGCACCCAGGAAGGGCCGAGAGGAAACCATGCTTTGTGGTAAGGGGACCGGTGAGCTGAAGGCAGGAAACAGCACAGAGCCTCTGACTGAGATGAGGTCACCGAAGGGCGCCTGGCCCAAGGACATTTAGGTTGTGAGAGGGTGGGCAAGAGTGAAGCCCACTCAAGGCATGGACAAAGGCACAGGCTCCCTGAAGGTCACTTAGCTCTCCTCTGCTAGTTCCTAACACCCCATCCTTGAAGGGAAGACCCCCGGGGCACAGGACAGGACTCCGAGCCTGAGGTGAGGGTAGGAGTGGATGTGGGTAGGAGGTCAGGGTCCGCCCCATTGGATCAGACATGCCCAAGCTCCTTGTCAGTTTGTGATGGAGAGTATTTTTATCCTTGAAGGCTCCAGGCAGACAAAACCCAACCAGGCACTGATGTCTGGCTGTCTGGAACACCGCTCAGCTGCTGTCAGACCTCATCCCACCCCGATACCCCCTGCCTGGTCCTGGCCCCAGGAGGCCAATGCGAGCCCTGCCAGGCTCCATCCGAGACGAGTGCTGACATGAGGAATGCCTCTGGACGGGCACAGACCCAGGGCTCCAAACAGGGGCCAAGAGGCACTGAGGGCAGGCCTGGCTTGTGAGGGCACTGCTGCTGGCTCCCAGCGCTTCAGCTCGGCCCCCACAGCCAGCCCTGCCCAGGGGAGCACCTGCCTTCCAACCCCGTGGCCTCAGGAACAAGGATGTGGGATGTTCACTCCTCACACTCCATCTCTCCGGCACCCTTCGCTCCTCGGGGGGCGGGGGGCAGGCAGAGCGGCTTTTACTCGCATTAACAGGGAAGTGGAAATGGCAAGAGTATGTCTGGTTTTTTCCCCTTGGCAGGTTTCGGCTCCCACATCCGCCACAAGGAGATGTCAGATTCATTCTCACTCTGTTTTCTGGGGAGAACCTTCTAACTCACTGGGGACATTTTCTTGACCCCCACTAAGCTGTTTCAACTTCACAGAACACACAACCAACAACCACAAAAGTGATGGTTTCTTTTTTTAAAAAACTGTAATAAGATGTCAAACTTTATTGTAAACCACTTTACAATGTTAAGTACATCGTCTTCTCTTTCATTTCAAAAAGGTGTTTCTGTGAATCGTAACACCACAGATTTAACCACCCGTGCTGGGAGGGCAGTGGAAGTCGGTCATGGTTTGCTCGTGTAGGTCTGACTTCTAATAAACCGCATGAAAAGAGAAATCAAATTAAACCAACCCACCCACCCACTCAGGAGCTCAAGGTCCCTCCCCAAGAGCAAAGCTCTTCAGAGCTGCCAACGTTTCACAGGGTAAAACACAGAGCTCTCCACTCCTAGTTGGAAATGTGTGAAACTTCTAAAGGCCAACCCTGCCCCCTACAAGGTGGCTGCTCTGGCTGACAAGCCGCCTGCATTTGCTTGGCTGCAAAAAGGCCAGTGAGTTGCAGTCTGGAGGGCACAGTGAGCTGCTGACAGCTGCTGCTCCCTCCAGGCTCCTGGGGCAGCCTTCAGACGGGGACTCTGGGCTACAGCCTCCAGGCCCACACTGAAGAGGGGAAGAAACAACCTGAATTTGAGCCTTTATATATTTTCCCTTTAAAGGCATGACAGGTCAACATTAATCCATGACTCCTTGTTGTCAGGAAGAGGCACAGATTAAAGCTTGAGGCAGGAGGCCACCAGTGTGCCCGAAGGCTAATTGACGGGCCTTCACGTGGCAGGTCTTTGGGCTGAGCAGACCAAGAAGCCACTGCCTGGGGTCTCACCAACATCCCTCCTTGCCATTGTCAACATCCCACTGTCAGCGAAAGGAAAAATGGGCAACAGCGATCTCTTCCATTCGGATATGACAGTTCTACCTCATCGGGTTATTTCTATCAGTTACAAGAAACTTGTTCATGGCCTTGACTTACAAGTTTCCATTATGGGTGGCTTGGCTGAGGTCCAGATTTGGACAAAGCAGACGGATGGCGCACAACACCCAGTTGGTGTTCCATGGTTTCTCAAGCACAATGATGCTTGCCATGTGGCAGGTGAAGAGCTGCACCTCATAAGGCACCTTGGAGCAGGTGGTGAGGAAGCTTATCCTAGGGGTAAGGCCAAACACATCAGGCCACGCCATTTAGGCCCGCACGCTGACAAGGCCCTGTACGATCAGACTCCCTGTTAGACGTCCATGTCCTAGTTAGCCAGCTACACAACTGAGGCTCAGAGACTAAAGCCCTTTCAAAATCAGGATACAGGGAGAAACCACTGCTCGCTCGCTACCTCTTTGTCCCCCAAACCCACTGCCCAGCAGGCGCTGGGATGAGCCTTGAGATGAGCAGATCATCTGGGGTCTGTATAACCCACAGTTTCCATCCTTCACACCTGTGGCTTCCCCAACCTCATCCTTGGTTTGGAAACATGAGGAGCTCAAGACTGAAAGTGAAGCTCAGATTCTGGGTTCAGGGAGGTGAAGGAAACAGCTGCGGCCACAGGTTATTCAAACCAAGACAAAACAGGAGGAGAGAGTAAGGCAAGTCAGCGATGCCTGCCACCTACCAGGACCGATGTCAGTCCTGGTCTTCCCAGTGGGGAGCCCCCCACTAACACAGCTGAGAGTGGGAGGGGGGAGGAGCATAAAATGAGGGCAAAGCTAAGGGAGAGTGGAGATGGGCTCCAATCTCACCCTGCTCTCCTCTCCAGCTGCAGGTGCCCACCGTAATAGAGTCGCCGCCCACTGCAATTCAGGTCCCAGCTCCTCTGACCCTCTGGATTCCTACAGGACAACAGGCTGAGAAGGCCTCCGGAAGGCCTGTCCCTCCATGACCCACACGGGTGAGACCGTGGGAGGCAGAGGACAGGCCCAGGATGCCTGGTTTAACAGCGTGGCTCACATGCCACAATTCAGACCCAATCTGTTTGAGTGACACGTTTTTATGTAGGTTTTTAGGTAGGAACCTAAAAAGAAGGTTCTGGGTGGTGTGGCCTCCCTGAACTGATCTCACTTCCAACTCGCACCTTAGCCATGCGGTTCTCTATTCCTAAACTTCCATGACTGCCTCTGGGCTGGGACAAAACACTGGGCTGCTGCTCCCACAGCAGGGCAAGTGCCTGGGTCAGCCCATTCCACTGCTGGGCAGCAGACTCCCAAAGCCACGGGGCCTATGCCCATGCTGGGGAGTGGGGGCCACAAGCTTTGAAGCACCTTGTCCTGCCTGTGGACGCAGAGAGCAAGCTCGCTCACCTCCACCCGCTGCTCTGGAGGATGCGAAAAACAGGATCACTTGGTCAGACAGGCGTTCTCTAGAAGACGAGTCGACAACACTAAGCTGACAGGCAAGGCGTAGCCTGAGAGGAAGTTCCCAGAGCTGGGTCCAGAGCCTGGTTCTGAAGGCTGCACCATGGGAGGCGGGGAGGCCAAGACTGTGTTTTAAACTTCAGATCTGGAGGCTCTGAAGAGAAGCAGGGAACAAACAGGAGTGGCCTCGGAGTCTCAATTTCTCTGGACACAAAATCCTCTTAACGCTCCTTTTTCCAGCATGTTTCAGTAAGACCTCTATCTAACCTGCCGGCAGAAGTGCCAAGGAACTGGTGGGCCCTGGGCAGAGCCCTTCCTATTCCACCCTCACAGGGCCCTGGATCCACATTTGGACCGGCCACCTCCTGCTCAGGCTTGACCTTTGCAGAACCACCGGGTTTGTTGATTTCAGATGAGGGCCCACCTCCCTTCCTACCGGAATCATTACCTCATCTGATCGTAGATTACCTAACAATATTCCAAATAAAAAATTCCCGACTTTTTCCTCCCACCAGTTCACAACCCATGAAAGGCAAACAAACCCATTTCTTTGGGGATTAAAAAGAGTTTTTAAATACAATAGTATGAAAATATAACTTAAAAATATAAAAGTTAACAGTATACGGAAGACTTAAAAATCTATGTTTTGCCCATGAGTCCCATAGGAAATAAACATATACTCAAAAAACATTAACACTGTGACAGCTCATAAAACCAGCTATAGAAATCAATAGTTACAAAAGCCATTTCGAGTAAGAAAGCGTTGCGGTTCCAACCTGGTCAATGTGTAACTTTTAGCCCCCAAACGTGTTACGTCTTCACATTCCCCCGAGCCTTGGCAAAAGGCTCCACCCACGGTCTGTGTGCACGTGAGTTCTCATCCTCGAGGCCGCCTGGCCAGACGCAGGACAGGGCTTCTGGGTCCCTCACAACACCGCTTGGGACGACAACGCACAAACAAAACGCCTCGCTTGCATATTTGGTCAGTGTTTGTAGTGCAACTGAGTGGGGACCTCCAGCTGCCACGCCGGGCCAGCGGCCTCCCTCCCTCGGGTCACAGTAGTCTAGGAGTGGGCAGAGACCGTGGGAGGAGTGGAGGTAGAAGAGGGGCAGAGAGAGGAGGGGAGGGAAGACGCAGCGGAGCGACCCTCGGCCAACCAGGGGCTGGCCGGGCCCCGACCCGACCCCAGCTCGAGGATGTGTCATACAGGCAGCCCGAAGCGGTGCTTCTTTTTCTTCGCGGGCTTCAGGGGGGTCAGTCTCCGGAGGTCCTCCTCCACATCGGACTCCTCCATCTCGTCATCGGCCGAGATCAGGATCTGAGTGGTGGAGAGGCGTGGCCCTGAGTCACTGCCTGCAGTGCCCTCTTCACCTACCCACCCTGGACCCCAGCACAGAATGCCAGCCTGTCTAGGAGGCCTCAAGTGTCGGGTTTCTTTAGGAGAGGGTGATGGGGAGGCCCTCTTTACAGAGTGAGACAAGCTGGCCCACCCCAGACTTTTTTTTTACACCACGTGTATCCACGGGCTACTGATACCAGTGCTGAGTCGATACACCTCCCCTCTGCTCCCGCTTCTCCATCCAACCTCCGGCTGCGACCGAACCCCCGTCAGAGCAAACTTAGCCTACGGGCATCCTGGCAAAAAAGCCCAGTCTTCACACATGGAGTCCTAGGTCCTTGAAATTGGTTCAAATACAGCAAGAGCAGACTGAAAAGCCCCGTTCTGAAAGGAAAACACCTGTGGGGCACAACATAAAGCAGGGAGATTTCAGAGTGTCTGCTCTGAGCCAACCTGGTAAACTTCTGAAGACAAACAGAAGACCTCCGCTCTTCTGAGCCCCCAGAACGATGCAGCCACGCAGCTAGGGCATCCAGGGCAGACACTCATTCACTGCCCACCTGCCTGTCTCCACAGACCTCAGAGCACCAGGGAAGGACTGGCACAGTCCAGGTCAGGACGGAGAGGCCCGAAGCGCACCTGTGCAAGGGGAGCTCATTCTCCTCCTGGGCAGGGCGGTCTCACCACCCCTCCCTGCAGGGCTTCCTGCCTCCAGTCTTGGTCCCCTGATTGAACACTCTGGCTCCCTACCTGCCGCACAAGCACATTCCCATTCCTCACCCTGGATCACAAAGCACCTTGCCCAGCTAGCTCAAACCTTTGCCTGTACCTACTTCTTGTCATTCTGTCCTGCCCTCCGGAATATATGCTACTCTGGCCACAGTGAATTTCACATTAGTACCCAAATGCCAAACCACATGACCACAACTGCTCAGGAGCAGCTGCTTCTGCCTGAAACACTGTGTGTCATTCACCTAATGTTCACTGCGCTCTTACAACCCCACAGGCCTCATGCCAGATTCTAGGGACACCTAGAGAAGAGACGGGCTTCCCCTCTGTCCTCCATCTAGTCAGCTTTCAAAGCTCCCTCCAGGACGCCCCCAAGAACTAAACCAACTGTTCCAAGTCCTCACAGAGCTTTGTCAACGCCTCAATCTCAGAACTTATTGCAGAGTGCTACGATGGCCTGTGCAGGCTGTCACCTTCCTTGTCCACAAGTCTGAAGGCCTCAGCCATTTCTGTAGCCCCCATCCCACAGCGCAGTGCAGGTGCAAAGTGAGTACTGTGGGCTGCCTAGGACACACAACCTTGCCTCCAGGCTCCTATTTATGACCACCAATCTCCCTGAAGTCCAAACATGTGAACTCAGGAAACTTGAAAATACGGGGAGGTAAGGTTCTCCCTGGGAGGTCTGGCTATTCCTACAGAAGCTTCTTGGTGGCTTAGCCAACACTTCTCTTGTTCTTTGGCGACAGGCAGGGATTCAAACGCCTTGATGCTTAAAGGTCAATGACCAGGCCCACACGTCCTTCACAGCTTCCCTGGAACAAGGCAGCTCCTCCCTTTCCTGTCTTTCTCCACTGACAAAGAGGGGCTACTGGAGGCGAGCCACCCACAACAGATGCTCCAGCTCCCGGCCCTAGGAAGGCCCACAGGATAGCAGGAATGGGTCCAGGCTGGATGGGAGCTGTCAGCCTCCTCTCCCTCCCGCTGGCTGGTGCTGTGACTCAGCACTCAAGAGAAGGACAGATGCAAACATGAGACCAGACCCCTCCTGGGTCAGCGGCACGAGGGCTCGGCCCTACCTCAGACTCCGACTCCTCATGGGACGCGGCCCTTCGGTAGCGGACCTTGCTGCCGTTCCTCGAGTCCTGGTTGGCTCCCCTTTCTTCTAGTTTAGCTTTCGTCCTTCCCTTTCTCATGAGGAAATTGTCCACTACCCAAAACATCAGAGCCTGGGGGAAGGAAAGTGCAGGTTACTCCGGGATAAGCCATTTGTGAAACCAAGCTGAGCAGCTCCACACCCATCCTTCTCACCCCTGCTCCAGATCACAGCATCGAGAACCAGGGAAAGGAAAACATCATCCAGGCCCCCTGCTCTCTTTCTCAGCAGTCTACGAAGAGATTCCCAATCTCTATGTCCCTTCTTCTGTTTCACCCCAAGGGGTTCTGTGGTGGTGACTGATGGGGACAGCCTGCCCCGGGTGCTGCAGCAGTTGGCAGAGCGGGGCCTGAACCAAGGTCTCCGGACTCCTAGTGGGGGCTCCTCCCCTGGGCCGAGCAGTTGGCCAGCACACCTGCCACATCTGTCATCCCCAGGTTCCTTTACCGTTTTCTTATTTCTTAATTTCTAGCCAGAGTGCTCATGAGTTCCTCTTGGAGCCCTGCGGTCAGGAATAAACGACGGGGATGAATTCCTGATGATCTTAATCTAGAAGCTGCTGTTACACACGGGGCAGGGAAGGCAAGACAAAGATCCCAGAACCCTTCATTTTGCACAGAGGCCCCGGAGCAGGGATGTGCATGTTGAGGAAGCAATCCTGCTATTTTCAGGTCCGGGGTGGGGATGGGAGGTGGAAAATGCTTGCATGGAGGGACCCGAGGGCTATAAGGTGTTTTCTCCATCAGACTCAGAATTCTGACAGACACGGGAAGACAGGGGGCAAACAGGGTAAAAAATGCAACAAGGCACTGACATTGACAAAGAAGGGGACAATCAGCATGACGATGGCCAGCTTCAGGTCTGGGTTTTCAATGGGATTCAACAGGGCCACCTGTAAAGAGAAGTAGACTCAGTGAGGGTGGGGGAGACCCCAGAGGAAGTTCGGGGTGGGGGTGGGGGAGTGGGGGGGGTGATGCGGTACTGGAAATCACCCACGAGGCCTTGCGAGGGGGCTTACCTTAGACACTCCCCCCAGAGCCCTGACGAGAACAGCACCTCACATCCAGGGCCGCACAGTCCCCAGACCTGACTGCTAACAAGGGACTGACGCCCTTGGAGACCACTGGGAGCAGTTAGTGCTTGAGAGGCGAAACGACGCAGGGATGGGGGACAGGGGTGGGGCGGGAAGCACTTTACGAAGCAGGCACGGGGTGAGGCTGGAGAGTGTGAGGAGAGGAGGAGGTTGGTGGGCGCTCATCACAGCTACTAGCAATGAGGCGCCGACCACTTTCTAACAGAAACCCTGCACCCCAACCACCTCCTCAAGGGCAACAGCTCCCAAAAGCCTTGGTTTATTTTCTTAAAAAAATAAATCTCAGCCACAAATAAAACCAAAGCAGGCCAAGATCTGAGTTACTTGTCCCCAAAGTCTCTTTGGCTGGTTTCCTGTGGGCAGTGGATGCTTAACTGCACAGCCCTGGGGCCAGAGGGCAGGGTTAGGAACCATGGGAACCTGTGACCAGCCACACTGCCTGTGGCACCAAAAGGCTCGGTTAAACCACTGGCCAAGAGAGGTGTATGAGGAAGCACCTGCAAATGTAGAGCACACCCGCTGACAACACTTACAGTTAACCGACCACCGTAAGCAAGCCCAGGGTGGGGACTGTATTTTCATGGGCTTTATATGTTCCAAGGCTTAAAATAGAGCAGACGTGTATGGCCGAAGTGGAAGGATGCTACTTAAAAAACTGACAAGTTACTGCTCTTGATAGGTAGCCAGGAGCTGCCCCATCAAAACCAGTCCAGGGGCATTCATGGAGTTAAAAAAACAACAACAACAAGCAATTTGGTTTCCCAATAGGGCTGGGGTGGGGGAGTACTGTCTTGCTTAGCGTCTCGAGGAGCTGGTAAAGAACGGAACAAGAGGCAAACCTTCTTCCACTGAAGTATGAGGAGGACAATGAAGACGACAGATTTTTCAAAAATCATGATCACGATGTAAAGGGCACACTGTCCAACCCAGGCTCCGCACTGCAGAGGGTCTCCTGCAGGGAGAGCGGGCTTGGTCACACGGGGCGCAGACACCAATGCCCCGCCCCCCCACTGCCCACAGCTCCTGTGAGCCCTCACACCCCACCCCACCCCAGAGCCCCTGAATGAGCCCTCCAGAGCGCCAAGAATCAGCTCGGCCGAACAAACAAATGTAGGTGTCTTAAACAAAATCAGAGAATTCCTAATTTGGAGATACCAAAGTGGCCTTTCTTTCAAGACAGCCCAAGATATAATTACAAAGCACTAAAGTTAGTAAGTGCCCATTGCTGGAGCTCAGAAAAGCTGGCTCTTTTTGTCCACTGGCAGCAGAGGCTGTGTTAAGCAAGACTGCTATTATTATCCGTTGTTGATTTTTCCAGTGGCTGTAGTGCTACCCATCTTTCCCCCGTCCATGAGCGGGCTGAGGGTTTGAATCATGAAGGCAGCAAATGACCTCTCTGTTTGTCTCCTACCCCCGGCCCACTCTCCCGGCCATTCCTGTTGCCCTCAGCCCTGAAAGCAGAAACCTGACTCTGGGGAAATTCAGATTCTGTCTAGGGGGGCACCCCAGAACACCTTGGGCTGGGGACATGGAAGAAAAGAGAGGAACCTCCAAGGTGAGGAGGGGCTGTGACAAAGGTCCGTCTGTGATCCCATTGGTCACTGTGCTTGAGAAACAGCACAGGAATCACAGGAATACAACAGTCTGCACTGGGGGACACTCAGTGCCTCCAGAAAGTTTCAAAAGGGACTTGATGAAGGGTGGAGGACCCCTCCAGGGAACATCCTACATCCTCAGTGACAGGCAGAACCCATGGGATGGGTGAGTCCCTGGGGAGCCACAAACGCCTCCAGAGTGGGAGACCCAGGGGAGAGTGGGGGGTGGGGGGACGCCGCCAGGGGCCACTCTGGAAGCCCTGCCGGAGCTATGTGACCACGTTGGCCCGGAGGGGGCTAGAGAGTAACACTGCAGGGGAGACAAAGGCCCCAATCCAGGCTGTGAGGAGAATCTGGCCTCCAGAGGAACATCCGGCTTCTCATTTGATTCTGCAGTTTCTGCAGCAATCCCTGTCCAGCATGGGTGCCGAAGGCCCGCAGCCTTGCCAGCTGTATGTGGTGGAAACCCAGTGGACACCTTCCGGCAGCTGTAATGGACACAACCCCAGGCCATTCCCTTTTCTGGAAAACCTCTGGAGAAGTGCACAGAAAACATGCAGAAAGACGTCACTGCCTCTTCTGCGGTGTCCTATTTACTTTCACATTTGAGCCAAAAAGCCACTTCAGAAGTGCAATCTCTCCTAACCAGATTTTTTTTTTTTTCTTCTTTTCTCTGGTACACGGGCCTCCCACCGCTGCGGCCTCTCCCGTTGCGGAGCACAGGCTCCGGACGCGCAGGCTCAGCGGCCATGGCTCACGGGCCCAGCCGCTCCGCGGCATGCGGGATCCTCCCGGACCGGGGCACGAACCCGCATCCCCTGCATCGGCAGGCGGACTCCCAACCACTGCGCCACCAGGGAAGCCCTCCTAACCAGATTTTTAATGGAGTTTTGTAATCCTTCCAGTAAACTACCTGACGTTATTGAGGAAAGTCCTCAAAAACAGCAGCTGAAAATACTTGTTAAAAACTGTTTAAGTGAAACGGGGGACAGTCAGAAGCACTTGGTAGGATGGGGACTGAATCCCAATCTAGTCTGAATTGGGACTAGTGTGTTTAAAAGTCAACACAACGAGTTAACATTTAATATCAAAAGAAAATATACTTGCTCAGAGCATGCTCACTCCATTTGCTCCAAGTTTTAAGTGGCCGACAGAAAAAGAAGATGCTTTTCCTTCTCAGGGGGCCTCACACTGCCTCCTGAATTCCACTGCTCTGAGTTTCAGAGCCACAACTTAGAGGTAGCTGCCTCTGTTTTTCACGTAGATGCTTGAGTAAGAAAGTCTAAAAACATGGTGAGGACTTCCCTGGGGGCACAGTGGTTAAGAATCTGCCTGCCAATGCAGGGGACACGGATTCGAGCCCTGGTCCAGGAAGATCCTATAGGCCATGGAGCAACTAAGCCCATGCACCACAACTACTGAGCCTGTGCTCTAGAGCCTGCAAGCCACAACTACTGAGCCTGTGCGCCACAACTACTGAAGCCCACGTGCCTAGAACCCATGCTCCGCAACAAGAGAAGCCTCCACAACAAGAAGCCCGTGCACCACAACGAAGAGTAGCCCCCACTCGCCGCAACTAGAGAAAGCCCGTGCACAGCAACGAAGACCCATCACAGTCAAAAATAAATAAATAAATAAACAAACAGATAAATAAATACATGGTGGAAAAAAAAAAAGTAAAAAGTCACATGTGACCCCACTCTCACACACCGTTTCCTCCAAACATCCAGCCCTCGTAGCCACAGCTGGAGTGAGTGCACATGCGCTGGTTTTTCTGATTTGTTTCATTTGAGAGTCTGTCCACAGCCTCGTCTTTTAAGGACAGACAAGCCAGGCATTCTCGTGTGCTCTGCTTTTTACCACACTGGACACACTGAGGTGCGTGGGCGTTTTGTTTTTGTTGGATTCTTTCCTCAGGATAAATCACAGGGATGGATGGGACCAAAAGGACGGAACACGTCTGTATCTAGAGAGGCCTCTGGAGGGAGCACAAGGACAGGGGCGGGCAGCAAAGCCCACACACCACTGGTGCCCAAAGGACAGAGACCTCGTTTTCAGGGCTTCTGCCTAAGGAAGAGCAGCCTGGTCTTCAGACTGCAGACACCACGTCCTCCCTGGACCCTGTCTCGCCCCTCAGGGCTGTGTGGTCTATTCCCCGCGGACCATGTTCTTGTTAGCAAGTCCACCTTCTCTTCTAGGGACCATGGCAACAGCTAGAAAACAAGCCCCTTTTCTTCTCTCACCTGAGAAGAGAGCTCTGTGGCCTACCTGGAACTACTGCCTCAAGTGGATGGGCCGGTGACAGGTGCAATAGGTAGAAGAGTGTCCACAACCTAACCCCCAGAACCCGTGACTATGGAGCTACCGTGGCAGAGGCTCAAGGCTGCAAGTGGATTAAGGCTGCTGATCAGCTGACTAAGAGAAAGCATCCTGGCCTATCCAGGTGGGCCCAATGTAATCACAAGGGCACTTTAGAGTGGAAGGAGGTGGGGGAAGGTCAGAGTGATATGATATGAGAGGAACTCAACCTGCATCTGCTGGCCCTGAAAATGGAGGAAGGGGTCATGAGCCAAGGAATGTAGGTAGCCTCCAGAATGTGGAAAAGACAAGAAAACCGATTCTCCCCTTAGAGACTCCAGAAGGAACCGGTCCTGCTGACACCCTGGTTTTAGTCCATGAGACCCATGTCGGACTTCTGAACTACAGACAGTAAGATAATAAATTTGTGTTGTTTTAAGCCACTAGTTTTGTGGTAATTTGTTACAGCTGCAAGAAGAAAACAATAGAAATTGACAGAAATAGAAACCAGGTAACTGACATCCACTATCCTTCCTCAGCCTGGGGAGGGAGGACCCAGATGGTCCTCGATAAAGGGCAGCTTCACGTGGAAACACCCTGGCTTGAAGACTCTGGTTCCCAAAGGCAGGGGTGGGATGACTCAAGGGCAGGGGCTGAGGCAGGCTAAGTGGGTGGAGGAGGGTGGCATGGAAACAAGAGGTTTAAACAACCACTGCCTTCTTCCTTTCAATCTCTCTTAAGGATGCAAACAAAACACGCTGGGAATAGGTGGTACCATAATGTCCAGCGTATCAGGACCAGACTTGGCCTCCACTCCCAGGTCACTGAGCGGCATGACTGGCTATGAGTGGCTCTTTCGTAGCACTGCTCAGCTACAGTTGAGTCGAGAGCCCTGCCTTCCAGAAGGGATCTTAACAGCAAAGAAGAAGCTATGAGCACTGCTCTTGGAGATGGTGGGAGGATTGCATATCTCAGTGTAGTAGCCAAGAGGCCCTCCAAGCTGTGCACTGTCTGGGTGAGCTTCCTGTGTCACTCAACCCCTGTGGATGCCTATCCTATAAATGAGGATGATGTTGCTTTGGTCCATGTGTGCTGTGGTCCATTTCCATCCTCCAAGTTGAGGAGTCAATGACTTGGAGCTTCTCTGCAGCCTTCCCTGGAGACACAGGGGCACACGCTGTGTATCGGACACTATCTTAAGTCAGTGACTCACCAGGCATCAAGTAACAAGGCTAAGAAAAGCCCTCCCCTGAGCTCATCTCCCGTCAATGGAGACAAACAATTACTTAAGATTTCTAGAAATACCCAAGGCACTCACAGCCAGCTCCACGAACCAGCTCCCCTTTTAAATGTCAGTCCCTTGTGAGTCTTCAGCCATGTAGGAGTGAGCGGCCACAGCCATGAGCTCTTTGGGAGGTGGGATCCAGAATCCCACGGTTGTTCCATTACAGAATCCCTCCTTCTTGTCCCACGTGCCCCTCTCATGGCAAAGACTCCACTGATGTTGTTCCCATGAATGGGAGCTCCTGGCTCCAGACAGCAAAGCCTGTTGTGAAGGTGGGAGACAGCTAAATCCCCAGAGCGGGGCAAGGCCCAAAGAAACCCCTCTCACCAGCAGCCCCGTTGAGGGCACATCCAGCTGCTTCTCTGGGGGTACCAAGTAAAAGGCACTGAATTTGTGCCCGGAGCCAGCATGAAGGCAGCTTCCTGCCCAGGCTGTATCCCATGGGGTATGACAAGATGGAGTGGGTCAAAGCTGGGCCAGCACCCCTAGGTCACCTGTTTCAAGCTGTGTCTCTGCGAGTTGAGGATTCATCTGGTGTCCCTGGTGACCGTACATGCCAGATGCTGGGGTGGGGGCAGCCCACGGTCAGCAAGGTGACTTGGCCCCGGGGTGGGGGGATGGACACTCCAGTCCTGACCTGGTGAGCCCCAGTAGTGGAATGGCCCAGTGACAGGACAAGCACAGACATGCAGTTGGGAGTTTGGCAACTCCCAAACTGAGAGCCGCCTCCCATCTCTCTAGCGAGGTGGGCAGGTGGTATGAGCCTGGTGGGAAGTGTGGCAGAGTGAGGTGGCCTTACAGCCCTGCAGGTGAGGGCTGTGCCCCTCCCTGCCTCTAGGGTGTCTCCTGTCTCCTAGGAGCCTAGGCAGCGAAGCAGGCACCCACCTGCCTCGGGCATGTGGCAGGAGGTTGGAGCTCAGGCTCTAGAACAAGCCTCTCCACCACACAGAGGACACAGCCACCAGCTCTTGAACCTTCTCCGAACCCACTGGCCTGGAGGGCTGTACGGGGCAAGGAGCAGAGCCCCCTCCAGGAAGCCCCCTCCACAGCCCTGTCTAGCACCCGTGGTACGTTACCATATTCGCCAAAACGCAGGGACTCCCACTGCTGCCACTCCACCAAGACGCTGACGGCGCGCACGCCCATGTAGATGAGCAGCATGCCCACGGTGGCGTCCAGGAGGAAGTTGATGAGGTACCTGTGAGGAGAGGGCACAGTGGCACCATCAGGAAACACCACCCAGGGAGCTGGGCCCACGTGCTTCCAGGGCCAAGGTCAAGGCTGGGGACCCAGCACTGTTTGGTCCTGTTCTGGGAGGTGGGAGCCTCCAGTGTGCCTGTGCAAGAGGCTGCAGGGCTCACCTCCGGGAGCCCAGGAAGGCCTCATGCCCCGGGACAGTGCACCGCTCAAAGTGGGTGGAGGAGCGAGCAAGAAAGTCGAAAGCCCTCAAGTGTTCCTGCCAAATGAAGACTGGGACAGAGTGCCCGGAAGCAGCCAAGGAAGCCGGTAGCAAAACAGAACTTAATCGATAAAAATAATTTGTGCCCTAACTGTTCACTCCCTGGAGGCCCAGCCCTCCCAAGGCCCCGAGACAGTGCTGCTGCAGCAGAGCAGTTCAGGAAATGGCCCCCGGGGTTTCCTAGACCAAAGAGGGCAGGGCCACGTGGCCCCTGCTCACCCCTGTGCTTCAGAGCCTGCCATGGAAGCAAGCACGAGTAAGTATTTCTAAAGAGAGAGCTTAACCCCCCATGGAAAAGGCAAGATGATGGAGGAAGGAGAGGAGGGTCAGAGGAGCATGCCCACCCTGACCTCTCGTTCTTGTGGGGTCTGTTTTCATCTGTCCGACACACACTCCTTCCCTCACCAAGGAAAGGCCCCTGGCTCACTGGCCTTCCCTCGAGGGCCCTGAACACAGGCTGCAGCTCTCCAGACAAAGCAGGAGACAAGCAGTCACGGGGTCAGGTGCTAGCCCTCTAGATGCCACAAGGCTAGGAAACCCCCCTAGGGAAGCTCTGGATACCACAGAACAACTGCGGCACTGCTGAGTTGCTCAGGCTTGAGACGTTTTATGCAGGCCCATGGTCCCAACCCCAAGGCCCAGCCTCAGCGGCCTCAGTGACATGCACAGCACTCTGAAACCTGAGGGAGCATGTGCTGAAGGGGGAAGGGGGCGGCTGCGTGTGCCCTGGAGTGGTGAGAAAACCAGAGGGAGGGGACGGCCTTTTCTTCCTGCCTGCCCTTCCTCTTTAAAATCACAAGGGGTCACTCTCAGACCACAGACCAGAGAAGGCATAGCGACTGCTTCCCAGGCAGTTTCTCCAAGTTCACAGCTGAGCTCTGGCCCTAGGCTAAAGCTGCTCTCAGATGCTTAAACTGCATTGGTTTCAAGTGGTTCTGACATCTGGGACCCATCCTGAAATTATCAAGAGAACCTGATACACATGCATGCATTAGTTCATTCATCCCTCACCAAACATTGATTTGAGTTTACTGTGTCCCAGGCCTTAGGAATAAAGAAAGAAAGCTCTAGACTCTATATTCAACACAGGTGAGACCGGCAGCCAACAGGGTATCCTGTGGGTCCCGGAGCCAGACTGGCTGGGTTCAAATCCCCGCTCCATCACTCTTGAGCTGTGTGAACTCAATTAAGTTATATAAATCTCTCTGTGCCTCAGTTCTCTAACTGTAAATGAGGATAATCCAAGTATCTATATTGCAGGGCTGTTACGAGGATCAAACGAGTCAACATACGTGAACAGTGCCTGCCACGTATCAAGTGCTACACAAATGTGCTGTTAGAATCATAGCCCCTCGGATGTCACAAAAGCCAAACTCCCACCCAGAGCAGTATCCCCAGCACGGGGCACCCCTGCAGCCACAGGAAGTTGTTCACCCTCCTCTGTTTGTACATTTCTCCTCTCCCTGAACTGACTGGCTTCCCTTCTAGGTCTGTAGAGTACCAAGATGCTCCAGGTCCAGCCCAACCCTTTCCCCATTTGAAAAAAGTCACAGGGCTATTCACGGATGATGGGGCTGGAATGGAACCTGCTGCAGCACTTGCTCTTCCACAGGCCAGGACCTCTCCACTCTGTGGGGCAAGGCCTGCTCTGCCTGCCTAGTCTCCCCTCAACAGCTCTTCAACCGACTGCTGGAGCTCACGTGTCTTTCCTATGTTTTAATGACAATATCCTTTGATTGAGCTATTAACATCTTCATTGGCAAGTGTCTCTATGACTTCCAACGTTGCATGTACTCATCATCTCATGAAATCTTCATGGTGATCCTGGGGATCTGGATGAGGAAACAGAGGCTCAGGGAAGTTGAGCTGCCTTCCTGCTGATTGGCCTCCCATTCAAGGGCTCTTTTCACCACACCTAACTCCATTTTGGGCCTTTTCTCCTCTGGCTAAGCACTCGACATCTGTCAGCAGTCCCTCCTCCATCCCAGCTGTGATTCAGTTTGTCAAAGTCCACCAGTGACCAAGGCGGCACCAGGAGACAGGGTTCCTCACCCCAGTGCCTCCAGGGTGAGCAGCTGGCTCTCAGCATATCCCGGCCAACCAAGAAACTCCACCAGAGGATGACACAAGCTTGCTGCTGGGCTCAAGGGTTAGAAGGACAAGGCCCTTTACTAACCAACTCCCCTATGGGAGGATCGCCCTTCCGGTCCCCTGCTGTGGGACTACACCCTAACAGATTACAACCTATCCAGGTCTTAAGGTAAAAAACCCTGGGGAGGGAAGACTTTACAACCTCCTTCTGAATCGGGACCTGAACTAAATCTCAAAACTACACACTGTCACCAAACAAGAGAAGCTTAAAGGAATCTTCCAGTCCAAATGGTCTTAAATATACACTGAACCTCTTGGCAAGGGACTCACCAGCCCTCCACCCCACCCTCCCTCAGAGGCACGGCAGGGCTGGGGGGCATTCCAGGCAGAGGGCAGTGCGAGCAAAGGCAGAGAAGCAGGAGACAGCCGGTGGGGTTGAGGGCCACCGGGAGCAGCCCAGCATGGCTGGAGCACTAAGTCTGAGTGAGGAGGGCAGCAGATGGAGCCAGGATAGGGAAGGGGAGCAGCCTCTTCCACTCCATCTGCTGAGTGGCACTGTTCGGGTGCTGTCCGCAAGGAGGACAGGCATCGTGGCCCAACTGGGGTTTCAGGCAGACAGCTTTGGGGGCTGTGTGGAAGGCACACTGACTGCACTGACAAGGCAGAACCACCCATGGTCTTCAGGTCAAAGAGGTCAATGATGGTCAACAAATGGTCAACAATGGCTTTGACCCTGAATGGCTGACACCACAGAGAAGCCCCTATGTGTACTGCTCCAGCACAGACACTCCTTCGGGGCATTATGCTGCTTTGCCAGGGGCTGCTTGGAAACTGGGAGACATAAGGGCACTAGAAGGCCAAGGGACAGAACTGAGGTTGATTAGCAGAAAGCCAGAGCACAGGGCAACTGTCACTGGGCAAAACCTTAACACCCAGCACGCACACAACAATCTCTCAGATGAGCACAGAGACGAAGGGGAGTTGCCCCCTCCCCAAGCTAGAGGGAACATGACTGGCAGCAGAAAGCAAGGCATGGAGGGGCAGGTGATGTTTGCACTCAAATATGGGCCACTTACAGTGAACAAGGGTCCTCTTCAGTGAGATCTGCTAGGTATACATTTGCAAAGTGGATGAACAGCATTCCTATGGCTTGTTTGGAAGTGTCTAAAAACCTGTACAAAATAGAATCAGCACTTGTTATCACTCTGACAGGAGGGTAATAACCAATTTGGGGAAAATGATAAGTCTGAAACAGGAAAAAAAGAAAAAAGCCACTGGGGAGACCCCAAACTTCCAGTTACTCGTCACCTCTTCCTGGGGCATTGGGACTAACTCAGGCTTGGCGTTTCAGCCCCCTTTCAAAACCGTAACACTGCATCCCTGAAAGGCCACTGATTAATAACACAGATTTAAACACACGAAACACATTTAAAATGTGTTTTCACTTTTTCTTTTTCTTTTTTCTTTTTTTTTTTGTGGTACGCGGGCCTCTCACTGTTGTGGCCTCTCCTGTTGCAGAGCACAGGCTCCGGACGCGCAGGCTCAGCGGCCATGGCTCACGGGCCCAGCCACTCTGCGGCATGTGGGATCTTCCCGGACTGGGGCACGAACCCGTGTCCCCTGCATCGGCAGGCGGACTCAACTACTGTGCCACCAGGGAAGCCCTCACTTTTTCATTTTTGTTACTTCAAAACAAAATGCTTGAACACAGCTTTGGATGGGGTCTGAGGTGCCTCTACTTTAAAGAGCTCCCAACCGACTTCACACACAAGCTGAATGATGTGCAAGCTTAACGAGACTTGCACTCATCCAGCACTGCCTCTGGAACCCTAAACAACCTTCAGCTGCTGCCGCTTAAACAACGGGCTCGTTTGGGGCAGACAAACTTTTCTGTAAAGGGTCTGAGAGTACATGTTTTAGGCTGCGGGCCATCGTCCTCTGTAGCAACGACGCACTCTGCTGCTGCACTGTAAGAGCAGCCAGTCACTAGCAACCCACTGACACTTTATTTATGGAGACAGACAGCAGTCAGATTGGGCCTGCGGGCTATAGCTTGCCAACCCTTGGACTAGAGGACAGAAGTTTCAGAAAAGAAAAAACAAAGTTGGTAGTCTTTGGGACACGTGGCAGGAGCACTGTGGAGATAATGTGGGCCCTCAGTTTCTCCTCAGCCATGAACACCTGGGGACCACTCACAGTCTGTGGTCGAGGAACCTTTGGATTGTGGTCACCTCTCTTGGCCTCCCAGGCTGGGCATTCAGAATTGGGCCAGGCCACTGACAGGGGTGATAAAGGGGCACACAGGCATGGGTCTCAGGGCTGGAACAGACCTTAGAGATTATACAGACCAAACCTGCAACTGAGGCTTGAAAATCATTTCCTAAAATCAGGGCAAAGTAGGAGCTGCCAAAGGGGATTGTGTGTAAAACCCAACTCCACATTCCCCCAGGCCCCCCCACCTAAGCTAGATACCCAGACTTGAGAGAAACCGACTGGTGGAAAATAAAAACGAATTATCAACATTGAGAAATAATGCACTGAAGATCAATCAAGAATATGCTTATAATTTTATTAAGGGGCCTTTATCACAGAGATTTATCGGAAGTTTCCTCTGGAGGGAAAGTAGATATTGTTAGGACAGGTGCAAGAAAGATGGCTTCTTGAGGGCATTATGTTGTCCTGAGGAGCTGACTGTCTCCTTCTAAGTGATTTATTTTTTTGGAGTTTTGTCTTTGGAAGCTATGTCTGAAGCTTTAACCACCATTTCTGTGAAGGAAAAACTGCTGCCACAAGGTCATCCTGGGACTAAGAAAGACTAGTTTTGGGGACAGGGGCATCTACATGGTACATTTGACTTATCTCCAAATTTAGATTATTTTTTTTGCTTATGCATAGAGAATCCAAAGATTTAATACAGTCCAACAACAGGCAGACATAACTAACAAAGCCTGCAGCACGGACTGATACATCTGTATCATCTTCCACCTCCTAAAACTAGACAGCAGAGTTATGACAGAATCGCTACCATCTGGCTGTCACTAGCCCTATAGTGGGCTCAACAGTTATCTGGAGAAACAGAAGTGCTTTCATATTATACACAGTTCCTGATGATTAACTGGACTAATGGATTTCAACACTTTATGTTATGTATAATCGCTCACATTCCATGCCACCCCCCAAAAAGTCAAAAGCATTCTAGGAATGAGTTAATATTTAAATACGCACCATATTCTCCAAGGACGTCTTTCATGCTTTGGTTCTCTGAAGCGTTTGACTGAAAGAAAAGACAGATATTCAGTACCTTTCTACAGTGATAAGGAAGCGAAGTGCATTTAACAAGCTGAGGGTTCTCGGCACACTCAGTGTTTAAAACCACTGAGTCAGGGTACTTGCTCTTTAACATGGGATGATGTGCAAGAAGCCATGAAGGTCTCAGAGGCCCTGTTGCTACCGACCAGTAGACTCTTCTGAACCAGCTACTTAGGAAGAATGGCTCCTCACAGCATGTGGAAAATTGTATTTTCTTCTTTGTGACAAGGGTCTCTCAGACAGGGACTGGAAACCGCAAAGGGGAATGTAGCTACTTCTAAGTTCAGGATCCAACGACAAATCCATCCATCCGCCCACCCACCCAAACGTTCACAGAGTGCCTGCTCCAAGCCAGGAGCTGTGGAGACAAAGACAGAGGCAGCTGTAGGGGAGGGCAGACACGTACCCAACAAGGGTGGCGAGCGCTCGAGAACAGATAAGTCTGAGGCAGAGTGAAGGCAGGAGCCTGCCTGCCTGCCTGGAGGAAGGGCACCAGTCAGGAAGGTGGCCAAGCCCAGTCCTGGGGACCGGGGACAAGGCTAGCAAATGGACCAGGGAGGGGAGAGAACAGCTGTCTGGACAGAGCACACACCATGAGCTGATGGGTACAGGGACATGACGTGACAGAGTGTGTGTGGCATAATTTGATTTGGCTTTAATATAGCAGGTAACAAGGGAGACAGGTTGAGCAGCGTCCTGAGTGCCAGGCCAAGGAGTCTGGAATGAATCCTGCTGGGAAGGAAAAGCCAGGGAAGAGACCTAAGCAGAGGCAAAGACACAGTGGGAATGGCGGAAAAGCGGCTCTGAATTGTGTAGATGGTGGGTTTCTGGGAGTGGAGAGGACTGAGCAAGGATGCTGGTTGTGTCCCAGCACAGGACAGTGGAGGCAGGACGCTCATTCAGCAACAGCCTGACCACGTCGAATGGCAAAGGCTCCCCAGACTGATATCTTCACCTCGGGTGGGTCTGAGACATAACTGTTTACACTGAAGGAAACAAATAAGTTCTAAGTGTCTTGTCCTCCACTGAAGCCCTAGGCAGACTTATTTCCACAACGACTCTATCTACTCAAACAAACAATGCAAGTGCCGCATGTGTGATGTTCTCCCACACAAAAGTACCGAGGAAGAAACAGACACGATGGTAGCAGGCAAGAACAGACTTCTGGCAGAGCCCCAAGCTGCAGTGAGGATGCAGGAAGAGGAAGGCAGGGAGAGAGAAACGGGTGGCCAATCAATAAGCCCTACTTCTCTAAATAAATACAGGCAGCCCCTGGTTTGCAAAGCAAGGACTGTCTATGCACAGAAATGAAATGTCTGGTGTTTAGAGACATTTTGATAGAGAGACCAAAAAGCAGGTGAAATTGTGAGGAGGCCTCTCATCCCGTTGACACATGACAGATCCAAAACATCAGCAAGGCCGAAGAGTCTTGAGGGAGGAGTTGAGGGAGGCCCAGAGGTTCTGCAAGCATCCTCTGGGCTGAGGGGCTGGGGGCTCAGGAAGGAGATGCGGAGGGAGCTGGGCCAGGGCAAGACATCCGGAGGGAAAGCCCACAGGCAGGGCCAGAGCGCTTCCTGCTCATGTGTTCTTCTCCTCAGGGGAGTCTGTCCCCATCAGCATAAAATAAAGGACATCAAAACATAACCCAAGAAGAATGTCCTCATTCTTAGGAGATACGTGCTAAAGTACCAGAATGGCTACAATTGACTTTCAAGTGGTTTAGGGGGAAAATTATACATTATTTATGATAATTATATATAATAAATATAAATTGTATAACTTGTAATTATAAATAATTACACTATAATTATAAATGATAAATACAAATAATGATATAATAAATATTTATAATTATATTAATATAATATAAACAAGAGAAGCAAATATGGTGTTATGTGCCAAACTGTATTCCTCCTCCCACCCCCCTAATTCACATGAAGAATTCCTAACCCCCAGGACCGCAGAATGTGATTACTTGCAGACAGGGTCTTAAAAGAGGTAATAAAAGTAAAACAAGGTCCATGGGTGGGCCCTAATCCACTATGGCTGGTGTCCTTACAAGAAAAGGAGATTAAGACACGCACATAGACTGAGGGGTGACCATGTGAGGACACAGTGAGAAGACAGCCACCTGCAAGCCAAGGAGAGAGGCCTCAGGAGAAACCAAACCTGCTGACACCTTGACCTGGGACTTGCAGCCTCCAGAACTGTGAGGAAATAAATTTCTGTTGTTTAATACACCCATTCTATACTTTGTTATGGGAGCCTTAGCACACCAATACATGTGGCAACACAGTAATTGATAAACCTAGATGAAGGACATTTGTGTATTCATTAAATTTATTTAGAATTTTTTTTAGGTCTAACATTTTTTGAAATAAAAAGATGGGAAGAAAACACACTCTAGAAGAATGAACCAGTCCAAGCATTCAGAGGGCAATCTGGCAATATCTATCAAAACTGTTAATACCCACACCCCTTAACCTGCAGCGCACTGCCAGGTACGTGTTGCACAGGTCTTACTGCAGCACATGCCAAGATGTATATAGGTCTTCACTGTAATACTGTCATAACAAAAACCCAGGAAGAAACCATCAATGTGGGGTCGGGTATATACATCACAGTATGAGGCAACACCATGCAGTTACTAGAAACAAGGTAGATCTGCATGGATTAATATCGAAAGACTTCCAAATTATATTAACAAACTGCAGAATAATAGGCCTACCATGATTCTGTTCAGACCCATTTTTAAAGAATATATATTTATGCTGGTATTACGCAGGGGTCTTTTCCCTAGGATATGTAAGTGACTGTTAACAACAAAGGCTTCCTTTGATGAAAGGAATTATGGGTCAGGTGACCCATAGACATTTTATATCATTCTGAATGGTTTAAACATTCTTCCATGTTCATATTGTTTTTATTTAAAAAAAAAAAGACAAGCCTGTGTCAGAGACTTGTATTAATGCAGCAAAGTGGGACATGGGAGAGAAGTGCTGTGACTCACAGTTGGGCTCTGGTTCAAGAAAGGGAGAGGAAGGGTGTGTGCAGGCCGTCCGTGTGCGGGAGCGCCCTACATGGGACTAAGAGTGGATTCAGATTCTTCTGAAGAGCAGACGTGTGGCTCCTGCCTTCTCCCTCTCCATGTCCTACCCCCTTTCCCTAGAATATATGAGTCTAAAATTTTTTTTTTAAATTAAAGGAAGAAGAAGCATTAAGAAAGCTACTCTAGATTTAATTTGGAAAAGAACAGAAGATCCTGTTCACCCAGCCATGTGTTACTGAGGGGCCTGCTGTGCTATGGGGCCAGTTCAGCAGGTGACGAAAGAGACAAAACCCCCCACCTTCCTTACATTCAAGCAGGGAGAGAGGAGTAAACACATAGCATGTCAGGCAGCAACACGGGACAGGGAAGCAGGAAAGGAGCAAAGGGGCCTGGGAAGTGGGTTTGCAGAGACAGATGAGGAGGCCCGGAAGGTGAGCATCAGTCAGTGAGAATCACCCATGTCTGCAGAATAGCCATCAGGCAGAGGCCAGGGATAGGCGGGAGTACGGGACATGAAGTCAGGCCTCCCAGGCCTTGTGGCCCAGGGAGCAAAGGCTCCCCTTTGCCTGCAGTGACGAGGGGGCAGCTGCAGGGCAGGACGCTGTGACCTACAGTCGAATAGGCTCACCCCTGCTGCTGTGCTGAGCAGCCTTCAGGGAGACCAGTATGAGAACCCACGGCGAGGCAGCGGTGGCTTAGCCAGCTAGCAGCAGGAGAGGATGACAGGAGGTGGGATCCTGGCTGTATCTTCAACATTAAGCCCACAGGACTGGCTGACAGGGTGGATGGGGGTGTGTGAGAGGAAGAGAACAGTCCAGGACGACTCCAGAGCTGGGAACTTACACTGTTCCACTGCGCTTCTGGTTCTGGTTTGGTGGTGGTGAAAGGTGGGAAACTGGGGGGACCCAAGACTTCTCTGCAGGTAAGAGATGAGGAACTGCCTCCGGGTCCCTGATGGACGACGAGCCAGGTAACCGTTCCCAAACAGGACTGTTCCCCACGGGGCTGTGGCAGCTGCTCCCTCAGAAAGCTCCAGAGAGTGAGTCAGGCTCAGCCCTCGGACAACCGATCTTTTCTCAATTCCTGGTGCTTCCACAGGATGGAGAGAACTCAGACGGCGCAAGAGGGCAAAGCAAAGGGCAATCCATCCTTTCTAACGTACCCACCAACGTCCCCTGAGGCCGGAGGGCTAGTGGAGGGGAAGCAGGCACACCTCAAGGGTAGGTCAGCCCCTGACACTCCGCGACACTGGAGCTGGAACCCAAGGTTGACGGAGCAGCGCCTAAGAGAGGCCCTCGTGAGACAAAGAAGGGGGGGGTGTTGAGAGTGGGGGACAGACAAGGGGGCCGTTGGGTCGCGCAGCCCTCGGGGGGTTCCCAGCAGGCTGCTTTCATGCACACACATCCCAGAGACAGGCGTGGGGCCCCATCGCCAGAAAAGCAGTAGTGGCCAATAGCCAGAGAGACGTGCTGTGAGTCCTCTGCTACTATGTGACTTTATGTAAAAAGAAAAAAAGGAGGGGGGCCTCTATGATCTAGCAGGTTGACCTCAAAATTAAACAAGAGAAAACAGGTGGAAGCAGCTGGCACAGAACACGTGCTCAGGAAAGCAAACCACACCCTGCAGGTCCTGTCCTGGACCGTCTTCCCTCTCCTCTCCTCTGTGTCCACTCTTCCCAGTCCTGGGGCCCAGCCACCCCATCCTGGTCCTGGTCTCTGAGAAGCGTGTGACCTAGGGTCTGCCAGCCGCAACCTGACCTCTCCACAACAGCCTCCCTCTTGGCGCCTGCAGGCAGCTCAGGGTTCTAGAATGGTTCTAGGAATCCCCCCCATGTTGAGTGTTCCTCTGTGGCTCCCTTCTACCTCCCAATGGCTCCCTCCTCCCTCCACAGGCTCTCCTTCCTCTGCTTGACCCTTGGGGAGAAGCCCCCCCTCTCAGGGTTTCTATGCCAAGGGTTCATCAGCCACCTCCCCCAGCCCTGGCCCCCAGTGACCCTCCAAGTGCAGCCTGGCCCCGCAGAGTCGTGTCTCCTGCCCACCCTGCCAGTCCTGCCTGGCTTCCCCGTTTCTGAATAGAATGGAAGTCTCCTCACCTCTGGGGCCTCCATATTCTCCTCCCCTGACTCTGTCAATCTCCCCCACCAACTCTGCAATTGAGGAGTCTTCTGGACGTGTCCCTTTCCCCATTTCTACCACTGAACTAGTCCAGGTCCTCATGACTGCTTTCCCATGCTAATGAGACTGTCTCTTCACAGGCTTCCCAGTTGCCTTACCCACCCACCTGCCCACCCATTCCCCTCCCCATCCCACCCACAGCCAGCACTTACTCTGTGCTGGGGATACTAAAATGCATAACACAAACACAGTCCCTGCCCTCAAGGAACTTTCAATGTAATTACACTGCACATCATTTAACTTGCCTGAAACACAGCTCCCTTCGTTTCCAATCTTACTCATTTTTGAATTAAAATACATCTTTTGGAAGAGGTAAATATACGGAGAGTGTATAAAATCCAGAGAGTACATTCTTTTGGCTATAACTTGTAGGGTACATCTTTTTCAATCTCCTTTCTTTCAACTTTATATTTAACGTGGGTCTACTGTAAGCAACATACAGCCGAGTTCCCCCCACTCCAAATGTGGCTGGCAACTGAAGAGTGGTCCTCAAAAAGGTAGGTCCAAATCTTCATCCTCAATACCTCTGAATGCGACCTTACTTGGAAAAAGGGTCTTTAACGGGGGGTGGGGGGTCCCTAAATCTAATTACAAGTACCCTTATGAGAGAGAAGAGCGGAGAAGAAGAAGGCCTTGTGAAGACAGGAGCCTAGGAACCTCTGAAGCCACCAGAAGTAGAAGAGGCAAGGATTCTCCCCCCTAGAGCCAGTGGAGGGGGTATGGCCCCGCTGATACCTTGATTCTGGACTTTGGGTTTCCAGGACTGTAGGAGAATAAATTTGTTTTGTTAAGCCAAGAAGTTTGTGATTATTTGTTATGGCGTCCCTAAAAAACTAATTAGGCAATTTTTTTTACTTTTACTTTTTCTTTTTGTTTTTGTTCTCTTGGCCACGCCCGGATTGCTTATGGGATCTCCCTGACCAGGGATTGAACCCCGGATTCACTGCCCTTGGCAGTGAAAGCACAGAGTCCTAACCACTGGACCACCAGGGAATTCCCTTTACTTTTCCTTTTCTTTTTTTTTAATTTAAATTTATTTATTTATTTTTGGCTGCGTTGGGTCTTGGTTGCTGTGCAAGGGCTTTCTCCAGTTGTGGTGAGCAGGGGCTACTCTTCTTTGTGGTGCACAGGCTTCTCATTGTGGTGGCTTCTCTTGTTGCGGAGCACGGGCTCTAGGTGCCTGGGCTTCAGTAGTTGCGGCACGTAGGCTCAGTAGTTGTGGCACGTGGGCTGTAGAATGCAGGCTCAGTAGTTGTGGCACACGGGCTTAGCTGCTCCACGGCATGTGGGATCTTCCTGGACCAGGGCTCGAACCCACGTCCCCTGCATTGGCAGGTGGATTCTTAACAACTGTGCCACCAAGGAAGCCCCCCTTTACTTTTTCTTAAAAAAAAAAAATTCAGAATTCAAAACACTCCCTTCCATCTGAAATCCCAGTCCCTCTGTTTCCCTTCTCAAGGCCAACCACTGTCACCTGGATCTTGTGTGTCCTTCCAAAGATGTTCCAGGAGAGTATAAAGATGGACAGATGTCTTTTTAAAGAGACAGACAGACGGTCGCAGACTTCACAGAGTCGGACCCTTCCTGCTCTCCTTGAAAACCCCCTGGAGCTTCACCTACTGTACACGTGGCTCTACCTCTCGGATTAGAGGTTATGTGGTATCCTGTGGCATGGTAATGTCATCTCTGAGTCATTCTACAAGTACCACTGCAGCGAATGTCCCTGCCATGTGCCATCTCTGCCTGTGTGGGTAAATTCCTAGTGGACGACTTGTTGCATCAAAGCTTATGTGCAGCTGACTTTGTCACACTGCCCTCCAGAGGCTGTAGCAACCCATACAAGTGCCCTTTCCCCACATCCCTGCCAGCACTGTGTATTAATGAAACTTTTTGCTTTGACAATGTGATCACTAAAAGGCAGCCTCAGCACGGCTGTAGAGTGCACTCATCAAGGCACGTGGGCACCCAGGAAGCAGCTCAAGTGAGGCTGGCAAGACTCTCACCTGCCCTCCTCTCTGCCCACCTGCTCTGGGCCTCAGCTCACACCCTCCCCTGAGGGTACCAGGGCATAGTGCTCACTCTTCCAGAAGTTTTGTGGTTTTGGTGCCACACAACAGGAAGGCAGTATGGGTGATCAGATTCTACCTGTTCCACACTGGCAACCTTGTCACTTGGTTTTGCACACATCTCTCTGAGTCAGCACCTAGAGGGCAGGTACCTGGCAATCCACTTCCCTGTCCTCCTCGGAGCCTCGCCCAGTTGATGCCCCAGGGACTTGCTGAGTGGAGGAAGAGAGATGGGATTTTATACAGGGGTGTTTCCTTTTATATCACAAGGAACAAGGAAGAAGACGTAAGAGGTGGCATTGCAAGTCAAATCACAGGAATTGGAAGGGAAATAATTTCCTCAAAGCAGCTGCAGTCCTACTTAGAAACCGAGTCATAAAAAGCACAACTGTTTAGAAATTAAACCACACAATTTAAAAGAGCTATGTCCGTGCCGGGCACACCCTGAGAGAAGCAGAGTTAGACGCATGTAAGGGGCAGTAAGAGGCTCCTGACTGTCTGGTGAAGAGAAAGCAGGGCTCAAGCCTGAATGACAACGAGGTAAACTGGGCTTCAGAAGACATGGTTACCAGGAGGTAGCAGTCCCTTGAGCTCCTCTTTATCTGACGGCACTTCCCAAACCAGCATGATGAGGGTGTAAAATCACCCCTGCTGTGGATACAGTACAGGAAGGGGCCCGTGAACCCGGTAGGCTTCTTGGCAGAGAGCTTCTCTTTGCCGTGAAAATCCACCAAGGCAATTCAATTACATATAAAACGTGTGGAACATTCACATTCTTACTACTAAAGTGTAATCTTGAAGCTAGAAGGTGATCACAGACCACACAGCAGCCACTTTAGCATCTGGCATTTCACAAAGTGATACAACAGAAGACACCCTGGATGGTGCCATGTCACAGGCTACAGAAATGAGTCACAGGCTCTTCACCAGTCCCTGTGTGAGACCTCGGGGCTCGGGATGTGAGCAGGTTTCCACCCCCTGGGGTGGGGGAGCTCCAGAGACTATGAGCTCATGCTTTCTTGTTCATCCCTGGGGGCAAACCCTCTCCTTCCAATGACCTGCAGCCAGAAAAAAACCCCAGAGTTTTAGAGCCTTCTGTCCAGTGACAGGCTGCTGACTGGGACGACACTCTGATGGCCTCATTTCTCAAGCTGTACCACGGTTCAGTGGCTCACGCAACAGAGGCTTCCTGTCGAGGGTAACAGACTGTTTACCGGGGCAAATGGCAAGCAGCCCCCACCCGTGCCAGCTGGGGATCAGTTCATAAACTAGGCAGTTTGGAATCTGAGTCAGAGCCAGAAGGGTCCTTGAGGGGCCAACCTCCTCGGTGTAAAGGGTGAGGAAAGTGGGAGGGAAGGGCTGATTTGTCCAGGATCACCAGGTACTTAGCAGTGGAGCTGGGGTGAAATCCGAGCCACCTGAGACAGGCCTCTTTCTGTAACTGGTACTGGCTGGGCCAGTGACCTCAAACCACAGCTTGCTGGCTCTGTGTTCCCAGGACCCCAATCCCAAAGGACAGAAACTCCTGGGGGTGAGTAAATCCACCCTCACCGATGGAACCAGCAATCTAGGAAGAACCCAGAAGTGCTCCTGCACTTTCCCTAAATTATAAATGATCATCCCAATATTCAAGCCTCCTTAATGCTCCCTAGTGGTGTGAAAACCCCAGAGGTACTCAGTGTCTTCAGGGCAGGGAGAAAGTTCCAGGAGGACACTGAGGTAGCCTGCTGGTTGCCCCCCAAACCCACTGGCCCCTCTCTTTCTTACTAAGTAAGTCCCTTCGGTAGCTTGCAGACTGTGTCCTCAGCCTCCCCTGCAGCTGGGTGCGGCTGTGTGACCAAGTTCTAGCCTAGGATAGCTGTACACCCAGACTGGGCTGCTTTTCAAGAAGTGAAGAGCCACGTGATTCTTATGACAAGGGACTAAAGGCAGTCCAGCTGGGGGTAGTTTGAAATCTAGTCCCTGCTTTATCAAAAGTTTTATTATTATTATTATTATTTGTGTGTGTGTGTGTGTGGTACGCGGGCCTCTCACTGTTGTGGCCTCTCCCGTTGCGGAGCACAGGCTCTGGACACGCAGGCTCAGCGGCCATGGCTCACGGGCCTAGCCACTCCGTGGCACGTGGGATCTTCCCGGACCGGGGCACGAACCCGTGTCCCCTGCAACGGCAGGCGGACTCTCAACCACTGCGCCACCAGGGAAGCCCCCAAAAGTTTTATTATTTTAAGCCAGTCACTTAATTCTTCCGGGTCTAAGTGTCCTCAGCTGTCTACGTCATAGGGTCAATGCTGGGACAAAAGCAGCTGTAGCAGGTGAGTGGTATGACTGCCTCACCACCACCCTTCATCAGGCATTCAATCCAGGATTTTACATCGTTACTTCTCATCTTCACAGCAACCGTGAAAGGTATCATCCTTGTTTTACACATAAGGTCAGAGGATCTGCCAAAGGACAAAAGTGGTACAACCAGCATGTGCATCTACATCTACCTGATTCCAGCGCCCACATCCTCCCCCCACCCCACCCCCACCAGCCAACCTGAGGAAGCCTAATCCAAGACAATGCTGGTTCTTGTAGGGCTGGACTGCAAGGGCAGAGAGGGCCCAGGAGGCTCCCTGCGGTCAGGGCCCACCTCCTCCCCGCAACATGTCCTCCCGACTCTGGTTCTCTTCCCTTAAACACCTCCACACTGCAGCTGGAGTGAGCTGAGATGCCACGCCTTGCTTAGAAGCTTCCAGAGTCTACTCCACCTCCCATCCCTCAGGGAACACAAGTTTGACTTTTCAAGTTGGCAAACAAGGTACCCGTGGCCTGGCATCTCCCAACTTAGCTGTCACTCACATTGTCCCTTTGGCTTGGGAGGGCCTCCACATTTCTTCTCCTGGAAAACTCTTAGATTAAGTTCAAACAACTCTAAGACATGCCTCCTTTGCAACTGGGCTAAGCCTCCTGCCTCCCTCTGGCTCCTCAAGGTCTCCTATGCACACCCCTGGATTGACACTTCACATGCAATACTAAGGATCTGTCTCTCCCGCCAGACAATTAGTTAAGGAGGCAGACGTCTCCTTAACTTATTCGTGTTTACACCCTCCGCACCCAGCTCAGCACCTTTTAGAAGGAAGCAGGCATGGACCGAACAAATGGAGCAGGCACACTGGGCTTCGTCACAGGCCAGAGGAGGTGACACCTTAGCACTCAGTGTGCAAAGCTCTGGGCTCAAAACCTCACGTCAGCAACTTACGTGGGGCCAGGGGAAGTTGTTAACCTTGGGCCTCTACCTGCCTCTCTATAAAGTGGAAGAAATGACAGCACCCATCTCACCGCAGCATTAGCAAGACAATATATTTATGGAGTATTTAAAACTGTGCTTTATACTTAGCAAGTACTGTGCACATCACAGCAGGAAGGAGCAGAGGTACGGCTGTTGGAGGAACGGTGCGTCCTCAGGTGCAAAGCCCAGCTGCAGACAGCAAGCAAGCACTCATCTGATTATGATTTGTGGATCCAGAGCCTCCCTAAAGTCTTTTTTCTTTTTTTTTTTTTTTTTCTTTTTTTTGCGGTATGTGGGCCTCTCACTGTTGTGGCCTCTCCCGTTGCGGAGCACAGGCTCCGGACGTGCAGGCCCAGCGGCCATGGCTCACGGGCCCAGCCGCTCCGCGGCATATGGGATCCTCCCAGACCGGGGCACAAACCCGTATCCCCTGCATCGGCAGGCGGACTCTTAACCACTTGCGCCACCAGGGAGGCCCAAGTCTTTTTTCTTATAGATTATAAATCATTGTGGTAAGTTTGGAAACCAGAGAAAGTGAAATTATCTAAAATGTCACCATCTGAATACAACCAAGATCATTAGTTGTTATATCACTGTACTTCTGGTTCCAAATCTCCTTCTGGCCTGCACTTCCCATGTGGGACCAGAACGAAGCTATAGCAGGCTGTGCTCTCTGTTCCCTGGTCCGTCAGCCTCCATCAGCCCCAAGGGTTGGCCACTGGAAGAACTTTCCAGATGCTGGTGCTCTGAAAGGTGAGCACTGAAGAGTGGTGACAGGGACACCCTGGGCAGAGCGGCAGGGCACAGCTCAGGCTTGCATGGATGGGCCTCCCGCCTCACCACAGCAGGCAGCGAACACGGGATATGCTCAGGAAACACCGAGGGACTGACAGGACAGAGGCTCAAGACCAACTTGGAAGGCTCAGAAGGTCACTGGGGAAAGGGGCTGGTTCTTGTCAAAACACCTCATGCTGCTCTTAGCTGAAGATGGAAGATGCACCATGAAATCAACTCGGAGACGCTGCAGAATTTCTTCTACAATCAGAGTGAGGAAAAAATTTGAACCGACACGTCACCGATTCAAGAAACCACAGAATGAGACCCTGTCATCACACTCCGATCCAGTGGGAAGAGCAGATTGGTGCTGCTGTCCCACAGGCTGGCTGAGCAGGTGCCTGCAGTGGGGGTGGGGGTGGGGGACTGGGGTCAGAGTTCAGCTGAGGGTGTCCCTCCACTTCACTTAAAACTCCCATGGCCACAAATCTGTCAAAAGGCAAACTTTATACTTCAGAGCCGTGCACTTTATGTAAATGACACCTCCATAAAAATTGTAAAAACAAACACAAAGCCCTCCCATGCCTTTCTACAACAGTTAGAATAAAACGCAGGCTCCTTCTCATGGCCAAGGTATTGCGTTACTTCGGGTTCTCTCTGCTTCTCTGACTTCATCCCCTCATCCCCTCCGGCCTTCTCTCTATGCACCACACCAACTGGCTCCATCCTGCCGCAGCTGCACTTTCTGTCTGGGACACTCTTCTCCCAGTTTGCCAAGTGGCGGGCCCCTCTTCTCACTCTTGTCCCAGTTTCCGGGTCACCTCCTCGGAAGCCTCTCCCAACCACCTCAGCTCCAGGTGTGCGCGTCCTGCCTTGCCCCCATCCCTCAATCTCACGTCCCTATCTCGTTTTCTTCACAGCACTAATGCCTCTCATCTCAGAAATTCTTTTGTGTTTTCCTGACCACTGTCTTTTTTCTCCCCACTAGAAAGGAAGCTCTGTAAGACCAGGAACTTCTGCTCTGCTTACCCCACATTCCTAGCAGCTAGAGGGTGCCTGGCTCTTAACAGGGTGCTACACAATATTTGTTGAACAAAGGAATTCCTTCAGTCTGTCACTTAAGACATAATTATTGAGTACCGTCCAGATATCTATTTTTAATTCAATAAGTTCCATGAATTTGCACAGTGAGTTCTCCCAGAAGTTTGGTTTGCAAACCATTAGTCCTGCAACAGGACTAAAATTGCTTAGCTTTCTCTTTGGCGCCAAAGTAATCTGCCAGCAAGACTGCCAGAGGACACTACCCCAGACCTTTCCTCCTCCTAACTAACCACAAGGCAGGGTGAACCGTCCTGTCAAGGCCTCCCTCCCCATATCTGGCCTTAGATGCAAGAACCGGACACTCTGGGTTTGTAATCAGTTTAAGTGCTCATGAATATTTTTTGTAAGGACTCTTTCTGGACAGATGAAGCCGAGGTTCTAAGTTAGCCAGCTTTAATCCTCCCATGCGTGGGTGGGCCAAAGGCTGAGAGAAAAATCTAAACTGTCTAGCAAATAAATATGCTTAGCCTTCTAAACACAGGGACTCCTTAGAAGCACAGTTTCCCTGGGAGCAGGGTGGCGGTGTCATTTGCTAAAGCTGATGACCTCAGCAAGGGTGGGAGTGTTCCATGGGGAACTCTTGGATGGAAAGAAATGAATGGCTGATAAGCACACAAGAAGATACGCAACCTCAATAAGGTCAATTTTTAAAATGCAAATTAATAATTATTCTTGCCCCGATTAGCAAAGATTAAAACATTTGGTGAAGATATTAGGAAACAGGCACTCTTCAACTGCAGGTAGAAAAGTAAATGGTACAACCACTAGGGAAATGTGTGGAAGTGGATCTGTGATCCTGGTCCCCAGGATCATTAAATTGGTGTCAGGATGGTCACAGTGAATGGAGCCTCCTGGGACCACGGATGCTGGAGGCAGAGATGTTAGAGATGCTGCTGGAGGTGGATGAAGAGGCCTCCAGGATGCAGTGTGACTTCAGAAGCAGGAGGAGCTACAGACCTATAAATATTCTTAATGAAGGCTTGATGGGTAGTGTAAATTCTCCTTGAACACTGACGGAAGCCACAAGGATTCAGGAATGGGCCGTCCTAGGACTCTGCCCTGAGAGCCACTGTCCCTGGGCAACTGGGGACCCTCTAGGCCTAAGGAACTCACAGAGATTTGCTGCATCTGCTCTTGCTCTGTGTCACCACCACACTGCTAACTGGATTCCTTGGCCAAATACATTTATGAACTTCATTTGATCTCCTAGTGGATGGAGACGTGCGTGGTTTTCTCCCTATCAATCCACAGATCACTTAAAAAGTTGCAGCAGATATTTTGGTAATGTCTGTTTTGATTTTAAATATTTACACACTGCGGCCCAGAAAATCCACTTCTAGGATTTTCTTTTATTGTTACACTCACACAAATACCCAGAAGTCTGTGTAAGAGTGTATTGCAGCTTTGTCTGTAAGAGTGGAAGACTTAAAAACCACCTAAGTGTCTATCAATAAGGGAGGGGGTTAAATGTAAGTTATCATACAGTGGAATTCAACTGTTAAAAAGTGAGGTAGGGGCCTCCCTGGTGGCGCAAGTGGTTGAGAGTCCGCCTGCCGATGCAGGGGATGCGGGTTCGTGCCCCGGTCTGGGAGGATCCCATGTGCCGCGGAGCAGCTGGGCCCGTGAGCCATGGCCGCTGAGCCTGCGCGTCCGGAGCCTGCGCGTCCGGAGCCTGTGCTCCGCAACGGGGGAGGCCACAACAGTGAGAGGCCCGCATACCGCAAAAAAAAAAAAAAAAAAAAAAAAAGTGAGGTAGAAATGGTACACTTGCAATGGCTGAATTTTATGCTATATAGGTTACACCTCAATAAAGTTTTCTACAAAGTGAGGTAAATCTATCTGCATTGACATGGAAAAATGCCATGTCACCGAAAAAAAAAAAAAAAAAAGCACTCACTACCTAGCTCGCTCATGGAAAAAAGCAAGTCACCAAAACAGTAATGTGTCATGTGAGCCTATTTTTATTTTAAAATGATATATTCATGCAGAAATTTGAAGGCACACACAATAAACTGTTAACCATGGGTAGCTCTCTAGAGCATGGAATTATAAGGAACTTCTGCTTTTTATGCTATGTATTTCCATAATGTTTTCTTTAGTTGTTTACAAAGAGCATGTATTACTTTGTGGTAGGAAAAAAAAAAGGTCTAAAAACAATTAACTGAGAAAAAAGCTTCTGTTGCCAAAAACAATAATTTAAAAATGACAATAATACAGTTTTGCACATTAGGTTAATTTATAGCCTTCCTCAAACCTAACTCATTCAGAAAATTTCCTTCTGCCAGAAAAGCTTCCAGCAGGCAGGACTCACTAGAGACGGGAAATATGTCACTTCAGCCCATTTAGTCCACGTCAAGCAGGGGCAAGGATCATTGCTGCGCCATTTGTCATCCCTGATGGACAAGATGTGCCACCATGCTCCTGTCAGTCAGGTCAGGGGCTCCCCTCACACGTGATGCTCACAGGCATAGGTTCAAATAAAATGTTTATCGTATATGTTTATATTTTATAGGATTCCCCAGATTCCCTGCCTTTTCAAAATTAACCAACCAATAATCAATCCTGATTGTGTTGGATAAGAGGCCTCTGACTACAAAATTTCTTCACACAGCCCTTCACTGCAACCTCATGGCTAATCAAACAGAAAAAGGAGTGGCCCCAGAGTCTGTGTTTCTCAGAGCTAACAGCTGCGGCCCGGGCCCAGTCCCACCACGGAAGATGATCGTTGGCTCAGGCAGTGCAGAAACTTGTCTCACTGCTGCTTCCGACAGTCAGAGGAAACACCCACTCGCCCCACTGCTCAGTGATGAGCCGCAGACTGCAGGGTGGGTTTTCATCCTTGTAACCCAAGGCTCTGAAATGATTCCAGCTGCTCAGGGTGGTCCAAACTCAGCAGAGAACAGAACATATACAATGGGTATAGGGACGTCGCGTTCACACCTTGAGCCTGGAAGGAGACGGTGGAGGTCCAGCTGTACATTCACCCACCAAGAGTTAAACAGAAGCTGAGGACTGGACACAACGCTGCCACTCACGGCCTGGCTCACTCAGCTCCAAGAATCTTACTAGGAGGAAAACCCCAGTGTACTGTTTCATTCATAAAGATGACTCCACTTGCCCTCTGACCTTCTGCAGGTCATATACTCTCAGTGCCACTCCCTGGCAGTGGTGAAGGGGTCCCCCAGCCCCTCATCCCCCTCATCCAGTAGCCCTTGTGAACACTTTGGAAGCTGTGTGAGGGCAACTGGCCGAGGACAGGTTCACACCCAACAGGGTCTCCAACCAAACCCTGCCTCACCTTCGAAGAAAAACAACCTTGTCTCCTACCTAAACCCAACATGCATGGCTAATTCACCTGAGTTTCTAGGAGGGTTTCTGAGAAAGCCTCATCAGGTATGGTATCATCATCGTCATCATCAGAATACTGAAGTCTCGAGCTATGCCAACTCAATCACTCCTCACATCCACCCTGGGAGGATAGTATCATCCCAAGTTCTAGATGAAGAAACTGAATCTCAGTGCAGTTAAGGAACTTGCTGAAGTCTCACAGGTGGCAAGTGGTAGTCAGGACCAGAACCCAGGCCACTGCTGACCCTCACTCCCCACAAAACAAGTCTCAGCATCAGGACCGCCTGGGCTTGGCTCCTCGGTATAAAATGCAAAGTTTCTGAAATGCAAACCTCTATGTGCAATCCAGACAGCATTAACAAAAGTCAAGAACAGTCTCCAAAAGAGAATTCACTCAGAAAATTTAAGTATAGATAGAAAAATAGTTCAAAAACTTTGTTCTGTACTGATGATAGCTATAGCATATATATCCACAATACATGCATCATCCAAAATTTCAAGGCTTGCAGTTAAAAAGTCAATTCAAGTCTTAATGCAGGTGGAAACTGAAACTGTTTGCTGTTGAAGTTCGTTGGTACAGGCAGAGGCCACACCGGCTGAGGCTACAACAGGTCTCTGACAAGCGCTGCCCGAGGTTGGCTGCTCCTGCCACCACTCGGCCTCCCACAGCACAGCCCAGGCTCTTGGGCAGCCCAAGCAGCTGGAGCGGGGAGGGGGAAAGCCCCAGGTCTCCCAGCGTGTGCAATATCCCTCCACCACCCCCACAGCCCTATGCCCCCTCCCACTGGCTGCTGCTCCAGGCTCTGTGCTCCTGGGCTGTCAGGACCAAGTGGCACAGTTAGGAAGGTCTGTTCACAGACCAGAGAGGCTCCCACCGCCCGTGCAAGTGAGGGGCACTGCTTTGTAAGAGTACCACACATTTACCCAGCAGAAGACTCTTCCTCTGGGAATGTACTGGGGCTTCACCTTCTAACTGAAATGAACTAATAAGCACCCTTAGCAGAGAAATTAATAGAAGAGCAGCTCTTCTCTTGATACCACAGTTATAAAACTACATTTAAGACCTTTTCCCTAGCTTCTCAACTCAGGGCAGCTGGCACCCAGAGTCTTTTCTTTTTCAACAATATACATTGTGTAACCAACCAGAATCTGAGCAGAAGACAAGCAACACAGTTCATTTCCTCAGTCCCAAAGCCTGGGAATCAGGTGTCAGGGCAGCAGAGAGCAGCTGAGGAAGCCTTAACTTTACAATAATATCCTGACTCCAGGGAGCCTTGGGACCTTAAGTGAAGAAATCATCAGTCCCCTATGAACTAACATATCTGTAAGTCCTCCTTGGCTGGCAGTGGGAATCCCATCTAGAGTAGTCTGTCAGATGCTTCAGGCACCTTGGGTTCCTCTCACAGCTATTTTCACCTCTTCTCCACTTAGGAAGAACAAGTGGCCTGGGTGAGAGGAAGAAGTGATAAATGAGAAGTGTGTATGTCAGTACAGGGGGAGAGACAACATAATAAACCACAACCCCCAGGACTGGGCCCCAGGCTGTCCTAGGAAAGGCGGGTCTGGGTCAAATTAGGATTCCTGTACTCCCAGTGCTCTCTCTGTTCGCCTGTCTGCTGGGATGCCTCCAATTTACCTTCCATGAGAGCGCTGGAAAAACTCCCACCACATGGCGTGGCGGTCATGAGAGGCATCATTAAGGTTTTCTGCATCCCTTGTCCTATTATGTAGGATGTGCAGTGAGCGGCCTCAGGGATGCTGCTAGGCTAGGCTGACAGCTTGGCTGAAGAGCCGGTGGAAAGGAAGTCAGCATCCATCTCTTTTCTTGAGGGCTACGAACCACACCTACAGGCAGTGAGGAGAAGCCACCTGAGTGTGCTGGGTTTTGGAGAAGCACTTGCTGCGTGATCTGGGATTGTTTCACAATAGTGTCCGCCTTTGTTCCAGCCTTCCTAGAAGTCTAGAATGAACCTAAGTGAATCCCAGAGAACCAGCATGCCTTGGTCCTGCTATTTCTCACTTGAAACAGGCCTGCCAATGCCAGCTCCTGATCAGAAAGTTCTGGCACAATTCATGAGACCTCAGGAAAAAAGGAGGCAAAGGGCCCAGGTCAGGCCTGCCTACCTGTCCTCAGACTCTCCAACCCGGCAATAGTGCTGGGAATATGCTTCCTTTGGGCTTGCTCCTCAACCAAGCTACCCGCGGGAGACTTATCTAACAAGCATCTTACCACACCTGACACTGTGCAAGAAGAGCCAGAGGCTGAACCCCTGATGTGGGTGGGCAAGCATAGAGCTCACTCATTTACTCAGGAAATGACTGAACAATCTGACACAAGAATCAGGATAGTGCTGACTGTGCCTAAGTACATTCTAGGGGCAAGGGAAGAGCAGGTGGCTCTGGAGAGACTTACTGAGTGCTCAGGGCACTGAACAAAAATTCTATACAACTCTATAGAACAAAGCTCTATACTGTATACAAGCTAGAACTTGAGCACTTCCCTCTCCCTTAGCATTGAGATATGAGCCCCCCTTTGAAAGAGGGAGGAAAAGGAAGATCAATTGCCTCCTTACAAAAAAGGAACTTGAGAAGACTGAAAATGTGTAAAAAATCACCTGCACAGAATGAGCAGGCTCCACTTCAAAGATTAGCCCGTATTTGACGCCCACACACAACTCAAAGCTCATTATACAGCAAATTAGTGTGAAATTTATCTTGTATCAACAATCCAGTGTGGAATGTAGAAACTCCGATTTCCTAACGGTTATATTACAAGCAGTGAGCCAACAGGCTGGCTTGCTAAAGACGAGGTAAATAATAAGAATACGGGCAGACCTCATTCTACTGTGCTTCGCAGATACTATGTTCTTTACAAATTGAAGGTTTGTGGCAACCCTGCGTTGAACAAATCTATTGGTGCCATTTTTCCAACAACATTTACTCACTTTGTGTTTCGGTGTCACATTTTGGTAATTCTCTCAATATTTTAGACTTTAAAGTGACTATATTTGTGAGCTTCCCTGGTGGTGCAGTGGTTGAGAGTCCGCCTGCCGATGCAGGGGACTCGGGTTCCTGCCCCGGTCTGGGAAGATCCCACACACTGCGGAGCGGCTGGGCCCATGCGCCATGGCCGCTGAGCCTGCGCGTCCGGAGCCTGTGCTCCACAACAGGAGAGGCCACAACAGTGAGAGGCCCGCATACCGCAAAAAAAAAAAAAAAAAAAAAATTACTATATTTGTTTTGGTGACCTGTGATCAGTGACCTTTGATTTTACTATTGTAACTGTTTTGGGTTGCCACAAGCAGTGCGCATTTAAGATCGAACTTAAGCCATAAATACCGTATGTTCTGACTGCTCCACCAGTTGTTCCCCTATCACTCTCCTTCTCTTCAGGCCTCCCTGTTCCCTGAAACACAACAATATTGAAGTTGGGCCAATTAATAACCCTGCAGTGGCCTCTAAGTGTTCAAGTGAAAGGAAGAGTCAGTCAATGCAGCAAACGTCACTGCTGTCTTGTTTTAGGAAACTGCCACGGCCACCCCAGCCTTCAGCAACCACCACCCTGACCAGTCAGCAGCATCAACATCAAGGCAAGACCCTCCACCAGCACAAAGACTATTCCTCGCTAAAGGCTCAGATGATTATCAGCATTTTTCAGCAATAAAGTATGTTTTAATTAAGGTGTGTACATTGCTTTTTTTTAATTAAAAAATATTTATTTATTTTTGAACATGGAATGGGTGAACCTTTCAAGGGGGAACTTGAAACTGTTGCTTTACTTTTCAACTCAATCTTAGCTGATACGCTCACGGTCTCTGCTGACCTAGGTGGCTAACAGCCCTCCAACGCAAGAAGAAAGAACAAGGCACTAGATGCTGTCACCAATGTTTCTGTCCATCCCTACAAGAGCTTTCCCTTCCCCTATTCTACTGCAACAACCAAAAAGGTATTGTAAGCTCAATTCAGGTTCTCACTCACCCAGACAAAGGGACATCTTATCAGTGCCATGAAGTCTACTGACAAGGGCAGCATGGACCCAAATGATGCCCTGGAGGGGTATCAAGAAGGACTTAGGGCCTGGCATTTATAGCATGCCTCAGCAGAGCAGGGGAGGGTGGAGGAGCTGACAATAAAGAGGAGGCACTGGGATCACGATTTCCCAGCATGGCCTCTAGGAGCTCAAAGCCACACTGCTGCACTGCTATTTGTTAATGTGGTGAAAGTTATTCTTAAAGTTAGGAAAACAACTCAATTTCTCCCCAATTTTGTAATTTGCTACCATCAGACTTAACTCTTGAGATTATAACTAAAGATGACAAAACTTGGAAAAGCTTCCAGGAGCTGAGTTGATATGGCAGTATATAAGGACTGGAAGCACTTGCTTTGGGTAAAAAAGGATCATCCTTTTTTTTTCTTTTTCCTGCCTTCATTTATGAAAGATACTTCTCACTGGATATAGAATCCTAGGTTTACAGGTTTTTACTTTCAGCATTTAAATATGTTGTTCCAGGACTTCCCTGGTGGTGCAGTGGTTAAGAATCCGCCTGCCAATGAAGGGGACACAAGTTCGAGCCCTGGTCTGGGAAGATCCTGCATTTCGCAGAGCAACTAAGCCCGTGCGCCACAACTACTGAGCCTGAGCTCTAGAGCCCATGAGCCACAACTACTGAAGCCTGGAGCCCGTGCTCTGCAACAAAGACAAGCCACCACAATGAGAAGCCCGTGCACCGCAACAGAGAGTAGCCCCCGCTTGCCGCAACTAGAGAAAGTCTGCGCGCAGCAACGAAGACCCAACACAGCCAAAAATAAATAAATTAATTTACAAAAAAGATGTTCCATTGTCTTCTGGCTTGAATAATTTTATGAAAAGTCTGTATTAGTTCTTATGTTTATTTCCCTCTACATAATGTCTTTTTTCCTCTCCTTGCTTTTTACAATTTTCTTTTTATGATTTTTTTTTCTTTTTATTGTTTTTCAACAATTTGATTATGATGTGGCTTAGTGTGATTTACTTTGTGTTTATCCTACTTGGGGTTTGTTAAGTTTCCTGGATCTGAGTCTACATTTTGGTTTTTTTATGGCAGTGCCTCGTGGCTTGTGGGATCTTAGTTCCCTGACCAGGGATCGAACCCGGGCCCAGAGCAGTGAAAGCACCCAGTCTTAACCAATGGACTGCCAGGGAATTCCTATATGAGTTTAGTTTTCATCAGCTTTGCAAAATATTCGGCCATTACTCTTTTTTTTTAAATTAAATTAAATTTTATTTATTTATTATTTTTGCCCGCATTGGGTCTTGGTTGCTGCGCATAGGCTTTTCTCTAGTTGCAGTGAGCGGGGGTTACTCTTCGTTGTGGTACACGGGCTTCTCATTGTGGTGGCTTCTCTTGTTGCAGAGTTCGGGCTCTAGGTGCACAGGCTTCAGTAGTTGTGGCACGTGGGCTCAGTAGTTGTGGCTCGTGGGCTCTAGAGTGCAGGCTCAGTAGTTGTGGTGCACAGGCTTAGTTGCTCCACGGCATGCGGGATCTTCCCGGACCAGGGCTCGAACCTGTGTCCCTTGCATTGGCAGGCGGATTCTTAACCACTGCGTCACCAGGGAAGTCCCTCAGCCATTACTCTTAAAATATTTTTTCTGTCCTTTTTCTCCCACCTCTTCTAGAAATCAAATTACATGTTGGACCTTTGATATTTTCCCATGAGGCTCTGTTCATTTTTTTTGGTCTTTTTTCTCTCTGTGCTTCAACTTGTAAAGCTTCTGTGGTTGTATTATCAATTCACTAATGTATTCTTCCTCAGAGTATAATTTTCTGTTAAGAGGTAAAATTTCCAGAAATTATATCTTCAGTTCCAGACATTCCACTTGGTTCACTATTCTATCTTCCACTGTGCTCATTATTATTATTATTTTTTAGATTTAATTTATTTATTTATTTATTTATTTATTTTTGGCTGCATTGGGTCTTCGTTGCTGCACGCAGGCTTTTCTCTAGTTGTGGCGAGTGGGGGCTACTCTTCGTTGTGGTGCGCGGGCTTCTTATTGCAGTGGATTCTCTTGTTGTGGAACACGGGCTCTAGGAGCACGGGCTTCAGTAGTTGTGGCACATGCTTCAGTAGTTGTGGCACATGGGCTCAGTAGTTGTGGCTCGTGGGCTCTAGAGTGCAGGCTCAGTAGTTGTGGTGCATGGGCTTAGTTGCTCCGCAGCATGTGGGATCTTCCCGACCAGGGCTCGAACCCATGTGCCCTGCATTGGCAAGGAGATTCCTAACCACTGCGCCACCAGGGAAGTCTGTATATATTCTTTTTATCTGGGTACTTTTGCTCAGCGTACTCAACCATGCTGGTTTTTTATTTATTTATTTATTTTTGTCTGCATTGGGTCTTCGTTGCTGCAGGCTTTCTCTAGTTGCTTGGAGCGTGGGCTTCTTCTTTTATTTTTTTGCGGTACGTGGGCCTCTCACTGTTGTGGCCTCTCCCGTTGTGGAGCACAGGCTCCGGACACGCAGGCTCAGCGGCTGTGGCTCACGGGCTCAGCCACTCCGCAGCATGTGGGATTTTCCCGGACCAGGGCATGAACCCGTGTCCCCTGCATCGGCAGGCGGACTCTCAACCACTGCGCCACCAGGGAAGCCCAACCATGCTGTTTTATCAGTGGCTCATTCCTTTTAGCTGCTGACATGGATTTCATTGTAGGTATATACCACAATTTGTTTATCTGCTCATGTGCTGATGGACATTTGGATTGTTTCCAATTTGGGGCAATTATGAATAAAGTTGCTATGAAAGTGCTTTCATGGACATAATGTTTTCTTTTCTCTTAGGTAAATAAATATCTAGGGGTAAAATTGCTCAGCTGTATGGGAGGTGTAATTTTCTTTATAAGAAACTTTCCAACAGTTTTCCAAAGTAGTTGTACCATTTTATATTTCTGCTAGCAGTACTATAAGAGTTTCAAAGCTCACAGTCTCTTCAACTCTTGGTATCGTCAATCTTTTTAATTTTAGCCATTTGTGTTGGTGTACTGTGGTATCTCATCATTGTTTAATTTGTATTTTCCTGATGATTAATGATATTGAACATCTTTTCATGTGCTTACTGGCCATTTGTATATCTTAATGTCTATCCTTTGCCTATTTTAAAATTGCGTTGTCTTTTTACTGAATTGTAAGAATTGTTTACATATTCTGAATGCATATGCTTTGTCAGATATTCATATTGCAAATATTTTTCCCCAGTCTGTGGCTTACCTTTTCATTTTCATTACAGTATGTCTTGAAGGCCAGAGATACTTAATTTAGATTAAATCCAATTTATTATTTTTTTAGTGGTTCAAGCTTTTTTTATCCTAAGAAACATTTGCCTTTCCCAGGGTCACAAAGATTTTCTCTTATGTTTTCTTCTAGAAGTGTTACAGTTTTCACGTCTACATCTGGAGCTGTGATGTATTTTTACTCAATTTTTTAAAAATTTATTTATTTTTGGCTGTGTTGGGTCTTCGTTTCTGTGCGAGGGCTTTCTCTAGTTGTGGCAAGCGGGGGCCACTCTTCATCGCGGTGCGCAGGCCTCTCACTATCACGGCCTCTCTTGTTGCGGAGCACAGGCTCCAGACGCGCAGTCTCAGTAGTTGTGGCTGACGGGCCTAGTTGCTCCGCGGCATGTGGGATCTTCCCAGACCAGGGCTCGAACCTCTGTCCCCTGCATTAGCAGGCTGATTCTCAACCACTGCGCCACCAGGGAAGCCCTTTACTCAATTTTTGTGTATGGTATCAAGGCTTGTTTTTAAGCCATGTACTCTTTTTTTCTAGGGCTAGATAAGGCATGATTCTTTTGAGGTGTCTAGTGAATGCCCCCAGTGTTCAACGTCTCTCACGTTAACTGGAAAGAAAAACCTCTTCCTGTCCTAAATAGTCCAGCTCATAGTGAAACCGAGCAGGGCCCTGTGGGGCTCCCAGGCTCGGAGGTCTTTTTTGTCCCCCGTTTCTTATAGGCAAGAATCCAGCCTCCATGACCTTTTCTGAGTTCCAAAGGGCAGATTCGAAACAGTTGCTAATTGAGGAGCAGTCAAGAAACCACTTGAGGCAAGATTAAAGGGACCAGAGAAGCTCATCAAGATTAGGAGACCACCTGAGACGAGATTAAAGGAGTGCAGACCCTACACACACCCAGATCTTGTCAGAGCCCCCATCCTTGAACCACTGTCGTAAAACCCTCATCAAATCATCTGGGGTTGGGACACACAGTTTTTTGAGGCAGGAGCCTGCTGTGTCCCCCTGTGCCGGGCAAAGCAATAAAGCTATTCTCTTCCACTTCACCTAAAACTCTGTCTCCAAGATTCAGTTTGGCACTGGTGCACAGAGAGGCAGAGCTTTCGGTAACAACAGCTTTTTCCCCTTGCTCTGTCTTGTGAGTTTCACCTATGCACACACAGATTAGTATCCAGAAAAGGACTTGAGACCTCTGAACAAACGTCTTGAGCTTTTCCTCTATGTAGCCCTTTTTTCTCGATATTGTCCCTGAAATTTCCAATTGCTCTGGCTTCCTCAACTTTGTCTTCTCAACTCAGCAAGGCTGCTGGACTCTGTTTGTGTTGCTCCTAACTACTCTGAGATCTGGAAACTGCCTCCAGCAGAAAGCTGAGGGGAAGACCAGAGGGCTCAGTTCATTATTTTCTTTTCCCTCAGGGATCCTGAGCTGCCTGTTGTCCAATTTCTGCAAACGGTTGTTTCATAATATTTTGGCCTCTTTTCTGACTGCTTATAGAAGGAGGGTGAGTTCTATACCAGTGGTCCCTTCTCTGGCAAAAGCCTCTTCATCTACATTTGCATGGGCTCAAGTGTTAAATTTATCCACATAGGAAAGATTCCTCCGGCTTCAGCGACATGCCCTACTGGATTCCAATCTCAAAATGAAGAGCCTTTGGCTTTTCCTAGTCCACCTATCATGCCTAGAAAAATAACTGCATTGACGCTCTCAGCGAAAAACCAAGCCGATGAGGGACAATGAGAACCAAATGGTGTTGAAGAACTCCACACACAGAGGACATGGAAGCCCAGAGGTTAGAGAAGCAGCGTCCCTGTGCCACGAATTGCATGTGAACACTGCACACACAGCAGTGGAAAGCCCCAGCACTGGAGTGAGACCCACCGGGTTTGAATTCTAGTATCCCACTTATTGGCTGCCACAACCTTAGACAATTCACTTAACCTCTCTGTGCCTCAGTTTCTCCAGGTATAAAATAGGGTAATACGAGTACCCACTTCACGTGGCTAATGTGAGAAGTAAATGGTAAGGCATGTACAGGGCTTGGCACATAATGAACACTCTACAAATGTGAGTGTTCACATTTGTAGCACTGTGAGCAATACTGTGAGTGCTCAGTATTGTCACCAGACCCAAAACTGGCCAAAGCACCTTCAGAGCCTGTGGTTCTGCCTTCCCAGCCAGAAGAGGCTTTACAAGGAAGACTGAAAATAGATCCTACATTTAAATGGTCTCAAAATACCTCCCCACAATTTACTTATTAAGTACTAGGGGGAAATGTTACCTTCACACTGGAGACACCCAGAGGAACCACCTTACCAAGATGTCAGAGAATTTCACCAATACTGGGATAAACCAACATCAGGTGCCTGAGGGTCTGACACACTGAAGAGGTCACAGCATCCCTTATGCAGCATCCCCACCAAAAACACACAGCCTGGGGCTTCCCTGGTGGCGCAGTGGTTGAGAGTCCGCCTGCCGATGCAGGGGACACAGGTTCGTGCCCCGGTCTGGGAAGATCCCACATGCCGCGGAGCGGCTGGGCCCGTGAGCCATGGCCGTTGAGCCTGCGCGTCCGGAGCCTGTGCTCCGCAACAGGAGAGGCCACAACAGTGAGAGGCCCACATACCGCAAAAAAAAAAACAAAAAAAAACACAGCCTGGATGTAATCATGAGAAAACATCAGACAAACCCAATCTAGGACATTCTACAAAGTCACTGGCCTGTACTCTTCAAAAGCATCAAGGCTAAGACGACAATGAAAGGCTGAGGAACTGTTACAGACTAAAGAGATGTGACAACTGAATCCAAAGTATGACCCTGGACCGGGAGAAAATAGCTATGAAGACAGTACTCAGGCAATTGATGAAATCTGAATATGGACTGCGGACTGATAATAACATGTTAATGTTAAATTTCCCGAGCATTAATAATTGTACCATGGTTCTAAAAGAGAACACCAGTGTTCTTAGAAAATGAATTCTGAACTATGTAGTGATTAGAGTGTAGTGATTAGAAGAGAAAGATCTCAGTCCCCCCACCTCCTAAGTCTCATTGCTCTCCCTCTGAGCAGCTTCCCAGTAGGGAGCAAGCTTCTGCCTTGGCCTTGAGCACCAAGCCAGGGCGCCAGCACCAGCTTGGCAGCCAAGCCAGCCCAGCCCAGCCCAGTGAGAGGCAGAGCCATGCAGAGGCCTAACCTGTACAGTACAGACTGTATGTCCTTCAACTTCAAAGGAGAGCAGTAATGGCTAAGGTCGTTAGGGAGCGCACTTCTTGGAAGATGCAGAGGATATAGCGAGGTGGGGTGGGAGGAGAAAAGCACTTAGGGGAAGTAGGACTGTGGGTAAGGGGAGGAGGTAGGAACAGGTCTGGCAGGTGTTGGGGCTGAAAGAAGAGCAGCAGGTGGCACCTTGCTGCAACCCACTGTCTGGTACCATGGCTGTTCTCCTTGGCCTGGGCTACAGTGCAGTCTGTGGTGGCTGGAATGTCTGTAGCAAAGAAAGAGCTCAGAAATGGACATGGGGGCACCAGGTCCAGGAGCCCGGCTGTCCTTCAAGACGCCAGGATGCCATCTTAGTCCCAGGCAAAGAAGGACCCACTGCATAACACCACTGGCAGCCATGGCCAGTGGGAGCAAGGACCCAGGAGCTCCTGGTATGGTTCAGCGGTCCACCTGCTCTGAACAGGGTCAGACAAAGCCCCACCGGCGCCAGCTCTCCTTGCCCTCATGCCTCACATCACTGCTGACCAAAATTCAGCCTGAGCCTTGTCCACGCTGGCCCAGCCCGAGAACCTCCACTGCTGGGAGGACAAAATCACTGTAAAACGGCTGCACCCAGGACGCTGTCCCATCTGCAGCAGTGGTCCTTGAACTCAGGCAGGTCCTTAGCAAGACTACAGTGCTTGTTGGATGTTTCCCTGGAGATTTTTACCTATTTGGCGTATTAGTAAATTATTTAGTTTAACACATGTTGAGAAAAACAAATCAATATGCAATCTGCTAAGCAGACTGAGAGGCAATTTAACATTCCTGTTTACCCTAATTTCATGTAACAGAAATGATTTTTTTTTTCCAGTAACTGATGAGATTTCTCACAGAGAATTTGGGGACAGAATTATACAAGCAGGGCTCTTGCCAGAAAAAAACACATTCATTTAAGTCTCCCTACACTGTGTCTGTGGGACCCCAACACCCGGCCCTCATCACCAGCCTGAGGGTGGGCAGCGGTGGAAACAGCAGACCTGCAGTCCTCAGGCCTGCTGTCTGGAAACCCCCAGAGCAAGATCCCAGCCGGAAGGACAGCGCATGTGTGTTGCACACCGTTCAAGGGAGCGCTGAGTGAGTCTCCGCTCCATGCACGCCCTAGATGGAACCACCTGCAAATATTTTAGCTCCAAATTCACTACCCAGATAGAAAAACCTGCTCTCATGCTCTGATGCCGCCTGGGCAGAGACACAGTGTACGCGGGGCTGGCAAGAGGCTCGTGTGCGCTGCCACTGTTCTCTCTTTCCTCAGGACCGCGGCCTGGCTTGTGTCATTTAACCCAGGAGTTGTCACTGCATCATCTTTCTGCGTCATTTTTCATGTTATCAAGCGAAAATGTCTTCAAAGAAAACGGAAAAGCCCATGAAGAACACTGATGAGCTTAAGAGGCTGGAAAAGCCCACGGACTAGAACACAAGCTGGGAGGAAATAAAGCATTTTGAGAAAGGTAAATGTGTAAAAAACGCATGTGTCCCAACCTACTGTGCACGCAACTTGGTCCATGAGAGAGAACAGAGAAAAAAACATGAAAGCTCTTGACACCTATCACTCACTGGTGATAGGAAAAGCCACAAATCCTCGACACCAAGTCTTTAGAAGAAATTTTAGAGTCAAGGAAAACACTGGTTGAGCACCCCAGCCTAACCCTTCCTCCCCCCTCGCCCTGGGGGAGGCTGAGCCTCGCCAGCTCCTGCTTCCTCCTCCGGCAAAGTGGCTCAAGTGGAACCTGACCACGGCGCAAGATGCCCTTTAGAATGCAAAGGGTGCTCTAAATCAAAGGGAACATGGTGGTGGGGGGCAGGGGCATGTCGGATAAGCCAGGGCTGCAGTAACTCAAATGAGAAGTCTTTTTCTCACAGGCAAGCATGCGATTTCAGGGGCTGGCAACCCCGCTGTACCAGTGCAGGAGTTCTAGGACGTGCCGAGGACTGAGTTCTCACGGGAGAGGTTCTTTAGCAAAGCCCAATGCCACCACAGCCTGGGGCCCCACTCAAAGGGGCTAGAGGTTTCCAGGCTTATTCTCTGTGACCACACCCAACAGCTGTCCACAACCAAGGCTGAACCAAAAATCCAGGGATGGAAGCATCTCCACTTTGTCTACACCTGTGTGGAATGCGGTGGACAGTCAATAGAATCCGGTTACGAATAAGGAGCTGCTTCCCTTATTAGCTAAAAGCAAAAAGCAATGTCTCCAGAACCACACAGCCTGGCTCTACCACTTACTGGCTATGTGACCTTGGGCAGGTTACTTAACCTCCCTGTGACTCAGTTTCCTTATGTATGAGATGGAGACAATATTAGCACCCACCTCTCAGGGTGGCTGTGAGGACTAACTGGGCTAAAACACAATGCCTGGCACTGAGCAGGCCCAGCAGGTCTGCCCCCATATCATCACACCACCTATCTCAGGAGGCACACTGCCAATAGGCTAGGGGGCTGGGAGAAGGTCACTGGGTTCCCCTTTCTTTTCCTGCAGCCCCAAAGATACAAACAGTAGACCTTCCCTGGGAGACCCCATGAGGTCTAAAAGGAATGTGATAAACTGCTTTAAAACAAAGGTTCTCAAAGAAACATGCAAAAGGAGCCTGAGGTATGGACTTCCCTGGCGGTCCAGTGGTTAAGACCCCACACTTTCACTGCAGGGGGTGAGTGTTCAACCCCTGGTCAGGGAACTAAGACCCCACAGGCTGTGTGGCTCGGCCAAAAAACAAAACAAACAAACAAAAGGAGCCTGAGGTAAACACAGAACCTGACTTGATTTAATTCACCATCCTTTTTAAGCTTAAGTTGTAGAAAATAGGCCTGAAATTGAAAAAAGGTGGCTCTCTGGAATCCCTCCAAGCACACTGCCTCTTTTGATGGGAACCTGTGTCCCCACTATCTCCAGCCCCCAGAACCGATGGCCACGCTCATGATCTCCTACCTGGACCTTGGCCCTCATCACTCCCTCTGTTTCGAGAGCCCCTCACGTCTCCTTCACCTCCAGTGTTGTGACCAAGCAGGGCTTCCTCAGAGATGGTTCCCAAGGTCTCCTGGCAGAATCCCTCATCACTCCTCTCAAGTCTGTTCAAACATCTACAGCCCTCTTCACACTGCAACGGAATGATCTGCCAGCACGCACGCAGCCCACTCCAGCTGTGAGTCCCTCAGGGACAGGGGACTGGGTCTCAGCTCTTCTTTGTCAAGGACACACTTGGCACCCAGGTCCTTAACAGATCCATTCTGCTAGAGCTCACATGAGAGTCTGCATGTGACTGAGTCTACAAACTGAACAATTGTAGTTCTTAACAGGGGTGATTTTCCCCCCAAGGGACACTGGGCAATGTCTGGAGATACTTTGGGTTGTCACAACAGGGGTGGGGGAGCTACTGGCATCCAGTGGGTAGAGGCCAGGGATGCTGCTAAACATCCTGCAATGCACAGGACAGCCCCCCAAAACAAAGAATTATCTGGCCCAAGATGTCAATGGTGCCAAGCTGAAAAACCCTGGGTTAGATGGATAACTTCCTAGCAGTGGAGTGATCTAAAAGAGATGCATGGACCACTTCTATGTACACATGAAGAAAAGGATAACTCTTAAGGGCCATCCCTAACTCTTAAGATTATCAACTACGCTCCTTATAATCATATAGCACCAGGGAAACAAATTCTGTGAAAACTTGCAGGTAACCTGAAATACTGAGGGCCCTGGAAACCCCTCCTCACGAGTTACAGAATGGACTCATGTACGCCTCCCTGCAGCTCCGGGAGGCTCCGCCTCAGAGGCTGGACCTCAGTCCCAGGGTGGGCTCGCCATCCTCACATAGCCAGGGCAAACCTTCACAAAGGCCAAGGCCAGAAAAGCGAACCTAAGATGGAATTCAAACATGCACGAAAGGACTGGTAGGTCTTTTCAAATTGATGCATTTAACGTTATCAATAGCCACAAAATAATCTGAAGTTCCAGATAATACTCTGGACATAAAGAAGAATCATTAAGAAAGAAACTCGGAATTATACAAATAGGAAATAAAAAAAGGGGGGGTAAAGTAGCCAGGGATAGAGAGTAATAAGTGCACCTGTGGAAAGGGGTGAAAAAAGGCATCGGGGGAAGTGGCTGAGAGAGACTGGGGCCTGAGGGACCCGGCTTACATCTCAGCTCTGCACCTACCAACAGGTACCTTGTGCTACACACTTCACCTGCCCACTGTCCTTGTTTGCAGAATGAAAACAACCCCTCCCTTCCAGGTTCCTGTGAAGCACTGTCAAGTGCTGAGCACAAGAGCCGGCATACTAGGGACTCAGTAAAGAGCCAGTTGCAGGAAAGTGGGCTCCAGCAGCCAGTGTTACCACCTGCTACCACAGGACCTGGGGCTGTTGAAGCCAGGGACTCGGATGCAGGTTCGTCACCTGTAAATGGGTTGCTCCAGTCCACCCACTGCCCGCTCAGGGCCCACGTGACACTCTGTAGGCGAAAACACAAGAAAGGGTGAGGTGAAGGAATGAGATTATTACTTACACCAAAGCCACCTGGTTTGAGTGTCTACTAACTTGGAATTGGCAATCGCTATACTGTCTGGGTTATAGTTTTTTTACTATTATGCAGTCTAAGAGAAGAGGGCTAAAGGTAAACATGTTGAGTAAACAAGAAAGAAAGGGAAATGTTTAACCTAATTCAGAAAACAATTTACTCAAGCACTTGTGAGATGTTCCCCAACTGAGTTCTGAATGTGAATACTGTAATGACAATGAGGATGACATCCCCCCTCCTACTATGGAGGGCCCAACATGTGCCTGACACTAACCCAGCTTCCTTACACACAACCTTCTAATCCTCAGTTCCAGAAAAATCATCATTCCCATCTTGCTGGGGAGGAAACCAAAGCTTCAAGAAATACATGGGTTGCTCAAGGGCAGTATGTGGCAGAAGCAGAAATGAAAGCCAGGTCAGATGGGTTCCAGAGCCAGGGATTCTGCTATTTTTAACCATTTGTAAAACTCCTTCAACAGGAGGAGACTTCATCTTCATGCAAACACTATACTAACTGCAAAGGATTTTAAACAGCTCATTAAAGCAGTAAAGGCTTGATAGGTTCCTATAGGGCAACACTTAAAAAACAAAGGTATTTAAAAGGCAAAAAATGCATTACAACTCAGATTGTCCCCTAATTCAGATAACTCCCTCTTGCCCTGATTTTATTCCAAATTAGTGAAGTTTTTATTATAAATAAAGGAGATCACCATTATGGATAAATGCTACCAGATGAATCAGCATTTAGAAAACCAGGGCTTCCCTGGTGGCGCAGTGCTTGAGAGTCCGCCTGCCGATGCAGGGGACACGGATTCGTGCCCCGGTCCGGGAAGATCCCACATGCCGCAGAGCGGCTGGGCCTGTGAGCCATGGCCGCTGAGCCTGCGCATCCGGAGCCTGTGCTCCGCAACCGGAAAAGCCACAACAGTGAGAGGCCCGTGTACTGCAAAAAAAAAAAAAAAAAAAAAAGAAAACCAAAAACTTGCTGAAAATAAGGACCCCCTAACGGGCCTCCATGCTAATGTTGGCTGTACTCCTTTCCCCTGTGGGCACAACAGCAGCCTGGGACAGAATGCTCCTCCTGGACCTTGGCTGGCACTCCGGGGTCGGGGAGGAAAGGAAGGCGACATTATTGACTGTGTGATGGGTGCCAGGCCTAGAGATGGCACCTTCACATATGAGCCCATTTCAGCCATCACTGAGTTTCGTTATTTTACCAGAAGTGAAAAGTTACTGGGAAACAGGATATTCACAAGATCTCAAAGTATTACCACCAGAGAGATAATGTATTAACTGCAAAGGGGAAAATGTACCCTATAAGGGAGAGAGCTGGAGACGTGCCCTCTCTGCCCAGTAACTGACCTTATCACTAACAGTGGGACTGATGTCACGTGCCGCCTGGTGCTGTGTAACATGAAGCACACAACACTGCTCATGCAGTGTTCTCGCTGTAAAAAAGGTTATCGCAATCTAATGGCTCCTCCAGACCAACTCAGGAAACACAGGGGTCCATGAAACGCTCAAACACCGCAACAAGGTAACAACCCAGACAACTCCAGAAGGTGGGGCACTGTCCACAACAACTGGCCAGGACTCTTCCAAAGGCAATGTCAGTAAACAACAACAAAAAACAAAAAAACTCATGTGTGTGTATGTGTGTGTGTGTGTGCGCGCGCGCGCGCGCACGTGTGTAGGGGAGATTCTTTTAGGGTGAAAGTGACTTAAAAACATAACCAGAAAAAAAAAACATAACCAGGTGCAAAGTGTGGACCTTGATTAGATCATAGTTTTAAAAAAACTCCAGCTATAAAAGACCTGTGACGTTAGGGGAAGTGTGAATATTAGATATTAGGTGATATTGCAGGGTTATAAATTTTCTTAGGTGTGATCATGAAACTGTGGTTATGGGGACTTCCCTGGTGGCACAGTGGTTAACAGTCCACCTGCCAATGCAGGGGACACGGTTTCGAGCCCTAGTCCGGGAAGATCCCACATGCTGAGGAGCAACTAAACCCGTGCGCCACAACTACTGAGCCTGTGCTTCTAGACCCCGTGAGCCACAACTAGTGAAGCCCGCATTCCTAGAGCCTGTGCTCCACAACAAGAGAAGTCACCACAACAAGAAGTCTGCACACCGCAAGGAGGAGTAGCCCCCGCTCGCCACAACTAGAGAAAGCCCGCACGCAGCAACGAAGACCCAACATAGCCAAAAATAAACAAATAAAAAATAAATAAATTCATTAAAAAAAAAAGAAACTGTGGTTATATAGACAACTATTCTTATCCTTAGGAGACTCAACTGAAGTTTTTAGGGATAAAGTGTGATGCTGGCTGCAACTTACCCTCAAATGGGTCAGCCAAAAAAAAAAGTATAAAGAGATAAAGTAAATGTGGCAAAAGGTGAACAATTTCTGAATCGAGGTGGAGGGCAGATAGGCATTCATTGTATTATTTTCATCTTTTCTGTATATTTGACATTTTTTAAGATAAAAATTACGATGGCATGGGGACAGGTGATCCCAGGAAAGGTCGTCCCAACATGCCTATGTCTGTACAGAACACACAGGGAGGCCAGTTCACCACATGCCAAAACAGCAGGGACTCATTTGAGATTAAGGTTCAAAGCTGGGTATACTAGTCTGTGATGTTACTTTGGGCCTCAGGAAAAATACTATCATTTCTCAGCACCATCAGTGTTCTCATAAAACAATGACACCTTCTCTCAGTTGGATAGTCCCCAAATCTGTAACATGAAAATAGGCAGGTAGATTTATCCAAGCTCTCAAAATGCTTGTTTTGTTAAAAAGCCAATTCTGTCTACACTTCAGCCCAGGGTTCTGATGGTGCATGGTGAAGGAGGCTTGAGTTTGCTTTACATTTACAGGTCCTGAGAGTAAATACCCCTAATGCCAACACACACACTGGCCAATACTGACCTTTTGCTGATGGCTGGGCCACTGCCCTGTGCTGGAACACACAGGGCAGCTCCAGGACTGCTCAGCTCTGCTCTGCTGTGACTTCACTGAGTCACAGACTACAGATAAAGCCACCAAAACAAGCTGCTCGGCAGGTAGAACATGACAAAGGTCCCTCGTTTAAAGCATTTCCTTCTACTGAGACACCCGATGACTTTCAGTGACACTCCAGAAAACCTAGAGGGGGAAGGCCCTTTAAAAGTTTGCCTCTGAGTTTGTTTGGCTTTCCTTGGACACACAGGGTACCTTAGCCGAAGCCTCTGGAAGGTTCACCCCCTGAACAAGGCGATGCTGACACTGGGACATGCCAGCAGATGGCGGCTTGTATGTTTATGCAGCTTAAAGAATCAGCTATATAGATAAACTGGCACACCAACTCTCAACTGCCTGGCCAGAGACGTCTGGAAATCCCCACACAGTGAGCCGAGCACCAGGATGAGAAATCCCCGTGACAATCAAAATCCTCTCTTGAGATATAAGAGGGTCTTCCTCCAGGTAACCTTTACTTCTAGGTAAAAAACACAGCAACCTGTAAATGGAGAAAAAGTAATTTTCTGGGTAGAAAAAGAAACATAAAAACAGTGGTCTGGGGGCTTCCCTGGTGGCGCAGTGGTTGAGAGTCTGCCTGCCGATGCAGGGGACACGGGTTTGTGCCCTTGTCTGGGAAGATCCCACATGCCGTGGAGCAACTGGGTCCGTGAGCCAAAATTACTGAGCCTGCGCGTCTGGAGCCTGTGCTCCGCAACAAGAGAGGTCGCGATAGTGAGAGGCCCGCGCACCGCGATGAAGAGTGGCCCCCGCTCGCCACAACTAGAGAAAGCCCTCGCCCAGAAACGAAGACCCAACACAGCCAAAAATAAATAAAGCAAACTGTCAACAAGTAAAAATAAACACTAAAAACAAAACAAAACAAAAAAACCCCACAGTGGTCTGAGGATTCCCTGAAATCAGGATGTGAAGTGATGAAAAATACCACGCAGCCTGTCTGGCAGAGAAATGGGTCCATCCTATACAACAGAGCTGGTCCAACAGGAAAACGGAATAGTGCCTGCCCTAAGAACTGGGGAGCTGTCAGAGGTGTCCGAGCCCGTTGCCCTGGAGGAGGAAAGCACCGGAAGGGAAAAGACCGTGACTCCAAAGAGGAGAGGGACTGTTAGCTTCACCTGCTCAGGAGAGATGACTGGTATTTAAAATGTGCTTGGGGACGTCCCTGGTGATCCAGCGGATGAGACTCCGTGCTTCCACTGCAGGGGGGCATGGGTTCGACCCCTGGTCAGGGAACGAAGATCCCGCATGCCACGCAGCACAGCCAATTAAAAAAAAAAGAGAGAGAGAGAAAATATGCTTGAAGAAACCAATGATGGAATTGATAAAGGATGGAGTGGCCTCGTCTTAAAGAACCCAGACCTCCCTCAAGGGCTGCAAGGTGAGCAGTCTTTTCATGGGAGCCTGGCACTCCTGAGAGCAGCTCTGCCAGACTGAGGAACAGGCACTGTGACCAGGAAGACAGCCAAGCAGCTTGCAGGAGCAATTCCTTGAGACCACCTCCACCCCCTTTCGTTTTCCCCAACAAAGTCCATTTCAAAATGTAAAACAGTTCCTAAGAGATTTCCTCCTCTGCCCAGCCCTGCAAAATGGAAAAGCCCCACAGTTCTATTTTATTTTATTTTATTTTTATTTTATTTTTTATTTATTTTTTTTTGCGGTACGCGGGCCTCTCACTGTTGTGGCCTCTCCCATTGCGGAGCACAGGCTCCGGACGCGTAGGCCCAGTGGCCGTGGCTCACAGGCCTAGCAGCTCCGCGGCATGTGGGATCCTCCCAGACTGGGGCACGAACCCGTGTCCCCTGCATCGGCAGGCGGACTCTCAACCACTGCACCACCAGGGAAGCCCACAGTTCTATTTTAATAGAACCAACAAGTTAAAGAGAAGAAAGGTACTTCCCTGACTGGGTCTCGATCAGTGGGACACCCCTTGGGCTGCTGTCTGCTTCTAGGTGGGAGAACAGGGCTCTCGATCCATGTCCATGCCTGTATCCAGGGCAGACACGGCTCTAGCCTTTCCAACTCTTCCCCCCATCACCCCTACTCATCATTGTCCCAGGACCTACTACCCAATGCCACAAGCTCCCTCCACGTCTAGCCTTACACTGAGCAAGAAACCACTTCCTAGTTCCACCTTTGCATACGGAATATACCAACCACGGCGGGATCTGCACTTGTGCTCACAGTGAAGATTAAGAAGTGACTGCGTCCCTGAAGACTCGCAGGGCCAGCACCATCACTCTGAACACATTCAACCTGGCACACTTCTCAGCTGTGAGCAACTCCGCCTGTCATAATCACATTTCCCTCTCTGAATCACAAGTATCAAACCCCAGGGCATTAGTGGGGCCATCAGCACCTATCAAACCCATGAAAATAGCCAGGGCTATGCTAAGAAATCTTAGGTCAGGGAACAACATAAAACTTAAGCCTGGAGTTCCTTTAGGGAGAAAGGACGGCCAGCTGGAGGAGAGAAATGTGGGGAGGGGAGTGCAGACCCACGCACAATGTCTCGAACATACAGACATACAGTGCATGCACCCAAGTCAGAAGCTGATTTTCGCTAAGTCGTCACAAATTATTACTGTGCAAACAAGTGGGTATTTGTTCAGCAGGGAAAACAGCAAGGCAAGTTAGAGACTAAAAAGGAGAGAAAAAGTAGCAAACATATACAGTCTAGGACTTGTCGCAAGACTTACGAAGGCCAGGCAACCAGAAAAAAAGTGGTGTCCAAGAATAGCCTCTTCAGGGTTACCTAAAGCTTGGGAGAATTCACCCAAATAAGCCACACATCATAAAAAAGCAAAGCCGCAACTCCAGCAACTGGACCCTACAAGACGCACACACACAGCTGTAGGATCCTTCCCAGACGCCAAGGAGCATACCTTCTGCAGGAACTTCCCATTCTACCCACATGAGCACAGTGGGGAAATTCTGAGAACAAGTCATTTTGGAACTAACACCTCTGTCAAAATAGTTATAACCCTTCCCTTTCCCCGAAATGCAATCACAGGGCTACTAGGCCCCTTGTCACTTTAATAAAAGGAAGGATGTACACTAAGAAAACATAACCCCTCAACACGTGGCACACATGGCAACACGTTGGAACTTCTGGTTTTCCAGAAGGGCTATCTGGGGTTTCTTCCCCATCATGAAGCTCTCCAGGAAGGGTCCCTGATGACTTAGCACAGGAATTCTAAGACCTCCTCAGACCTGACTCTGGTTCTCCACTAAGCTCCTAAGTTGCCCAAGTCTCATGGAAAGGAAGGATACCTGAAATATAAACAAAAGTGGGCTGGGAAAGGGAACAGCCAGGGGAGACTTGAGATGCAACTTAATTAGGAAAGGCTGGGACAGAGATGGAACAGGTGAGCCTGTTCAGGAAAAGGAGAGGAAAAAGGAGATGCGGGAAAGAAGGCAGTCTGGGTGGGTCCGGCTCCAACCAAAACAGAAAATTAAGCTGAGGGTGAAGGGGCGGGGCGGGGGAAGTAGTACTGGGAACGGAATGCACGGCCTAATAAGCCAGGTATTGCAAGGTGGCAGGATTTACATGCGAACGGGACATAGTAAATCCTGAAGTGAAGGGGAAGAAAAAAGCTCAGTATCAGACTTGGGGCGAAGGGGAGGCTAAGAAGAGCCTTTAAAAGGGGGCAGAAAAGAATATGCCTCCCGGGGGTCATGGCCGTAAGCTGTTAAGTGGAGGAGCTTTAATTTGCGATGACACGGTTGCAGGGGAGCATCTCAGAAGAGAGGTGTGCGCGGGTGGGAGAAGAGGAGTAGGGGTGACCCCTGACGAGAGGCTGCCGCGATAAGGCGAGGGACCCAGGACCCTGGGTCGGGGCCAAAGATCCCCCTCGTCTGGGAATGCCCAGCCTGGGCTCGCGGGAGGAAGGCACCTTCGCCAAAGGGCCCGGGTCCCCAAGGCCTGAACTCCTCAGGCAGGAGGGTCCCCGAGGCCGGTGGGCCCGAGGCTCGCGGCGCAGGGCTTCAGGAGGGCGGGGGTCCCGGACTCACGCATCAACGTGCTGAAGGCCACGACGCCGAGCAGCCCCTGCAGGAAGATGCCGAAACTGTGCATGAGGGCACCGCTCTCGCAGCGGCCCGCGCCGGACGCTACGGTGGAAGGCGGCCCGCCCGGCAGTGAATGGCTCGAGTTACCGGCAGGACCCTGCATGGCGGGCCTGGCGAGGGGCGCTGGGCGCCGCCGCCCGGCCGCCCGCCCGGCCTCGCTACCGGCGGGGCCCTCACCGCTGAGCCCAGAGCCCGAAGTCCGAGCCGGGAGCCGGTACCTCCGCCCCACGGCCGACTCGGCGCCGCGCGTAACGCGACGTCTGAGACCGCAGCACCTGATTGGCCAGGCCCGGCGTGGGGGCGGGCCTTGGCCGCTCCTACTCTTCCCCCCACCAGGGGCGGGGCTCCGGCCGGAGAGGGAGCGGTGTTTTGGATCCTGACCACAGGTAGGACAGACCAGGTGAGCTGGGCTGCGCAAAACGGATTGAGAGCCCAATCCCGGACTCCGAGCTCCAGGTCGGGAGGGCAGGAGCAGGGAAGATCTGTGACCATTTTTTTTTTTCCCTCTAAGATAAACCCCTAAAGAATTCATGAAAAAATACTTCTGGATTCCACCCCCAGATTCCGATTCAGTTGTTCTGAGACGGTGGCCAACAATCTGCATTTTCGGCAAGCAGCCTGGATTATTCTGAGGCAGGTCGTGGAGAAAAACAATCTGACTCCGCACACAAGCATTTTCTTTCCAACCCAGACCTTCGGAGTCCTTGTAGTTTCCTTGTTAGTACCAGTATCCTGGCCAAAGGCTTGTCTTAGATTCATCATTCAGGCCCCGAATCGACTTTTCCTCCCATAAACGTAATGTAAATGGTCATTTCAATCCAACTGCCTTCATTTAAAAATATACAGGGTATATGCTGTAAACACGTGGATATAACCCCATCTTGTTCATTTTGAACGTGATTCATAAAAGAAAACCAGGTTGTTGGTATTTGTCAGTCTCCAGGGACTCCCTCCACACACACATTTATTCCCACTCAACCCTGACTCCTCAGAACCTGCTCCCTTCCTCTACTAGGGCCTTTAGTCCCCATTCTGTCACCTACCCTCTCAGCCGCCTCTGGCTTTTCTCCAGACACCTCTTGTTGGTGCTCTCAGGTCCCTGACCAGGACTGCATCCACTTAATGCCAGTGTACACACAGTATTATTCCAGTAGACACTGGGGTACAGTACTTGTTGAACAATAAATACCAAACCTAGGGAAAGTTCCCCTAAAGATAGCCATCAAGAAATTCCAATTACATAAAAGGTTCAATGCGATCCAAGTTTTCTTGGTTAATAGGAATATTAACTTGATTATCTGGAGAATACAAATGCTACTGGCTCCCTAGAGCCAATTCTCCAGCCCTTCTCTTACAATGCACTTCCACACCTCTGTGCCTTTACATGGCATTCTATCTGCATGGAATACTGCTCCCTTTTCCCTGCTCCATGAACTGCTACTCATGCTTGAAGGCCTGCCTGACCCCCCTGTCCCCACTGTGCATCCACATTACCTTGTGTGTGCTGCTCCACTAGAACTTTTCAGACTGCTAAATTAGACGGCTGTACACACCTCTCTCTCCCAGCTGAGTGTGAGCCTCCTGAGGGCAGGAACTGATTTTTACTCAGCCTTGAATCCAACATAGTGCCTGGCACAGAGAGCATGCAACAAAATGCTTTTTAAATTAAATTGATTTTTAATTTATAAAATTAAAAACTCTCCACAAGTATTGACCATGGGAAAATACAGAAAATCAGGTTAAGAAAATAAACAGGTAAGGAAAAATTGCATTACCGTCTTTAAGTCTAAGAAGGTCCCGTATGGGTATGTATGCTCAACAGCTACAGTCCACGTTTAGAGAGAACCAAACAATAGGATGTGTCCTTAAAGCCAAAGAGATTGTAGTTGGGCATAAGGAGATTATTAATTGCTTGAAGACACAGCTCAAGGAAAATTGCACATAGAGCTGAAAAATGAATTTTTTTGACAAAGCAGGGCTCTGCACATCCAGATGTGGAGGAACCTTAAGGCCCATCGCTGCTGTGCCAAGGCAAATGGAAAGAACAAGAAGCAGTCTTCAGAGATCAGGGCAGAGTCCTCGGTGCCGGGAGCAAGCTCACTATGGGAAATTCTGCTCTTCCTACCTTTTCTGAACGGCAATTAAAAAGTACCCAGGGGCCTCCCTGGTGGCGCAAGTGGTTGAGAGTCCGCCTGCCGATGCAGGGGATACGGGTTCGTGCCCCGGTCTGGGAGGATCCCATATGCCGCGGAGCGGCTGGGCCCGTGAGCCATGGCCGCTGAGCCTGCGCGTCCGGAGCCTGCGCGTCCGAAGCCTGTGCTCCGCGACGGGGGAGGCCACAACAGTGAGAGGCCCGCATACCGCAAAAAAAAAAAAAAAAAAAAAAAAAGTACCCAGATCCAGAGGGGAAAGCATCAGACAGCAGGATGGGGGGAGAATTCTGGAAAGGTTAATTTTATTGAAGCAGGAAGGAACTTTCTCCTCCATTCAGAGATGATTCTCTGAGGTCCCACTGGAAACAGTTTTGAAGGATTTACTCTGGTCAAGATGCCTTCTTTGCTGTCAAAGGAAGTTAAATATACCTTAAGACCTGTTTTAATTTTCTCACGACCACTTAAAACTGTCATAACATACCACACGTTTATATACACTCTTATTTACAAACCAAAAAAAAAAAAAACCCACGCAAAATATTCATCCAAAATAGTTATTTTTTAATCCCTTGAAGTTATACCATCAAACTTGATGGCAGTTATTTTAATAGGTATTCTTGTGCATATTTCTCCTTAAGTATACTTTATCCTCAATGCATAACTTTTAAAATTAAGAGAAAAACAGTAAGCAGGAAGGATACAACGCAATATGCATTTCATTTTGTTCCAAACAAGCAGCTTAAAAAAAAAAAAAAAAAGGATAACATACATTAAAGTGCATCAGTTCCAACGAGTTAGTATTAGAAAAGGGCCTAAGGACAGTGCTGGAACCAGCCAGGAGTCCCACCCTGGAAGGCCTCTGATTGTCTTCAGAGAATAGTCAACAAAAAAAAAAAAAAAAAAGGAAGAGGAAAAAAATGAGCACTTAAAAATCTCAAGAGAAACATTCAAAGTACACTTCCCTAGAGACTTCTTGCAAAAGAAGATAAGTTTTAATTTTGTCTAAACTTTGTAACCTCCCTCAGTCATCTACTTTGTGACTTGGTTTGCCCCAAGAGCCTACCTTCATCCTTTCAACACTATTTGTTCACGCTCATATCCACTCTGCCAAGTTAGGCATGCAGTTAGATAAACTAAGACATGTAGGAACCTGTAAGACTGAGTTCCCACGCATCCTGAGAACAGGCACACCTATTAGCAACGGTAGCTTCATGTCACTAGCCAGTGTCATCCTTTGCCTCCAGAAATAGTTGGAGACCCTTGCCTCCCACAGCTTTAACTCCATTACTGGTGGAGTTAAAGACATGTCCAGCAAGGCTGTGGCTTGTTTCCCTTTAAGACAGTCCTTTGCGATAGGCCACGGCACCAGAACAGACCCAAATGATGTGTCAGGTCAAAAAAGACATAAAGGAATGGAGTTTTAGGCCTACTTCTCCATTCCTCCAACCCCCACTCCTGGTTCTGCTGGTTCTTGCAAAAATCTAAGATTTCTGAAACCCTAGAATGAAGAAAATCGATCTCCAGTGCACTTATGGCCCACCACCTTCTATACCTTCACCCCTAAGGCTGCCCTCAGAAACAGAACTACCTGTGAAATCTGGTACAAGTACAGAGGAAATCCCAGGTGAGCAGGCTTGGAACCAGATCCATTTGGCCTGGGCTTGGAGTTTAGAACTCTCTTGCCAAAACTCCAAGTTCATAGGTGACTTATTTAGATAAATTCAAATTTCCAAAGTATACACATCCTGACACAATGGGAGGGAATCATCAAAATTCACTAGCAAAACATTGTAAAGTGAATAAAATCAAGGAAGAGTTATACGTGTATGAAAGTGATTGATTTCTTTTTGGTTTTGCAGGAGGCTCTGTCCTACAGGGTTTCCGAGCCAGCACCATGACCATGACACATGGTTACTTTGGGTGGACCCAGGACCAAAGACATTCAAATTTTTAAAGGGGGTACCCAGTCCCTACTGAGACTTATACTTCATTTGCTAGTGCTCCCTTCTCCTTCATCTTCAAAAGGCCAACTGATAACACGGAACACTTTTGAACTTACACACGCACACACACACACACAAACATCCCCAATATACAGGACCAAAGTTCAAACTTGGTGTGTGTTTCCACTGCCGAGGCTATGCTCCTAACAGCTCTCTCAGAGTATCTGTGGGCATCAAACCAGCACATGGTGTCTTAAATAAATGTCTTTGGTGATAGGCATCAAGTAAACAGAAGTGCCTATGATAGTTTTCCCAATGTCCCCATTTAGTTAAATCTTACCTACAGTTCCCTGATGTTCTGTGTGTGCCCCAGAAATACTTTCTGGCTTGGGAGAGGGGATGGTTCTGAGTACTATCCAACCTGAGGCCTCCTAAAGCTTTTACTCTGTATTCAGTTATGGTATTAGTGACTGAATTCGTACAAGAGAACAAGTAAAATGTATTCAAGTCCTCAGGAAGCTTTGGTCCAATGCCCGCTCTCTCACAGTGAGAAAAATTTTACTTCCAGGAGAGGAGCATATAAAGGTCAAGTTCTGAACTGCTTTTCTATGACTGCCTCTATCGTAATTCAATAAATATTTACCCAAGAAGCCCATCCCTTCCAGATGTTGGTAACTATCCTTCCCTGACCTCTATAATGTAGATGCTGGGAGCCACCTACAATGCTAAAGAAAGGCAGACAGGACAAAAGCTCCCATTAATGCATTTCCTGCATTAGCCACCACAGTTCTGCTTCAACGGAGAGGAATGGAGGTGGTTTACAAATGAAAACAGCACAGTCTCCAGAAGCCCACAAAATATAGTCAAAATGTCACAGCAAATCTTCGCATGCAGTAAAATGTTTCCCTAACACACCAACACTACAATAATAGGCTTATATTAGTCAGTCAGCTTCAAGGTCCAGGAGCATGATATAATCCATTCACCTGTTTCCAAGCTTGTCAATTCAGGATCAAAAATGGATCCTGGAAGACTTCCTGACCTTAGGGAGGCTATGGAGCTAGCTGAAGGCGAAATTTAGACAAATGAGTCCCTCATAATGTACCTCGCACAGATTTAAGAGGTTGGTATCTTTAAAAACCAAAGTTCATATACCTATTGCAACATGACAAACATTTTACCCCAACATGGTGAGCTGTTATCAGGCTTAATATCTGTTTTAGAATCACGACAATCAGACTGTCTGTCGCTGCTGGCCAGTCCAGCCCCAGCCACATTATGAGGCAAATGGAGTCTAAATTTTATATTTAAAAAAAAAAAAAAGCCCTGTGCCAAATTCCCAAACAATTATCCTCTCTTCTGTGACGGCCAGGAATAGGGGCTTGTCCAATTTAGAGTCGGCTTCTCTCTGGGAAAAAGCTAGCTTGAATAATCATGGCATAAAAAATAGACAAGCTGGCTGGGGCCCGACTCTACCTGATCAGAGACTACTACTTAGGGCCGTGTGTTTCATCTTGCAGGGGCTTTGCCCCCTCACCTGTGAAGGGAGGTGTTTTAAATTCTATGGTTTCTGAAGAAGTCAAGAGAGAGACAATATAACATATTCACTGTTGCATTTGGTAAATTCTCTCTTATAGAAAATCTCATTTTCCTAAATAAGACAACAATGTTAATTAGTTCCAGACTTTTTTTGTTTCATTGATCTTCTTCAAGGAACTCTTTGCCTTAGTGCCTTGACTGCTGAGCTCTCAGGAAATTTTATTATGCAAGATACCCACCTCCCCCGCCCCAACCCACCCCCACCGAAACGCTACCTACTTAATGCTAACTGTTCCCAAGCATCATATATAAGCTTCTCTTCCAGGGGCATAGAATCAATCAAAACTTTAAAAACTATATCTCCGATAAGTTCAAACATATTAACTTCTACTTAAATGAAGCATCTTTCCAGGTATATCTGGTAGTAACCTAAGCAAAGAGTTGATGCTTTAATATATGGTTTGGTTGGAGGGCCTGAGTTAAGGTGTTCATAAATTATCCAATGAAGAGAAGATTCAGATTACAAATGTTTGCCAAGGTCCATAAAAACACATGGGGCAGCGGGGGAAGAAAAGGAAAAAATCACAATCAGTTTAAATTTGTAATAAAATTACCTTATATTTGTATAGCTGTTTAGAATTTACCCAGTTTGTAGTTTTAAAACATTTTCAAATCTTGAAGAGGAATGATTAGGTTATATATTTGCAGGTAACTAGGATAATTAACACACACACACACACACACACACACACACACACTCAGCAAAGCAAACCATTTAAAGGAAGCAACCTATGTATCTTTCCTCATTCCACATGGTTGGAACAGTACAGCAAATGCTATTATTCTATAATAGCTAACAGTGCAGTCATAAGTGAAAATTTGCCTGTTTAATACCAACTTGAGCTGGGTCAAAAGAAACACCTAAAAGGAAACTTGAGTTGTTAAGTGGGAATTGACCGTAGAATACATTCAATTTAAAGGTTTAACCAAAGAAAGAGTAAACGTGACTAGGCAAAGACATTTCTAGAATCCTTAACCATCTCTCAATCTTTATCCAGCCACTGAGGACATACTGTAACAGAAATGCCATACTCTGCATCACTCCTCCTAAAATTTATTTTCTCTGTTGTGCTTCTACACTATCTGCCTGGAGACACTGAGAAAGATGGGGAAATGGGCTTTACTGTGGGTCTAGGGAACACCTACTGATTTTTACCCAAAGTAAGGACTCTCAAAATGAAAGACAAACAACTATAGAGAAAAGTAAACACAAAATAAAAGCCTCTGAAGTCCCTCTGAGAACTAACAGGGAGAAAGCAATTCAACTGAAATAGCAACAACCTTTGAACTACTTGAAACAGGCAGCCCAACCTGGGTCAAGATGCAAAACAATGACAGTAGAGTTCTTAGATCAGTCAGTTAAGGAATTGGTGTTAAGTGCCACACACTATTTTTAAGAAAGCAAACAGTGTTTTTTTTCCTCCAACTCTGTCATAGTTTTAGTGTTCATGTAGCTTAAAAATGGTATCATTAAAACAACCTCATACACGGCTATAAGCTCAATTATCAACAGAGGTAGTAAACAAAGGAACTCCTAAGAATAGATTTTTAAATGGATCAAAGTGTGACTGTACATTCAAAACCCTAGAGCCACAGAATCATCCCCAAAATGAACTGTTTTAATTTAAAAAAGCTTAAAAAACACAATGACAATGAAGCACTGATGTGCCTTAGGCACAGTCCCAAATCAGTGCTGACTTAAAGCTATGTTCTCTCTTTCCAAGAAAGAGAAAGCAGAGAACAAAGTTCAATCTACAGTGGGAAGGAACAGAAAGAACAAAAAGAAAACCAAAAGGGTGCTTTCCAGCAACCTAGATTATTCTTCGTTTTCAGGCCACACCAGTGGAAATGCTTATTCTTCTTATATGAGTCTTTTCTTCACAACCTTGTTTTTTTTAAACTGCAATCTGCTGAACAAGAGATGCCCACATTTTCACTGGCAGGAGAGCCACTTCTGTGCAGTTTTTGCTTACTCAGTGTGGGTCCTCCTTCCCTGAAAGTGCAAAGAGAGCAAGCCGACGCCTGCAGGGCCCAGAGCCCCAGGACTATTTCAGCTCCACTTGTAGAGCAGGACGAAGGATTTGCTGCATTTGTGCTTCAAAGATACAGCTCACTTTGGTTGTCCTTCTCAGTTGGCAAACTGTTCATAAAAAGCAAACTTGATCCTCTCTATGTGATGGCAAAGTTTGATGGCAGGGCCCAGTTTTAAGTCCATGCACTCTTGAACGGTAGGAAGGGTAAGGAGCAACAGGGCCTGCCCATCAATTTCCTGTTAAAGCATAAAATACAAATCATCTGTGATGTGCATATGAGTGGCAGCTCGACCATTACAGCCCTGGTTCACTTCGCTTTGTCAAAATCAAACTTCTCTGTACTTTTCCTTTCATCACTTTTTCCCTTTAAATAAGTATCACACACTTCCTTTTAAATGCCTCTCATAGTCCTCCATACTAATTAATCTTCAGAATTAGTAATAAAGGGGACTTCCCTGGTGGTCCAGTGGTTAAGAATCTGCCTTCCAATGCAGGGAACGCGGGTTTGATCCCTGGTTGGGGAACTAAGATCCCACATGCTGTGGGGCAACTAAGCCTAGGCACTGCAACTACTGAGCCCGCACGCTCTGCAGCCCGCGTGCCACAACTACTGGGCCTGTCCGGCACAACTAGAGAGCCCACATGCTGCAACTAGAGAGAAGCCTGCATGCCGCAACTAAGACCCAACACAGCCAAATAAATTTTTTTAAAAAAGAATGAGTAATAACAGTTTTACCAAGGGTAAGAATCCATTCTGCTCTGCAGAAATCCAGTAAATCAACTAGCCTAACAGTAACTGGCAACTAAATGTGCCAGAAGAAATATCTTTTTAGAGGACTCTTTCTAAATCTGAAAGAAAATATTACCTATAAACTGCAATGTTTTCCTATTCTGTAACATTCATAAAAGCCTGACCAGCTTTTCAAAGATGTTCAGTTTTGAATCAAAACAAAATTTATTTCAATATTTAAGGCCACAGACTATTTCTGTTAGAGCCTAACACATTATAGATGTTAATTATTTTTTAAAACAAGCAGATCGTTATTTTGGAAAAGAGGAGGATAATTAAGTATAGCATGCGTAATTTTAAGCTATTTAATAGGGGATGGAAACAAGCTCTTAGGAAAAATGAGAATGCAATAATAATCTGCTTCAACTATGGAGGCAGTCAGATAAGTAACTTTTTATCATAGTTCTACTCCTGAGAAGGGAAATAATATTTTTTTTGTTTTGGATAGAAATATTTTTCCTTAGACTTGTAAATAAATTGCTATTACCTCCACAGCCCTCTGCTAAAGAGATACATTACTAAAACCTCAAGGTCTTTGTGATTACCTGGTCTAGGAATATTCTTGCTAGCGGAGCACAGTCGGTGGATCTGATGAACCGCACAACATCCGCCACACTCCACTTCAGGGGGTTACTGTCCAGGTGAAGCCTTTCAGAAACTTCAATCCTTATTTCCTTCATTCCCCACAACAAAAGCAAACCAAATGGTGTTAGAGCTATTTCATTCTAAGAAAGTCTCTACATAAAGTCATAACCCTTTAAGGCAGGATTTAAAGTGATTTTAGGACATGATTTCTCCCAGCAAGGATGGCAAAGGTCCATACACATTAGGTAATCAGGAAATGTTTGTCTTTTGTAATAAGAAATATTAACAGACAAGAATTCATCTCAAAGTTTCAGCACAAATAATTTGGACAGTTTAACAGAGAAAATAGTTTTTAAATCTTCCACTTGTTCCTTGGTTTATTTCAGGTCAGTCTCTGGCAGGGTGCAGAAGTAAATGGGCTGGTATTTCCAATAAGAGAAGGCTTAACTAAATTATCAGGAGAAATCGTTTTTAACTACTTCTGTTCACAGACTATATTTAAAAAGCAATCCAGTTTTAAAACACTAACTTTGCCATTCTTATAATGCATGTATGTGTTAATACGCATGTATGAATCTACCAAACAAAATGGTTTAATCAGAACCAAAAAGATAATTTATTACTACAAAACCATATATATTATGAAAAATATCAAAAGGCAGTTTTCCCTGAACTAAATGACAAGTTACTAATAAACTACCAATGAAACTTTTTTTTACTTAAAACAAGCAGCCATTCTGAGAGAGACTTTCCTCCTGATAAGTAGATGATCTCCAAATAATCCTTGAAATGCAAGTAAATCACTGAATTTGGGATGTTTTAAAAAAAGACCCAGGAAATTCAACTGAAGCCATAGTGAAATAAGTGTAACACCAACATCATTAACGGTTAGATTCTAGAGGGAAATTGTCGAGAGAGAAAAAAAGACACTGTAGTTTTAAAACGGGTACCTTTGGTGAAGGAGGTTTATTCTCATCATCAGAAAATGAAAAAGTGCGAAGCTCTCTTTTTCTTCTCTGTCTGTCTGGAGGCAGTGATGTGGATATCTCACTTTGGGTGGGAGAGGAGGAGCATGATTTTTTTTCTGACATTTCTGACTCTTCCTGTAGCTCATCCTGTTGCTCAGATGTACTGCCCTCACTTAGGGAATCATCATCCCCTTCATCTGGGTCATCCTCATCTTCACCTCCACTTCCCTAGAGGACAAGGAGAGATGTCTCATTGAAATTCAGGACAAATCAGTTCCTGGACCACGAGACCATCTTCCATTGGCCGGAGATCCGAATAGAAAGATCTGCAGGTATTCCTTCTGTCTGTATTGTAAACCAGGGATCTCTTGGCTTCTAGACATTACAGGTACATCATAGATCTCATACCTGGGGAGAGCCCGCTGGGGTATTATCAACAGATGCAGAGGAGCGTTTCTTCTTATGAACAAAAACATTTTTTCGCCTCTTTCTCCTCTTACTCGCTTTTTTCAGGGCACATGCTAAGTTACTATGCCCACCAGGTGGCCTCCCAATTCTTTTATTTTTCTTCTTTCCATAGTAGTGTGCTAAATGTGAATGGCAAAGAAAAATGAAGTAGCTTCATTATTTTTCTGTACCTCAAACCACAAGAGATTCCACTAGCACAGCACAACATTGGTACAGTGTATTTGATTAAGGTTAAATTCATACAATGGAATAATCTTGACTATAGATTCTGAATATACAGTTTGATTAGTAAATGACAAATGCATAAACCTGAATAATCCTCCCCCTAACAAGATACAGAACATCTCCATTAACCTAGAAAGTTCCCAGGGTCACTTCCTAGGTTAGTCCCCCTCACCAGAAGTAATCACTATTCTAATTTCCATCACTATAGACTAGTTTTGCCTCATCTAAGGAATCATTCAGTAAATACTTTTTCCAACAAGGCTTCTTTCACTCAGTATAATTTTTTTAAAGTGTTTCTTCTTTTTAATTTTAACTTTTTTAAAATCTTTGGCTGCATTGGGTCTTCGTTGCTGCACGTGGACTTTCTCTAGTTGCGGTGAGCGGGGACTACTCTTAGTTGCATGGGCTTCTCATTGCGGTGGCTTCTCTTGCTGTGGAGTACTGGCTCTAGGCGCACAGGCTTCAGTAGTTGCAGCACGTGGGCTCAGTAGTTATGGCACACGGGCCCTAGAGCACGCGGGCTTCAGTAGTTGCGGCACGCGGGCTCTAGGGCGTGCAGGCTCAGTAGTTGTGGCATGCGGGCTCTAGAGCGCAGGGTCAGTAGTTGTGGCACATGGGCTTAGTTGCTCTGCGGCATGTGGGATGCTCCCAGACCAGGGATCAAACCGCGTCCCCTGCATTGGCAGGCGGATTGGCTTCTTAACCACTGTGCCACCAGGGAAGTCTCCCAGCATAATGTTTTTGAGTTTCATCTATGTTGTGTGTATGAGTAGTTCATTTCTTCATATTGATGAAGAGCATTCCATTGTATGAATATACCGGTTTATCTATTCTCCTGCTGATGGGCCCCTGGTTGTTTCCAGATTTTGGCAATTATTAAGTTGTAGTGAACATTCTTGTACAAGGCTTTTAGTGGGCAATGTTTTCATCTTCCTTGGGTAAATACCTAGGAATGGAATTGTTGGATCATATGGTAGACATATGATTACCTTTAAAGAGACTGCTAACAGTTTTCCAAAAGGGTTATATAATTTTACACTCCACCAGCAATGTACGAGAGATATAGCTGCTCTGTACACCTCCACCAACATGTGGGATTGTCAGTAATTTTCATTTTAGCCAATCTAGTGGATATACAGTAATTTTTTATAGTAGTTTAAATCTGTACTTCCCTGACAACTAATGCTACTGAGCACATTTTCATTTACTTATTGGCCATTTGCGTATCTTTTTTTTGGTGAAGCGTTTATTCAAGTCTTTTATTCACTTTTTAAAATGGTTTTCTCTGTTTATTTAATTTTTTACTGACATATAATTCACATAACATAAAATCCGTCATTTGTACATATTCAGCAGTCTTTAGACACAGACTATGAATGAATACACTGTTGTGCAGCCATCACCACTATCGAATACCAGATCATTTTGTTTCTCTTTTTATTTACTTATTTTTAAATTGAGGTAAAAGTCACATAACAAACAACTAAACATATAAAAATGTACAATTTAGTGGTATTAGTGTAGTCACAATGTTGTACAACTACCAGCTTTCTTTAGTTTCAAAACTCCTCTTTTTATTGAGTTGTGAGAGTTTTTAATATATTCTGGAGACAAGTTCTTTGTTGGATATGCGTATTAAGAATATTTTCTCATCTGTGCCCCCTCAGGGATGCCAAAACAAACAAATAAACAGGAATATGTTCTCCAAGACTGTGGATTGTTTTTTCCTTTTTATAAATAGTATTATTAAGAGAGCAAAAGTTTTAATTTCGGTAATATTTAATGTATTAGTTTTTCCTTCAGGTTAGTGAATTCTGTGTCCTCTCTCAGCAACCTTTGCCTAGCTCAAGATCTTCAGGATACGTCTTTTTTTTTTTTTGCGGTACGCGGGCCTCTCACTGCTGTGGCCTCTCCCGTTGCGGAGCACAGGCTCTGGACGCGCAGGCTCAGCGGCCATGGCTCACGGGCCCAGCTGCTCCGCAGCATGTGGGATCTTCCCGGACCTGGGCACAAGCCCGTGTCCCCTGCATTGGCAGGCGGACTCTCAACCACTGCGCCACCAGGGAAGCCCCAGGATACCTCTTTTGTTTTCTTCTAGAAGCTTTATAGTTTAGCTTTTACATTAGGTCTATGATTAATTACCTTGAATAAATTTTTGTATATAGTGAGGTGGAGCCAAGGAGCTCTGTTTTTGCATTTTCGATTTGGATATCCAATTGTACCAGTGCCATTTGTTGCAAGAAATTCCTTCCCCATTAAATTTATCATTTTTGTTGAAAATTCTTTAACTATATAAGTTTGTCTCTATTTCTGGACCCTCTATTCTGTCCCATCACTCTATTTGACTATTCTTTCATCAATACCCCACTTTTGATTACTACAGTTTATGGTAAAACTTGAAGTCAGGTAGAGTAAGCCCTCCAACTTTACTCTTCTTTTTCAGGATTGTTTTGACTATTTTAGGTCCTGTGTATTTTCATATAAATTTTAGAATATAGAGACAATTCCAAAAATGAAATATACATAGTTTAGCTCTGAGCTACATATTAAAGTAATATCAAAATATAATGTAATTTTTTGCAAAAAATGAATACTAAAGGATATAAATCCATTTGATATCATTCAAATTACTAACTGGGAAAAATTATAAAGAGTCCTAAAATCTAGGCTAATTTCAATTATATCATTGTGAAAAATAAATTCAAGACAAAAAGCATAACATAATTCACATACTTCCAAAGGCTCAAATTGGTGTACTTATACATGTGCTTATATGAACAGTACATTTCACTTAGCCACTAATAATCATTGAAATTTACTAAACTAAGTGCTGAATCTGACACAATAATAATAAGTTAGACAAACCCTGCTCTTAAGGAGTTTATAATCCAATAAATATAAGTAGAAACTAGCTTATATACTCTCATATGATTTTGTGATTCATATAGTAATTAGAAAACTTGTCATGCTAAATATGGACCTTGAATCAGCAGCATCACCAGCATCTGGGAACTTGTTGGAAATGCAGACACTTAGGCCCCAGACACCCACAGGCCTGATGAACCAGAACCTCTATTTTAATAAGATCCTCAGAATTTGCACGCATGATAAAGTTTAAGAGGCCCCAAATTAGAGACCCCCTAAAAGAAATCTTCAAGTTTAACAAGGTAAAATCCACCTCTGTATTTTTTATTTTTGTTTTTACTTTTTGCGGTACGCGGGCCTCTCACTGCTGTGGCCTCCCCAGTCGCGGAGCACAGGCTCCAGACGCGCAGGCTCAGCAGCCATGGCCCACGGACCCAGCCGCTCCGCGGCATGTGGGATCCTCCCGGACCGGGGCACGAACCCGCGTCCCCTGCATCAGCAGGCAGACTCTCAACCACTGCGCTACCAGGGAAGCCCCTCCACCTCTGTATTAATTCTCCTAAGTGACATCAGGGCTTGTGGGATTTAAGGAAAAGTAGGATCAGAATTTTGTGTTTGGGTAACAATGCCTTGACAAGACTCCAAATTAGACATTTCATTCTGAATGCCTTTTTTTTTTTTGCCGTTTCACAAAAGAGAAGATAAGCAATGAGAGGCAGCAGGTGTTGTTATGACATATTCCTGCCTCCTGCCCAGCACTCTCACCCCAATGTCTGCACAGCTAGTTCTCCTGCTTCCTTCACTTCCTTGGAACCTGTATGAACAGCACCCCACCTGCTAGCCTTCCTCACTCTCCTACTTTGCTTATTTTGCTTCATTTTTCTCCATAGTACTTCTATTTGTTCACTTGTTTATTATCTATCTCCCACATTAAGATGTAAACTCAATGAGGAAAGGAATTTTTTTCCTTACATTTGTATCCCAGTGCTAGAACAATGGCAGCACACAGTGGACCCGTAATAAATACATGCAGATTGTATAAACAGATTCCATATCCTATTAGATGCAACAGTTAATTTATATACACTCTGTACATAAAGGTTGGCAAACTAGGGCCTGTAGGCCAAATGTGACCCATGGCCTGTTTTGGTATGGCCCACAAGCTAAAAATAGTATTTACATTTTTAAAAGTGTTCTTTTAAAAAATTAAAACAAAACAAAAAGAATATGCAAAAGAGATCCTATGACCCGTAGCCTAAAATATTATTATCTGGCCCTTTATAGAAAAAGTTTGCATACCTCTGCTATATCTGAATGTCTGCAAAATAAAAACCTTCCAGGATATGAGATATGGTCAGCTGCTACAGTTAACAAATGTAAAAAACTTGACTCACTATATTTAGTCTTTGTAAGTACAGAGCAGTTCTCTGAACACTTATCCAGAACCATCCGTGGACCAAAGAGATTAGGACAGCACTCCAGTTTGATACAGGTTTGCCGGCAGAATTCAGTCACCCGATCTGCTGTTTTCACTATCTCGACAGTAGCTCGGTAACTCTTTCCTTTGTATCTGCCATTGGAAGACACCAGATACCAAGTTTATTGGGCTAGTGATTACACAGAGAAAAATCAAGTATATTAACAGACCTGAAAAATATTTTTGCTTCTTAGAATATTCTATGTCCCTTACAGTTTGAGGACTCTGAAAACAATGAGGAATTTATATGGTACTTAAATTTATCATCTAGTAAGCTATGACAACTAAAAGCTGACTTTTTAAATTAGCAAAATAAGGTCCTTGCTTTCTGTTCCTATGTTTAAGGTTTTCAAATAATAACTTATACACTAACCACTAAAAAAAAAGTGACTTTCATTAAGTCTTCCTTGACCCAAGAGTAGTGGTTCCACGAGTATGGTCTATGGACCAATATAACCTGCCAACTGTTACCCATCCATGACAAGATGAGGCCAGAAAACAAGAGCAAATGTTTTATAAACTTTCACAGTAACTTGCAAAAGTAATTTTATGGCTCTTAAATCTAGTAACAAAAAAGCTGTTCCTGCATTGTATGTCTTTTGAATTCCATATTTTTGTAACTCATTTTTACCATATTGTATAAAAGTATAATAGGATATCAACTTAAAAAAGAAAACAAACCTGGTCCTTTACCACAAATAGTTGAAGAAGCACTGCCCAAGGGAACACAAGCACCCTAATATTATCCATGGAAGAATCAATTCTGTGACCTGTTAAGCGTGATTAAGAATAAAGGGCAGGGCTTCCCTGGTGGTGCAGTGATTGGGAGTCCGCCTGCTGATGCAGGGGACACGGGTTCATGCCCCGGTCCGGGAGGATCCCACATGCCGCAGAGCGGCTGGGCCCGTGGGCCATGGCCGCTGGGCCTGCGCGTCCAGAGCCTGTGCTCCGCAGTGGGAGAGGCCAAGGCAGTGAGAGGCCCGCGTACAGCAAAAAAAAAAAAAAAAAAAAAAAAAGAATAAAGGGCAGGGGGGCTTCCCTGGTGGCACAGTGGTTAAGAATCTGCCTGCCAATGCAGGGGACCTGGGTTCAAGCCCTGGTCCGGGAAGATCCCACATGCCTTGGAGCAACTAAGCCTGTGCGCCACAACTACTGAGCCTGCGCTCTGGAGCCCGCGAGCCACAACTACTGAAGCCCGTGCGCCTAGAGCCTGTGCTCTGCAACAAGAGAAGCCACCACAATGAGAAGCCCACGCACCGCAACAAAGAGTAGCCCCTGCTAGCCACAACTAGAGAAAGCCCACATGCAGCAATGAAGACCCCTAATGCAGCCAAAAAACAAAAGGAATAAAGGGCAGGGGAGCCTACTCACTTGGCCTTGAGGACTTCCCCACATCCATGCCACACAGAGTCTTTGTCCAGCTGCAGCTCCCGAAGGACACGACTGGGTTTATAGGCTGCATTGATCAGTAAAGTGAGGACCTGTGCTCCATTTTTAAAGCAGAAATATGGGTTGGGGAGGAGAAAAGCAGATGATTAGAACCTTGCTATTCCCTAGAATGTCACCTAGGTGATTAATTCTAGTCATATTAATTAACAAACATTAACATAATAATAATACTGAAGATATGACAGTTGACCGAAGTTGCAAATAAGACAGTAATGGGACCCTCTTAAATATTCTAAACATTATGGTCAGGAAGAAATAGGCACCACAAATTTAAAATTACTCTAGCATTTGCTTCCAAATCCTTTCCTAGTCATGGTACACACAGAAGCTCCGGCCTCCCCAGACACAGCCTCACCACCCTAAGGGCTGATAGGTTTGAAACCCTCACATCTCTTACCCACAGTGCAGCACCCTGCCTGGGAAGCTCAAGTCCAGCAGATGTGTATGTAGTTCTATCACGGTCACAGGTTAATGCCACACAGCCTCTCAGGCTTAGACTACTCTCATGTTCACCCCTGCATGGTCCTCACATGGTCTCTGACAGAAGACCTTCCTACACTGACAGAGGTGAACCTGCCACGTGAAGAACTGCTTAGGTGAATGTTTCCTATGGAGCAAAAATAATTATGTGCCTAGTTCACTGTCCAATACATGAGAAAAGTGAGTCACTTTTGATAAAGCCTAGAGTTGTCACACCTACGGCATGCTGATCCTTGTCTGAATGCATCTACCAGACTGCTGTGAAATTTCTTAAATTCTTTTACTCTAGGCGGGAACCTTACCTCTCTGAGGACCAGGACACAATTCCCGGGTCCCACACATTGAGGCAGCTCAGCGATCCTTCCTTTGTTAAGATATGGCCCTGAGAAGCAACGGTGGTTGAAGTATATCTTTGGACAGCAATATTTTCCATTAATTATAACTGAGAAATGAAGAGAAACAAATATTCAGAACAGAATAGTTTTCTACCCTATGTTTCCAAAGCTGAATTACTGAAGAAAAAAACCAGCATATCCACCATTACATAAAGTCAGGACTTAACTTATTTTGGAGTTTAACATACTGTCTGAGTGTGAAATACCTTATACTTACAACAAGTCTATTACAGAGCTATCACTCTGCTGAGATCAACAACATCCTTACTGCAGATTAACTCCTGGTTAATGCAACATTGTTCCAGAGCACCACGCTTCTATCGCTACAGGAAGTGGAGGATTTACTTCAAGAACTCATGATGACTTCTGAAGATCAATGACTCAATAATCGATTCTAGAATATTTCTAGACAGTGATGGTGAATATTATCCAGAACTACAGTTTGTCCCCTTAAAACTACCAAACTAGTATGCTGGTAGCCTTTGGTGATGTGGGAGCCCACCCATCGCTGCGATTCCTCCAAGGGATAAAAACATTCTGTGACCACATCTCTAAATTCTTTAGGTATTACGGGGTATAACTAGGCCTAGAGACCCCTCTCTTCAACTATTTTTCTGTATGAATACTGTACTCCAATATAAGTTTTTTTTAATCCCTTCATATGAGTAGTTGGCAATTCAGCTACTAAATGTAAAAAAATTCAAGGACACTAAAACATTTTCCATTCTCATATAAAGCAAAGAAAGCTCTTCTGCCCTGTTAATCAAAAGGAAACGCGCGTGTACACTGCCCAGTGTTGACAGCACCCTTAAGTACACTGTGTTCATTCTCTAATTAAGAACCCAGTCTTAGCATAGTGGTCAGCATGTCGGTGCCCACTTCTCCATTTGAACTCTGTCACCCAGATCCCCTCAGGGGATGCTCCCTGCTGCTGGGAATGTTGGGAGTTTACAGCTCTCAGTTGTGAGTCTATCCTGGAATATCTCTCAGTCCAGACTGTCCCTCATTAGGAGAGAGCTACCTTGCCCAAGGTCCCACCCTTTGTGAGGTGGGGAGGGAGAAGCAGCTCACTTCCAATAACTGACCAATGAGGGAGTACAAGGGTGTGGCCACCACACCTCTTGGGACACACCACTGAGGGACACTCAGTGGCTATGCCAGCTCCAAGGCTCCCTGTGGGACTGGAAAAGACTTCTGTTATAACTGCACTGTGACTCAACTTCTCCCTCTGCCCAGTCCTGCATCTTTTACCCTTCCCAGGAGTGCTTCAAAAAGCACTCCTCAATGAAACTCCTGCATGCAAATATCAGAGTCTCAGGCTCTGTTTCCAAGGTAACTTGAAATATGACAAAATCCAAAGCAAACACATTTTGGCTATGGTCACATGAGATATTAATGTCTTAATTCTTTAGTTTTAGTAGGCATTAGAATGGTCAGTAACATGTCAAAAATAAGGAATCATGCAGCCCTGATCCTCTATGTATAAATGATGCTATGAAAAGGCAGTGGGTAGAAGAGACAAAAGTGCAGGTTTTGAACTTGAGAAAAATTTGAGTTCCATTTCTGACCCTTCTACTGTAAGTTGTGTGACCTCTTTGAGCTTTGATTTCCTTTCTTTTCTAAGCATTTACTAAATACCACCCAAATGCCTAATCTGTGCTAAAACACACAGAACCAAGATGCTAAGCATTATACAACCAGCAAAGGGGTGTCAAGAGTAGTTCCAAGGAGCCTTGGTCAAAAGGCTTGGGCCTCCAGCAGGGATCCTTGTCTAATTTATCAGGCATTGCCTCTGGAATAATCTCTTTTTCAGTGTTTTGTTTTGTTTTTAATTGCAAAATATATATACAAAGTGTGTATATCATAAAAAGATTTTAAAGAAGAATAAATATCTATCTCTCAACCACCCAGTTTAAAAAAAGAGCACGATCTGAAAAGCTTAAGTTTCTTTATTTAAACTCAGGGATGATATATTGACCTCCAGAGCCTTTAACACTGACAAGTGATCAGTAAATAATGGCTAAAATATTATAATGTCCATTTATAATGGACAGAAATACCAGCCTAAAGATAATTATTAAACTAAATATATCTTAGACAATTATAACTCTTTAAAATCACAATTAAAAGACCCCTCTATAAAGCTACATCCCATAAATCAAAGGTATTGTTTACTAAGTTATTTTTAGATATAGTCCCTTAAAAGAAGCTAAAGGTCATCTTTTCCCTAAGATTGCATGCACTTATACCTGAGTCTGTGGAGCTCAGCTCCTGATTCTTCAGACCCTCATGGACAGTCCTTGAGCATGGTATTCTGCATCAAGAAAACACAACAAAATAATGAGATAATTCCTAAGATCAGTAAAGTGTGAGGATTAGTTTCCTTCAAATCTAAGAAGAAAACAAATGTGGCAGATTGCAAAATTGGTAACAAAAGGTGCTTCCTCAATTGTACTTTTTTTAGAAACAGCAATTGTTTTAAAAACTATGGACATGTTCTAAGGGGACAACAGTCTGTAGACAGTGCTGTGATACTGCATGTTCCAATGAACCTGCATTCATGTGAGCAACAAATTATAGAATTCCTTGTTGGATTCTTAAACCACAAGTAAACTACAGATGGTCCCCAATTTACAGTGGTTTGACTTAACGATATTTCCACTTAATGACAGTGCAAGAGCAATATGCATTCAGCAGAAACCATACTTTGAATTTTGATCTTTTCCCTGGCTAGTGATATGCAGTACAATCCACGTTCCTGGGCAGCAACCCAGTGAGGCAGGAGATCACAGGGTAAACAATCAATACACTTACAACCTTTCTGTTTTCTGCTTTCAATACAGTAGTCAATAAATCACATGAGTATTCTTTGTGGTAGATGATTTTGCCCAACTGAAGGTTAATGTATAAGTGTCCTGAGCACATTTAAGGTAGGCTAAGCTACGATGTTTGGTAGGTTAGGTGTGTTAAATGCACTTTCAACTTATGATATTTTCAACTTAAGGTGGGTTTATTGGGACATAATCCCATTATAAATCGAGGAAGATCTGTACTTGTTTTTTTAATAGATGAAGAACAGAAGCATTTTTATATAGGGTCTGTTTCCTCCTATCAGTTTCAAAATTAAAGACAAATTACAAAACCAGAATTACACCATATGCAGCAATCACTGAAAAAGGCTAATTTATCTTTTCAGAATACTTCCTGACTAAACCTTTGGATCAGTCTTGATGACTAAGTCAAGGAAGACTCCAAAGCCAGTTTTTTTGTCATTGCTTTCTCAGTCCTCTAGCTGGGTTAGAATGCTGCAGCCTTTCTCTCCATCTCAATTGTCAGTTTTATTACTCACAAAGCCACGAAAGCAGCTATAAATTATACAGGATTTGCTACAGACTGAATTGTGTTCTCTTAAATTCATATGTTGAAGCCCTAATTCCACCCCCACCCCATGTGAGTGTGTTTGGACATAGGTCTTTTAGGCAGTAAATAAGGGTGGGGCTCTAACCCAATAGGATCAGTGGCCTCATAAGAAGAACAAGAAAGAAAGAACTCCCTTCCTCCTCGCTCCTGCCATGTGAGGACACAGCGTGAAGATGGCTATCTGCAAGCTAGGAAGACAGCCTTGACCAAGAACCAAATCAGGCTGGTACCTGATCTTAGACTTCCAGCCTCCAGAACTGTGAGAAATACATTTCTGTTGTTTAAGCCACCAGTCTCTGGTATTTTGTTCTGGCAGCCTGAGCTAAGACAGAATTGAAAACCCAATTTTTAAAAATACGCATGCACACAGAATCCCTTGTATTTTAAAGGCACCACTAATTCTTTGCTTTTCAACAGTGTGTATGAAGGAATGCTACAAAGGGCTTTTTAAAAAAATATTTATTTATTTACTTGGCTGCACTGGGTCTTAGCTGTGGCACGTGGGATCTTCGTTGCTGCGTGCGGGATCTTTGCTGTGGCATGCGGGATCTAGTTCCCTAACTAGGGATCGAAACCGGGTCCCTTGCATTGGGAGTGCAGAGTCTTAACCACTGGACCACCAGGGAAGTCCCAAAGGGCTTCTTAATGGGAGACAGAAGTACTCCTCTGAGTGTGACTTTTCTTGTAGAGTTGTTGTTTTCTACCTCAAGTTCTTTTCACTGTGACAAATCATAACCTGATTTATAATTTTTGGTTTTCCTTAACAAATACCAGCATAGAGACTCTATTTCCTCTCTTATTCAAATGTCTTCAGGGTCTAAACACCAAAGAAAATTCAATTTGGGGAACATCTTGAGAATGCATTGTACCCTTTTATATATAATGCCACTTTAGGAAATGCTCATATTGTAAGGAGAAGTATATAAACTATCAAAAGCTGAATTAAAGGATTATGCTTCCATCTGAGAAAACAATATATGAGGAGATATACTCTCTGAAATAGTTATTTCTTCTTCTAGATATCTAACTTTCAAATGTCAACTATTCAAACATACTATCACTTACTGTTTTTCTGGTTGAACCACTGCAACTTTCCTCTGTTTGTGTACTGTACAAAGAAAAAAAAATACAAATGTCAAGAAAAATAAGAAGACAAAGGAAAAGTTACATATGCATTAAGCTAACTTTAGCTTACAGCTGGCCTTTGAACAACATGGGTCTGAATATATGTGGATTTTTTTCAACAGTAAATACTATAGTACTACACAGTCTGCAGTTAGAGACAGAGGGCCAACTATGGGACTTGTGCATCTGCAGATGTTGGTATCCATGGCAGGTCCCAGAACCAATCCCCCACATACATGGAGGGCATACACAGTTCACTGGTCTTTATTGTATTCACATAGTTGGGCAATTATTACCACAGTCAATTCAAGAATATTTTTATCATCTCAAAAAGAAACTCCGTACCCCTTAGCAATCACCTCTCCACTTAACCATCCCCGAGCTCTAGGTAACTACTAATCTACTTTTCCTCTCTCTAGATTTGCTTGTTAAATCATAAATGGAATCATACAACATGTGCTCTTTCGTGACTGGCTTCTTTTACTTAGCATCATGTTCTCAGAGTTCATCCAAGTTGTGGTGTATGCTAACACCTCATTCCTTTATATTTCTGAATACTATTCCATGGTGTGGAGATACCACATTTGTTTATCTATGCATCAGTTGATGGACATTTGGATTGGTTCCACGATGTACACTTGTGTATAAGTTTTTATGTGGATATATGTTTTCATTTCTCATGAGTATAGAGCTCTATATTTAACACTTCAAGGAACTGCCAGATTGTTTTCCAAAGCAGCTACACCATTTTATTTCCCCCCAGAAAATATTCATAGAAGTTGGCTGCCCCAGGGAGGCTTAAAAATATTATTTTTGGTTTCTGTATAAAGACATAGCAATACTTATAGTACTTGCTAGTTAAAAAAACACAGATCTAGGGTTTTTTTTTTTTTGCGGTACACGGGCCTCTCACTGCTGTGGCCTCTCCCGTTGCAGAGCACAGGCTCCGGACGCGCAGGCTCAGCGGCCATGGCTCACGGGCCCAGTCGCTCCGCGGCATGTGGAATCTTCCCGGACTGGGGCACGAACCCACGTCCCCTGCATCGGCAGGCGGACTCTCAACCACTGCGCCGCCAGGGAAGCCCTCAGAACTAGGTTTTAAATATAGGTGACCCTTGAACAATGCAGGGGTTGGAGTGCCAACCCCCAAGCAGTCGAAGATCCATGTATAACTTTACATTCCACCCTCCGTATGTGCAGTTCTGCATCCGCGGATTCAACCATCCAGGGGTCATGTAGTACTGCAGTACGTATTTATTGAAACAAATCCACATACAAGTAGACCCACACAGTTCAAACCCACATTGTTCAAGGGTCAACTGTACTTTAAAGGAGAAAATTTTATGGTATATAAATATCTCTCAATAAAGCTGTTTTTAAAAGTTGGGGGGGGATCACTTTAAGATTAGGTTACAAAACATGGGGACTGTGTCTTGCTCAATCTCTCACTCTCTTGCTTGCTGGCTCTGATGGAAGCCAACTCCTGTGCTGTGAGCTCCCCCACAAAGTGGTCCACATGACAAGAAACTGAGGGAAGCCTCCAACTGACAGTCAACAAGGAACTGAGGCCCTCAGTCCAAGAGCCCACAAGGAAATGAATTCCTGCCCACAACCATCTGAGTAAACTTGGGAGCAGATCCTCCCCCAGTTGGGCCTTGAGATAACAAGAGCCCTGCTGACACTCTGAATGCAGCCCCACCAGAGACTCAGATCCAGAGGTCCCAGCTAAGTTGTGTCAGATTCCTGACCTACAGAAAATGTGAGATAATAAATGTTTTGTTGCAATGAATGATTTCCTATGCAGAAATGGATAACCAGAATATCATTTTATTTTTCTCTGAAATGTCCAGATTCATCCTACTTGGTAACAGCCACACAGCAAATTATTTAACAATCAATCCTTTGACCCAGAAATAGACAGCTACCTCGTGCTCGGCGAGGAGTGCTGAGGGGATGGCCATTGGTTTCACACCAGCCCAAAGGAAATATATGCATGGATTCCACATTCACAATAAATTCAGGTATGGGTTTCTTAGAACCTGTTTAGATTTAAAAAAAATTTTTAAAGACTATTAAATAGCTTTCTTCATAAACTACTTTCTAGACAATGTTCTAGTAGACAGTGTTCTACTGTTGCAATAATACAGACACAAAGTCTCTTAAGCAAGTTCCCTTTACACAGAAGTCATACTTTTTCATGTGTGACAAACATTAAGAGAAAAAGCAAACTGTCCCCCAAGCGTAACTGTATAAAGACCAAAACAGGTAGTCAATGTACAGGGTGACCCTTAGTTAGGGAACAGCAAATAAGCACCTAGAACTACCAGTAATATCATTCAGATGGTTGACAAATATGGTCATCAATTCCATGAAATAACTGGAAAATAAAAGGCAAACGTTATAGTTCTACTCAATAAAAACATTACTTCTGGTACTCAGGAACAAACCAGAAGTTAGATTGGTGGGCTCAAATCAGAAAGTGATGTAAACAAAGTTGCTCAGCAGAGGTTGCATAAACATGTACATCCAATGCTGTCCATGACACCTATGTTAAAGGCCGATTCTACAAACCGGGAACAACAGTAAGTACCGAGTCTGACTATTCAGTAGTGAATAAAAAGAAACCCAGGCATAGTTAGCTGTAATGCTGAGTACTCACATACTACTTTCTGTCCACAAACCTGTCCCATCACTGAATATTACTTTTAGCATAATATATCTTTTCAATTTTACATACTTTTTGGTTCTACTGGTTGGGGGCAACCAAAATATAATCTCTCGAATAAGCTAGTTACTAATGCTCACGCTCATGTATTTTGGTCACATCAAAATATATGCTATTTAACCTGTATTTTTCCATTCAAGGAAACAGGGGCCCATATAAGTGAAGGCTTTTATTCGTATTCATTCCCTAAAATTTGAAGGTCAAGGACAGGAAGATGAATTTTTAGCTCAGAGTCCTACATTACAAATTAGAAGTCTCTGAACAAGACCCCTATTTAGCTAATCAATTAAGTTTAACAAGCCACATTACAGGGGTAAACAGGAAGGCAAAGAAGAGTGGTCAGACGAAGGCTTCTCAGGGGTGTTGACGCTTACCCTCCAACTGGAGCCACAGGTAGGAGCCTCTCACTGCAGTAATGGTGGCAACGCACACTTCTTCAGGGAGAAGAGGGTTCACTGCCTCAAGCTTCATGTTCTCCTTAAATTCATGCTCAGAAATTGACTAGAAGATAAATTAATCAAATACATACTCAGTATTAACTCACGTGCTCATCTGAGAGAACTTTCCAAGTAACAGTTAATCCTAGAGTAACTCCTCCATCCTACACCCCAGGGTAACTGTCCCTTCCCCTCCTACAGAAGATAAGATTTATCCTCCAGAGGGTAAAACATCAGATCCCTGGGCAGGAGGACACAGGAACTATTGAGGGCATGCATGCTGTCCAGAACAGAGATTAGCATGTGGAATGCTGAGGCCCAGTCCCTGCTTCTACCCTCCATGCAAGCAAATGGAAGAGACCTCTTGTGGCAATATGAAGCACAAGAAGGAACACATGAAGATATGGATTTAGGTTTCCCCAACAAATGGCCAGACAGATCTTACCCAATAGGGAAGTTCAAGGTTGACAAGCCCCACCCACATGCTCAGAGCTTCCAGTCAGCTTTTTCTTTTAGTCTCCCATTTCTTAAATATAAGCAAGCAAATTCCACCAAGGAATTACCAGATATCTAAATATATGAAAGCTAGAGACCAAAACAGACAAAACAAGCAACTTGGAGAAAACAGATTATGCAAGAAGAAAACTCACAAAAGGTGGGGGTAATTAACATCCTCTGAAAGATGAGAAAAACTATTGCATCTTTAAAATAAGAACAGTATGTTATTAAAAATATTCAGAAATAGTTTTTAAAAATTAAAAATGTGATATCAAAAATTAAAAACTCAAAATAAGGGTTGAAAGATAAAGTTTAGGAAATCTTCCAGCAAGCAAAGCAAAAAAAACCCCCTAAGAAACAGGAAAAGCAGTGGGGGTGGGGAGGGTGCGGCAGAATTGGAGGCCTGGTCCAGAAGGCCACCAAAATGAGAATTCCAGAAGGAGAAGAGAGAAAAAGAAAAGGAAATCAAAGAAGAGATCCAAGGGAACTTCCCAGCACAGAGAGGCGCAAGTTTCCAGAGAGAATTTGCTCTCCACGCTCCAGCACATGGGTGAAGACAGGCCAAGCCATGGCTTGACACTGAAAGGGAGTGACAAAAGAGACTCTATAACCTTCCAGGGATAGAGAAAAGGGCAGGTCATATATGAAAGATCAAGAATAAGAATGGCTTTCAACTTCTCAATACCAACACTATAAGGTAGAAAACAACGGAGGTTTTCAAAATTCTAAAGTGAAATAACTTCCATTCTAAAATTCCACATTGAGCCAAACGATCAGTCAAGTTAGTAGAGTGAACATATTTTCAAACACCAGAAGTCTACTAACACATCTCTTGCATCCCATTTCAGGAAGCTACTGAGAGACAGGCTCCATCAAAACAAGGGAATAAACCAAAAAAGAAGAGGCCATGAGATATATATAACAGGGATCCCAAGTCCTAAGAAGAAGGAGAGGCAATTCCTTGGGTGACACAGCAGAGCAGTTTCCAGAATTAAAACTACATGGCAAGCCAAGACAGTAACCTGTCTAAAAAGAGGTTGCTAAGAGGGGTGTCTCTAAAAAAATATATTAGACATGACAGATTTCCTGATACGCTAATAGTCTTGAGAATCTACTGGAAGGTGTGGGAAGAACTAGTATTATAAGCAAAGAAAACTAGGCTATGAAAAACAAGGCAATTATTAATTTGAGGACAAATAAAAGAAGAAAACAATCACAAAATACTACACTGCTAATCTGTGAGTAACACCTAAATGCCCATGATAATGTAAATACTCAAATTCAGACTTAACCAAGAATTGTATTATCACTCTAATAGGAAGAGGAGATAGGTAAGACAGAGGAGAAAGGTAAGGTAAAATAGCTAGATTACTCACTTACCGTAATATAGAATTGAGAGACACATCTAAAATTAACTCAAAAGATAGCAGCGAATTATAAGTGAGGAAGTATAAATATAAGAATAACAAACAGTGAGAAGAATAGGAAGTGAATACTTCTGGGAAGGGAAGCCATGGAAAGGGACAGAGCAGGAAACTGTTGTTTTATGTTCTAAGCTTTTTACTGCTGTTTGGCTTTGTAAATCATAAATAAGTTTAATAATTTTCTCTCCTTAATATTTCATCATTTTTTCATATTAATGGACCATCAAAACAAATCATAAACTAAAATTTTAAATTCACATGATTTCAGCTAATAAAAAAAACCAAATTGATAAACTGTTAAGCTAATTAAATTAACAAATTAACTTCCGCAGCAAATGAAATTTTCCTTGGACAATTTTATTACAATCAACAAGAGGCGTTTTGGGGGTGCATGAGAGAACTGGCTTCAGAGTAAACATCATTACAGCAAGGGAAGCACAGCAGTCCCCAGCAGCCCCGAAGCAGTGGCCCTGAGGGGACAGGATTCTCACCGGAGGGAAGCACCTCTGGGGAGCAGCTTCAGCACCACACTGTTTGAGGTAGTCGGCCCAATCAAAGTCCTGGCCTGGGTAGCCTAGGTAGGGACAAAAGAGCAATGATTCACACCTCACGTGCCTGCCTGGCTTTGCCACTCTGCCAGGTGTCCACCCACAACTTCTAATTTTGCTAATTTGAGGACTTTGATCATTTTAGAGAGGGGAAAAAACACCCTATTAAATCCAAAGTATTAATTTTATAAAATAGAGCAACTCTGGATAAATTTTTAAACTCACACTTCAAATTAGGCATTTATTTGAACAATATTTTATATGATTAGTTGTTGACAATTTACCAAAAGAATTTAAGACAGTTATGACTGAATTTGATTTGTGCTAATAAATCCAGTCTCTAAAGGAGAGAGACCCAGGGTCTAAAGGAAAAGAGGCAACAAACAACCTAGAGCACTATTTAATCAGTGAAGACTTCTTTCTTTCGCAAAGCTATTCCCTTAAACATGTCTTAGCAACTACTAATATTCCCAGCACAGGTTTCAGATTCGTGTTCTATAGAGTCTCAGTGCTCTATAAGCTGAATCATGAATTCATTTCAGGAAAAAAGCTGAGCTTAATTCCCCACTTAAGTCTACAGGTTCTTGGCAGAAGCCCCTCTAACCTGACATCCTGATGGCACCGGCTCTGTGCAAGGAGCTGGACTGAGTCCGGCTGCCCCGCCGTGTCTGAGCTCACCTCCGCTCCCCAGAGCTCAATGTCCCACAGGCACAGAGCAGGCTACTCAAGAGTACACCAGCCTACAGCCAAACAGCCCCTGCAGTCACCTCCTCTGCCCACCTCAGACTGGCACCATGTTCTCTCTGCCTCCCCCTCAATTCCTGACAGTAAATTATCTACCATTTTTACATAATCCACTACTTTCCTTCTATTGATATTCACAAAGACAGCTGAGTTGTCTACAACAATGCTGAGAGAGGTGGTATCTTTAATAAATTTTTTTTTCTTCTCATGTAATGGCAGCGGGCAGGAGAAGGAACTTGGGATGTTCAGAGCTTCCTGCAAAGCAAGAACTTGCTCCTGTAGGTATGTCCCCCCAACCATCACCACCAGGCAGGCACTCCCACCATCTGTTCACTGATGAGGGAGAACGTGGGGGGTTCTGTTACTGTTTTCCCCTATTTACTCATTGAAGGAACTACCATTCTCACTTTTGTTTCCCCCGTGACAAGTCCAATGCCCGGCTCAAAGCAAACATTCTACAAAATGTTTGTTGGATGAATGAAGGCTGAACAGAAAACAAAGATTCAGAGTCTGTGACTCTTATTAACAGAAAAGAGCACTTCCAGCCCAGTGTTCCAGCAGTCACCATTTAGAAAGTGAAGCTATGTTTTACTAAGAGCTTACCAATAAAGTATATACACGGCCAGTCAAATAATCTGATTTGCTGACATAAAAATCAGATAAACACCTTACACTTCCAGATACTCTAAGTTAAAAAAATACCTAAAATTTCAGCTCAAATAAGTCATATTTAGTAACCTTGATTAAAGGGTCAAAGATTAAATTTTGCAAAGTTGCAAACATGAGGAAAATGAGCTGCTACCTTCCTACTTACAGCCTGAGTTCTACTTTTGACCATAAATCTCCCTCTGAGGTCCAAAGAGTCTCCCTCTAAGAGGAGGCCCAGAAACCTAAAAATCAGTAATCTACCTCCTAATTCTGGCTCTAAGGCCTCTTCTCATAAATCAGCTCCCAAGACTCATTGCATCCTACCCTCACCCCTGTTGCCTCCCAGCAGACACAGATGGAATGAACTAAGGAAGCTGCATGGAACCCCAGGATGTTATGAAGATATTTATCAAGGTAGTAGGACATACTTTACTAGTTTTTTTTTTTTTTTTGCGGTACGCGGGCCTCTCACTGTTGTGGCCTCTCCCGTTGCGGAGCACAGGCTCTGGACGGGCAGGCTCAGTGGCCATGGCTCACGGGCCTAGCCGCTCTGTGGCATGTGAGATCTTCCCGGACCGGGGCATGAACCCGTGTCCCCTGCATTGGCAGGCGGACTCTCAACCACTGCATCACCAGGGAAGCCCTAGTTTTTTGGTTTTTTAAAAAAATATTTATTTATTTATTTGGTTGCACCTGTCTTAGTTGTGGCAGGTGGGCTCCTTAGTTGTGGCTCGCCAGCTCCTTAGTTGTGGCATGCGTGTGCAATCTAGTTCCCTGACCAGGGATTGAACCCCGGCCCCCTGCATTGGGAGCGCAGAGTCCTAACCACTGTGCCACCAGGTAAGTCCCTATTTACTAGTTTTTTTTTTTTTTTTTTTTTTTTTCTTTTTTGCGGTATGCGGGCCTCTCACTGTTGTGGCCTCCCCCGTTGCGGAGCACAGGCTCCGGACGCGCAGGCTCCGGACGCGCAGGCTCAGCGGCCATGGCTCACGGGCCCAGCCGCTCCGCAGCATATGGGATCCTCCCAGACCGGGGCACGAACCCGTATCCCCTGCATCGGCAGGCGGACTCTCAACCACTTGCGCCACCAGGGAGGCCCCCTATTTACTAGTTTTTAAGCTTAATTTATAACTTTTAAATATGTAGATACTGGAATCTAGGTCTTTGTTTACTCTTGTCTTGGGCCCCCAAAACATTAAGGACAGGATTGGGTGTGAGGAGAGAGGGGGACAAAAGATCCAGGTAAAGCCATCTGATAAATCTCATTTCGAAGCAAACAAATCAGAAAAGAATGAATACACACCAGGAGGGGGACTGATGTGTAAACCATTCTTCAGACCCCACTGCACAGGGAAAATACCAGGACTGTCAGCATGACACACGAAGGATCGCTGTGCACGATTCTCTGGTCGCAAATCATCCATTTCCACCAGAAAATACTTCTCATCAAAAACCTGTATGTATGATTTAACACATAAAATAGACAAATTTTTTTTTAATTGGGGTATAGCTGCTTTACAATGTTGTGCTAGTTCCTGCTGTACAACGAAGTCAATCAGCTATATGTATACATATACCCCCTCCCTCTGGGACCTCCCTCCCACCCGTCCCACCCATCTAGGTCACCACAGAGCACCGAGCTGAGCTCCCTGCGCTATACAGAAGGTTCCCACTAGCTGTTTTACACGTGGTAGTGTATATATTTCAATCCCAATACGTGTATGTTTATGCACGCGTGTACACACACACACGCGTCATTTCCTTGGCAGAGCTGAACATGTTACAAAAGTTAATGGCCACATTAATAGTAACATTAAGTGTTTTTTAATACTACTACTAAGCACTCAGTAAATGTTATCTCTGTGTCAGGCGCTGTTTAAATGCTTTTTTTGTATTAATTCAGCTTTAATCTTCCTAACACTCTAACGAGGTACCATTATCAACCCCATTTTGCAGAAAAAGAAACTGAGTTTAAAAAGCAGTTAAATAACCTGCTCCATGTTACACTGACAGGAAGAAACAGAACGTAGATTTAAATCCAAGTTGTTGAGCTCCAAACAAGCTTAGTTCAGGCTCAGTGAGGAGTCAACTACACCAGTTTATTAGATCAGACCCTAGCCTAGTTTCAAATGCCAAAGAGAAGGTTTTATGAAACTCCCCTGGCTCCTTACCACCTACCCTTCAACTCCAGAAAGGACCTTCTGATCCCACTGCAGGTTCAGAATCCCTTCTTGTTCTTTTTTTCCCCCTCCTTTTGTGAAGTTACTCTTTTTTAAAAAAAATAAATTTATTTATTTTGTTTTATTTATTTTTGGTTGTGTTGGGTCTTGTTGCTGCACGCAGGCTTTCTCTAGTTGCGGCAAGTGGGGGCTACTCTTTGTTGCAGTGCATGGGCCTCTCACTGTGGTGGCTTTTCTTGTTGCAGAGCATGGGCTCTAGGCGCATGGGCTTCAGTAGCTGTGGCTCGTGGGCTCTAGAGCACAGGCTCAGTAGTTGTGGCACACGGGCTTAGTTGCTCCGTGGCATGTGGGATATTCCCAGACCAGGGTTCAAACCCGTGTCCCCTGCCTTGGCAGGTGGATTCTTAACCACTGTGCCAGCAGGGAAGCCCCCTTCTGGTTCTAAGAATAATCTTCTTCTAAGGTGAGGAAAATTTAAATCTCAACAGGTCAGACGATTCAGTGTCCACATAACTATTCCTCTTGTCACATTTGACTTTTGTTTCTACTTTCAGTAAATGGGCTTCTGCTCTACTCTGAAGAAAGAAATCCTCTACCTTATGCCTCAGTTCTAGTTACTGAGTAACTGGGCCTTGACAACCTGCCCAGTTCTTGTGGTTACTTCTAACAAGAACCTCGCTTTTGTCAGTCTTCCAAAAGATTAAAGTCTGAATCTGGAATCCATGGCTGGAGCAATCCTACTGGCAGATCTTGTGACACTAATCAACTGTTCCTCACACATCTGCTCGCCCAACGAGCCCTGCACCTGGCTGGACACTGATGACACTGCCTGCCTCCAAACTTTCCAGATACCGTGGGCTACCTGCCGCTCAAATCTCCTCTATAGTTATGTACAGCTAGGCCTGCCCCAAAGAATGTGCACCCCACTACTCTGGTGCCCAGGCTTTGGTTAGCTGGGGCAACCAAGCTCTGACAAAGGAATGGGCCACAAAGAACCAGACATTACAAATGTAAAATGTGCACAGAACTAATTCTAGCCTCACAGCTTAGGAGAAACAATGGGTTGGATTAGTGGAGTTTGAAGATTAAAACACTACCAATTTCCTAAACCAGTCACCCTGACGAGAATTCTTACCAAGAGAGTTGCCTCCATTTTACCTTAACAATTGTAGCAGGAGAGATCCCAAAAGGAGACCAGGGATCCACAGCTTCCAATTTCATATTTACAGAGAATGAATGAGTGCCAATCGCTTGTTTATCCTGAAATGCAAATGCCAAGAGTGAATAAAATATAGTATCTGCACATTATTTTTATACTCATATATAGCTGAATACTACTCTTAATTAAAATAATGGAACTGTCCAGCTTCTGGTAAATAATCTAATCCTATAATTGTCTTCCCAGCCTGGAAAAAATTATTTAGGGAAAAAAACCCCAAAGGAAGCACTCTTACTCTCTACATTCTGAACACGAGGGTCATACAGAGGAAAAACAAGTTTATTTTACAACAAGTCAAGGCTATGTAGTTAAGAGTAGAAAAGAAAAGACTCAAAATGCTTTAAGAGCTCTTCAGGAAAAAACCTAGACTACTTTTAGGAAAAAAGGACGATCATCACTCCAGCTAGCCTTCAAACCTCTTCCCTCCTTCAGGCATCACAGCACTCTCACTGACACCAGGGGTTATTATATGCTTTGCCGCCCCCCATATTGCTTTACTCTACTGTGAGAAGATAAGTACCTATCTACAACATTTTTGTTTTTACCTTAAATAAGTAAGATGGTAATGGCTCTTCCTCCTCCTCTTTCACTTTGGCCAAGATCTCTTGCCACTCAACTTCAGTTTTCAGATGTCTGATGGCTTTAGTTAAAACAAGACAGGATGCTTTAAGTGATGTGAGAACTTACACATTTTATAACTGCTCTGAAAGCATTCACATAAAAAAGTCACTTTCCACTGGGAAAAGGAAGGGGTTCAAGCCCACTTATACCATCTTTACTCAGAGAACTTATAACTTTAACTTCAGTACCTTGTCTCCTCTGTTCAGAACCTGGGTAGTGGTTTGGTGAAAATACCTACAGTAAGATCATAAGGATTGCTGTTGTCCACAAAATAATATAATATAGCATCCAAATTGGGGCACATAATAATGAATGTAAATTGATTCAAACATTAACTGTTTTAGTATTATTGGGATATGTTTTAATCAACAATTTGCTTTGAACTCAAGACCTGTCCTATTCCTATAACTATGTACATGCTACCTAGAGAATTTTTCTTCAGTTTTGGTAACGGGTCAGTATGAGTTGGGGCAGAAGTCAGTAGAAGTTGGAGCAGAAGGTATATCAATATGTGTGGCAAATTACTGAGGCAGTAAAGCCAAAAAAACACACAAGGAATTTAACTTCTCCATATACATTTTTTCAATATCCCTATTATGTAAACTAACAAAGGCTTCCATAATATGCAGAATAATGTATTTTTCAGTCTCATAGATATTAATAAAAATATAATAAACAATAATGTAATATTAAAAGAAAAATGTTATATTGCTCCTCACCTGATGGGGGCTGAAGCTCATATCCCTGTTGAGCAGCCCAACCAACATGATGAAGAAACGGATCCAAGTAATACAACCAATGTTCAAAATTATCAGAACTCTCAAGTCCTTCATAACGCAGCTTCAGCCTTCCTCCAATGTTGTCTACTACAGTAACAATCCAAGTACTTAAAGAGTCCTGGAAAGCTTGACATTCTAGCCTGGAACCTGGAGCAATGAGATCTAAAGGATTCCTCCCATTACGGAGCTGTAGGTAAAAAAAGCAAAATGATTATATAAGAGAGGTAACATAATATTTTTAAAATCAAGTTTTAAATGAACTCAAATTAGCCTTTATATTTTTACCCATCCAAAGCTAGTGACACTGAACTGTCTAATATCATACAAGTCTCTATAGTATTATTTCTGGTGATATGAAAATATTTATCTTCAAGAAAGATTTCTATCTCTAGGGCTATGTTATAGTTTCATCTAGAAAGAATATTTAAAATATCATATTACTTAGTCTCTGTAAAAGCAAGTATGATCATCATTTTTTAAAAAATCAAATATGACAAAAGTCAAAATCCCCCACAATCCTACCTCCAGGAAAGAACCATGATAAACGCTTTGGCATATACTCTCTGAGAATGGGTTTTCTACACACAAGTCAACATCCACCAGTGTCTTTTCCTCTTTTGTATTTTTTGAAAAATGTATATTGTTTTTCAATGTGTTTGTCACTTAATATTTCACAGCTATCTTTCTATTATAGCACATATAAATCTCCCTCATTCTTTTAATCTGTTTTATTGACATTATGTATTATACATGGGCAGTAATTTATCCACTTATCTGCTGATGGCATTTCAGTTCTGATTTTTTTACTCATTTCACAATGATGTTCTTATAAATGCAATGAGTGTACTGATTACACTGAGGGAAAGGAAAAGTTTAATTCTCACTCTCTAGATACATATTAAAAGCTAGAAAAAAGAATAAAAACAAAGGCTGATTCAGTATCGTCACTTAACCATTTCTTACTGTTCAAACTTACATTTTTTTCCTAATAAGAACTGCTCGGACTTCCCTGGTGGCACAGTGGTTAAGAATCTGCCTGCCAATGCAGGGGACACGGGTTCAAGCCCTGATCTGGGAAGATCCCACATGTTACGGAGTAACAAAGCCCGTGCACCACAACTACTGAGCCTGTGCTCTAGAGCCCGCGAGCCACAACTACTGAACTCGCGTGCCACAACTACTGAAGCCCGCGTGCCTATAGCCTGTGCTCCGCAACAAGAGAAGCCACCGCAATGAGAAGCCTGCACACCACAACCAAGAGTCGCCCCTGGGCAGCAACAAAAACCCAACGCAGCCAAAAATAAATGAATAAATAAATAAATTTATTTAAAAAAAAAGAACTGCTCTATGACACTTACATATTCATATATATGCAAAAGAACACATGAACAAATGAAGGAACACATTCACAGCTAAAGATAAGAATAGCAGAATCAAGGTCAATGTACTGCAGGATACTTATTAATTCATTTGTCCATGATTTCATTCATTCATTCAAATGTTACTGAGTGTTTAGCTGGGCCCAGACTAAACATAATTAAATGAGTCAGAGTATAGGCATGCATCTGAGATATTGCAGGTTCAGTTCCAGACCACTGCAATAATGTAAATATTGCAATAAAGTGAACCATACTAATTTTTTGGTTTCCCAGTGCATATAAAAATAAAGTTTACACTATATTGTAGTCTATTAAGTGTGCAACAGCATTGTCTAAAAAAAATGCACATATCTTAATTTAAAAATGCAAAACAGGGGCTTCCCTGGTGGCACAGTGGTTGAGAGTCCGCCTGCCGATGCAGGGGACACGGGTTCGTGCCCCGGTCCAGGAGGATCCCACATGCCATGGAGCGGCTGGGCCCGTGAGCCATGGCTGCTGAGCCTGCGTGTCCGGAGCCTGTGCTCCGCAACGGGAGAGGCCACAGCAATGAGAGGCCCACGTACAGCAAAAAAAAAAAAAAAAAAAAAACGAAAACCAATTACAATAGTAACATCAAAGATCACTGATCAGAGATCACCATACAAATATAATAATAATGAAAAGTTTGAAATGTTGTGAGAATTACCAAAATGTAACACAGAAACACAAAGTGAGCAAATACTGTTGGAAAAATAGCGCCGACAGACTTGCTTAAAGCAGGGTTGCCACAATGCTTCAATTTGTAAAAAATGCGGTGTCTGAAATGCACAATAAAGTGAAGCACAATCAAATGAGGTATGCCTGTATAAAATATAAAGATCACCTAGAAACAGAGTGTTTGCCAATCAGTTTAAAGAGGAATTGTGACTGGATCACAGAATTAAATATAACAGTTAACACAATAAAACATTTAGAAGAAAATATAGAAGTAAATCTATATGACCTTGGGTTAAACAAAGCCTTCTTAGATAAGACTCCAAAAGTACAAGCAACAAAAGATAAAAAAAAAAAAAGAAAACGATAGATAAATTGGACAACATCTAAATAAAAAACTTTTGTTCTACAAACAATATCATCAAGAAAGTGAAAAGACAATCTACAGAATTGGAGGAAATATTTTAAAATCATATATCTTGATCTAGACTAATCAGAATTTATAAGGAACTCTTACAACCCAATAATAAAAAGATAAATAACCCAATTTAAAAATGGGCAGATATTTCTCCAAAAAAGCACATAGAAATATGCTCAGTATCATTAATCATTAGGGAAATGCAAATCGAAGTGAGATATTACTTCACACCCACTAGGATAGCTATAACCAAAAAGAGAATAACGGGTGTTGGCAAGGATGTAAAGAAATTGGAACCTTCATAAACTGCATTTCACGTATGATACAAAGAATGTTGCTGGTACGACAGATAGTGACAAAATATAACTTAGAAACGTCATAACCAATAATTTATTTCACAAAAACAAGAAATCTATTTTCACCAACAAGCTCAAAAGCTGTACTAATTTAAAAGAACTGCTGAAAGCAGGTAGGTGGTGGTCCAGTGTCTTCTGAGCAAAAGAAAAGGGGTCTCAAGTCACATGGTGTGGGAGTTACAAATGTCCATGCTGAAGTAGAGTCAGCCCTTGCTCAGTTCCAAGGGAGAGCTCAAAATGGCCACATTTTCCAACTGCATGAAAGAATCTGGAAAACTAGATTTCATGTGTTTGCAACTAATTCAAAAACCTTTTACGCACTGAGCAAGCCACCAGTTTGCAACCTCTGAGGGTAAGTTTACACCCCCCAATACCTATGCCTATGTCTGTACTAATAATGCTGATCTGTCTTGGAGTGGTAAATGAGCATGCAATTTTAAGATTCCTTGGACAGGAAGACTGGAAGGGTTTTCCACACTGATTCTGGAAGCAATAATACTCACGCCCTCTAGCAGCGGAACAGGAGGACTACATGCTCCCATCAGGGTCTGCCGCAGAAACTCATCCCGATCAGACACTTTATCTCTGATGCCTAGATGAAGGAATCATACTGTCAGCCACAAAACACAGAGAAATTAAACTAAGCAGAATACAGAGAAACTAAACCAGTGAAAATGGTTCAGAGGTGCATCTGTCATTTTAATATTTAACAGCCCAACATATTGCTTCTTTGACAGCTTAAAAATAATCCTCCTCTAGATAGAGCTACTTCCTGGTTAGTTTAATAGGAGTTGTATCCAGAAAAAAGAGAATAGGCCCAACTCCCTGTTAGTATAATTTTATCCAAAAATGAACTACTTTATTTTTTATTATGGAATTTTTCAAATATACAGAAAAATAGAGAAAACAGTATAATGAATCCCCAGCTTCAAAAACTGTCACTTCATGGTCAATCTTTATATCTAGACCAGGAGCTGTTAGCAAACGATGAACTGTGGGCTAAATCTGGCCTGCTGTCTTTACTGTAAATAAAGTTTTATTGGAACACAGTCAACATCATTTTTTAAGTACTGCTTTCACATTACAAAGGTAGAGTTGAGCAGCTGTGACAGAAACCACAGGGCCTGAAAAGCCTAAAATATTTTACTATCTGGTCCTTTACAGCTACTTTATCAACCCTGATTTATATCCTCACATACTCCCCCCACCGCAACCCAACCATGGATTATTCAGAAACCAATTCCTGATATCATGTAATTTCATCTAATATAATCTCAGTATGCATTTCTAAAAGAAAATAACTTTTTGTATAACCACAATAACATCACACCTGTAAAAATTACAATAATTCCTTCATATCAAATATCTAGTCCATGTTCAACTTTCCAAAATGTCTCAAAAATGATTTTTTCAATGTTTGGTCAAATCATAATACAAATGAGAGCCATACATTGCAAATGGTTAATATATCAACTAAATCTCTTTTAATGTGTATGTATACCCCACACTCCCTCTTTTTCTTGCAGCATATTTGTTAAGACTCAACATTTTGTCTTATATAGAGTTTTTCAGAGTCTGGTTTTACTGGTTGCCTCCTTGTGGTAACCAGTTGCTCTACTGTCCTTTCCATTTTCTATAAATCAGTATTTAGATCTAGAGGCTTGATCAAATTCAGATTTGGCTCTCTGGGGTGGGGAGTAAGACTACTTCGTAAGTGGAGTTGTATCTTTCCATCAAGAGGCACATTCATTCTATTCTGGTTGTCTCTCGTTCTGTGATGTTAGCAGCTTTTAATGTTCACTACATAGATATACTGATTCATTAGGGGCTAAAAATGGTGATATTCTATCACCCCTTCTTCATTTACTAACCAAAATACTTCTATAAAGAAAAATTTCTCTTCTTCTACTATTTGATCACAAAAAGAAGGCAGGATATATGCTTGATTTTCTTTATTCTTTCTCTGTATTTACCAGCCTTCAAAATTATCAGTTGGCTCTTTAGCATCGTCCCAAGGCGACCAATGAGGGTTTTGTTTAAAAGATTCACCATGAAGTTACAAATTAAATCACATATATGTTTCAGGCCATTGCAGCTGCTGTCCTATTGATGCTCAAAGTGTCTCATCTTTAAGAGGGGGTCTCTTCAGGTTGGCTCCTGAGTCCTTTGACATAACCGTAGTAAAAATAGTTACTGATCTCTTTTTCACTTTTGGTATAAAAAGATGTTCCGTGCTCCTCCTGTACATTTCCTGCCCCCGTCCAGCTTTATCCCACAATACACAAATAATAATTTCAAAATAACATCAACTCTACCCACCAACAATATGATTACTAAAAACAGCTTGAGCTGTTGTTGCTACTTCGGCAATTTTTTTGGTTCCTTTTGGCATAGCCTTACTAGGGACATACATTTAAATTACTGTATTTGAAAGTCACTGAGATAGTTGTTCTCTGGGTAGTTACTTCACAAGCTCCATACACAGGTTTCTTTATTTGCTTCTGCATTTGTTTTTTTACAAATTGTTTTTTTTTTTTTTTTTTTTGCGGTACGCGGGCCTCTCACTGTTGTGGCCTCTCCCGTTGCGGAGCACAGGCTCCGGACGCGCAGGCTCAGCGGCCATGGCTCACGGGCCCAGCCACTCCGCAGCATGTGGGATCTTCCCGGACCGGGGCACGAACCCGTGTCCCCTGCATCGGCAGGCGGACTCTCAACCACTGTGCCACCAGGGAAGCCCGCTCTGGGAGGATTTTATTCTACCCTTTTTCCCTCTTTTTTTTTATTATCCTAACTTGACCTTGTATGAGACTCAACTGAAATCATTTTCTGTTGTTCATGTTTAAATGAGGTGAATTTTCCTATACTCTTAAGATGCGATAGTGGGCCAGGTAGCTTCATGTCTCTAGAGCTTCCTCTTACATTGTTTTTTCACAGAATGTTAATGGCAAGCTAGAAGCCCATTGATAACCCAGGACTCTAACTTCATTTCTAAATACCATCCTTCAAAAAACAAAATGAAACAAAACAAAAAAACCTAGGGCTCCCTGGAGAAATGGCTGATTTCAGGGCTGAGGCAAGGAAAAGTTTCCTGAACAAGAAACTACTCAAAGAATAATGGGACATAGCAAAGGACACATTTGCCAGCTTGAAGGGGTGTCCACTGGCCAAATTTAGGACAGTCTGAGCATCAAAATAAATAATGATAGTAAGGATTACAATCCATTGAATAAAATAATACTCATGAGTCTATACTGACATAGATACATAAATACACACATGCATACATAAATACCTGTGTGTAAATGGTAGAAAAGAGAAAGCTCTTTCTATAGTAGAAAGCCAATTATGAAATAAAGAAGGAATTAGAAAATACCATTTGGTAATCATTAGAGTAATAACTGTTTCAGATAAAAATTATCAATGGATGCCAAAAATAGTGGGTGAAGTTTGAAGAGTAATGAGATAGTTACATAATCTCAAGCTATCTTCCCACAAGATACTTACTAATTAAAAACAGTAAAAGCAATTTTACAGTGGAAAAACTTGGCATATACCAATTTAATCAAGTGATGAAAGTTAATATCACAAGTTAGTTACAGGACAAACCAACAGCATGTGTCTCCTGATATGATGCACCAGAAGGACACAGCATCACTTCTGCATTTTTCCTACCGAAAGTGCACAATCTGAATCTAAGTAAACATCAGACAAACCCAAATTGTGAGACATTCTAAAAAATAGCCAGCCTGTACTCTTCAAAAACGTCAATGCCAAGAAGGACAAAGAAAGGTTAAGGAAACTAAAAAGATATGACAGCTAAATGCACTGAATCCTGGACGAGGAAAAGACATGAGGAATAATGAACAGTACTCAACATAATGAACGTTCCTGGGAAAATCGGCCTGTACCTTTCAAAGATGTCAAAGTCATGAAAGTCAAAGAAAGCCTGAGGAACTGTCCCAGATTAAAGGAATCTTAGGAGACATGACAAATGAATGTTAACACATGATCCAGGATTTTCTTTTACTGTAGAAACATTTTACTATAAAAACATTATTGATAAAAACTGAACAAGGTCTATACATTAAATAACAGTATTATATCAAAGTTAATTTCCTGATTTTATTTTATTGTGTTCATGAATGTCCTTGTTTTTAGAAGTAAAGAGTAAAAGGACATCACATGTACAACTGACTCTCATGGTTCATTAAAAAAACCTGTGTGTGTGTGTGTGTGTGTGTGTGTGTGTGTGAGAGAGAGAGAGAGAGAGAGAGAGAGAGAGAGAGGATAAAGTAAATGTGGTAAAATGCCAACATTTGGGGAAAGTTGGCAGTAAGTGCCCAAGAATTTTCTATAATATTTTTGCAAATCTGAAGTATTTCTGTAAATCTGAAATTATAAAAAAATAAGTTGAAAGTAAAGCATATAAGGTCTGGAATTTTCTTAAGGTCTGTCTTTCCTTTCTGCACACTTATATGACCCTTCTCTTTCTTTTGTCCTATTGTCTCTGTCCTACTTAATTTGGATTCTACTCCCAGTAGGGCTCTTTCCTGAAAGAGAGCTTCAGTTGGTTTATTCTAAGGGTCCACAGGTCCCAGATTGCTTGTAGATGATAGGAGGGAGGACGATATAATCAGAAAGAGAATCAATCTGGCCCAACGTACTCAAAGACAACCAGACCTACAAGTCTCAAACTTAAGAGAGCCTCACAGACCTACAGGATTATAAGCCACAGATGCTTCCTATGAATGTCATAAAAGCCTGAAGCTTAGTGAGCACAGAATATAATTTTTTTAAAGGGAAATGTAAATTATTCCTTATAAATACTGTTATTCAAAATGCTAACCCAAAGAAGTCAGGAAGACCTATGTGCTTGGGAAACTGAAAACCTAAGACTGTGGACAGCCCAAATTTTCCTACAGCAACACCACATCACGCCTTGATACGAAGTATCGCATTACCTTCCGGGGCTTCGAGGGTCTTCTTATTCTGCTCACACCACCCAATGGGGTAGAGGTCAGCCTTCCTGATGTCACACCAGAAGTCTGCTCTCCGGTCCTCCCCGTAGCCATCGTAGCGGAGGAGGAGCAACTGCTCACAGGTGGTAATGATGGTGGCAACCCAGTAGGTTTCAGGATCGTCTTTCACAACCACCTCCAGTTTCATCCCAGGAGCAAATCCATTCTGCAAACGTGTGTCCACCTGAACAGGGAAATGTTATTAACCACCAGAAAAACATCTCAAATGAATACTTCTTTGGCCAACATTCTTTAAGACTTACAATTCTGAAGCACTAAATGCAATAAAATCTTCTCAAGGGAAACCTGAGAAATTCCAATTCTAACTCACAGGAGTGATCCAAACAAAACAGGGACTAGCAATGCTGCTCTGTTCCATCTGACTCTGAAGGAGCTTTAAGAGAACTCAATATTCCACCAAAGCAGTCTATTATGATTATAGAATATGCTTTCTATTAAGTATACAAATCACTAAATGTTCACCATTTTAACAACCTTCAACACATTAAGTTTTCAAGAGTGATTTCTCGATCATTCAAAAGAAAATTTATGAAGCTAGAAAAGGTAAAGGACAAAAATAAGTTATATTGATAATAAATTAGTATAATATGTACCATACAAAAGGAGCCATATTTCCCAGTTTCCCTAAAACAGTCTGTGTTTACACCTGTTATTCCTGAATAATAATAATGCCTCTTATCTCTCTCAAAAGTGTCCTAATTTAGATGATAAATTATATGGTCACAAAGTTAGGGGTCTGCAATTCTGGAACTCCTGTATGTGTATACTAAAATTAAATAAATATACTATGGATAATGAGAGCCAGGTTTCTCACTGTGGGAGAAAGAAGTAAAAATAAGAAGAGGGGAATGGGACTTCCCTGGCAGTCCAGTGGTTAAGACTCCATGCTTCCACTGCAGGGGGCATGGGTTCAATCCCTGGTGAGGGAACTAAGATCCTGCATGCTGCACGGCACAGCCAAAAATAATAATAATAATAAAATAGAATAAAATTTTAAAAAGAAGAAGGTAAAACCAGAATGAATCTTGTGGTGTTGATCTGAAATCAGAGGTGTGGATGCCAAAATGACTATTACGACTACGATATCTGCATAATCTCAAAGGTTCTCTCCACAAAATTCTTCTTAGTCGCAAAGGGGAAAACAGTAACATTACGGTGAAGAAATCTGGCAGATGCCACCTTAACTAATGGATCAAAGTTAATATCACCAGTCCTAAAACATCAATATCATACCAGAAAAGCACATCATCATTTCTATGACATTCTTGCCAAATGCATAAACTCAAGCTCATCATGAGAAAACCCAAACGCAAATTGAGAAACATTCTACAAAATAACTTGTATATGATATGCACTTCAAAAGTATCCAGGCCATGAAAGACAGAGAGAGAATGAGGAACTGTCCCACACTAGAGGAGACGATGAAGACATGACAACTAAGTGCAATGTGGCCATCATAACCACTGGAAAGTGAGGGGGCTCCTGGAAAGGAGAGGCCAGAGAGGGAAAGTCCACATTCTGTGTAAAATTCCTCCCCATTCTAATCACTAACCTGCTGCACTCCTGAAAAGTAATCACTATCCTGAATTATAACACTACAGTTTAACACTGCCTGTGTTTCAGCACTATGTTAGCAAAATTATGCAGTATGAATGTTTTTCTGTGTGGGGCTTCTCTTGCCCAACATTGCTTATGAGATTCATTTGTGCTGTTGCATGTAACAGTACTTTATGTCTTCTCACTCCTGTATAGTATTCCATTATACAAATATGCCATAATTTATCCATTCTAATGCTCCTCATAGTAGGCACTCTGGGTAGGTCACAGTTTTGGAAGACTACTGATAATATTCTCATAATTATATGAATAGTTTTGTATGTCATTTGATGCATACCTACACGGATTCCTATAATAAAAAGACAAATATTTTCCAAAGTGGCTGTACCAATGTACTCTGCCAGTAGTATACAAGAAATCCTTCTGCCTTAACATTCTAACCAACATTACTGTATTTTCTACCTTTTTCATTTTAACCATTTTGAAACATGTATTATCTCACTGTAATTTTAATTTGCATTTTCTGATTATTAATAGAGTTGAGAATCTTTTTATTTATTAGCCATTTAGATTTCTTCTTCTGGGGAATGCCTAAATTTCTTGCCAATTTTTAATTGAGTCAATATTCTGGATATCAGTCTGGCAATTACTTGTATTACAAATATCATTTTCTTGATGGTGTTGTTTGATAAACAGAAGTTATTAATTTTAATATACTCTGATTCATCAATATTTTTCCTTTAAAAAGTTAATGGTTTTTCTATATTTTTAAACAAACTTTTTTCCCTATCCATAGAGGTCATAAGACATACTAGTATATTATTTTCTAGAAGCCTTTTATATTGAGAACTAATATCCACCTTGAGTTAATCTCTGTGTGTGGTATTAGGTAGGGGTCAGGTTTTACTTGTTTGAATCACTTTGTCAATTTCTACTTAAATTTTTTTTTGCTGTTTGACTTGGGTTGCAGTCAATCTACAGATCTGGGGAGAACTGACATCTTTACAATACTGAGTCTTCCAATAGATGAACAGGTATATTCCTTCATTTTAACTTATATAAGTAAAGATTTGAAGTTTCTTTGTAAATATTTCTTACATTTTATTCCTAGCTATTTGATGTTTTTCATGTTATTGTAAATCACATCTTTCAGTTTCCATTTGTTTGCAGTATATAGAAATAAAAGGCTTTTTATACCAACCTTGTATCTAAAAATCTTGCTAAAATTACTCATTAATTCTAATAATATAGCTGTAAATTATTTTATTCATCTGCAAATGATGACCTTTTCCCTTCCTTCCTAATTCTTATACATTTGTTTTTCTTACCTTATTATATTGGCTAGATCCTCCAATACAATATCAAACAGAAATCATGTTAACCAGCATGATTTTTGTCTTGTTCCATATTAAAAAGATGTATCATATTACCATTAATAAAGTTTGCTGTAGATTTTTTTATAGATACACTTCATCAAATTAAGGAAATTCCCATCTGTAGTTTGCTAAGAGTTTTATCGTAAGTGGATGTGGAATTTTATCAATAATTTTCTTTATATATTGAGATGATAATGTGATTTTTCTCCTTTATTCTACTACTATGGTGAATTATGCTCATTGATTTTCAAATGTTAAGCCACTTAAGCCATCTTGTATTCCTGGAAAAATCGACTTGTTATTAATGTACTTATCCTTTTTAAATATAGCTACATTTAGTTTGGTATTATTTTGTATGCTATTTATGCATTAGTCGTCATGAGTGATGTGTCTCTGTAATTTTCCTTTCCTGAAATATTATTAGATTTGGTATCAAGGTTGTGCTGATCTCTAAACAAACTGGTACCCTACAATCAATATGGGATAGAATGATCAGACAGAAAGGAAACAGAAGACTTGAACAAGATTATAAACCAACTAGACCTAACAGACATATAGAGAACACTCCACTCAACAACAAGAGAATACACATTCCTCTCAAATGTACATGGAACATTCTCCAGGATAGACCATAATTTTAGGCCAAAAACCAAAAATCATACAAAGTATCTTTTCTAATCACAATGAAATAAAACTGGAACTCAGTAACAGAAGGAAAACTAGAAAATTAACAAATACTTGGATATGAAACACACTCTTAAATAGCCAATAGATCAAGGAAGAAATTACAAGGGAAATTAGAAAATACTTTGAGACAGATTATAACAAAAATACATCAAAATTTATGAGAGGCAGCAAAAGCAGCATTAAGCGGGAAATTTGTAGCTGTGTATGACTACACTAAAAAAGGAAGATCTCAAATCAACACCCTAACATTACTTCTTAAGAAACTAGAAAAAGAAGAGCAAATTAAACCCAAAGCTAGCATAAGGAAGGAAATAATAAAGGTTAGAGTAGTGATAAATAAAATAGAGAACAGAAAAACAATACAGGACTTCTGGTTTTCAATTTGACATGTAAGGATTTTTGGATGTTGGAACTCCTGTCCTAGGAAAAAAAAAAACCTCAACAAACTAAAAATCAACAACTCTTCTTAGATCCAGCAGAGAATTGAGGTCATAGGGCAAAACTGCTGTGCTCAAAATTGGAGACAGACAGACAGATACAGAGAATTACAACATACTAGACAGAGCAGAAACCTCTGCAGGACTAGAACCAGGGTAGGAAACCTCAAACTGTAATTAATGTATTGCTAGAGGCTCAGCATGGACAAGATTGAGAGGTAAAAACTCCATGGGGGCCCAGTCTCAGGGCGGCCCACGGACTTCTCTGAGTTTACCCCCCCGAGGAGTCCTACCAGGTTTTCACAATAAAGATCAGAGAAAAATCTCCTAGTACTTCTGGCAGAGGGAAGAATAAAGTAGCATTGTGAAATACATCCAAAGCATCCTGCTCTTCTTAACAAGACTAACCTTCAAGAAAAATTATTTTACTAGGTCCTAACCAACTAGTGTTTTACCAGAACTTTTACCAGAGTTTTCCTGATCTAAGGTAAGGGAAATACCCAACTCCAGCCCCCTCTAAGCCTCCAAAATAGGGGAAAGGATATGCACAACTCAGGTTCACTAAAACACTGAGACCAAATCACAGGGCTAGAGAATGCTTTTGCTCTCCTCACACCACCACATCAAGAGGGCTCCTGTAAAACAGAGGAGACAAAATAAATGACACCAAAGTAAATTTTAGCCTCTGATACCTATAGCTACAAGAAATGGTAAAATCAACCTAACTTCTATCCAGGTAAACATAAAACACTAAAGACCTATTTATTTCTCTTCCTTTTACTCAGTATATTATGTCCAGCTTTCAACAAAAACCTACAGAGCTACTAAAAGACAAAAAACACAGTTTGAAGAAACAGAGCAGACATTAGAACCAGGCTCAAATATGGCAGAGATGTAACATACCAGGAATTTAAAACAACTGATTAATATGATAAGGGCTCTAAATGAAAAGAGTGGACAGATGGATGATGCAAGAAGAGAGAAACTCTGAGGAAAAATCAAAATGAAATGGTAGACACCAAAAACACTCTAACAAAAATGAAGAATTCCTTGATGGGCTCAACCACAAGACTGGGGTCAGCCAGGGAAAGAATCTGTGAGCTAGAAAAAATGTCAATAAAACTTTCAAAACTGAAAAGCAAAGAGAAAAAAGAATGAGAAAGTTAGAAGAATACCAAAGAACTGTGGGACAATTATAAAAAGTGTGACATACGTGTACTATAAATATTGGAAGGAAAAGAGAAAGAATAGAAGAAGTATTTGAAGCAATAATGACTGAGAATTTCCCAAAATTAATGATACCAAACCACAGATCCAAGAAGTCCAGAGAATACCAAGCAGTATAAATAACACACAAAAAATCTATACCTAGGCATAAGATACTCAAACTGCAGAAAAACAAAGACAAAGAAAAAACTCTTGAAAGACGACAGAGGAGAAAAAAATACCTTACTTATAGAGAAGCAAGGATAATAATTACATCAGACTCCTCTTCAGAAAACACTCAAGTAAGAAAATAGTGGAGTGAAATATTTAAATTAAAGAAAAAAGACACCAACTTAGAATTCTGCACTCAGCAAAATAAAAGACTTTTCTCAAACAAAAATTGAGGAACTTTGTCGCCAGTATTATTTCTTGCAAGAAATATTAAAATAAATTCTTCAGGGAATTCCCTGGCAGTCCAGTGGTTAGGACTCCATGCTTTCACTGCCGAGGGCCCAGGTTCAATCCCTGGTCAGGGAACTAAGATCCCACAAGCCACATGGAGTGGCTGGGAAACTTCATTCATTCATTCACTCATTCCTAAGAAGGAAAATGATATATGTCAGAAACTAGATCTACATAAAGGAAGAGCAATAGAATAAATGAATAAATATATAATAAACATATAAAAGAATCAATGAAGATAAATCTAATTTTTCTTATTCTTAATATATCTAACATATAACTGTTCAAACTAATAACAGCAACAAATTATTTGGTGATTATAGCTTATGTGTAAGTGAAACGAATGATAACAATGTTATAAGGCCCGGGAGGGAGAAATTGGGAATACTCTGATATTAGCTACTGGCACTATCCATGAAATGGTACAGTGTTACTTGAAAGAGAACTTGGGTTAGTTGTAAATGTATATTGCAAAAACAAGGGCAACCACTAAAAAAGTTTTTAAAAGTATAATGATGTGCTAAGTGAAATAAGCCAACATAAAAGTACAAATATTGTATGATTTCACTTATGTGCAGTAGGCAAATTCACAGAGACAGAAAGTATAATAGAGGTTACTAGGGGCTGGGGGAGGAGAGTGGGAGGAGCCACCCAGGGGAGAAACCCTGAATACAGGGTTTCTGTCGGAGATGATGAAAAAGTTCTGGAAATGGAGAATGTTAGTGGTTGTACAACACTGAGGAAGATTTTTTTTTTTTTTTTTTTTTTGCAGTACACGGGCCTCTCACTGTTGTGGCCTCTCCCGTTGCGGAGCACAGGCTCCGGGCGCGCAGGCTCAGCAGCCATGGCTCATGGGCCCAGCCGCTCCGTGGCATGTGGGATCCTCCCAGACCGGGGAACGAACCCGTGTCCACTGCATCAGCAGGCAGACTCCCAACCACTGCGCCACCAGGGAAGCCCCAGAAGTTAATTTTTAAAAAACCTTTAACATTGAAGGGTTTTCAATATGCATCTTTTAATTAATTGCAGTCTACTTACAAATAATACCATACTACTTCATGTGCTGCACAAAGATCTTACAACCATATACTCCCAAATCCTCCCTCTCATCCTTTGTGCTACTATAGTTACATATGCTATAAACACACAATATACTGCTACCAATTTTTTTGTTTGTTTCAAACTGGTATCTTTCAGAGACACTAAAAATAAGGAAAACAATGAACTTTATATCTAGCTACATCTATGCCATTTCTGTCGTTCTTTTTTTCTTTGTGTGGATCTAAGTTTCCGTCTTATTTCAAATTCCTTCTGCCTTAAGAACTTCCTAATATTTATTTATTTATTTTTGATTTTTTTTTTTTTTTCCGGTATGCAGGCCTCTCACTGTTGTGGCCTCTCCCGTTGCAGAGCACAGGTTCCGGACGCGCAGGCTCAGCGGCCATGGCTCACGGGCCCAGCTACTCTGCGGCATGTGGGATCTTCCTGGAACGGGGCAAGAACCCATGTCCCCTGCATCAGCAGGCAGACTCTCAAACACTGCGCCACCAGGGAAGCCCCCTAATACTTTTTTGTAGATAATGAAACCTCTTAATTTTTGTTTTCCTGAAAAGGTCTATATTTCTCCTCCACTTCTGGAAAAAATTTCTGCTGAGGACAGAATTCTGGGTTGATAGGTTCATTTCTTTCAACACTTTAAAGATCTTACTCCACTGTGTTCTGGTTTGGATAGTTTCCCCAAAAAATTTCACTATAATTCTTATATTTGTTCCTCTATATGTAATGTGTCTTTTTTCCCTCTGGCTGCCTTCAAGATTTTCTCTTTCCCTTTGGATTTCAGCAGTCTGAATATGATGTGTCTGGATGCATTTTATTGTTATTAATTATCCTCTTTTGCATTGCTTGAGCTTCTTTGATCTGTGGTGTAATATCTTTGTTTTCCTTTGGAAAATTGTCTGCCATTATCCCTTCAAACATCTCTTCCTCACCTCTGCTCTTTTCTCCTTCTGAGATTCCAATTATGCACAAATTACACTTTTTAAAAAAAATATTGTCCACAGTTGGGTGTTCTAGTCTGTTTTTTCCCCACTTTTTCTGTTTATATTTCAGTCTGGGCGATTTCTACTGACTTACCTTCAAGTATACTGATTTCTTCCTCAACTGTGTCAAGTCAACTGATGAGCCTGTCAAAGGCACTCATCTGTTACCATGTTTTTCATTTCTATTAGACTCTTTCTAATAGTTTCTATCTCTGCTGAAATTCCTCTTCTGTTCATGCATGTTGTCCACCTATTCTGCTAGAGCCTCTAACATATTAATCATAGTTATTTAAAATTCTCTGACAGTTTAAACATCTGGGTCATACAAGTCTGGTTCTATTGAATGCTTTGACTCTTGACAGTTTTCTGTTTTTCTCTTCCTTCTTGTGTGTCTCTCATGATTTTTGGTTGAAAGCTAGACATCCTGGGTAGAACAGTCAAGACTGAGACACATAGTATTTACTCCCAGAAATGAGCATGTTTCTTCTTAGGACTTAAGTTCAAGAGAGAAGGTTAAGTCAATGTAGTTAGGAGTAGAGCTGGGTTTGGGTTTTATTGTTGCTAAGTTATTCACAGTGTACCACAGGCTTCAGATTCCACTAGCGCTGTCTGGTATTTATGCTGTAGGCTCATTTGCTATACGGTTTTTTCCCTCAACATTAGCTGCTCCACCCTCCCATTTAGATCTTCTCTTTGTGACTACAACTCTTTTGTAACTACACTTCTCTTTGTGACTGTCTCTCTCCACACTCTTGCCTCTCCCCCACAAACAGACCTCTACTACCCACAATTTTCTATCTTGATAGTGGGGGACAAGCATTCTCTGAGATTCAGCCTCAGTCTTGTGATATTCTGTGTCCCTTGGTCTTGGGGGTGGAAACTTCTCAGTGATCCTAACCTTCCCCCAACTGTAGGGGACTTCTGATGCTCCAGCATGTATTCCTACCCCTCTCCTACCTACATCCCTTCCCCAATCAGTTTGATGCTTTTGTTCTAAAAGACCCAGGTAAAGCCTAGTGCCTTTCCCATAGTGGGGGCTGTTCTCTCCACCAGACATGCACCATGAGGAAGGCTTTTTCACTATCTTACACTCTTCCTCTTTGCAAATGTGGTTTATCTCTAATTCCTTCTTCAGCCCTGTCTTCCCTCCTTCCTTCATGCCAAACTTGGTCATGTAAAACTCTTGCCAGTGGCTTGGACATACATTACCATTGCTCTAGAGTTCTGAGTTCTACCAGTTTTGCCCATGATCTGCTAGTCATAGCCATCCCTTCTCAACATCTTCCTATATCCATGCTTGATTTTTACTATATTTGGCAGCCCTTCACCATATACTGATTCAGGTTTATGGTTAGGCCAAGTCCTAAACCAGAGCAAAGCCCTAACTCTCTTCAATTTTATTAAGGCTCAGAGAGGAAGCTGCAGAAGAAAAGTGTGAAGCTAGCAGAGGCTGGTTCATGAGGTTGAAGGGAAAAGGACATTTCTATAACATAAAAGTGCAAGGTGGAGCAGCGAGTGCTGATGTAGAAGCTGCAGCAAGTTATCCAGAAGATCTAGCTAAGATAATGGATGGTGGTAGCTACACTAAACAACAGATTTTCAGTGTAGATGAAACAGCCTTATCTTGGAAGAAGATGGAAGAAAATGCCATCTAGGACTTCCATAGCCAGAGAAGTCAAAGCCTGGCTTCAAAGCTTCAAAGGACAAGCTGTCTCTCTTGTTAGGGGCTAATGCAGCTGGTGAGCTGAAGCAAGTGCTCATTTACCATGAAAAAATCCTAGGGCCTTTAAGAATTATACTTAATCTAACCTGCCTGTGCTCTATAAATGGGAAAACAAAGCCTGGATGACCGCACATCTGTTTACAACATGGTTTACTGCATATTTTAAGCCCACTGTTGAGACCTACTGCTCAGAAAAAGATTCCTTTCAAAATAGTACTGCTCACTGACAGTGCATCTGGTTACCCAAGAGTTTTGATGGAAATGTACAAGATTAATAACGTTTTCATGCCTGCAAACACAACATCCATTCTGCAGCTTATGGATCAAGAAGTCATTTCAACTTTCAAGTCTGACTACTTAAAAAATACATTTCATGAAGCCGTAACTGCTATAGTGATTCCTCTGATGAATCTAACAATTGAAAGCCTCCTAGAAGGGATTCACCATTCTAGATGCCTTTAATTACATTTTTGATCCATGGGAAGAGGTCAAAATGAACATTAACAGGTGTTTGGAAGAAGCTGATTCCAACCCTCATGGATGACTTTGAGGGGTTCAGGACTTCAGTGGAGAAAGTAACTGCCAATGGGGTGGAACAGCAAGAAAACTAGAAGTGATGCCTGAAAATGTGACTGAATTGGTACAATCTCATGATAAAACCTGAAAATATGAGGAGTTTCTTCTTCTTCTTCCTCTTTTTTTTTTTTTTTTTTTTTAATCTTTTGGCCACGTCGTGTAGCATGTGGGATCTTAGTTCCCCGACCAGGGATCGAACCCATTCCCCCTGCATTGGCACTGTGGAGTCCTAACCACTGGACCACCAGGGAAGTCCCAGGAGTTTCTTCTCATGGATGAGCTTTCTTGAGATGGAATGTACTCCTGGTGAAGATGCTGTGAAGACTGTTGAAATGACAACAAAGGATTTAGAATATTACACAAACTTAGTTGATAAAGCAGTGGCAGGGCTTGAGAATTGACTCCAATTTTGAAAGAACATTTACTATGGGTAAAATGCTATCAAATAGTATTGCACCTACAGAGGAATCATTCGTAAAAGGAAGAGTCAATCCATGGGGCAAACTTCACTGTTGTCTTTTTTCAAGAAACTGCCACAGCCACCCCAACCCTTCAGCCACCACCACCCTGACCAGTCAGCAGCATCAACATCAAGGTAACACCCTCCACCAGCAGAAAGACTACTCGTTAACGGCTCAGATGATGACTAGCACTTTTAAGCAATAATGTATTTTTAAATTAAGGTATGTACTTTTTTTTAGACATAATGCTATTGCACACTTAACAGACTATAGTATAGTTTAAACATACTTTTATATGTACTGGGAAACCAAAAATTTGTGTGACTTGCACTTTATTGCAATACTTGCCTTACTGTGGTGGTCTGGAACTGAACCTGCAACAGCTCCAGTCTGCCTGTACCAGACTATAAATCATTTTCTTCAACTGAAGAGGTTTTGGGGGTTTTTTTTGACAAAAATAAAGGAATATTCATGACTGGTCAAAAAAAGACAAGTTGGCATCGAGTAGCAAAAAATACACAAAACCAAAAGGGTTTTAGAATATGCCAAGTTTTCTTAATAAAAGTGGCAACAGGAGGGAAAAAGAAAAAGCACTCAAGTTCTCTCAAGTATTCTATCTTAAAATAACTCTAAACTCTCTAATGATGGTGCAGTGAGTCAAAGAAAAGAAATATAGTAAGTCAAGCAATATAGTCACTGCTCACATGTTTAAAAGACCCGTAGGGAACTGCTGTGGACCCTGTCTCTTCCAGATAGTCTTCCCAGCTTAATTCCACTTCTTCCACTCCAGATCCAGCATCTGGAATTAAAAACAAAACAACACAACACCGGTAAGACTCAATTTTAAAAAAACTTAAGGTATAAAAACATAAACTTAGTAAACCTAACTTACAATTTACTTCACAAGTTAACTGACTTTTCACACAAAATAACTAAGTATTCTTTTTAAATAGCAGGTTCCCTTAGTGCACTGATTGTCAATGAATCTCAACACCACAGAGTGTGACATGCTGTCTCCTGCTGGGATCTATCTGGGATTCACCTAAATAGATCACATAAAGCTGGTGAGAGTGTAACTACTATAATCCCTTTGGACTGTAATTTAGTATCTAATGCCAAATATCTGAGATCCTTAATAGGCATTTCAAACTTAAATTTTCAATCTGTTCTTCCTTAGTACTCTCCAACTGAGTAAAAGTTACCAATGGTTGATAGTTTGACTCAATCCAAAAACTGTGGAGTTATCCTTACTTTCTTCCCTTTCCTTCACATCTCACATCCAATCCATCAGAAAATTCTGAGTACTACCTTTAAAAATATCCCAAACCTAATCACCTTCCACCATTTCTACTGCTATCTCTCTAAGTGCAAGGTCTAACTACCATATCTTTCACCTTTTAATCACACAATAAAATCTAAAATTTGGGAGACTGCAAAGGCCCTATGTGATCTGACCCCTAGTTCCCGACCCTGCCCCTGCATCCCCAACCAGCCTCTTGTTTGCTCACTCACTCGAGGGACACTGAGTTTCTTGCCACTCCTCTCTGACCATGTTCTTTCCTCAAAGTCTCTGCGTTTGTTATTTTCTCCACTTAGACTCATTCCCCTGTCATTGACAGCTTTACGTCATTCAAGCCTCTACTCAACACCTCTCCAGAAAAACCTTCCACCAGAAAGGCCTTCCATCAGTGTGCATCTAAAGTAGAAACCTCCAGCCTCTGCTTTCATTATCTTCACGGCATTCATTCCTACCTACAAACATACCATGGCTTTTTATCTTCCCCATTAGACAATAAACTCTGTGAAGACAGGAACTTTGTTTTGGTCACTCCTACATCTCTGTCACAGCAGAGACTCAATACATTTTTGTTGAGTGAGCAAAGATTCAAACACTCCATTGGAATCCAATAATCCCAATTCACATAAGCTCCCTAAGAGCAGGGTTTTGTTCACTGACTATCCCCACTGCCCAAAACAATGCCTGTCACTAGCAAGTCTGTGATAAACAGCTGCTGAATGAGTATACCCTTGGGGAGCCTGTGCTTCACACAAACACAAGGAGGCAAATACAAGGATGCTCACCACAGCACTGTTTCTAACAGCAACAGACAGAAGCAATCAGTAGAAGAATAGATAAATTATGGCAATCCTACAACGGAGTACTACTACATATAGCAGCTGAAATAAATGAACTATATTGACATGTATAAATCTCAAAAAAATCACATCAAGTAAAAACAGCAGGTGCAGAATGAAAAGCACAAGATACAATTTAGGCTTCAAAACAAAACTGCAATATAATGTTTATAAATACAAATCAATAACAGTACAAAAAAAGGATGGGAAGAATATACATCAACATTAACAGTGCTACCTTTGGGGATGGAGGGAAGCAAAGAAGATTAGAAGGAAAGTACAAAAGAGCCTTAAACTGTATTATGTTTTATTTCTTTTAAAAAATGAAAAAACACATGAAAACATGTTCAACATCATTAGGGAAATGCAAATCAAAACCACAGTGAGATACCACCTCACACTCATTAGGATGGCTATTATCAAAAAAGCAGAAAATAAGTGTAGGCAAGGCTGTGAGAAATTGGAATCTTTGTGCACTGCTGGTCTTGGAATATAAAATGGTACAGCCACTGTGGAAAAATTTTTGGTGGTTTCTCAAAAAATTAAAAATATAATTACCATATGATCCAGCAATTCCACTTCTGGGTATATACCCAAAAAACTGATAGCAGGGACTCAAACAGATATCTATACATGAATGTTTATAGCAGCAATATTCACAACAGCCAAAAGGCGGAAGTAACTGACTCAAGTGTCCATCAACAGATGAATGGATAAACAGAATGTACTATATGTATGCAATGTAATATTATTTAGTCATAAAAAGGAAGGAGGGGTTTCCCTGGTGGCAGGGAATGCCTGCCAATGCAGGGGACGCGGGTTCAAGCCCTGGTCTGGGAAGATCCCACATGCCGCGGAGCAACTAAGCCCGTGCACCACAACTACTGAGCTTGAGCTCTAGAGCCCATGAGCCACTACTACTGAGCCCACGTGCCACAACTACTGAAGCCTGCACGCCTAGAGCCCGTGCTCCGCAACAAGAGAAGCCACTGCAATGAGAAGCACGTGCACTGCAGCGAAGAGTAGCCCTTGCTCGCCACAACTAAAGAAAGCCCTCATGCAGCAATGAAGACCCAATGCAGCCAAAAATAAATAAATAAATATATATATATATATATATGTATATATAAAAAAGCACCACATCTCTGAAAAAAAAAGGAAGGAAATTCTGACACAGGTTACAGGCTACAATGTGGATGAACCATGAGAACATTACATTAAATGAAATAAGCCAGCCACAAAAGGTCAAATATTCTATGATTCCACTTACTTGAGGTAGTTAAGAGTAGTCAAATTCATAGAGACAGAAAGAAGAATGGTAGTTTCCAAGGACTGGGGGGAGAGGGGAATGGGGAGTTAGTGTTTAATGGGTACAGAGTTTCAGTATGGGAAGATGAAAAAGTTTTGGAGATGGACGGTGGTAATAGTTGCACAATAATGTGAATGTATGTAATGTAATGCCACTGAACAGTACACTTAAAAATGGCTGAAGTGGTCAATTTTATGTTATGGATACTTTACCGCAATTTAAAAAATGAAAACAAATATTGGACAATGTTAATTTATTATTTATTAATTTTTAAATTCTGCATTGTAGGTACGTGGGTGTTTCCTATATTGTTTTCCATTCATTTCTATGTATTTGAATATTTTCCCTAGAAATACAACAAACCAACAAAGACTTTCTTGGGAACATCCTGGAAGTATGAGCCAGTAGAAAGTCAACTTCCATCACTAAAACACAAGGCTGGACATTCATATTCATGGTCCTTGGCAAGAACCCTAGTCCCTCAAACAGCTGATTTAAAAATAAAAAATAAACATAACAACAATAAAAGCAGTGAATGAAAGGACTAAAATCTCTCATTCATCAAAAATTACCTAAAAACTGAGAAGAAACTAATGATCTGATAGAAAAGTCAGCAAAACACATGAAAAGAGAATTTATTTTATTTTTAATAAATTTATTTTATTTATTTATTTTTGGCTGTGTTGGGTCTTCGTTGCTGTGCATGGGCTTTCTCTAGTTTCGGTGAGCAGGGGCTACTCTTCGTTGCGGTGCATGGGCTTCTCATTGTGGTGGCTTCTCTTGTTGCAGAGCACGGGCTCTAGGTGTGCAGGCTTCAGTAGTTGCGGCACGCAGGCTCAGTAGTTGTGGTGTGGGCTCTAGAGCTCAGGTGCAGTAGTTGTGGCACATGGGCTTAGTTGCTCCATGGCATGTGGGATCTTCCCGGACCAGGGCTTGAACCCGTGTCCCCTGCATTGGCAGGTGGATTCTTAACCACTGCGCCACCAGGGAAGTCCCGAGAATTTATTTTTTTAAAATGCAAATAGTCCTTAAACATATGGAAACGTGTGTAAATTTATTCATTTTTAAAAAATGCAAATGGAAACTACATTGAGATATCAGATGGAAAAAATTCCAAAGTCTGACAACACACTCCATGGTGAGGCAGGTAATTAAGCAGGTAAAGCATAACGACACAACCCCGGTGAAAGAACTTGGCAATATCTAGCAAATTTACATATGTATTTACCTTTTGATCCAGCAATCCCACTTCTAGGAATCTATCCCAAAGATATGCTGGCAAAAATACAAAAAGACATATGTACAAAGCTATTCATTGCAGTACTATATGTAATACCAAGACTGGAAACAACCCAAATGTCCACCAATAAGGAACAGGGTGAATAAAATACGGTATATACATCCAGTACTATACATCTGTAAAAAAGAATGAGAATGATTTCCACATACTGATGTGGAATAATCTTCAGTATACACTAAGTGAAACAGCAAAACACAGAGCAGTTTTTATTGTAGCTCTAGTTTTTGTATAAGGTGAGAGAGAGATGACTATATATGTAAATGCTCACACATATCTTTTTACATTTTAAAACATGAAAAATAGAATAAAAAGTAATAAAATTTGTTATATATATGGAGAAGAAGAAAAAGGATGAATACTATCAGGATGAAAGTGGGAATGTTATATAATTTTGACTTCGTAACTATGTATATACTTTACACAATTTAGAAACATTTAAATTAAAAATTCTAAAAACTGAAAATGAACTTAAACAAATATGCCTAACTGTTGGCGTCAAAACCACAAAGAAAACAGGATCTCTTTAAGTCATTAATAAAATACAAAATTTTGACTGCAAACCCAAGTGGAATATATCTAAAGGCAAAACCATAAAGAAATCTTAAACTATACACTATTATCCTACTGATATTTGGAAGGTTGGTATTGTTAGTGTGAAAAAATTATATGAATATTATAGGATAAAAATAAATAAGTTATGATATTAAAGACATTACAAAACAACACATTTCTAAAAGAAAAGAGACACGAATATAAAATCAAAGAAATAAAAACCCTGTAATTTTAAATTAAAATTGTAAATATCAGATGAAGCCATCTGATTTTCTTTTCTCTTCGAAAGACATGTATTTCCTAGCTATGTCTATGGATAAGACCTAGAAGAAATGGCAATCTGCTATCAATGAGCACCCCAGCACCTGGATTGTAGACTGTAAATATCATATCCACTTAAAAAAAAATGAGCTCCTCAGAGAAATGGCAAATTGCAAGCTTGGGGCAGGAAATGTGCAAGAGGTACCTTGGAATCTTATTATACCAGAAAGCAAGGACTAGAACTATCAAAGATATATGACATCACATCCAAAGAGCACAGGAGCCAATCTGAAAGAACTCTCATTGGTCTAGAATGAGGCAATTTGATCATCAAATAAGTGATGACAGCAATAGATTCAAATTCATATATAAAATATATATGTAATGTATATATGATATGAGTTAATAACATTTAAAAGAAAATAAATCAACTTCCTAAATAGCAGAGTGAGTACCTCAGTGAATCCATTCTTCCAGAAAAGCAGCAAAAATACTGGCTAAACAATGAAAACCGACCATTTCAAAGTTCTGAAATTAACTGAAGGCACAGAACAAACTGAAAAGCATCTATCAAGACAAGTTACAGAACCTGTTAGAATAGTGGGATTGTGGCTCTTTAAGTTGGAGCTATTCCCATCTTTCATTCCTCCCCAGCTCAAAACAGAAATTTTAGAACTGAAAATACAATAACCAAAAAACAAAACAAAACAAACTCCTCTATAGATAAGCTCTACAGCAGAATGAGGAGGATAGGGAAAGAAACACCAAAATTAAAGAGCAATAGAAAACACCCAATTTCAACAACGGAGAGAAAAAAAAATGAAAAGCGCCTCACAGAGCTGTGCGGCAATAGCAACAGATCTAACAAAAGTGTCTTCAGAGTCCCAAAAGAAGACAAAGAGAACAGGGCAGAAAAAGTCCTAGAAGAAATAATGGCTGAAAATGTTCCAAATTTGTCAAAAGACGTAAGCCTATAAGAAGGTGAGAAAACCCTCAACAAGATAAACCCAAGGAAATCTGTGCACAGATACACAGAGTCAAACTGCTGAAAACTAGAGACAAAAAATCCTGAAAGCAGCAAGAGAAACAATACCTCTTTTAAGGGAAGTGGCGGGAGACAGAATTCCAATGACAGCAAATTTTTCATCAGAAAGGGAGGCCAGAAGGCACAATATTTTTCAGGAGATGAAGAAAATAACTTTCAACTCAGAATTCTATATTTAGCAAAAATATCCTTTAATAATGAGTGGCAAAATTAAGATATTCTCAGATGAAGGGAAACTAATGAATTCTATCACCAAGAGACCTACCCTAACAAAATGGCTAAAGTAAATTCTATAAACAGAAATGAAATGACAGAGAAGGAATCTTGGAAAATCAGGAAGGAATAAAGAACAATGAAAAGAGTAAAAATACTGGAAAACATACTACATTTTCCTTCTCCTCTTGAATTTTCTAAATTATATTTGACAGTTGAAGCAAAACTTTTAACAATATCTGATGTGGTTCTCCAAACATGTAGAAGAATATTTAAGACAAGTTTATTATAAATAAGAGTAGGTAAAGAGACATAAAAATAGGTAAAATTTTTACACTTTACTCAAATTAACAAAATGATAAAACCAGCAGAGTGTGATAAGTATATATAATGTAATACCTAGAGCAACCACTAAAAAGCTATACAAAGAGATACACTCAAGAACAGTGTACAGGGCCTCCCTGGTGGCGCAGTGGTTAAGAGTCCGCCTGCCGATGCAGGGGATACGGGTTCGTGCCCCGGTCTGGGAGGATCCCATATGCCGCGGAGCGGCTGGGCCCGTGAGCCATGGCCGCTGGGCCTGCGCATCCGGAGCCTGTGCTCCGCAACGGGAGAGGCCACAACAGTGAGAGGCCCGCATACCGCAAAAAGAAAAAAAAAAAAAAAAAAAAGAACAGTGTACAGACAAAACAAAATGAAATTCTAAAAAAATGTTCAAGTAACCCACAGGAAGGCAGGAAAAGATGGGAACAAAAAAACAGAGAAATCAGGGCTTCCCTGGTGGCGCAGTGGTTTAGAATCTGCCTGCCAATGCAGGGGAGGCAGGTTCAAGCCCTGGTCCGGGAAGATCCCACATGCCGTGGAGCAACTAAGCCCGCGCGCCATAACTGCTGAGTCTGTAGTCTAGAGCTCGCAAGCCACAACTACTGAACCCGCAAGCCACAATTACTGAAGCCCATGTGACTACAGCCTGTGCTCCGCAACAAGAGAAGCCACAGCAATGAGAAGCCCGTGCACCGCAACGAAGAGCAGCCCCCACTTGCGGCAACTAGAGAAAGCCTGTGACACCAACAAACACCCAACGCGCTAAAAGTAAGTAAATAAATAAATGTATTTAAAAAAACAGAGAAAACAAATGGACAGAAATGGCAGACGGGGCTTCCCTGGTGGCACAGTGCTTGAGAGTCTGCCTGCCGATGCAGGGGACACGGTTTGTGCCCCGGTCCAGGAAGATCCCACATGCCGCGGAGCAGCTAGGCCTGTGAGCCATGGCCACTGAGCCTGCACGTCAGGAGCCTGTGCTCTGCAACGGGAGAGGCCACAACAGTGAGAGGCCCGTATACCGCAAAAAAAAAAAAAAAAAAAAAAAAAAGGCAGGCGTGAGCCCTAACATATCAATAATTACATTAAGTGTAAATGATCTACACCAATTACAAGACAGGAAAAAAAAATTTTTTTCACCCTCCCCCACCCCCTGCCTCTGGTAACCACAAACCTGATCTCTTTTTCTATGAGTTTGTTGGTTTTTGAAGTGAAATTGACTTACAACACTATGTTAGGTACTGCTACACAACATAGTGATTTGATATTTCTATACATCCCCAAATGAACATCACGGTAAGTCTATAGTTACCATCTGTCATGATACAAAGACATTACATAATTATTGACTATATTTCCCATACTGTACATCTCATACCTGTGACTCATTTATTTTGTAATTGAAAGTCTGTACCTCTTACCCTCCCTCAGCTATTGCTCTGCTCTCCCTACTCTCCTCCCCTCTAGCAGCCACCTGTTTGTTCTCTATCTCTATGACTGTTTCTGTTTAGTTATGTTTGTTCATTTGTTTTGTTTTTTAGATTCCACATATAAGTGAAATCTGACAGTATTTGTCTTTGCCTGACTTATTTCACTTAGAATAATACCCTTTAGGTCCATCCATGTTGTTGCAAATGGCAAGATATCATTCTTTTTTTCCCTAGGGCTGAGTAATATTCCATTGTGTATATATACCACATCTTCTTCATCCATTCATCTATGGATGGGCACTTAGGTTTCTTCCATATCTAGGCTACTGTAAATAGTGCTACAATGAACATAGGGGTGCATATATCTTTTCAAATTAGTGTTTTTTCTTTGAATAAGCACTCAGGAGTGGAACTGATGGATCATATGGTAGTTCTATTTTTAATTTTTTGAGGAAACTCCATACTGTTTTCCATAGTAGCTGCACCAATTTACATTCCCACTAACAGTGCATGAGGGTTCCCTTTTCGCCACATCCTTGTCAACATTTATTATTTGCTGTCTTTTTGATAATAGCCTTCTGACAGGTGTGAAGTGATTGTGATGTTGATTTGCATTTCCCTGATGATGAATGATGCTGAGCATCTTTTCATGTGCCTGCTGACCTTCTGTATGTCTTCTTCGGAAAAATGTCTATCTAGGTCCCTTACCCATTTTTAAATTGGGTTGTTAATTTTTTAAATTTATTTATTTTATTTATTTATTTTTGGCTGTGTTGGGTCTTCAGTGCTGTGCACAGGCTTTCTCTAGTTGTGGCGAGTGGGGGATACTCTTCATTGCAGTGCATGGGCTTCTCCTGTTGCTGTGGAGCATGGGCTCTAGGCACGTGGGCTTCAGTAGTTGTGGCTCACGGGCTCTAGAGTGCAGGCTCAGTTTTGGTGCACGTGGTTAGTTGCTCTATGGCACGTGGGATCTTCCTGGACCAGGGCTCAAGCCCGTGTCCCCTGCATTGGCAGACATATTCTTAACCACTGCGCCACCAGGGAAGCCCCGGGTTGTTCGTTTTTTTTTTGTTTTTTTTTTTTACATCTTTATTGGAGTATAATTGCTTAACAGTGGTGTGCTAGTTTCTGCTTTATAACAAAATTAATCAGTTATACATATACATATGTTCCTATATCCCCTCCCTCTTGCGTCTCCCTCCCACCCTCCCTATCCCACCCCTCCAGGCGGTCACAAAGCACCGAGCTGATCTCCCTGTGCTATGCGGCTGCTTCCCACTAGCTATCTACCTTACGTTTGGTAGTGTATATATGTCCATGCTTCTCTTTCGCTTTGTCACAGCTTACCCTTCCCCCTCCCCATATCCTCAAGTCCATTCTCTAGTAGGTCTGTGTCTTTATTCCTGTCTTACCCCTATGTTCTTCATGACATTTTTTTTCTTAAATTCCATATATATGTGTCAGCATACAATATTTGTCTTTCTCTTTCTGACTTACTTCACTCTGTATGACAGACTCTAGGTCCATCCACCTCATTACAAATAGCTCAATTTCGTTTCTTTTTATGGCTGAGTAATATTCCATTGTATATATGTGCCACATCTTCTTTATTCATTCATCCGATGATGGACACTTAGGTTGTTTCCATCTCCGGGCTATTGTAAATAGAGCTGCTATGAATATTTTGGTACATGACTCTTTTTGAATTATGGTTTTCTCAGGGTATATGCCCAGTAGTGGGATTGCTGGGTCATATGGTAGCTCTATTTGTACTTTTTTAAGGAACCTCCATACTGTTCTCCATAGTGGCTGTACCAATTCACATTCCCACCAGCAGTGCAAGAGTGTTCCCTTTTCTCCACACCCTCTCCAGCATTTATTGTTTCTAGATTTTTTGATGATGGCCATTCTGACTGGTGTGAGATGATATCTCATTGTAGTTTTGATTTGCATTTCTCTAATGATTAAAGATGTTGAGCATCCTTTCATGTGTTTGTTGGCAGTCTGTATATCTTCTGTGGAGAAATGTCTATTTAGGTCTTCTGCCCATTTTTGGATTGGGTTGTTTGTTTTTTTGTTATTGAGCTGCATGAGCTGCTTATAAATTTTGGAGATTAATCCTTTGTCAGTCGCTTCATTTGCAAATATTTTCTCCCATTCTGAGGGTTCTCTTTTGGTCTTGTTTATGGTTTCCTTTGCTGTGCAAAAGCTTTTACGTTTCATTAATTAATTAATTAATGACTACATGCTGTTACAAGAAACTTACTCCAAATATAGTGATTTACACAGGTTGAAAGTGAAAGGATGAGAGACTTTCCTGGTGGTGCAGCTGTTAAGAATCCGCCTGCCAATGCAGGGAACACGGGTTCGATCCCTGGGCCAGGAAGACCCGACATGCCATGGAGCAACTAAGCCCATGGGCCACAACTACTGAGCCTGCGCTCTAGAGCCCACGCGCCACAACTACTGAGCCCACACGCTGAAACTACTAAAGCCAGTCTGTGCGCTCTAGGGCCTGCATGTCCCAACTACTGAGCTGCGAGCTGCAACTACTGAAGCCCACGTGACTAGAGCCTGTGCTTCTCAACAAGAGAAGTCACAGCAATGAGAAGCCCACGCACTGCAACGAAGAGTAGCCTCTGCTTGCCACAACTAGAGAAAGCCCGCGCGCAGCAACAAAGACCCAGTGCAGCCAAAAATAAATAAAATTAAAAACAAAAAAGAGGGCCTCCCTGGTGGCGCAGTGGTTAGGAGTCCGCCTGCCGATGCAGGGGATGCGGGTTCGTGCCCCGGTCTGGGAGGATCCCATATGCCGCGGAGCGGCTGGGCCCGTGAGCCATGGCCGCTGGGCCTGCGCATCCGGAGCCTGTGCTCCGCAACGGGAGAGGCCACGACAGTGAGAGGCCCGCATACCGCAAAAAGAAAAAAACAAAAAAACAAAAAAGAAAGTGAAAGCATGAAAAGGATATACCATGCAAACATTAATAAAAAGAAAGTAGGAATAGGTAAATCTGTAGAGACAGAAAGTAGACATGGTTGCCAGAGGGTAGAATTAAGCAAGAAATGACTGCTAATGGTTTCTTCTGAGGAGTGATGAAAATGTTCTGGAATTAGGTAGTACTGTTGGTCACCCAACTTTCTGAATACACTGAAAACCACTGAACTGTATATTCTCAAAGTGTAAATTTTATAGTATGTGTATTATATCTTTAAAAAATAAAAATATTTCAATAAAGATGTTTTTAGGAAACCTCAATAGTTAAAAAATTATTAATTAAAAAGCAAACAAGGGCTTCCCTGGTGGCGCAGTGGTTGAGAGTCCGCCTGCCGATGCAGGGGACGTGGGTTCGTGCCCCGATCTGGGAAGATCCCACATGCCGCGGAGTGGCTGGGCCCGTGAGCCACGGCCGCTGAGCCTGCGCGTCCGGAGCCTGTGCTCCGCAACGAGAGAGGCCACAACAGTGAGAGGCCCGCGTACCGCAAAAAAAAAAAAAGCAAACAAACAATATGATTAATAAATGAGCCAAAAATAAGAAGACATGGTACTGAAGGGGATACAGGGATGGCAAGTAAGCACCTGTTCAACATCACCTGCATCACCTGTTCAACATCATTTGCATTCAGCCAATAGGGGAAAGAAAATTAAGACCAGGATGAGCTATCATTACACATCTATCAGTATGACTTAAATAAAAATAGTGACAATACCAAATGGCTGTGAGGATGTGAAGAAATCAGATCTCATATACTGCTGCTAAGAATACATAATGGTACAGCCACTCTGGAAAGTAGTTGTGTTCCTCGGCATTTATCCCAGAAAAATGAAATTTTATGTATATGATTGTTTATAGCATCTTTATTCATAAAAACCAAAAACTAGAAGCAACCAAAATGTACTGCAACAGATGAATGGTTAACCAAACTGCAGTATAGCCACAGAATACTACCAAGCAATAAAAGGAAAGAGACTAATGATACATTCAAGAATTTGGATGGATCTCAGGGGCATTATTCTGAGTGAAAAAAGCCCATCTCAAAAAGTCACATACTGTGTAGTTTTATTTATGTAACATTCTGGAAATGACAAAATTATAGAGATGAAGAACAGATTAATGGTTACCTGGGGTTAGGGAATATTGGGGAAGAGGAGTAGGTTTAACTATGAAGGGGCAGTACAAAGGAGCTCTGTGTGGTGATGGAATAGTTCGGTATCTTGACTGAGGTGGTGGTTACAGGAATCCACACGTGATAAAATGACAGAACTACATACATTTTATACATAGATCAATTTCCTAGCTTTTATATTGTACTATACTTAAATGAGATGTAACTTACAGTAGAAACTGGGTGAATGGTACATGAGAACTGTCAGTATTTTTGCAAGCTCCTATGAATTGATAATTACCTCAAAAGAAACTTTCTTTTTTTTTTTTAACGGAGTCTGCTCATAAAAGTTATTTACTTTTTCAACAAACATGCTGAGTACCTTCCCCCCACCCCGGCCAATGCCAGGTTCTCTGCCAGGTACAAAGAAAGACAACTCATGTCTTCAAAGAGCTTCCCATTTAGTGGTAGAAAGATAAGCCATACAACATAACACAGGTAAGTAATGGAATTCTGCACTCTGAAGAATGGATTTTGCTCAGCAAAACCAATACCTGCATCAATCTGCTGCTCCCCGTTCATTTCCACAGCACATGGGTGATCTCCTCCCCACACAGAGGACAGGCCTTATAGTTATGCTACAATCTGAAGATTACTTGCAGTTCTCAAGCATCTGTTCAATGGGCATCCAAGGGTCCAAATGAAAGTGCTGAAAAATCAAGAAGAACACATTAACAGGCTGCAGCCCAGTGTTTATTCAGTCATAAGACATGACACTCTGGTGGGCTGAAAGGGCAGATAAAACAAAAATACACTGGCAGAATAGATGGAATTAGAGAAAAAAAATTTGACAGCTTTTCTAATTTTGAAGACTGTGTGTGTGTGTGTGTGTGTGTGTGTGTGTGTAGAGAGAGAAAGAGCTATCAAGATCTTGATATCTAAAAATCACAACAAATAAACATATATATGAATCACTACCCCTTCAACTTAGATTATAATACTGAGCACCACTATCCACAAAAACTCTAATTCCTAATGAAATCCTGGGGGGAAAAGTTAGCTTCCAATGCCCTGTCTTAACCAGTAAATAAGATTCAGGATACAACATATTATTTTATCTAGTTTTCCATTTCATTTACCTAGAATATTATGCAGAGTATAAGTATCAACTATATTTGTCTACAATTACACTTATAAAGAGAGCTCAATCCCTCCAAAATAACCTCTGAAACCATTTATTCTTTTTTAAAAAGGCTTTATTGGGATACAATTCACATGCCAAAATCTCCCATTTTAAGTGTACAATTCAATAATTTTCAGTAAATTTACAGAGTTGTATAACCATCACTATAATCCAATTTTAGAATATTTCCATCACCCTGGAAAGAAACTTCTTTCCCCACTTGCAGTTCTTCTCCATTCCATCCCTAGCCTCAGGCAACCACTAATCTGCTTTTGTCTCTAGAGATTTGCCTCTTCTGGACATTTCACACAAATGAAATCATACAACATGTGGTCTTTTGCACCTGACTTTTTTCACTCAGCATGTTTTTGAGGCCCATCCATGCTGCAGCATGGATGAATCTATTTATTCTTGCTTTACATACATGTAAAACAATCTAAGATACTGCCTTTGTATATGCCTAACAGATTAGGAAGAGTAAATGCAAGGGGAAAAGGAGCTGCTGCAGGAAGGCGTGATGTGAACTAACCTCAAGGGCAACAATGCAGAAAACTATAAAGGTGGAATAGGAACTCAACAGCCACAGCTGCCTGGGTGATACCTACAAGAGCAAACAACTCTGAACCTCTGAAAAGGATTCTGATTCTTATTAGATCCCCAGTAAAAGATTACCATAAAAATCTTTTAAACACTAAGAAAAAAATAGTTTAAATTTTAACATACTCTTTGAAAAGGTACAAGCTACCTCAAGTACAACAGCGTGAGCTGGGTGATAGGGATACCCAGATTCTAGTCCCAGCTCTACCCATAACTAACTATGCAATCTTATACAGACTATATTATGTCCTTTTTTTTTTTTTTTTTTTTGCTGTACGCGGGCCTCTCACTGTTGTGGCCTCTCCTGTTGCGGAGCACAGGCTCTGGACGCACAGGCTCAGCGGCCATGGCTCACAGGCCCAGCCGCTCCGCAGCATGTGGGATCTTCCCAGACCGGGGCATGAACCCGTGTCTCCTGCAACGGCAGGCGGACTCTCAACCACTGCGCCACTAGGGAAGCCCTATTATGTCCATTTTTTAAATCTGTAAAATGAGTGTAACATTTTCAGATTTTAAAACTAAATTTCATATTGAGCATAGAGAAAATCTTAATAACACTTAAAATTATGGATATCCTATTTGAGGTAACTGCCAGTTATCCAAGATCTTTTCATACAACAACATAAGCACTGAAACTCACACATTCACAGATAGGAACAACTGAATAGAAACCTGGTAGTGAGATTTAAAGCCTCTAAATAAGCTTTCTTCTCTCAGTTTACTTTCCTACCCCAAGCCCAAAACATTCAAACTGTACCATTCCACCTGCTAATTCATTCACTCCCCAAATTTATTAAACACCAGCTCATTACCATCCACTATTCTAGGGAATAAGGGTAAAGCAATCAAGAGAGACTTGATTCCCGCATTCATGATGCTTATTTTCAACTGGTGTAAGACAATTTAAGCCAACAAATTAAAACAATTATTTAAAGTGCTATGAAGGAAAAGCAGCAGTGGGTGCTAAGATAGAACATAATGGCAGACCTAACCTAAACTAAGAGGTCACTGACAGCGTCCCTTGGGCGGGGAAAGGTATTTAAGCTGACACTAAAGAGGAAACAGCAGTTGGTGCTAAGATAGAACATAATGGCAGACCTAACCTAAACTAAGAGGTCACTGACAGCGTCCCTGGGGCGGGGAAAGGTATTTAAGCTGACACTAAAGAGGAAACAGCAGTTAGGCAAAAAGAGCAGAAAGGAAAGAGTAGTCCAGGAATAGGGAGCAGCACATACAAAGGCTCTAAGGTGGGGAGGAACTGAAAGCATGCCACTGTGGCTGCAGCATGGGAACCAACCGGGTAAGTGGCACACAATGAAACTGGACAGGAAGAGTAGGAATAACGCAGTTGATACAAACTGGGGATTTACCATGAGTTGGGTACTGTCCAAAGCACTTAAACATATTAACCCATTTAATACTCTCAACAACTGGACAAGGTGACATCACTATCATGAGGAAACAGGCACAAAACAGGTACTACCTGCCAGTGTCCCACAGCTAGTTAAGTAGGAAAACCAGGTTTCAAACCTAGCAAAACGTCCACATTATATGTCCTCAAACACTGTATTATAGTGCCTCTCAATGGGAAGCAACCGAGGGTTTTCTTAAGCAGAGAAAGGATCAAATCTGTGTTTTTAAAAACATCACTCTGGAAAAAAAAAAATTACCCTGGACCCAATCAGAGAAACCATAAAGGAGTGACAAAAAAACATAAAAGTATAAAATTTCTACATGGCAAAAGACACCGTAAATAAAATTCAAAGATAAGAGAGTAGGTCTTAAAAGTTCTCATCACACACAAAAAATTTTTCTAACTATGTATGGTGACAGATGTTAACTAGATTTATTGCAGTAATCTTCACAATGTATACAGATATCAAATCATTATGCTGTATGCCTGAAACTAATATAATGTTATATGTCAATTTTACTTCAATAAAAATAAATAAATAAGACAGTTGAGATGGGTGAAATATTAGCAACATGTAAGATAATGGATTAATTTCCATATACAAGCTCCCATAATTCAACAAGAAAAAAAAGAAAAATCGGTAAAATATGTAATTAATCCACATTAAAAATGAGTTAATGCTTACAAAAATATGCTCAATCTCATTAGTAGTGAAATAACAAGACTTTTTAATCAAATACTATTTTTTTCACCTTTGCAATTGGTAAATTTTTTTTTTTTTTGCGGTACGCGGGCCTCTCACTGCTGTGGCCTCTCCCGTTGCGGAGCACAGGCTCCCGACGCGCAGGCTCAGCGGCCATGGCTCACGGGCCCAGCCACTCCGCGGCACGTGGGATCCTCCCGGACCGGGGCACAAACCCGCGTCCCCTGCATCGGCAGGCGGACTCCCAACCACTGCGCCACCAGGGAAGCCCTGGTAAAATTTTTAAAACTGAAAATCTCCAGAGTTGGCAAGGAAGACAGACAAGGGAGAGAGTATATATTGGTACTACCTTTTTGGAGAGGAATTTAATGATAAATAATTTAACGTATAAAGATTTAAAAGACAAACTCTTTGAGCAATAATTCTACTGTTAAGAACCTTTCAAACAACACAATATGTGGAATCTAAAAAAGTGATACAAATGAACTTATTTACAAAACACAAACAGACTCACAGACATAGAAAACAAACTTATGGTTACCAAAGGGTAATGGCAGGGGAGGGATAAATTAGGAGTTTGTGAAAAACAGATACACACTACTATATATAAAATAGAAAAACAGGGCTTCCCTGGTGGCACAGTGGTTGAGAGTCCGCCTGCTGATGCAGGGGACACGGGTTCATGCCCCGGTCTGGGAAGATCCCACATGCCGCGGAGCGGCTAGGCCTGTGAGCCATGGCCGCTGAGCCTGCGCGTCCGGAGCCTGTGCTCCGCAACGGGAGAGGCCACAACAGTGAGAGGCCCGCGTACCGCAAAAAAAAAAAAAAAAAAAAAAAAAAAAAGATAAACAGCAAGGACCTACTGTAGAGCACAGGGAACTATATTCAATATCTTGTAATAATCTATAATGGAAAAGAATCTGAAAAAGAATAGATATATATATGTATGTATAACTTAATCACCTTGCTTTACATGTGAAACTAACACAACACTGTAAATCAACTATACTTCAATAAAAAATAAATTTAAAAAAAGCACTCTTGAACAACAACAACAAAAGAACCTTTCACACAACACAAATGTGTGGAAGGCTACATAGCCAATGATGTTTGCTGCTGTATTATCTGTAACAGTGAGAAACCAGAAACAGCCTATATGTCCATCAAATGTGAATGAGATGGCTACAGACATTATGATACACCTACACTAGGAAATAATTTGTAATCATTAGAAGAATTCAAGTAGATCCATAAAAGCATATGGGAATGTCATCTATATTTTCAATGAAAAAAGCAAGTGAAGGACAATTATTATTTATATTAACTTTTCAAAATCCTGTGTCCATTGTTTACCTGGCTATGTGACTTTCAAACACCTTATTGGTGCCAATGGTATCACTAATAAAATGGAGTATAACAGTACTGTACCTACCTCACCGGACTGACAGGGTAAGTAAGATAAACAATGAAGTGCACATAGCATAGAGCTACATAGTAAATGCTGAGTTAATGTTAACTTATGCAATATTGACAGATTCAACTTCCTATGGCACTAACTTAGGGTCACTCTACATATAGTCTTGAAACTTCATCATGGGTCTGACGTAACAAAATTATCTGTTGGTTTACTAGGCTGTGAAGATGTCACCCACTGCTAACACTCATAAAGTCTTGAAATACGTCAGCACATTTTGTGCAGCAAGCCACGTAGTGCAATAATAATTATTATTATTATTAATAAATCTTCAAAGCCAAAAAGACATGAGTTGGGGGAAATGCAAGTCTTATGTAGCTGAAACTAAGTACGTAACTTAAAAAAAATTAAGTTATAATTAACATACATTATTACATAAGTTTCAGGTGTAGTGATTCAGTTTTTTTTTTAATTTTTCTTTATTTATTTTTGGCTGCATTGGGTCTTCGTTGCTGTGCACGGGCTTCCTCTAGTTGCAGTGAGTGGGGGCTACTCTTCATTGCAGTGCGCGAGCTTCTCATTGCGATGGCTTCTCTTGTTGCGGAGCACGGGCTCTAGGCACATGGGCTTCAGTAGTTGTGGCTCACAGGCTCTAGAGCACAGGCTCAGTAGTTGTGGCGCATGGGCTTAGTTGCTCCACGGCATGTGGGATCTCCCCAGACCAGGGCTCGAACCTGTCTCTCCTGTACTGGCAGGTGGATCCTTAACCACTGCGCCACCAGGGAAGCCCCCAGTATTTTTATACATCACTGCAAGAAGACCATTTACCATGTGTCAACATACAAAGTTGTTAAAAAGGGCTGTGACATTTTTTCGATCTTACAGCATCACTTAGATTTTAACAAATAAACCATCAGTTCATTGTCTTAATAGGATCATGAGAAATAAACTGATGAAGCCTTTTGCTGTAGAACATCTGTCAGATCTTTCTCTTTATTGCTAGTCTGCTCTCTTTTTATGCAGTGAGGAAAAAACAGTAAAATATCGAGGAGCTTAAAATATAAAAATTTAATTCACTTTTCATTTATTTCCTATTCATGTTAAACTGTTTTACTGTCTTTATTTATCACTGATTTTGGTATTATAATTCCTCTTGTGGTGACCATAATACATCAGAATTATTTATTTAAATAAGTTCTCATGAACTAACTAATCTGGACCTTGTTCATCTTATTTAGAATTCTTTCAGTGAACTAAACAGCAGCCTAGATATTTACAGGAGGTTCTAATAAAAGAGACTAAAGCCAGTATTTTAAAATAGGAAACACTTCTAAGAAACATAAATAACAATTTAAAAAAGCAAAGCTAATTGTACAAAACCAGCTTTGATGTCAAACACACACACACACACACACACACAGGCACACAAAGAAAACAGAAACAAAACCCAGGTAGAATAAAACTGAACTGAATTCGCTATTTCATTTTTAGTGATATATCAATATAAAAAGCACCATGGAATACTTATCTTTTAATAGATTTTTTTAAAGATCTAAAAGTCATCTGAACAACAAACAGCTACATGATGCTTCTCCTCCCATCCTATTTCAGTTTACCCATGCAGTCCACACTCTAAGCTTATACTACTCGGCTCCACGTTAATGCTCTTGATTTTCAAGGCTAAGATTAAACACTGAGTAAGAGTATTTATTATGTAGAAAAGTTACAATAATGCAAGGGAGATTTCTGTAGCATGAGTCCTCAGCCAAATGATTTAACATGTTGGACATAATTTTTAAAGCACTTAGGAAGAAGGACAGAAACTCAGTGTGACTATAAAGATATGACCTAGTATGTATGGTGGTTGCAAGAAAATGCTTTAATTCAGTAAATATTTACCAGACAGTTAAAAGGAAAATTCCCACTAACTAACATGCTTGAATTTGCACTCCTCTCCCTCAACTGAACAAATGGAAGGTCAGTAATAATTTCAAGTATGTTGTAAATACGGTTAAGTGCAAACAATTCAGCAAATCAGATGCTCCATTTTGGGCAGATCTGCAAAGTTAACCCTGCCCTTGACGGTAAACGCTAGTGGTAGAGTCACTGTTTTTTTGTTCCCCAACAGGTGTTGATTTCAGTTGGCCTTTCACTCTCCACAAGGGTTAATCATCACTCCCTGACCTTGTGCACATCTTATTTGACAGGCTATCTAAATTAAATCTTATGCTTCCATCTGTCAAATGTCAACGTAACTTGATTATCATGGGTAGGAATTTTCTATTGTTTCATTAAGTTGTTTGTTGTTGTTGTTTTTAACCCACTGCTACATGTTTAACTAGGGAGATAAAAAATAAGTCTGTTGGGGCTTCCCTGGCGGCGCAGTGGTTGAGGGTCCGCCTGCCGTTGCAGGGGACACGGGTTCGTGCCCTGATCTGGGAGGATCCCACATGCCGCGGAGTGGCTGGGCCCGTGAGCCATGGCCGCTGAGCCTGCGCGTCCGGAGCCTGTGCTCCGCGGTGGGAGAGGCCACAGCAGTGAGAGGCCCGCGTACAGCAAAAAAAAAAAAAAAAAAAGTCTGTTAAGTTGACAAATCTTAGCCACTCAAATCAGCTAAGTTAAATCTGACCCTAACTTAACTTTTTCATGATTATGTAAATGCAACATAGGGCACATCTATCTCAGCTGAACAAATCAGTACTTATTAATTTACAAAACCAGTAAAAGTTTTAAACAAAACCCACAACTCAAGAATACTCTAATTTTTTTAAAAGGTGCTCAACATCACATCAGGGAAATGGAAATCAAAACCACAGTGAGATACCATCTCACACCTGTCAGAATGGCTATTATCAGAAAGACAAGAAATAACAAGTGTTGGCAAGGATGTGGAGGAAATCCCTGTGCACCACTGGTGGGAATATAAATTGGTGTGGGCACTGTGTGAAAACACTATGTAGATTCTTCAAAAAATTAAAAATAGAACTACCATATGATCCAGCAGTTCCACTTCTGGGTATGTGAAATGAAAGGAAAGGAAAACACTAACTCAAAAAGATACCTACACCCCCATGTTCATTGCAGCATTATTTACAATAGCCAAGACATGGAAGCAACCTAACTGTCCATGGATGGATGGATAAAGAAGATGCTGTGTACACATATATACATACACAATCGAATCATTTTATATATATATATCAAATCACAGTGTTGTACAACTTGGACTAATACAATGTTATATGTCAACTATATCTCAATCTTTTAAAAAGTCAAATTACAAGGCAATATTTTAAAAGGGTTATTTTGGACTAAGAATGAGAAATTTTTAAGTAAAATATGGTACAAGCATACACTGTATTACTACATGGCCAATAAAACTGTGTTAGAGAAATGTTTTCCTTCCCAATCAAAATCCCAATAGGGTATTTTATTCACCTTGATGAGCTAATTTTTAAATGCATCTAAAAGAGAAAATGTACAATCTAGCTACATTTTTGTAAAAGATGATATATGATGAAGCTAGTTCCTTCTATCAAAATATTAAAATAGTGTAGTATTAGTGCAAGAAAAGACAAATACATCCATAAAATAGAATGAGATTGAGAAATAGATGCATTTATATGAGAGTACAGTTTGTGATACAATGGCACCCCATATCAATTGTGAAAGGATGAATAAACTAATAATAAAGAATTGGCTATCCATTTTGGGAGGAAAAAAATTAGATCCTTACTTCATGCTGCAACATAAATAAATCCCAGGTGAATTAAAAGAGCAAAACATGAAAATTAAGACTCCAAACAAATTAAAAGAAAAACACAAGAGAATATGGTTATAACCTTGGTATAGTATAGACTTCCTTAAGCAAGGAAGCTATAAAATGGATACATTTGACTACATAAACATTTAAAACTTCTAATTAGCAAAAAGATACCATAAACAACTTTCAAAGCCAAGTTACAGACTAGAAAAAAATATTGCCAGCATATATCAATATAATAGACAAAGAATTAACAGCCATGATTACAGAAAGCACCTATAAATCATAAAAAAAAGACCAAACCTTATAGGGGCAAAACAGTCAGATATAAACAGGAATTTTACAGAAGAAATGCAAATGACTTATAAGCATATGAAAATATGTTTAACATCAACAGCTAAAACAAGTTATTTTTCACTCACAGACTGGCAAAAATAAAAGATTAATAATACCCAATATGGGTAAAGATATGGAGATATGAATGCTGCTATCACCGGTTGAAGAGCACAAATGGATGCGACCCTTTTAGAAAGAAATTTTATTTCATCAAAAATTTTAACCTGTATTCTCTACAACCGAGCAATTCAATTTCCAATATCTATTTCAGAAAACTATCCAAAAAATAAATAAGCAGCATAACGATTTCAAAGAAAGAGATTAAATTTTCTCACTTCCAGGGCATACACAGAGAAGACACTCCCACACGTACAAAGTGCAAAAGCCTAAACGTATGCTTGAGCAATGTCTGTGGCTAGGGAAAAACTGGAAACCTCAGTATCAATCAGTAAATTAGGGCACATCCGTTAAGATGAGAGTTAAAAAGAACGAGATAGTTTAATGGGTACAGAGTTTATGTTGGGAGTGATGAAAAGGTTTTGGGTATAGACAGTAGTTTGTGTATGTGTGATTGCTTATACAACATACTGAAACATACACAAAACTACATATTTCTATAGTATATATATTTCTTTATATATCTACAGATACTTTTAAAATGATCTGGAAGGATGCATCCAAATCACTACCAGTGGTTACTTCTAGGAGAGTGAGACTCAGGAACAGGGTAAAAGGGAATTTGTGCTTTATCTGCATTGAATAAACATTTTATGATAAGAATGTATTCATATGTGTACTTTTATGACTCAAATTTTGTTTTTGAGGAAAAAAATGCATTTACTGACATGGAAAGTTATTTATTCATTCTTTCAACAAATATTTACCAGAAACCTACTCTGTGTTAATAAGCCCTATCAAAATATTAGGGATGTTATCAGTGAAGAATACTGGCCAAAATCTCTGCCCTCATGAAGCTTATGTTTTAGTGGGAAGGAGAAAAAGTACTTTTCGAAATATGGTAAGTGACAGAGCTGGGCAGGGGAGACGGATAGGCTGAAAGTTAAATGCGGAGGTTGGGGAGGGGGAGGACGGAGATGAGGCGGGGAGGACAGAGACGAGGGGAGGAGGGGGAGCATCACTGAAAAGGTAACATTTGGACACAGACTTGAAGGACAAACAGAAGGAAAAAGCCTGCCAGGCATAGGTAAAACCCAGAACAAAGGCCCTAGAATGAGGACATGTGAGGTGTGTTCTAAGACTAGCAAGGAAGCCAGGGTAGTAGAGGCCACATAAATAAGTAAGCGAGAGGAGAGGCAAGACAGCCGTCAACTTCACAGTTTGCCACACTCCCAGTCTCCTTTGTGACTGTCTCCCACCTGCAGTCCTTAGGGAACTATGATATTTACCAGGACCCTACTCCTCTGGGGGTGATAAAACATAAAGGCAAGGCTGGTGGGAATGTACAATGGTGCAATCCCTTTAGAAAACAGTCTGGCAGTTCCTGAAAATGTTAAACATAGATTTACCATGTGACTTAGCAATTTCACTTCTTGGTATATACCCAAGAGGACTGAAAACATATGTCTACACCAAAACTTGTACATGAATGTACACAGCAGCATTACTTGTAATGTCAAAAGGTAGAAACAACCCAAATGTCCACCCACCCATTAATGAATAAATAAAATGTGGGGGACTTCCCTGGTGGCGCAATGGTTAAGAATCCGCTTGCCAATGCAGGGGACACGGGTTCGATTCCTGGTCCAGGAAGATCTCACATGCCATGGAGTAACTGAGCCTGCTTGCCACAACTACTTAAGCTCACGTGCCTAGAGCCCGTGCTCTGCAACAAGAGAAGCCACCGCTATGAGAAGCCCGCGCACCACAACCAAGAGTAGCCCCCGCTCACCCCAACTGGAGAAAGCCCATGCGCAGCAACAAAGACCCAACGCAGTCAAAAATTAAAAAATAAAAAAATAAATAAAATGTGGGATATCTAACACAATGGAATATTATTTGGCCATAAAAAGGAACAAAGTACTGATACATGCTACAACATAGATAACCTTGAAAATACTGTGCCAAGTGAAAGAGGTCAAACACAAAAGGCTACATATTGTATGCTTCCATTTATGTGAAATGTACTGAATAAGCAAATCCATAGAGACAGAAGGCAGATTAGTGTGGCTGCCCAGGCTGGGGGAGAGGGTAATGGGGAGTGACTAACGTGTACAGGGTTTCTTGCGGGAGTGTTGAAACATTATAAAATTAGGTTGTTGTGATAGCTGAAAAAAACCACTGACTGTACACTTTAAATAAGTGAACTTTATGGTATGTAAAAATATCTTGATAAAGCTGTAAAAAAAAAAGGTTAAAAAAAGCTGTAAAAAAATATTAAGGACACAACTGTGCTTTTAAAATAACATTATTCCCATTTTCAAATACAGAAGCCAATGACAAAAAGAGACAAGGAGTCTGGGTCACCATTAGGATATGCAACAGAACAAGGAAAGATAATTTAGCTGTCACTGTTGTGTATTAGTTAAGTTAATGCTTTAAAAGATAAATTCCAAATTTCTGTTGTTTAATCCAACAGATATTTATTTCTCACACACATGAAGTCCAAACAGATGTTCCTAATGAGTGGGGCAACTCCCCTCCACGTGGTAATTCATGGAGCCAAGTGCCTTCTACCTCACACCTCCTCCATCTTCAACAAAGGGTTCTCAAATCTTCGAGTATAGGGGGATCACTCACGGGAGGTTCTCCTGGGCCAGGCCTGCAAGCGGAACCTCCCTTCTACCCACGTTCTGCTAGTTAAAACTTAGTCACGTGACCCATCTGCTCTAAGGGAAGCCAAGAACTCTAATGCAGTACTTCCCGACATTAGTAAATATGAGTGTTTAGAATTAGCATTGCCATATTCTAAATTCATATCAACAGCTAATATCAGTTATTTTATTTAAAGAAGCCTCTACGGGTCAACAGTAGTGATACAACAAACTGCCATGGAATTGCTTTCTCAATTAATCAATAAATATTTACTGAGTACATACTATCTGCCACATATTGTTTTAGGTAAACAAATAGAGGGGGGAAACCTTGCCCTCATGGATCTCACAATCCAGCGTGGGGAGACAGAAAAACAAAGTGTATATAGCATATTGAACAAAAATAAATGTTAGGAGGAAAATGAAGTAAGGAAGGAGGACAGAAGTACTACTTTCAAAAAGGTAATTAAGGTCTTAGTGATGAGGTGACATGAGCCCACACCTGAGGGAAGAACATTCCAGGCAGGAAAAGGAGAAGTGCAAAGACCCTCAAGTGAGAGCTTGTGCAGGATATTTGAGGTCACTGCTGTTGCAGCAGAATGATCAAGGCTGGGATCTAGGAGGTGAGTTTAGAAAGGTACCAGGGAGCCAGATTACATGTACACTTGTAGGCTGCTGTGAAGATTTTAGTTTTGGGGAAGCCACTGGAAGATTTGGAGCAGGAGAGAGACACAGTTTGACCTATTTTTTAAAAAGGTTATCCTGCAGCTATGTTGAGAAAAGACTGTAAATGGGCAAGAGTAGAAGCAGGAAGATCAATTTAAAAGATGCTGGAATAATCCAGGTGAGAGGTGTTCATGGCTAACTCCAGGTTAGAAGCAGTAAAAATACAGAATAGTAAATGAGAAACTGGGTGTGCGGTGTGAGAAAAAAAGTATTACCTGGGCTGACTCTTTAAGTTTTTTGTCTATGCAATAGAAAGGATGAAGTTGCCACTTGGGGAAAAGCAAAGTCTAAAGGAGGAGTGGTTTGAGGAAGACAAATTGAGGGCTTCAATGCAAAACAGGGCAATATGATTGCCTTCTTCATTATTAAGGGTTTGCTCTTTGAGTGTTCAGGGAAATTCTTTTTCAATCAACAGAATTATTACTATGTATAGTGTTTCCAATTTATAAGCTATTTTCTTTATCGGCTATACTTCATCTGAGCAAAATAACAACTCTTTACAACAGCTAGATGGGTTCAATCCTTATCTTACACCTTGGGAACCTTCTTGTTATCTTCAATCCCTCTCTTACACTTCACCTTTTTTTCTAGGTTTACTAATCATCCATGAAGGCACTTGCTCATACCAGTTTAGTAATTTATGTTGTCTCATTGTCTTATTTTAAAACCCAAAATTCAATACCCACAAATTTTCCATTAAAAGCACTTAAATGTCCATTTTTCTAAGCCTTCTTTAATACACATCTATCAGAAATTTCAGACATAAATAATTTTTGAAAACTGAATCATACTATAACGAGGTTGGAAATTTTATGCCAACCAATTTATAAATCCCTGGTTCACAGTTGTAAGTATGGCCATTCTGCAGTCCTGTTTACTCAGCAATTGCTAATTAGTACCAGGGTACTAAGCACCTACACTATGCCAGATACCAAGACTACTAAATCAAGGTTTTGAAATTATCTTTCACTGTACCAAAATATGACATATGCATTTAAAAAGCATTTCTTTATCCTCACATTATCTTGTAAGCTGCAGAAATAGCAGATCTTCTAGAGCTCAAATATTATCACATTCTCATTGATTACAGGCTTTATTTACAGGAGCCAGTAGCACGAGCACATGTTAAAAGAGTCAATATGTCTTTAATCTGATTAAATAAAGAGGTATTTGATTCACCAACACAAATGCTGTCAAAATGTACCACTTTTAATAATTTTATAAAAGGATTACAGGAAGAGACCATGTCTGGTTACAAAAAGCCAGGAAATTATTCTGTAATTCCATGGTTGCTGTTTCTCAGCCTTCTCATGTCAAATGACAGATGAGAAACTTCATTCCAATGCAACAAATGCTTGTTAGCCATTTATCTTAAAAAAAAAAAAAAGGAACAAGTAATATTTGAGTATCTGCTATGTATGTGCCTGGCACTTTTTTTGTGTGTTATACGGTAAATAAAACACTGCCCAACAGTACATGGTAAGCATAATATAAGTGTTAACTATTTTAAAATTATATCTTATTTAATCCTAACCAACCATTTACTTAGCACATACATGATAACCCCATTTTACAGATGAGGAGACTGAGGTTCAGAGAAATTAAATAACCTGTCGGTTTATACAGCTAGGAAATACCAGAGGCAGCATTTGAACCCTAGCCTGATTCCTGAGCCTAAACTCCTCTAGTTTTCCTGTAGCTCGGGATGACTGTGAAGTGTCTATCTCCTGTACCACAAAATGATTTACACTCTAGTTCTTCTGTTTATTCATTTATTTAACTTCAAGGTTCTACACTGTTCTACTACAGGGGTAGTAACCAGGAGTCTGAATGGTACCTAGATAGGTGTTGCCATCAATGAATTTCTCCCAAAATGTTATTCTACTAGGTCCTTAACTAGGTTAATTCATATGAAAGAATAAAAGCCTAAAAACTCTGAATTAATGAACACTTGAAAAAAGAAATATAATTTTCTTATTCTTTAAGTGAATGATAAACTAATCTCCAAAGAAGAGGATTTATGAGACTTTTGCTTAAAGTGTTAAGATTAAAGTTTTTTCTCAAGTATGTTTAAATTCCCACCTTACTCCTTTATACACCTAGAAACTACTTTTTTCATAGCACTGTATAAGGTTAAGCCCAGTCCAGTTCAACTCTCTCCAATTCTGTAATGGTCACTACTAGCACAGCCTAATATGTCTTTCCCTCTATCTCTTCCTCCTTGCCACCAAACTCCACATTTGATCATGATGGCAAAGTCCACATTTGATCATGATGGCAAAGTCCCCTGTTCCACATAATGGATCATGCTCAGGCAGCCTCATTCCCCTCTGTCAGATAACTGTGTTCTGAGTCTTCCTTATGGCTATGTGACCCAGTCCTGGCTCAAAAATAAGAGAAAACTTACTGGGGAGCTTCTGGGAAATATAATTTCACTCCTAATAAGAAAGGCAAGATAGTTTCAAAATGTGTAGAATCTTTAATATCACCCAGTGTTCACCTTGCAGTGGTAACTGGCACAGCTAGGTTAGCAAACACATCCCATTACAATGTATACAGACTATGTATTCTACTTCTTTTAGGGCCCCTGCAATGCTAGATATGGACATACACTAGAAAGTAAACTCCACAAGAACATGCATTGTTTCATTCAACTAATATTTACTAAATGCCTAGTACATGCCAGGCTTTGTGCTGGGCACCAGGGTAGAGTCATGAACAAATGAGACATTAAAATTCTGGCTCCTAAGACACAGTTGGTACTCAAATAATACTTGTTGAATTAATGAACTACAAATTCAAATTATTAATTACTGAACTAAAACTTTGGTAGAATTGTTTTTTTTTCTTTTTAGAATAAATTATTTTAAGCTGTAAAATAGTAAAAGTTTAACTGAAACTAATATTCAGATAATTTTAAATATTGTACCTTCAGACCAGTTTTTGTCATACAACTAAAACATATATATATATATATATATATATATATATATATATATATATATATATATATATATATATGTATTTACATCCCAGAGAATATTCAGTGTAATAAATATTGGTAGGCGTTTAAACGTATTATAAGCAAACTGGAGAATTTCCAATTTCTCAAAAATAGTATGTGTGCATAAAATGAAAGTGTTCCTTCAGTATTAATTTCGCTATAACTCTAAGGAATATGTTTAAAGAGTACACTAAATACAGAGAAGCAGTCAATGAAGATTTAAATCAAAATTCAAATCTGATTTCTGGCCCCCCAAAACCAAAAAACAAACAAAAACTACTGTGAGAGCAGGAGCTTCAAGATGGCGGAAGAGTAAGATGCGGAGATCACCTTCCTCCCCACAAATACATCAGAAATACATCTACATGTGGAACAACTACAGAACACCTACTGAACGCTGGCAGAAGACTGAATGCTGGCAGAAGACCTCAGACCTCCCCAAAGGCAAGAAACTCCCCCACGTACCTGGGTAGGGCAAAAGAAAAAAGAAAAAACAGACAAAAGAATAGGGAAGGGACCTGCACCAGTGAGAGGGAGCTGTGAAGGAGGAAAGGTTTCCACACACTAGGAAGCCCCTTCGCGGGCGGAGACTCCTGGTGATGGAGGGGGGAAGCTTCGGGGCTGCGGAGGAGAGCGCAGCAACGGGGTGCGGAGGGCAAAGCGGAAAGATTCCCGCACAGAGGATCGGTGCCGACCAGCACTCACCAGCCCGAGAGGCTTGTCTGCTCACCCGCCGGGACAGATCGGGGCTGGGACGTGAGGCTCGGGCTTCGGTGGGATCCCAGGGAGAGGACTGGGGTTGGCTGCGTGAACACAGCCTTCAAGAGGCTAGTGTACCACTGCTAACCGGGAGGGAGCCCGGGAAAAAGTCTGGAGCTGCCGAAGAGACAAGAGACTCTTTCTTGACTCTTTGTTTCCTGGAGCGCGAGGAGAGGGGATTAAGAGCGCTGCTTAAAGGAGCTCCAGAGACGGGCGCGAGTCGCGGCTAATAGCGCGGACCCCAGAGACGGGCATGAGACGCTAAGGCTGCTGCTGCAGCCACCAAGAAGCCTGTGTGCGAGCACAGGTCACTATCCACACCTCCCCTCCCGGGAGCCTGTGCAGCCCGCCACTGTCAGGGTCCCGTGATCCAGGGACAACTTCCCCTGGAGAACGCACGGTGCGCCTCAGGCTGGTGCAACGTCACGCCAGCCTCTGCCGCCGGAGGCTCGCCCCGCATCCGTAACCCTCCCTCCCCCCGGCCTGAGGGAGCCAGAGCCCCCGAATCAGCTGCTCCTTTAACCTTGTCCTGTGTGAGCGAAGAACAGACGCCCTCAGCCGACCTACACGCAGAGGCGGGGCCAAATCCAAAGCTGAACCCAGGGAGCTGTGCGAACAAAGAGAAAGGGAAATTTTTCCCAGCAGCCTCAGAAGCAGCGGATTAAATCTCCACAATCAAATTGATGTACCCTGTATCTGTGGAATACCTGAATAGACAACGAATCATCCCAAATTGAGGAGGTGGACTTTGGGAGCAACGATATATATTTTTCCCCCTTTTTCTCTTTTTGTGAGTATGTATGTGTATGCTTCTGTGTGTGATTTTATCTGTATAGTTTTGCTTTTACCATTTGTTCTAGGGTTCTGTCTGTCCTTTTTTTTTTCTTTATTACTTAAAAATTTTTTCTTAATATTTTTTATTTTAATAACTTTATTTTATTTTATCCTCTCCCTCTCCCCCTCCCCCTCCCCCCCCTTTTCTCCCTTTTATTCTGACCGTGTGGAGGACAGGCTCTTGGTGCTCCAGACAGGCATCAGGGCTGTGCCACTGAGGTGGGAAAGCCAAGCTCAGGACACTGGTCCACAAGAGACCTCCCAGCTCCACGTAATATCAAACGTCAAAAATCTCCCAGAGATCTCCATCTCAATGCCAAGACCCAGCTCCACTCAACGACCAGCAAGCTACAGTGCAGGACACCCTATGCCAAACAACTAGCAAGACAGGAACACAACCCCATCCATTAGCAGAGAGGCAGCCTAAAATCATAATAAGGTCACAGACACCCCAAAACACACCACCAGACATGGACCCGCCCACCAGAAAGACAAGATCCAGTCTCATCCACCAGAACACAGGCACTAGTCCCCTCCACCAGGAAGCCTACACAACCCACTGAACCAACCTTAGCCACTGGGGACAGACACCAAAAACAACTGAAACTACGAACCTGCAGCCTGTGAAAAGGAGACCCCAAACACAGTAAGTTAAGCAAAATGAGAAGACAGAGAAACACACAGCAGATGAAGGAGCATGGCAAAAACCCACCAGACCTAACAAATGAAGAGGAAATAGGCAGGCTACCTGAAAAATAATTCGGAATAATGATAGTAAAGATGATCCAAAATCTTGGAAATAGAATGGAGAAAATACCAGAAATGTTTAACAAGGACCTAGAAGAACAAACAGAGATGGGGCTTCCCTGGTGGCACAGTGGTTAAGAATCCACCTGCCAATGCAGGGGATACGTGTTCGATCCCTGGTGTGGGAAGATCCCACATGCTGTGGAACGACTAAGCCTGTGTGCCACAACGACTGAGCCTGTGCTCTAGAACCCATGAGCCACAACTACTGAAGCCCATGTGCCACAGCTACAGAAGCCCGCACACCTAGACCCTGTGCTCCACAACAAAAGAAGCCACCACAACGAGAAGCCCGCACACCGCTATAAAGAGGAGCCCCTGCTCGCCGCAACTAGAGAAAGCCTGCACACAGCAATGAAGACCCAATGCAACCAAAGAAGAAAAGAAAAAAAGAGTAGCCCCTGCTTGCTGCAACTAGAGAAAACCCACGCGTGGCAACAAAGACCCAACGCAGCCAAAAATAAATTAATTAACAAAAAAAACAGAGATGAACAACACAATAAATGAAATTTAAAATTCTCTAGAAGGGGTCAATAGCAGAATAACTGAGGAAGAAGAATGGATAAGTGACCTGGAAGATAAAATAGTGGAAATAACTACTGCAGAGCAGAATAAAGAAAAAAGAATGAAAAGAATTGAGGACAAGCCCAGAGAACTCTGGGACAACATTAAACGCACCAACATTCGAATTATAGGGGTCCCAGAAGTAGAAGAGAAAAAAAAGGGACTGAGAAAATATTTGAAGAGATTATAGTTGAAAACTTCCCTAATATGGGAAAGGAAATAGTTAATCAACTCCAGAAAGCACAGAGAGTCCCATACAGGATAAATCCAAGGAGAAACATGCCAACACACATATTAATCAAACTATCAAAAATTAAATATAAAGAAAAAATATTAAAAGCAGCAAGGGAAAATCAACAAGTAACACATAAAGGAATCCCCATAAGGTTAACAGCTGATCTTTCAGCAGAAACTCTGCAAGCCAGAAGGGAGTGGGAAGACATTTAAAGTGATGAAGGAGAAAAACCTACAACCAAGATTACTCTACCCAGCAAGGATCTCATTCAGATTTGATGGAGAAATTAAAAGCTTTACAGAAACGCAAAAGCTAAGAGAATTCAGCACCACCAAACCAGCTTTACAACAAATGCTAAAGGAACGTCTCTAGGCAGGAAACACAAAAGAAGAAAAACACCTACAATAATAAACCCAAAACAAATAAGAAAATGGTAATAGGAACATACATACCAATAATTACCTTAAATGTAAATGGACTAAATGATCCAACCAAAAGACATAGACTGGCTGAATGGATACAAAAACAAGACCCGTATATATGCTGTCTACAAGAGACCCACTTCAGACCTAGGGACACATATAGAATGAAAGTGAGGGGATGGAAAAAGATATTCCATGCAAATGGAAATCAAAAGAAAGCTGGAGTAGCAATTCTCATATCAGACAAAACAGACTTTAAAACAAAGACTATTACAAGAGACAAAGAAGGACACTACATAATGATCAAGGGATCAATCCAAGAAGAAGATATAATAATTGTAAAAATTTATGCACCCAACATAGGAGCACCTCAATACATAAGGCAAATACTAACAGCCATAAAAGGGGAAATCGACAGCAACACAATCATAGTAGGGGACTTTAACACCCCACTTTCACCAATGGAGAGATCATCCAAAATGAAAATAAATAAGGAAACACAAGCTTTAAATGACACATTAAACAAGATGGACTTAATTGATATTTGTAGGACATTCCATCCAAAAACAACAGAATACACATTCTTCTCAAGTGCTCATGGAACATTCTCCAGGATAGATCATATCTTAGTTCACAAATCAAGCCTTGGTAAATTTAAGAAAATTGAAATCGTATCAAGTACCTCTTCTGACCACAATGCTATGAGACCAGATATTAATTACAGGAAAAAATCTGTAAGAAATACAAACACATGGAGGCTAAACAACACACTACTTAATAACCAAGAGATCACTGAAGAAATCAAAGAGGAAATTAAAAAATACCTAGAAACAAATGACAATGAAAACACAATGACCCAAAACCTATGGGATGCAGCAAAAGCAGTTCTAAGAAGAGAGTTTATAGCTATACAAGCCCACCTTAAGAAACAGGAAACATTTCGAGTAAACAACCTGACCCTGCACCTAAAGCAATTAGAGAAAGAAGAACAAAAAACCTCCAAAGTTAGCAGAAGGAAAAAAATCATAAAGATCAGATCAGAAATAAATGAAAAAGAAATGAAGGAAACGATAGCAAAGATCAACCAAACTAAAAGCTGGTTCTTTGAGAAGATAAACAAAATTGACAAACCATTAGCCAGACTCATCAAGAAAAGAAGGGAGAAGACTCAAATCAATAGAATTAGAAATGAAAAAGAAGTAACAACTGACACTGCAGAAATACAAAAGGTCATGAGAGATTACTATAAGCAACTCTATGCCAATAAAATGGACAACCTGGAAGAAATGGACAAATTCTTAGAAATGCACAACCTGCCAAAACTGACTCAGGAAGAAATAGAAAATATGAATAGACCAATCACAAGCACTGAAATTGAAACTGTGATTAAAAATCTTCCATCAAACAAAAGCGCAGGACCAGATGGCTTCACAGGCGAATTCTATCAAACATTTAGAGAAGAGCTAACACCCATCCTTCTCAAACTCTTCCAAACAATATCAGAGGAAGGAACACTCCCAAACTCATTCTACGAGGCCACCATCATCTTGATACCAAAACCAGGCAAGTATGTCACAAAGAAAGAAAACTACAGGCCAATATCACTGATGAACATAGATGCAAAAATCCTCAACAAAATACTAGCAAACAGAATCCAACAGCACATTAAAAGGATCATACACCATGATCAAGTGGGGTTTATTCCAGGAATGCAAGGATTCTTCAATATACGCAAATCAATCAATGTGATACACCATATTAACAAACTGAAGGAGAAAAACCATATGATCATCTCAATAGATGCAGAGAAAGCTTTCGACAAAATTCAACACCCATTTATGATAAAAACCCTGCAGAAAGTAGGCATAGAGGGAACTTTCCTCAACATAATAAAGGCCATATATGACAAACCCACAGCCAACATTGTCCTCAATGGTGAAAAACTGAAACCATTTCCACTTAGATCAGGAACAAGACAAGGCTGCCCACTCTCACCACTCTTATTCAACATAGTTTTGGAAGTTTTAGCCACAGCAATCAGAGAAGAAAAGGAAATAAAAGGAATCCTAATTGGAAAAGAAGAAGTAAAGCTGTCACTGTTTGCAGATGACATGATACTATACATAGAGAATCCTAAAGATGCTACCAAAAAACTACTAGAGCTAATCAATGAATTTGGTAAAGTAGCAGGATACAAAATTAATGTACAGAAATCTCTGGCATTCCTGTACACTAAGGATGAAAAATCTGAAAATGAAATCAAGAAAACACTCCCATTTACCATTGCAACAAAAAGAATAAAATATCTAGGAATAAACCTACCTAAGGAGACAAAAGACCTGTATGCAGAAAATTATAAGACACTGATGAAAGAAATTAAAGATGATACAAATAGGTGGAGAGATATACCATGCTCCTGGATTGGAAGAATCAATATTGTGAAAATGACTCTACTACCCAAAGCAATCTACACATTCAATGCAATCCCTATCAAACTACCACTGGCATTTTTCACAGAACTAGAACAAAAAATTTCAAAATTTGTTTGGAAAAAGAAAAGACCCCGAATAGCCAAAGCAATCTTGAGAACGAAAAACGGAGCTGGAGGAATCAGGCTCCCTGACTTCAGACTATACTACAAAGCTACAGTAATTAAGACAGTGTGGTACTGGCATAAAAACAGAAAGATAGATCAGTGGATCAGGATAGAAAGCCCAGAGATAAACCCACGCACATATGGCCAACTCATCTTTGATAAAGGAGGCAGGAATGTACAGTGGAGAAAGGACAGCCTCTTCAATAAGTGGTGCTGGGAAAACTGGACAGGGACATGTAAAAGTTTGAGATTAGATCATTCCCTAACACCATACACAAAAATAAGCTCAAAATGGATTAAAGACTTAAATGTAAGGCCAGAAACTATCAAACTCTTAGAGGAAAACATAGGTAGAACACTCTATGACATAAATCACAGCAAGATCCTTTTGGACCCACCTCCTAGAGAAATGGAAATAAAAACAAAGATAAACAAATGGGACCTAATGAAACTTCAAAGCTTTTGCACAGCAAAGGAAACCATAAACAAGACCAAAAGACAACCCTCAGAATGGGAGAAAATATTTGCAAATGAAGCAACTGACAAAGGATTAATCTCCAAAATTTATAAACAGCTCATGCAGCTCAATAGCAAAAAAACAAACAACCCAATCCAAAAATGGGCAGAAGACTTAAATAGGCATTTCTCCAAAGAAGATATACAGACTGCCAACAAACACATGAAAGGATGCTCAACATCATTAATTATTAGAGAAATGCAAATCAAAACTACAATGAGATATCATCTCACACCAGTCAGAATGGCCATCATCAAGAAATCTAGAAACAATAAATGCTGGAGAGGGTGTGGAGAAAAGGGAACACTCTTGCACTGCTGGTGGGAATGTGAATTGGTACAGCCACTATGGAGAACAGTATGGAGGTTCCTTAAAAAAGTACAAAAAGAACTACCATATGACCCAGCAATCCCACTACTGGGCATATACCCTGAGAAAACCATAATTCAAAAAGAGTCATGTACCACGATGTTCACTGAAGCTCTATTTACAATAGCCAGGACATGGAAGCAACCTAAGTGTCCATCAACAGATGAATGAATAAAGGAGATGTGGCACATATATACAATGGAATATTACTCAGCCATAAAAGGAACGAAACTGAGTTATTTGTAGTGAGGTAGATGGACCCAAAGACTGTCATAGAGAGTGAAGTAAGTCAGAAAGAGAAAAAACAAATACCATATGCTAACACATATATATGGAATCTAAGAAAAAAAAAAAAGGTCATGAAGAACCTAGGCGCAAGACGGGAATAAAGATGCAGACCTACTAGAGAATGGACTTGAGGATATGGGGAGGGGGAAGGGTAAGCTGTGACAAAGTGAGAGAGTGGCATGGACATATATACACTACCAAATATAAAATAGATAGCTAGTGGGAAGCAGCCGCATAGCACAGGGAGATCAGCTCAGTGCTTTGTGACCACCTAGAGGGGTGGAATAGGGAGGGTGGGAGGGAGGGAGACGCAACAGGGAAGAGATGTGGGAACATATGTATATGTATAACTGATTCACTTTGTTATAAAGCAGAAACTAACACACCACTGTAAAGCAATTATACTCCAATAAAAATGTTAAAAAATAAAGATTTTTTTGTTCCAGTTCTTAAAAAAATAGGGATTGCATTGAATCTGTACATTGCTTTGGGCAGTATAGTCATTTTCAACATGTTGATTCTTCCAATCCAAGAACACAGTATATCTCTCCATCTCTTTGTATCATCTTTAAATTCTTTCATCAGTGTCTTACTGACTACAGGTCTTTTACCTCCTTAGGAAGGCTTATTCCTAGGTATTTTATTCTTTTTGTTGCAATGGTGAATGGGATTGTTTCCTTAATTTCTCTTTCTGATCTTTTGTTCTTAGTGTATAGGAATGCAAGAGATTTCTGTGCATTAATTTTTTTTTTTTTTTTTGCGGTATGCGGGCCTCCCACTGCTGTGGCCTCTCCCGTTGCGGAGCACAGGCTCCGGATGCGCAGGCCCAGCGGCCATGGCTCATGGGCCCAGCCGCTCCGCGGCATGTGGGATCTTCCCGGACCAGGGCACGAACCCGTGTCCCCTTCCTCGGCAGGCGGACTCTCAACCACTGCGCCACCAGGGAAGCCCTGTGCATTAATTTTGTATCCTGCAACTTTACCAAATTCATTGATTAGCTCTGGTAGTTTTCTGGTGGTGTCTTTAGTATTATCTATGTATAGTATCATGTCATCTGTGAACAGTGACAGTTTTACTTCTTCTTTTCCAATGTGTATTCTTTTTATTTATTTTTCTTCTCTGATTGCCATGGCTAGGACCACCAAACCTATGTTGAATAATAGTGGTGAGAGTGGACATCCTTGTCTTGTTCCTGATCTCAGAGGAAATGCTTTCAGTTTTTCACCATTGAGAATGATGTTTCCTGTGGGTTTGTCATATATGGCCTTTATTATGTTGAGGTAGGTTCCCTCTATGACCACTTTCTGGACAGTTTTTATCATAAATTGGTGTTGAATTTTGTCAAAAACTTTTTCTGCATCTATTCAGATGATCATATGATTTTTACTCTTCAGTTTGTTAATATGGTGTATCACATTGATTGATTTGCGTATATTGATGAATCCTTGTATCCCTGGGATGTATCCCTGGGATAAATCCCGCTTGATCATGGTATATGATCCTTTTAGTGTGTTGTTGGATTCTGTTTGCTAGTATTGTGTTGAGGATTTTTGCATCTATATTCATCAGTGATATTGGTCTCTAATTTTCTTTTTTTGTAGTAACTTTGTCTGTTTTTGGTATCAGGTTGATGGTGGCCTCATGGAATGAGTTTGGGAGTGTTCCTTCCTCTGCAATTTTTTGGAAGAGTTTGAGAAGGATGGGTGTTAGCTCTTCTCTAAATGTTTAATAGAATTCACCTGTGAAGCCATCTGGTCCTGGACTTTTGTTTGTTGGAAGATTTTTAATCACAGTTTGAATTTCATTACTTGTGATTGGTCTGTTCATATTTTCTACTTCTTCCTGGTTCAGTCTTGGAAGGTTATACCTTCCTAAGAATTTGTCCATTTCTTCCAGGTTGTCCATTTTATTGGCATATAGTTGTTTGTAATAGTCTCTTATGATGCTTTGTAATTCTGCGGTGTCCGTTGTAACTTCTCCCTTTTCATTTCTTATTTTATTGATTTGGGTCTTCTTCCTCTTTTTCTTTTTCTTTTCCTTTTTTTTTTTCTGCGGTTCGCGGGCCTCTCACTGTTGTGGCCTCTCCCGTTGCAGAGCACAGGCTCCGGACGCCCAGGGCCATGGCTCACGGGCCTAGCCGCTCCGTGGCATGTGGGATCTTCCCGGACCGGGGCACAAACCCGTGTCCCCTGAATCGGCAGGCGGACTCTCAACCACTGCGCCACCAGGGAAGCCCTTCCCTCTTTTTCTTGATGAATCTGAAAAGCCGACTATTGTCTTCAAGAGAATGAAAAATCAACTGAAGCTGAATAATGAGTATAATTAAATTTGTTCTACCCAAAGTTCAGCACAGTAAGTATCTTGAAAAAGATCACTCGGTAAAGCCAATACAGGTGCCTAGAAGAGAACTCTTCTTTGACTTTGTGCCTTTGTCTTCATCAGTTGGGCAAATGTTTCTCTAAACAGTGAACAACAAAATTCACATGCCGGGGAATGGCAGGTAGTGAAATAATAGACCAGACTAACTATAAAAATGAGACCCAGCTTAAATCCCCCGGCCACCACTTACTAGCTCAGTTTCCTTATCTGTTAAATAGGGAATATGGTAAAGAGCTGTTGTGAAGAGTAAATGATAATTTACACTTACAGCAGGTACCTAATAAATCCTATCCATCAGAATATTAGAGATATGTTTAAACCCTCATGTTTCCGTACAACCATGTCTTCCCAGCTAAAGAAGTTATTAGGGATCATAAATTTTAGAGGCTACTGAACCTACATTACAACTTTCAGAAGTTCAGGAAGTTTAATAAAATATTTTAAGTGATTAATTTAGGTCTCTAAAAGGAAGGAAATCAAGGTATATGAATGATCAACACCATATCAAAAGTAACTGGACAGGGCTTCCCTGGTGGTGCAGTGGTTGAGAGTCCGTCTGCCAATGCAGGGGACACGGGTTCGTGCCCTGGTCTGGGAAGATCCCACATGCCATGGAGCGGCTAGGCCGGTGAGCCATGGCTACTGAGCCTGTGCGTCTGGAGCCTGTGCTCCACAACGGGAGAGGCCACAACAGTGAGAGGCCCACGTACTGCAAAAAAAAAAAAAAAGTAACTGGACAGTTCTGGTAAGGAAGCATGTGGCCTCAAAAGCCAGACTTCTAAGGCTTGACAGGTGCACAGCCTGCTTGCTGTGTGGCCTTGGGCAAGTTACAGAATCAATTTATGCCCCAGTAGTCTCTTCTGTAAAATGGAGATGTTAACAATAGTACCTATCCCATACAGCTACTTTGATTATTCAATTAATTAATGCATGTAAAAGTTTACAGCACACTAAACCCTCAAAGAATATTAGCTATTATTGCTTTAACAAGGCTCTTATTAGAATGAAAATACCTTTTGTTTCTAAAATGATTCCCAGACCATACGTAGTTGAAACACCCTCTTTATTTCTCTATTTTTCTTACCAAATATCCTCCTAACTCCTCCTAGCAAAGTTATACAGTACACAGGTTTTTTAAAAATTAAAGTACATTTCTCTATTCTTCTTTGGTGTAATGAAATGACATTGAGTTAGTTTAGAGAACAGTCAAAAGGCTAAAAAAAGAATCAGTGATAAACAGCCATCATCGAAAACCTTGGAATCAGTAGGAAAGCACAAAAACAAAGCCTTTGCCCCAAAGGAGTAAAGAGGCTTCTGCCTACCCCAGAGGCCTCGAGAAGAGAACCAAGGGCAAGTTGCAGTGATTGATGTCTTCAGACCTCTGGAAGGCTTGACTTTTATCCGATCATTCACCAAACTTGAACTCCCACTCTTTCTCCTCAAAGCTTTCAACGGAGGGCGTGATTATAAGGCAGGATGCTTTGGGGAGTTTGCTGCTTTGTTTTGTTACATTAAGCGCACAGGTTTTTTTTTTTTTTTTCTTTTTTTTGCGGTATGTGGGCCTCTCACTGTTGTGGCCTCTCCCGTTGCGGAGCACAGGCTCCGGATGCGCAGGCCCAGCGGCCATGGCTCACGGGCCCAGCCGCTCCGCGGCATATGGGATCCTCCCAGACCAGGGCACGAACCCGTATCCCCTGCATCGGCAGGCGGACTCTTAACCACTTGCGCCACCAAGGAGGCCCGCGCACAGGTATTTTTAAATAGCTTTATGTCAGACTTCACAGACTCCTGGACTATAATCGTGTGTGCAGTACGATTAATTCATTGGAATTTTTAAAAAGAATTTAAGGCCCTAAAAGATTATCAGCTATAAGTGCCAAGCAACTTTGGATAGGCTATAACCACTCAAAATCCATACTGCATGAGCAGATAAAACCAGTCCCTCAGCACCTCCCAACTCCAGGGCAATGCTGCTGCCCCGAGGCATCCCTGGAAAATAGCATGATGGCGACTGTCTATTGCAAAACACTGGGCCATTAAGTTGTGGTCCACAAACCTAAGAAGCATGTTGAACATTTAATAACAATGATACAAGGAACAAGTATAAATTATTTAGAAAAAGCATAAATGATTCAGAAAACAAAATAACTCTTCAGTACCTTTTAAAGTAAGTGCTTCCGGGACTTTCCTGGTGGCGCAGTGGTTAAGAATACGCCTGCCAATGCAGGGGACACGGGTTGGAGCCCTGATCTGGGAAGATCCCACATGCTGTGGAGCAACTAAGCCTGTGCGCCACAACTACTGAGCCTGCGCACTACAGCCCATGAGCCACAACTACTGAGCCTGCACTCTAGAGCCTGCGAGCCACTGCTGAAGCCCATGCACCTAGAGCCCGTGCTCCGCAACAAAGAGAAGCCACCGCAATGAGAAGTCTGCGCACCACAACGAAGAGTAGCCCCCGCTCGCCGCAACTAGAGAAAGCCCGCACACAGCAATGAAGACCCAACACAGCCAAAAATAAATAAATTAATTACATAAGATAAAATAAAATAAGTGTTTCCAAAAAAGGAGTAAACCTCTGATCACTACTGCAGATATGCTGCAAATGTGTTAGACCTATAAAATAATTCAGTGCAAAGTATTAAATAGGCATGAGAAAAACAAAGAAAAACAATGTCTAAATTATGCTAACTAATTAGGAATCCAGTTAAATTCATATGCAAGGGGCTTTCCTGGTGGCGCAGTGGTTAAGAATCTGTCTACCAATGCAGGGGACATGGGTTCGATCCCTGGTCCAGGAAGATTCCACATGCCACGGAGCAACTAAGCCCATACGTCACAACTACTGACCCTGCACTCTAGAGCCCGCGAGCCACAACTACTGAGCCCACGAGCCGCAACCACTGAAGCCCACGTGCTCTAAGGCCCATGCTCCACAACAAGAGAAGCCACCACAATACGAAGCCTGCGCACTGCAATGAAGAGTAGCCCCTGCTCGCCACAACTAGAGAAAAGCCTATGCGCAGCAATGAAGACCCAACACAGCCATGAATGAATGAATGAATGAATAAATAAGATAGATAAATAAATAAATAAATTCATATGCAAGATGTAATAGATAAATAAATTCATATGCAAGATGTAAAACCAAAACCCTTAGTTGCAGCTTGTTATTTGCTTTTGTTGATTTCAATACCCACAAATACTAATATATACAGTGAACATCCTCTAAAAACTAGAAGTGCCTATGCTAAATATAGAGAGATTTTTGGTTAAATCTCCATACTTTTTAAACAAAAACAATGCCTCCTCCCCTACTTTTCTATTATTTCCCTAAAAATGATGTGATTTTTCCTGCCATTAAATTATTATTTAAGTAAACTTAAATACGGTACTACAAAGGTTACTGGTTTTCTAAGATTAGCACTTACCAATTCCACTTTTTAGCGTGTAGTACAAAATTATCTACATAATATTCAATCCTTAACAACACTGACTATGCTGTGCTAATTTTCATATTTTATAAGAAAAAATAGTTTTTACAAAGTATAAAACTTCTTTCAGTTTGAAACAGAGACAGGTGCCTGAAGTCATCAAAACAAGCTGAAAAGAAATCAAAACTTTCCTATCTGCAAGTTAACAAAAGGTAGGCTTGAGGTAAATAACTGGTGATTAATGTCTCTTTCAGAGGGAAAAAATTTCCAGCACCATCTATGAAAACTGTTCTGACTTACATTCCAAAGGCTGGTTGTTTTTTATGATGAGGGGTGGGAGGGAGACATGGTTATTACTTTAATTGTATTTAAACTGTTCAGAAAATAAATAAATGAACTAGTTGGTCAAAACACAGCCACTCACTCAAGAAAAACATCATCATAAAGATAATAACAACTCAAAGTACACCCTATAAATCATTAACATGTTTTCTTCAGTATTTTCTTATAGGATATGAGATTATAAATACAGTATTATTTTCTATTAAAGTAGAAAAGAGAACTCAACTCAGTTGTTTAAACTCACGTTCAATTCCTCCAAAATGATAATTTGAAGATTATCCCAGGCTTAGATATATCAAGTTGGAATTTCATGCCCACCAGTCAGATGACAGACAAATAGGACACTCAGGCAGTCCCTGCTGACTTGGAAACCAAAATCCAATGCTGGAAGAGGCTTAATGTCAAATCTAACTACCAAAAAGTCATAAGCTCACTTCAAATTCCTCTCAAAGCAATCTTTTAAGAAAAAAAATCAATAAGCTATTCAAACACCAGAGTACTGCTCTTGCTTGAATCTTTAACAAAATGTCAAACAAATTCAGATTGCCAGTTAAGACTTCAAAGAGCCACCTTAATGAAAAAGTCTTGTCAAGAAAGGGAGGGAGGGAAAGTTTCTCCCATTTTAACAAATCCTTTAATGAGAACTAAACATCATGGAAGTTTGGCCTTGGGAATTTAGACATCAGCACACCTTGTAAAACATGTAAATAAACCCAATAAATAAAAATTACTACTGTGGGGTTACCCAGTCAACCTTGCAATTTTGGAGGGATACTGATGGAGTGGGGTGAAGTATGAAGAGAATAAAATACTTTTTCCACCTTACTCAAATGAGTAATGAAGTTCAACATATAAACCTTTTTCCCTTTACTCATTTTTCCCCCAAAACAAATACTTTATGCTCACATCACTGCCTCATTTTCAAACATTTGCTTAGTGCCATCAGGAACTATACCTAGCACTACATGTTTACAATACATTAAGTTAGCTGCCTGGATGATTGTTTTTAAATCTTTCTTTGTCTCACTAAATAACTGATATTGGTGAATCTGAAAGTTAGAAAAAACTTCAATAGGTCACATCTAGTCCAATGACCCTCATAGTTTTGTGATTATACACCATTCTCATGCCTCAATATTTCCACAAATAACATCTCTCCGTAAACCTATGGTGCTTCTCTAACAAGTCTCTCCCCGCCCATCCCTGAGTAAGTTGTCCATTCTGTGTTCCAACACCATCAATGACACAGTACAGAAAACTCCCATGAATACCTTCTGTGACAATCTGTTCTACTTCTGAGCAGCTGCACCACACAGTCTGTCTTTGAACTGCCCCCAACTTCCAATGGCTTCTACCCATAGCCATTGCCCATTCAGAATGAGTTTGCACCTTCACGCATACAAAAGCCCTTCACATAGCTGAAAGAACAGTTCTCCCTAAGACAGGTCCTGAGTTCCCTCACCATCCCAGTCTTCCTCTGAAACACATTTCAGTGTCTGTATCCCAATAGAATACAAAAGAATAAAATAAAACCTTAAACTGATTTTGATTTCACTTTACACTGTCCACTACTTATGTGACCAGGCAAAATATTTCAAAACTAAGTTTGCTCAGTTAGTTAGACTTCGATACTGAGATCTTGGTAATCAGTCTTGATGGACTACAGAACTGTTCCTTTCTCATTATGTTTCTTTAAATTTAACCAACCATAGAACTAAATAGATCTTTACTCCGAAGACATACAGATGGCCAACAGATACATGAAAAGATGCTCAGCATCACTAATCAGCACGAAAATGAAAATCAAAACCACAATGAGATATCACCTCACACCTGCTGGGGTGGCTACTATCAAAAAGATAAGAGATAACAAGTGCTGGTGAGAATGTGGAGAAAAGGGAATCCTTGTGTACTGTTGGTGAAAATGTAAATTGTGCAGCCACTACAGAAAACAGCATGGAGATTCCTCAAAACACTAAAAATAGAACTATCATACAATCCAGCAATTCCACTTCTGGGTATTATCCAAAGGGAACAAAGTCACTACATCTAGGCTGATCAATTAGTACAGAAACTTTCCCCACCCCTGGCCCCATCCATTCACTTAGTTCTGAACACTCTAAGCATCTGCTACATACAGCTCCAATTAAGAGGTACATCTACTTACAAAACACTACAGAATTACTGTGACATTAGATTAGTATTTAAAACAGATACACTGACAGCCAAAAAGAAAAAGAAAAAGAAAGAATTCCATTTAGGGAGAATTCTGAAAACAGGGTTAATAACTTTTAAAACAGATACACTGACAGCCAAAAAAAAGAAAAAGAAATCATCCCATTTAGGGAGAATTCTGAAAACAGGGTTAATAACTAAGGTACAAAAAATGAAAAAAAAAAACTCAGTAGAATGTATGTCAACTTTATAACTTTTCTTATTTACACTTAAGATCAAGAAAAGAACAGAAAACCTTTTCATAACAATAAAGCATCATAACAGACAGCAGCAACATAAATCAGAGCTGTAAAAATAGAAAAGCAAGCAATTACTATATATTCAGCATAAAATACTATGTTGGGAAAAGATAAGGTCAAGCTTGCAATGTGCTCTTATAAAGCAATAATTCAGGATACATACAGTCTTTGCCTACAAAGAAGCAGAGGAGAACACTTTACAGAGTTTCCAACAGAAGGATTTGTTCATAAGCCATTAATGCAGAGACAGAGGAAGAAAAAAAAAAAAAAAACACTCAACTTGCTAATTAGTTGAAACTCTTTGTCTGCCAAGTCATCTGGGAAATGGTGCATTAGGAAAAATAACCCAAACGACTTGTTAATAATAAGAGTCACTGCATTTGTAACTAAAGAGATCATACACAACTATACCACTGGATAACAAAGTAGAAGATAAGGAGTTCTTTTAGTGAAAGTAATCCAGCTAACACATGATGAAGGAATGACAGAATCTCTGATACAATTAATGGATCTGAGCGTTGACCATCAACAAACAGTTTACACCAATCACAAAACAAAAAGCAAGCTGAAAGGTTACTTGCCTAATGATGGAAGAACAGAACACCAACTATGAAACAATCTTGCAAACAAACAAACAAAAAAAATCAAACCTGAATCAGATTGAGCTTCTAGATCCAATAGAGAAGTCAGAGGAACATGGTAAACATCGACCTCGACTTTTACCTCACACCATACATAAAAACTCAAAAGGAATCATTAAGCTAAATATAAGAGCTAAAATTTCAAAACATGTAAGAAAAAAAGGAGAAAATGTTTTTGACCTAGGTTGGCAAAGATTTTTTAGATATGACCCCCCAAAAAGCACAAACAACAAAAGAAAAAATAAATTGCGACTGTATCAAAGTTTAAAAGTGTTTTCTCTTCAAAGATTCCATTAAGAAAAAGAAAAGCCACAAACTAGGGGAAAAATAATTGCAAAATATATGTCTAATAAAGGATTTGTATATAAAAATTCTTACAACTCAATAAACAATCCAATTTTTTTAAATAGGCAAAAGATGTGAAGAGACTCTTCAACAAAGATATATGAATGGCAAATGAGCACATGAAAAGATGCTCAACTTCATTAGTCATTAGGGAAATGCTAATTAAAACCTCAACAAAATATCATTACACACCAATGAAGATGATTAAAGTGAAAGACTAACAATACCAAGCGTTAAGAAGGATGTGGAGAAACCGCAGCTCTCACACAATACTGGAATGAATGTAAAAGAATGTAAAATGGTACAGCCACTTTGAAAACAGTCTGGCGGTTTCTTAAAAATTTAGACCCAGCAATTCCACTCCTGGGCATTTACCAAAGAGAAATGAAAATATATCCATACAAAGACATTTACACAAGTGTTCACTGCTATGAACTGGAACCACCCAAAGGTCCATCAGGTAGTGAATGGATAAACAAAATATGGTATATCTATACAATGGAATACTTCTCAGCAAAATACAAAGGAACAAACTACCAAAACATGCAATGATAGGGATGGATCTCAGAAACAACACATTGAATGAAATATGCCAGACACAAAAGGCTACATACTGAATGATTCTATTTACATGAAATGTGTGGAAGAGGCAAAACTGTAGAGAAAAAAGCAGATCAGTGGTTGCCTGGGGCCAGGAAGAGGCAGGATTATCAGTAAGTGGTCAAAAGATCATTTTGGGGGTGATGGAAGTGTTCTAAAACTAAATTTCGATGATGGTTGTACAACTGTATAATCTTACTAAAACTTATAAAGCTGTTCACTTAAGGTGTAAAATATGCCTCAATAAAGCAATATTTTTTAAAAAAGACAGAGAATTAAGAGACCAAATGCAATGCAATGGCCTTTTGGATCCTGTAAACAATATTTTAAAATTTATTTATTTATTTATTGTGGTAAAATATGCATAACATAAAATTTACCATTTTAATCACTGTTAAGTGTATAGTTCTGTGGCATCAAGTACATTCACACTGTTGCGCAACACATTTTAAAAAAGTAACAGCATATGTGGGAATTCCCTGGTGGCACAGTGGATGAGACTCCACGCTCCCAATGCAGGTGGCCCAGGTTCGATCCCTGGTCCAGGAACTAGATCCCACATGCATGCCACAACTAAGAGTTCACATGCCACAATTAAGGAGCCCACAAGCCGCAATTAAGGAGCCAGCAAACAGCAACTAAGGAGACCAAGAGGGCTTCCCTGGTGGCGCAGTGGTTGAGAGTCCGCCTGCCGATGCAGGAGACATGGGTTCGTGGTCCAGTCTGGGAAGATCCCACATGCTGCGGAGCGGCTGGGCCCGTGAACCATGGCCGCTGAGTCTGCACGTCCGGAGCCTGTGCTCCGCAACGGGAGAGGCAACAACAGTGAGAGGCCCGCGTACCGCAAAAAAAAAAAAAAAAAAAAAAAAGGAGACCAAGAGCCACAACTAAGACCAGTGCAACCAAATAAATAAAATAAATAAATAAAATTTTTTAAAAAGAATAAATGGTGGAGAGGCCATGGAGAAAAGGGATTTATTTACTTGTTTATTTATTTATGGCTGCATTGGGTCTTCGTTGCTGTGTGGGCTTTCTTTAGTTGCAGTGAGTGGGGGCTACTCTTTGTTACGGTGAGCAGGCTTCTCATTGCGGTGGTTTCTCTTGCTGAAGAGCACGGGCCCTAGAGCATATGGGCTTCAGTAGTTGTGGCTTGTGGGCTCAGCAGTTGGGGCTCGCAGGCTCTAGAGCGCAGGCTCAGTAGTTGTGGTGCACAGGCTTAGTTGCTCCGCGGCATGTGGGATCTTCCTGGACCAGGGCTCGAACCCATGTCTCTGGCATTGGCAGGCAGATTCTTAACCACTGTGCCACCAGGGAAGTACCCATAACCTATTTTAAAATGTGTTTTCTATGGAGTAGTCCAGTTTGTACTTTTAAAAGTTCAAACACGATTTGCACTATGTATTGTGATATTTCTGAATTATAACAGAAATAAGAGAATTATTATTTCAAATTAACTCAATATTCAGTAGTTAGGAGATATTCTCCTCAGTTTAATTTGCACAGAGTAAGCGCTCATTTAAGCACCTGCTAAAATGAACTATACTGAATAACTGGATGCCTGTCCCGAGCACCCTAAATCCCATAGTCCAAGACCAGTGACTGCCACCCAGAGCCATACACAAACTCATCACCTAGTCAGAACCAGCTTGCTAAACCTGGAGCACAAATTTTCAATACAGCCTCCTCTTTTTTCCAACAAGCAGTATGCTATTCATGAAGTACTGAAGCAATGGGAAAAACACAATGATTCAAGTTAATTTAATCAAGGTTGTTATACCTAGATTTTCAGTAGTTGGTTGCTGTTTTTTTTTGGTCTTAGCCCGAAATATTTTAAGAAAATTCTGGTATTTAGATTTTCATTCCAGAAACAGAGCTATTCTTTTTAGATCTCAATTTCAAAAGAAAAAAACCTCTACAGGTTCTGCATAACAGCCAATACCACAAGTCAAATTTTAATCTTCACGTGGAAGAGAATTCAAAATAGTGATGATGGGACTTCCCTGGTGGTGCAGTGGATAAGAATCCGCCTGCCAACACAGGGGACACGGGTTCGATCCCTGGTCTGGGAAGATCCCACATGCCGCGGAGCAACTAAGCCTATGTGCCACAACTACTAAGCCTGTGCACCACAACTACTGAAGCCCGCCTGCCGAGAGTCTGTGCTCCGCAACAAGAGAAGCCACCGCAAGAAGCCCGCGCACTGCAACGAAGAGTAGACCCCACTCACCACTAGAGAAAGCTCGCGCGCAGCAACGAAGACCCAACGCAGCCAAAAATAAATAAAATTAAATCTTAAAAAAAAAGTGATTATACCAATTGGATTTTTTTAAATTGGAGTATAGCTGATTTACAATGCTGTGTTAGTTTCAGGTGTACAGCAAAGTAAATCAGGTATACATATATCCACTCTTTTTTTTTTTTTTTTTTTTTTGTGGTACGCGGGCCTCTCACTGTTGTGGCCTCTCCCGTTGCGGAGCACAGGCTCCGGACGCACAGGCCCAGCGGCCAAGGCTCACGGGCCCAGCCACTCCGCAGCATATGGGATCCTCCCAGACCGGGGCACAAACCCGCATCCCCTGCATCGGCAGGTGGACTCTCAACCACTGCGCCACCAGGGAGGCCCTATCCACTCTTTTTTAGATTCTTTTCCCATATTGGCCATTACAGAGTACTGAGTAGAGTTCCCTGTGCTATACAGTAGGTCCTTATTAGTTATCTATTTTATACATAGCAGTGTGTATATGTCAATCCCAATCTCCCAATTTATCCTTCCTCCCCCACTTTCCCCCAGAAACCGTAAGTTTGTTTTCTACATCTATGACTCTATTTCTGTTTTGAAAATAAGTTCATTTGTACCATTTTTTTAGATTCCACATATAAGCGATATCATGTGATACTTCCAACTGGATATTTAATAGTATTAAGGAATTAACTCATTTTTACATGTGATAAACATGTATGGTTTAAAAAGTCAGCATTTTAGAGATAAACACTGAATTATTTATGAAGTGATAAAATACTCAAGTTTTGCTGTATAACAATACAGTGAGGGAGGCAAAATTGTGTGTGTCAGAGAAAAAGAATATAGATAAAATAAGCCAGCCACGTGTTGAAAATTGCAGAAACCGAGTACCAGGGCTTTCTGTTTCTATGTATGTTTGAATATCGTTATAATGAAAAGTAGACCATAAAAAAATTATAGTGATAAACCAGACTTCTTAGAGGCTACAACAAAGCAGCAGCAGCAGCATTAATTGCTGTAAACACAGAAATAAAGAGTGTGCATAGTAAATGACACCCTGATATTCATGGATGCTACTACTCTGAAAAAACCTGCTGCATTCTCAGCAGCGTGAGGTGACTCCCATGGCTAATATCCCAAATTATATTTTGGACATCACGTCCAAAACACATTACACCCAAAATGCATTTTGTATTTAGAGATCTTTCTGGAAAATCAATGATATTTAACAAGTATGTATTGACTAAAAGATCATCATTGTTATCTGAGTATTTCCAATTTCTGACCATTCTTTTCTTCAACAACTCATTCTTTCAACAGTGAATGTTGAAGTTAGAGCAGTAAGAGAAAAAAAGTCTATCACTGAAAATCCATCTAGATATAATATGGAATTTCAACTCAAAAAGAAGCAATAACACCAATTATTAGATCACATTTGGTTACTGAAACCTAAACTCACGGTTCCTCCTATTTTCTGTTCTCACAGCATGAGACATTTTCCCCATTTTGCCCATAGTACACAAGGACATTTCTTTTTTTTTTCTTTTTAGTAGAATGAATTGCTTTTAATGACTTCGGTTTTATTCTGATTTTCATTTTTAATTATGGTAGATAATCAAGTGGCAGATTCCTCAGATTCTGAGACACAACTTCTTTATCATTCATGTACAAAAGGGAAGTACTGGGTCTTGTCTTGAGCCCCTTTCAGCACCACCACCATCCACTTATATCATCTTGGGCACCCCATTTGACCCCAGCTAATACATCCAACTGCTAAGCTGAAGCAGTCCATCCCTGGTACCACAATGGGTCAAAAGAGAGGGACAAAAGGGGTTGCAACTGTCTCAGTTTGAAGCCTCCTTCTTGACAACAGTGTACTCACAGTGCAAAAGTGTTCATCTTTTGCGGAGGCAAGGGACAAGTTTAAGTCAGATGTGCTGTAACTCTTTTTTTTAAGATTTTTTTTTGATGTGGACCATTTTTTTAAAGTCTTTATTGAATTTGTTACAATATTGCTCTGTGTTATGTTTTTTGGTTTTTTGGCCACCAGGCATGTGGGATCTTAGCTCCCTGACCAGGGATCGAACCTACACCTCCTGCACTGGAAGGCAAAGTCTTAACCACTGGACTGCCAGGGAAGTCCCTGTAACTTTTAACAAAATTCAAAATTGGTACAGAGCAACAATTTTTTGCAGTGCAAACTCAGTTTGTGTTTTTGAAAAGTTAAGCTTTGTTTTTGTTTTGTTATGTTTTTTAGATAATGGATTTTTTTTTTTTTAACTTATTTTTGGCTGTGTTGGATCTTCGTTGCTGTGCGCGGGCTTTCTCTAGTTGCAGCGAGCAGGGGCTACTCTTCGTTGCAGTGCGCAGGCTTCTCCTTGCGATGGCTTCTCTTGTTGCGCAGCACGGGCTCTAGGCACACAGGCTTCAGTAGTTGTGGCGCACGGGCATAGTTGCTCCGTGGCATGTGGGATCTTCCCGGACCTGGGATTGAACCCATGTCCCCTGCATTGGCAGATGGATTCTTAACCACTGTGCCACCAGGGAAGCCCTTTGTTTTTGTTTTTAAATTCTTCGGAGTTGGGTTGAATTAATCACTTTTCTTATCAATTAGAAAAAATTTATTGAACACTACATAAATATGGGAAATATAAAACACATGTTAAATATGGTCCCTATACATTGAAAGCATGTAATGCCAGCTGGGAAAACCTAACAGTGATCTAAGAGGGCAATGATGACTACCAAGTGCTCTGGACAGACCACACACAATGGGAGCAAAGCGAAGGAAGGCCTTGGTTTGAGCCAGGTCCAGAATGAGGATGTAACTGTGAAAAATGGAGAAAATGAAGATAATTCCAGACAGAGGACAAGAGCAAAGGTACAGAGTTGGAAAAGTGCCATGTGTACTCCAGACACAGCAACTAGACCAATTTGGTTTGGGTTGAGAGCTTCAACACAAGTGACAAGACAAGACTGGAAAGCTAGGTTGACGCTAACCTGGAGGCCTTATTTACCAAAGGTCTGGACGTCAACCTGAAGGAAATATGGGAACACTCAAACAGAGTTCAGTGCCATGAAAGTGAATGGTAGTGTACATATAGAAAGATGGCTGTAATGCTCAGGATTGGAGTGGGGAGGAAGAGCCTGGAAGCTAGATCAGGGGATGCTTACTTTAGTAATTCTAAAAAGAAGACCAGAACCACCAGAAGATAGAGGGACAGGAAAGAAACACTTCATTTATATAAGATGTCTGCAGTTTCCAAAAGACTTTTCCTTTAATGAGCTCATTTTACCCTCAGAACAATTTGTAAAGTAGAACATCTGTCACATTTCGTAAGTAAGGAATTGCTGCTCAGGGCATTTCCTTCTATGACTATCTGTCAGTCCATGTTTCTTTTCACGATTACTGATCTCTTAACCACTAGACTGTAAGCTCCTTGAGGGTATGCAGGAACCATTGATTTGTTTGCCCTGGAATCTCAGCTGCATTGCAAAGAGCCCTGCTCAGTACCTGATACCAGAAGATATTCATTAAATACATGATACGTGAGCAAGCAAATAACTTAAAAGCACATTTCCTCTTCCACTCTTGTGCCAATGACACTGAAATGTTTATTTTGTTTTGCTTTGTTTAATGTTTGTTCTGACAATGGAAAAGCTTTGACGATTACACTACCTTTTTTTTTTGGCAGTTCCTAGACAAGAAGACCTCTTTTTTCCCCTAGGTAGGAGAGAAGAAAAATGCACAAAAGGGAATATCAGGTTCTCTGTCACCTTCACAGTAGTATCAGAAAGTCACACTAAGTGATATATTACTAAGGATACAAAAAGGTTGACATTTGGTAGTTATTTTTTTCAATAATGTTCTATTTTTTTGCAGAATGGAATGGATACTAAGATTAATAGCCATGCATATGAGCACTTACAGTGCCAAAGGCGAGAAACCCTGGCCTAGAACACTTGATGCCAAAAAGTGAGAAAATGCTTCAAACAATGATGGACACAGGTCAAAAAGACAAAGAAGCCAGCTTAACGGGGCTCCCATTGACCAAATCTAGGACAACTTACACATAAATAAAAATAACGAGTAACAAGACTATAGCTCACTGAATAAAATAGAAAACCGTGAGTCCATACTAATATAAATTAATAAATCAATAAATTTAAAAGTTTGACAAAGAATGGGATAGTTACATAGTTTCAAAGTACTTAGTCACAAAATACTAATTAATTACAAATGGAAAGAGGGTAATTTATCAGTGGAAAGCCTGGCACATACCACCATAAACAGCTGATCATCAGAAATAGGACAAATTGAAATCTGTGCCTCCTTTCAGGGTACATAAGACAGCGTCATTTCTGTGATGTTCCTGCTGAAGACCTATAACCCGAGTTTAATCTTGAGAAAACATCAGATAAACCCAAATTGAGGGTCATTCTAAAATATATCAGGCCTATAATCTCCAAACACATCAAGATCATGAAAATCAAAAGAAAGGCTGAATACAACTTGACATCTAAATACGAAGCATGATTCTCAACTGGATCCCTTTGCTTTTACCAAAAAAAAGGGGGCAGTGGGGAGGTGGGAGACTTTATTGGGGCAATTAGTCAAACCTGAATGGGGTCTGAGGTGTATTTGATATTAATGTGTCAGTGTTAATTTCCGGATTTTGAGAGTTATATTGTACTTATGTAGGAGAATGTCCTTACTGCAGAAGTAACACAGCAGGGTTTTCTGGAGTGATGGAGCATCAGATGGACAACTTACTGCCAAGGACTCTGGGTTGGGAAAACATTTTCCCTATTGTACTTATAAGTTTTCCCTGTTTCTGGCTGTTTCAAAAATTTAAAAATATTTTAAAATGATTGGTTATCTCTCCAAAATGAAAGTAATAAATATAATCTTAACACATACACATGTATTCTTTCCAACAAGAGTGTTCTCTTTGTAGGACGAGTACTAAGCTGAGTCTGGTATTTGATCACTAGGAAAGTAGTGCGAAACAGTGTTGTATAACAAAAAACGAAAGCCCAAAACATGTTTTCCACATTGTAACCCTGACTTCAAACTCCAGTTCATCACAAATGAATTCATGGCCTTGGCAGATTTTTTACCCTTCTGAGTCTCAATACCCTAATCTATAAAGTGGGAATACCACTTTTTTTTACAGAGTGGCTCTGAGGATGAAACAAGCTGGTTTCTTTGACAATGCCTTCCAGATTATAGATACTCAAGACTAATTCTCTCCCACTTCTAAACAATCTCTTTACAGCTTGCATCTAGTTAGTAAGTTTACATCCTAAGATGTACGCTTCCTAATATCAAACAACTTTTCAGGTTAAAGGGATATTAAGGATCCTTTACTCCAATACCCCTGCTTTACAGAGAAGGAAATGAGACCCTGGACTTACTCAAGGCAAAGGCAAACCACTCCCATCACAGAGAAACCAGCGGTGGTTGGGAGCTCCAAGCACTGTGACACGCTCTCGTTTCATCGTCACAGAACTTGGAAGCAAGCATTATGATGATTTTGCAGGTAAGAAAACAAAGGTTCAAGCAAGATTAAGAAACTTACTCAGAATTCAGGTCTCTCTGACTCCAACATTCATGAATTTCCCACTAAATGCTAACTCTATTATTTCCAAACGTGATTAAGAAAGACACCACATATGTAAGTTTAAAAGGGTTTTCTGTACACTATGCACTCAGGAAATTACTCCCTTACCCCCACAGTTCCCTGTTATCACTATAAAACAGAAATTATTTAACCCCCAAGTCTTCATCCATCAACATCCTCAGCAATTTACAATAATCTTGTCAACTTCCCCTATCACAGACATGTTTATAAAAATCAGCAACAGTGTCAAATTTCTTAAAATGTCTTCCTACCTTAAATAGTTTCTCTTATTCCTACTGTTTAGAGCAAGGTTCTTCACCTGGAGTGCTAGGATCCATGAAGAGAATTCAGGGGCACATGAATGTGAATGAGAGAAAGATGTTACATCTGTTTTAACTAATCTCAAATTGAAATTTAAGATTTCCTTCAAATATGAGTGTAGGCGACAACACAGCAATATTAACAGTAACTTTGTCACCAGAGAAAGAACACATATTTTCATATCACATTACAGATGATGCAGATATACATAAAGATTTCCTTTTTAATCCTATGTATTTTATTTATTTAAAACCAGCAATCTGAGAATGGTCTACAGGCCTCACTAGTTTACCAAAGGGATACATGCATATCAAAAAGCTTAAGAACCCCTGGTTTTGAACAACAAAGCTGTTAATCTGCTGAGAATTTGAGAGAATAAAGGGGAAAAAAGTTTGGCTTTTAAACACATGAACCACTTATTCATTCAACAAATATTTACTTGGTTCTTGTACTGTGCTGTACTGTGAAGCAGCTATAAAGATAAAACATTGCCCCTTTGCCTCAAACCAGTGGGAAAGGAGACAAAAGCAAGTAACAAGGTTAGAATGTCTTAAGGCCTAGAGGAAAAGGGCAAAAGAAACCTTTGAACTCAAAGAAGAGGTTCTGTTTTCTCACTAAACAAACAAGGCACAATTTGAGTAAAGGGAGAAGAATCAGAAAGCTCTTCTAGCTCTCAGTTGCTCCTACAGCCTGGAGTGCAGGGGGCTTCTGGCAGCTCCTCCCTAGCCCAGGGGAAGGCAAAGGGAGACAGCTATCAAGAGGGAACAGCGGGACTTCCCTGGTGGTCCAGTGGGTAAGATTCCACGCTCCCAATGCAGGGGGCCGGGGTTTGATCCCTGGTCAGTGAACTAGATCCTGCATGCATGCCGCAACTGAGAAGTCCGCATGCCGCCAACTAAACATGCTGCAACGAAGATCCCACGTGCCGCAGCTGAGAGCCAGTGCAGCCAAAATAATTTAAAAAAAAAAAAAAAAAGAGAGAGAGAGAACAGTTGGGCAGTGACTGGACACAGCAGCCCAGCCAGGGCAAGTAGCTCATGGATCCTGATTTAACTCTCTGTAGAGCTGGTAGGCCCTTTCTATTCCACAGATGCTCTGGGAAAATTAAACAACAAGAAATTTTCTTAACTTTCTTTACATGATGTAGGTGGGAAAACGTACAAGGGGGTAAAGTGGAGCCATGTTTCAAAATAAGATGACATTCACTTAAGCTGTACAATCAAAATACAGTATGTCTGGGGCTTCCCTGGTGGCGCAGTGGTTGAGAGTCCACCTGCCGATGCAGGGGACACGGGTTCGTGCCCCGGTCCGGGAAGATCCCACATGCCGCGGAGCGGCTGGGCCCGTGAGCCATGGGCGCTGAGCCTGCGCGTCCAGAGCCTGTGCTCTGCAGCGGGAGAGGCCACAACAGTGAGAGGCCCACGTACCGCAAAAAAAAAAACCCAGTATGTCTGACTAATGATATTTTATTTATAACATAGTATTTACAGTAGCTGACTGAGAAAGTGGCAAATGAGTCTGTTTCTATATATAGAACTTAACTTATAAAACATGATGTTTAAATAAAGTAATTTGCTCAAAGTTTCCCCCCACTGAATTTTAATTCCACAATATTTGTTATACCATATCAACAAAATGGCACCAGGTAAAAGATAAAACCATCCCAGGGAAATACCACCAACCTTATAAAACATCTGTTTTATATCTTTATCTTTAGAACTGTCTTCCAATATTTACCAATGCAATTAGAAACCCACATGTTTACAATGTTTTCTCAACCATTCTCGCAATTGACCTCCACCTACTACTGAGCACCTCCTTCATTCCCAGCACTACACTAGGGATGGAAGATCATGATACAAAGGTCAGTCTTGCCCTAAAGGATTTTACAGTTAGGGACAGAGCCACCGGGGGAATTTCTGAAATGCAAGACATTAGAAAACCAGCTGCACAGAGAAGGAAAAGTTAACCGTGAGTCAAGATAGCTGCCAAAAAAAAAAAAAAAAAAAATGCTGCATGTAAAAGTAAAGGAACTTCATCTTGAAGAAGAATGGACAGAACCTTGGAAAGGTAGAGGAAACAGTAGAAGACATTCCTAGCAGGGCAAGCAGGATGCAAAAGGCAGCAAGGCAGGCATGAGACTGGCATCAGCTGTGTGTATGGGTGGGGGGAGGGTGCTTGCACGTAAGGTGGAAGGACAGATCAGTCTGCTGGTTATAGCATAAGGCCACACAGAGGGGTGTACACAGTAGAAAGTTACATATTACACAAAAGGCACCAGATAGGAAAGACTCGAGGAGTACTACATTTTAAAGTTTATCTGTCAGCTGACATACAGTTAAAGGAAAATTAGGACTAGAGGGAGACCAGCAGAAAACAGCCCAGAGAGGAAAGGCTGAGGGCTTGGGGCAGAGAAGCAGCCATCAGAATGGTGAGGAAACGCTAAACCTAAGAGATATTTTAAAGTAGGAAATAACAGAAACATCAGAGATGACTCCAAATTCTATCATGTGAAAGGCCAAATAGTAGTGACACAGACCTGAGGTTTTGGGGTGGGGGACATGTCAAAGACTGGTGCATCCTTTATGACTGATACAGACTCCTGGGTTAAGAGTGGGCCATCCAGGTGAAGTCCCAAAGGCAGGTGAAAATTAGGCTGCTAAGAGATGACAGAGTGTAAAACAGGCTGGGCTGTAGATTATGAGTCAACTAGCAAGTGCAGGCAGCTACTTCTCAGAAAAACCCAAGAGGAAGAAAGGGAGGTAACAAAAAGGGGAAAGGAGGTAGCACTTTCTGCTGGCCACTATCAAAGTCACTTCACATACATTAAATAGAGAAGAAATATAAATGCAGTAAGTCAAGAAAATGCCCTCTCACAAAGAGCGCACCATCAACAAAGACAATTATGAAAGGAAGTTCAATGGATAATGAAGACTGAGAAAAGGGCACTGGACATGCCACTGCAAAGATCACCGGCAATGTCTGAGAGAGCTTTCCAGTTGTGTGGCAGGAGCAGAGGCTGCGACGTGGGTGGCTGAGAGGAGAAGGCGGGGATACAAAGTGAATGCAGTGAATAAGAAGCAACCATATATTTAGGTATAAAATGAACAAGCAGCAAATGGACAAGGTTTAATGGCCCCTTAAAAAGGGCAGCAATGTAGAACAGTTCTCACAATCCTTTGTTCACCAAAGGAATTAGGAAAACACTGACCAACAAAATCCAAAAGTCAAAGGTTAGCGCCCATACTTTGCATTATTGAAGGTGCTAGAATTAAAGGAAAATGACAGACACATTTTAGTCTTTGCGAGCTCAATTCCATAACGAACAGAGTTCAGCTATAAATATAACAAATTAACATACACTGATTGGGACATATTCTGTCTTCTTTACAGTTGAAAGGTTTTGAGTGCTGAGAGACCAATAACAAAGACACAAAGAGCTTGTTAAGCTATAAAAAAAATTACAAATATTTCACACTACCTTTTTGAAATCCTAAACCATGTTCTTATAAATAACACATCTGAAAGACCAATCACAATCATCTAGAAACTTGCTATAGGAATCGTAGTGCTATAGAATTTGATTTGTAAAAACACTTACTGGTTCAATGGAAAATTTTTTCCATGTTTCCAGTGTTGAGCCTTAAACAGAGATAGTCCCAGCCAATCATATAAAACTTGCTAAGTTACAACTTATGCATTAGTTTGTACTCAAAATAATAAAAGTACTCATTCTTCAATCTTTTATCTGAAGAATAAACTCTTCTACACAGGGGACTGTAAGTAACAGACAAATTTAGAATGGGCAGAATATGTCATCATGAATACAACTCTTAGTGGTATATATGGATGAGTTCAAAGCTGACCAGACGCAGTGTTCTGCTAAAATCCACTGTTTTAGAATTTCATAATACTGAAAGCAACGCGAGAACTATGCCACCAGATAAAAAAATTCTGGACAAGTTCCTTATAGATTCTTAAATTCGTTCAAAATGTAACAGTATTATACTTACAGAGTCATTAACTCAAGATGCAAACCTCACTTGTTACAAAGCATGTAACACCATCTTAACTCATAGAAAAAAAGAGCAGTTTTCTCCGTCAAGGACATACTAATGATTTTCAACAAAATGATGGAAAATAAAACATTGCATTTATGAGCATTTCCCTGTGCCTTATATCAGAAACATTCCTACAAGTTACTATTGCAAAAAGAAGTACATTTTGTTTTAGAATATAATCATGACCTCTAAAAATCTTCTCCTGTGAAGAATTTTTACTTATAACTTGAAATAGCAGAAAAATCTAGAATTGACAAGAAAAAAAAAAGGTAACTCCTAAGAATTAAGAGTGATTTAAAATTGCATCAGGGGGACTTCTCTGATGCTGCAGTGCTTAAGAATCTGCCTGCCAATTCAGGGGACACAGGTTTGAGCCCTGGTCCAGGAAAATCCCATGTGCTATGGAGCAACTAAGCCCGTGCGCCACGACTGCTGAGTCTGCGCTCTAGAGCCCGTGAGCCACAACTACTGACCCTGCCTGCTGCAACTACAGAAGCCCACACGCCTACAGCCCGTGCTCTGCAACAAGAGAAGCCACTGCAGTGAGAAGCCCGCGTACCGCAACGAAGAGTAGCCCCCACTCGCCGCAACTAGAGAAAGCCCACGTGCAGCAATGAAGACCAAACACAGCCAAAAATAAAACTAAAACAAAAAAATTTTTTTAATTTACAAAATAAAATTTCATCGGGACTTCCCTGGTGGTCCAGTGGTTAAGACTACGTGCTTCCACTGCAGGGGGCGTGGGTTCGATCCCTGGTCAGGGAGCTAGGATCCCACATGCCATGCGCACAGAAAAAAATAAAATAAAAAAGAAAATTACATCAATTTTGTTACATTCTACGAAATGATTACAACTGCGTAACATATGTAACACATACAACTGTGTTAGCTCTTTTTTCTTTTACCAAAATGCTCTCACACTTTCATTACTATTAGATAATAATCAGTTAATTGATAGTTTCAATTACTTTAAGAAAGAACATGGCTTATTTATGCAGCGTCGTTTTCTTTAAAAACAGTCTTGAGATCAGGAAGACAGCTGACTTGTTGTGCCAGGCATTGTGCGATATAATACCTCATCCATTCCACCACCTTTTGAAATAGTCCCATTCTAGACAACAAGGTCCTAATGTATAGCACAAGGAACTATACTGAATATCCTGTGATAAACCATAATGGACGAGAATATAAAAAAAGAATGTATATATGTGTATGACTGAGTCACTCTGCTGTATAGCAGAGACTGGCACAACATTGTAAAGCAACTATACTTCAATAAAAAAATAAAATAGGGGCTTCCCTGGTGGCGCAGTGGTTGAGAGTCCGCCTGCCGATGCAGGGGACACGGGTTCGTGCCCCGATCCCGGAAGATCCCACATGCCGCGGAGCGGCTGGGCCCGCGAGCCATGGCCGCGGAGCCTGTGCGTCCGGAGCCTGTGCTCCGCAACGGGAGAGGCAGGCTCCGCAACGGGAGAGGCCACAGCAGTGAGAGGCCCGCGTACAGCAAAAAAAAAAAAAAATAAAAAATAAAATAAAATAAAAAATTTAATATATGGTAAAAAAATAATAAAAAAAAAGAAATAGTCCCATTCTAAAGGCCAGGAAATAAGGTTTATTTTTGGCTGCATTGGGTCTTCATTGCTGCACACTGGCTTCCTTCTAGTTGCAGCGAGTGGGGGCTACTCTTCGTTGCGGTGCGTGGGCTTCTCATTGAGGTGGCTTCTCTTGTTGCAGGGCACAGGGTCTAGGCGTGAGGGCTTCAGTAGTTGTGGCATGTGGGCTTCAGTAGTTGTGGCTACTGGGCTCTAGAGTACAGGCTTGGTAGTTGTGGTGCATGGGCTTAGTTGCTCCGTGGCATGTGGGGATCTTCCCAGACTAGGACTTGAACCCATGTCCCCTGCAATGGCAGGCGGATTCTTAACCACTGTGCCACCAGGGAAGCCCCTATCAGTCTTTCATTTCTTTTTATTACTAGATAATATTCTACTGTATGGGTATATCACACGTGACTCACCCATTCATCAGTTGATGGACATTTTAGTTGTTTCCACTTTTTGGCTGTTATACATAATGCTGCTGTGAGCTTTCATGTACAAGTTTTTGTGTATAATATTTTCATTTCTCTTGGGTATATACCTAGGAGTGGAATTGCTGGGTCATATGGTAACTCTATGCTGACCTTTTTGAGAAACCGCCAAACTGTTTTCCAAAGTTGTTGCACATTTTACATTCCTACTAGCAATGTGTGGTGGTTCCAGTTTCTCCACATCCTTGCCAACACTTGCTAGTCTCTCTCTCTCTCCTGATTATAGCCATTTTTGTGGCTTTAATTGGGGAAATAGAAATTAAAATACAGTGAGATGCCATTATGCACTCATATGCAAATGTTGATATTTTAAAATCCAAATGTAGGGAGTGAGTATGTGGAGGTCTATTATTTTTTGTATGACTCAAATATGGTTTTGGCTTTTTTTTTTAAATGATTTTGTTGAGGTGAGGTTGCTTTATGCTCTCACTTTGAGGATTCTCTAGCTTCATAATTTCTCTCTGCTGTACTGAAGTTTATGCTAGCTGTGTCTTTATTCATTCCCTCCATCAACACTCATTGAGGGGGCCTGTCTGTTTCTAAGGAACCAGTCCCTAGAGTGCCTAGGACACCTGATTTTGTGATGAGAATAAAGAATATGATAAAATAGCCAAACAATTAGAAGGTAGACTAGCTGTGCTGTTGTTCCTCAGAGCTTTTTACAGAGGACTACCTGTTACCAGTGACAGCTCTCAGATGTATTTTTTATTTATTGTTAGCTGATTCACTGGGTGGTGGCTCTGAAAACATTCTAAGAAGTGACTTGTTTTCTTTCCTGAATTGGGGCTTTAGAACATGCAGGAAAATGTCTAAGAGGAAATGATAGAAAATGAGGAAATCTATTTTGGTAAAGCTTATGTGTAAAGATTTTGTTTTTGAATGGAACTTAGTATGGGGGAGACAGAACTTAGGTTTTGAATTTGGCTGTCATTTACTAGTTGCGTAGCTTTGGGAAAGTTAAATGATTTCTCTTTATGTTAAGTTTTACTAAATTAAGCCAATCACAAAAGATCACATATTATATATCATTTATACAAAATGTCTAGAATAGGCAGATCTAGAGAGAGAGAAAGTAGATTAACGGTTGCCTTAGGCTGAAGAAGCAAGGAAGTAGGGATAAAGAGAACTGCTAGCAGGCACAAAGTTTCTTTTTGGAATAATGAAAATCTTCTAAAAGTAGATTATGGGGACTTCCCTGGTGGCGCAGTGGTTAAGACTCCACGCTCCCAATGCAGGGGTTCAATCCCTGGTCAGGGAACTAGATCCCACATATTGCAACTAAGAGTTTGAATGCCGCAACTAAAAGATCCCAAATGCCTCAACTAAAAAGATCCCGCATGCCGCAATTAAAGATCCCACATGCCGCAACTAAAACCCAACATGGCCAAGTAAATAAATAAATAAACATTTTTAAAAAAAACTAATAAAAATAAAATTTGATCATAAAGATGGTTTCCACAACTCTGGAAATATACTAAAAATCACTGAATTGTTTACTTTGAGTAAGTGGTAAATTTCATAATAAGTAAATCAAATCTCAATAAAGCTATTTTTAAAATAAAAGAAAAAGGGACTTCCCTGGTGGCGCAGTGGTTAAGAATCTGCCCCCGCTCACAGCAACTAGAGAAAGCCCACGTGCAGCAACGAAGACCCACTGCAGCCAAAAAATAATTAATTAATTAATTTTAAAAAGAACAGAGGCACTAAACTATTAAAAATAAATAATATAGGGCCTCCCTGGTGGCGCAAGTGGTTGGGAGTCCGCCTGCCGATGCAGGGGATACGGGTTCGTGCCCCGGTCTGGGAGGATCCCATATGCCGCGGAGCGGCTGGGCCCGTGAGCCATGGCCGCTGAGCCTGCGTGTCCGGAGCCTGCGCGTCCGGAGCCTGTGCTCCGCAACGGGGGAGGCCACAACAGTGAGAGGCCCGCATACCGCAAAATAAATAAATAAATAAATAAATAAATAAATAAATAAAATAAGAGAAAAAGTAAAGCCTACAATTGTTTGTTTTTCAATATTCTGCCTCAAATGGCAATGTATGCAGTAGGGGAAGACTTATTTCATCAAAAACAATATAACTGGGCTTCCCTGGTGGCTCAGCGGTTTAGAATCCGCCTGCCAATGCAGGGGATTCTATCCCTGGTCCAGGAAGATCCTACATCCTGCGGAGCAACTAAACCCATGCGCCACAACTAGTGAGCCTGTGCTCTAGAGCCCACGAGCCACAACTACTGAGCCTGTGCACCACAACTACTGAAGCCCGTGTGCCTAGAGCCCGTGCTCTGCAACAAGAGAAGCCACCGCAATGAGAAGCCCGCGCACCACAAAGAAGAGTAGCCCACACTCACCACAACCAGAGAAAGCCCACATGCAGCAATGAAGACTCAACTCAGTCAAAAAAAATAAATTAAAAAAATCAGAAACAAACAACCAACTGTTTTTCTTTTATTTAGACTGCTGTCTTTTTAGCACCTACTTTTAGCAGTAAAAGAAAAGAAAATACGGGGTTTTCTAAGATCCAGAACACAGTCATTAATAATTAAAGGACAAAGGAAGAACAATCATTAGAGCTTTAAGTTCACACTCCTACCTCCAAAGTAGGAGTGATTTGCTCACTCACTATCAGACACCACAGGCCCCCCTGAGCTCTAGTAACCATATAATCACAGCCTTAATCTTGATCGTCCCAGTGCCAGCCTGAGGCCACACATGTGTCAGTCTGGCTGAGTCCGGGATGAGCTTATATCCAACATTTAAAGCAGACAATGTCCAACGTTCCCAAAGTGGCTGTCCCGTCTCACACCCCACCAGCAGTGAACCGAGATCCCATGGCTCCACAAACTCATTTCCCAGTGAGATTTTTTTTTTTTTTGCGGTATGCAGGCCTCTCACTGTTGTGGCCTCTCCCGTTGTGGAGCACAGGCTCCGGACGCACAGGCTCAGCGGCCATGGCCCTCGGGCCCAGCCGCTCCGCGGCATGTGGGATACTCCCGGACCGGGGCATGAATCCGCGTCCCCTGCATAGGCAGGCGGACTCCCAACCACTGCGCCACCAGGGAAGCCCATTGAGATTTTTAAATTTTTGCAAATCTAGCGAGTGTAGAATGGTATCTCACTGTGTTCTGATATGCATTTCCCCAATTAAAGTAAGGTTGAACACCTTTTTTTAACATCTACTGACCACTGGATTTCCTCTTTTGGGAAGTGCCTGCTCAAGTCATTTTTCCACTGGGCTGTCTTTTTTTTACCTATTGATTTGAAAGAGCTCTTTATATATTCTGACAGTTATACGTGATTACAATTTATGTTCCTACTCTGTGGCTAACTTTTTTTTTTTTTTTGCGGTACACAGGCCTCTCACCACTGTGGCCTCTCCCGTTGCGGAGCACAGGCTCCAGACACGCAGGCTCAGCGGCCATGGCTCATGGGCCCAGCCGCTCCACGGCATCTTCCCGGACCGGGGCACGAACCCGTGTTCCCTGCATCGGCAGGTGGACTCTCAACCACTGCGCTACCAGGGAAGCCCTCTTTCCCTCTTTAAAAAGATGCATTTCTATGTACAATAAGCAGTAATAAACTTCTGCTTCATTTCTTTACTACAAATAGGATGTCTATGCATATTCAGAAAATAGAAGAATTCAAGGGCTTCCCTGGTGACGCAGTGGTTGAGAGTCCGCCTGCCGATGCAGGGGACACGGGTTCGTGCCCCAGTCCGGGAAGATCCCACATGCCGCAGAGCGGCTGGGCCTGTGAGCCATGGCCGCTGAGCCTGTGCGTCCGGAGCCTGTGCTCCACAGCGGGAAAGGCCACAACAGTGAGAGGCCCGCGTACTGCAAAAAAAAAAAAAAAAAAAGAAAGAAAATAGATGAATTCAAGAACTAGGAGAGGGACTTCCCTGGCGGTCCAGTGGTTAAGACTCCACGCTTTCACTTCATGGGGCATGGGTTCGATCCCTGGTCAGGGAACTAAGATCCCACATGCTGCGTGGCGCGGCCAAAAATAAAAAAAATTTAAAAATAAAGAACTAGGAGAGGAAAAAAGGTAACTATGCAGAGCAATGCAAGAGGCCAAGAACTACCTTTATTTTTCCATCACCTGCTTGCATCTGTTTCCATCTTTCAAACAAAGGAAATGCCCTTTCCAGAGGCTCTAGATTCCACCCCTTTCACCCACTTAATAATATAACACCATCAGTTATTCCTTCTGTACTACATTTCCACAGGATTAGTCACATCAGAGGAACATACAAACACGCTCTAATGCTGCCATCTCAATGATCAAAGAAAACCTCTCCTGACCCTGTCATGCCCTCTAAGAACTCCATTTCTCTGCTTTCCCTTCACAGTAAGAAGTCTCATCTCAGAAGCTTGTCTACATGTGCCATTTCCTCACTTCGTCCCCAATCTGGCTAGTCTATCCTAACACACTGACATTACTCTTGGCCAGATCACCAATGACCTTTCAATCACCAAATCCAATGGTTTCCTCGCTGGTCTCGCCAGGCCCCCCCATCTATACAGTAAACTCCTCAAAGCATTTTCTCCTCTCAGCTACTGTGACACTACTGTCCTGGTTTTCCTTCTTCCTCTCGGTCCAATCCATCTCACTCTCTTTTGCTGGCTCCTCCAGAATCACACAAACTCTAAATCTTAGAATTCCTCAGAGCTAAGTGCTGAGTTCTCTTTTTCCCCGTATACATCCAACATTCTCTTCCTGGGCAGTATCATGCAAATTCATGGCACTTGCTCCCTGAGCCCCAGACACATATGTCCAACTACTCATTTGGAATCTCCATTTCAATGTTGCACAGGCAAGCAAAACAGAACTCTAATTTGCTTCTAAACCCAAACCTCCCCAGGCTTCCCCATCTCAGTGATAAACAACCAACAAAGCCAAAAACTTAGAAACCATGGTCAATAGCTCAATCACCCTCACTCCATCCATTAGCAAATCCTACTGAGTCTACTGTGACCATATATCTTGAAATTAACCACTTCTCTCCATTTTCACTATCATCCTAATCCAAGCCACCTGGACAATTGCAGTAGCCTCCAAACTGCCTCTCCTCTCACACTTGGAAGTCTGTTCTCTACACAGCAGATAGAAATCTTTTTAAAGGCAAAGCAGAGGGAATTCCTTGGTGGTCCAGTGGTTAGGACTCCGCGCCTCCACTGCAGAGGGCACGGGTTCAATCCCTGGTTGGGAACTAAAATCCCACAAGCCATGCGGCGCAGCTAGAAAAAAAAAAAAGGCAAAATAGATCCTGTCACGATCGTACTTAAAGCCTTTCAGTAACTTCCTAAGTAATAAACTCCAAACTCCTTACCAGGATCTACAGGCCCTGGAAGGTCTGGTCCCTACTTACCACTCCATCTTCCTTCCAATCATACTCCCTCTACTGGTTCCTAATTCACCTCAGACTCTTTCCTAAGTACTATCCCCTTGCCCAAAGTGCTACTCACACAGCTGCTTCTCACCCTTCACATCGTAAGTCTAAAAGTCACCAGCACAGAAAGATTTTTTCTCATCACCCTATTGAGCATGTCCTCATCTTATAGTCTAACATATCACTCAGCCTACCAGCCAAGTACTTATCACAAATACTAGCTTCTATTTATTTCCTTACTAGTTTATTATCTCCCTACTTTCCCAAAATACAAGCTTCCCTCTGTTTGGGTTGTACATGCAGTGCCAATAAATATTTGTAGAATGAGTGGCAGAAAGAAGAAGTAAATCAAGGACAGAGGAAGGAGAGAAAAGAAGGGAAGAAAAGAAAACATTTCCTATCTATAGCCAGGTTTCCACCAGAGTTTTATAATACAGATTTTTCCATACTGTAAGTGAAAGTAGAGGTTCGCTGTCGGCTAAGTTGAGCCTAACAGTAATATTCTATACATAACTTAACCTATTTGTAAAGTACAGCTCTAGCAGCAATCTGTTTATTTTATACTCAGTGCATTTCTATTGAAAGATCAATTTATTGCTTCTCTACAACTAGTCTCAGGAGTTACTAGTACACACTTAAATCTGCCAATGTAAATGAGGAGAAAAGTTTGCTTAAAACATAATGCCAAGAGAAGAAAAAGATAATTATAAAATGCAAGAGCTTTATGCCTAAGTGCATTAGAAAAATGCCTCTAAAAGAGCAAAATGTTAATGAGGGGTGATCGGTAAACGGGATACACTGTTATAACCTCTTCGTTTGTGTATGTTTAAAATTTCCCATAATAAAAAGTTAAATAAGAGTAAATGCCTCTAAGAAGTCAAAAGTAAGTATCTCTGGGTGGGTCACAGCTATTTTCCTAGCTCAAGTGCGCTCTGTTGCCCTCTGGAGACTTAATTTAAATGAACTGTTAACAGTTTCTAAAGGTGTTTTCGTAAGACATGGGCTCCTTGGGAGTGTCTGCGGGCCCTCCCACTGGCTCAGTGTCACAGACTTCCAGCCCAGCCTCCTTTCTATGAGAGACTCCAACAACCACAGCTCAAAAACAGAGCAACTTTAGGGGAGGAATAAAATCGTTTAAAAGGAGGAAGTAGTGGAAGCATGCAGAAAGGGAAAATAAATGATTTTTGCTTAAACTTAAACAGAACATTTTTTCCTAGAATTCTGATGAGGCAATATTTCTTTCTAAAGCGCACTTCAGATTCTGAAAGGGACTTACAGAAGACTAAATGCAAGTCCACCAGAGGCCAGCATCCCCAGCCAAAATGGCCCTCCTCCTCCATGACTCCAACATTTCAAAATGTTGCTGCTGTCAGTGGTAGAGATGCTGCTGTGAAGGCCTCATTTATTAGGTGGCACAGAGAACAGAAGAATGTAAGCTGCTCTGGCAGTAGTTAATTTTTTTGCTATAGAAATACTCTGGTCTATGGGAAAACAAAAATCATAGAAGTTTATTTTCAGTTTGTTTAGACTGAAGAAAATAATCCTATTAGGAAAGTAAGGGACTGCAGCTAGTCACAATTTTAAGACTGATTTTATCCTTACAAGTGAATCCATGAACATAATGAGATGGATCCAAACTGGCACATGAAAGATCCATTTATTTAGTTTACAAGTAGAAAAGGATCATCGTTTAAGAAAAATAATTAGCATTACAGAAATCCAAAATAACCTGATGAATGAAATAAGCTAGTACTTGAACATAAATTATTTAATTCACGAAAAACATGATAAATTATTCCCTGAAGATAACTTTTAACATTAAAAGCCCTTAGAATTTCAGATTTAAGGAAAAAAGCAAAGATGTGAATTTCATCAATAAATTACAGTAGAATTCTAAATCTGTAAATGTAATCACTGCATAGGATTTCATTTTGTCTTTCTTTTTTGGGGGGTAGGTGGAAGAAGTATTTTGTGATCTATCAGTGACAGACCTCACATCCAAGAAACAGACATTCAACCTAAAACCCTAGGCCAATTTTAATTGGGGCCTAGAGAAGCAGGGAAATAGACAACAGAAGTCCCACTAATTCCTACCATTTCCACTATGATCTCCCTCCACATCTTGAGAGATTTAAATGTTGCCATCCCTAATCAAAAATAAGCTTATCAGTAATAGATTCATGTCATAAATATTGACGAGCACTGAACATGAATATAGTTTGCAATCAAGTATATTTAGACCTTGGTACCCTTGTTCATAAGCGAGAAAAGGAGCAACAAGATGCTGGCAATGTGTCTTGGGGGGTGTGGGGGAGATGAGAATGATCTGAGCAGCAAAGGGAGGAGCACTCAATCAGAGGTACCGTAAATACAAGCCTGTCACATCTTAGACCAATAACTGATAGCAGGGCTCTCTGAGTAAGGACTATAATCAGATTAGGAGAGGCCAGTATGATCTTGTAGGTGACAGAGATCTAATCTGGGACACAATTGGGCCTAAACACAGATTTACTGAACTCACGGAAATGAGCACTTAATCACACTAAGAGATCACGGCCACAGTGAAGATATGTTTCCTGTCGTGTTCCATTTTGAGAGGCTGAGTTCACTTTTGTGGTTCAACACATGGATGTGACTAGGCTAAGTTGGAATTTAATTCTTAGCTTTCTAATGTTGCACTCATGATCTCAGATCTTACCCTTGCTATTAATTTAGTTTGTTCCTACATCTAAGTTTATCTCTACATATGAATTAAATAAATACCACCTGTGCTGGATAGTTTATGTTGGTACTCAGCCCCATGTTTAACCTTCTAGACTCTCCCTGAATCATCAGACGTGAATCTGCATCGCCAGCCCCCTTTGTCAGTTGTGCTCTCACTCAACTCTGGCAGCAGCCCTGGCAGGCGTACAGGTTCCTGCTTGGCAGTGAACTCCAGCAGTATAGGTGAAAAATGGTGGTGTGTGGGCTCTACGCAATACCACCTTCCCCTTTGCTCCTCCAGCCCTTCCTTTTGTATCCAATTCCTAGAATCATACCCCCCCTTTTTTAAATTGACGTATAGCTGATTTACAATGCTGTACCAATCTCTGCGGTACAGCAAAGTGACTCAGTTATACACACAGAATTATATCCCCTTTTGATTGAAGCACCTAGGAGTGGTTTCCTGACTAGACATTGTTTGATAGCCTACCAAATTCAGAATTTATATAATTCACAACCCAGGGTGGGGAGCTATGCTGTAAAATATTCATTCATCCATTCAGTCAACAACTTCTTACTCAGCACCTACTGTAGGCAAGACCCTGTTCTAGGTGCTGGAGATACAACATAGACAAAAATCCCTGTGGTCAAAGAGCTAACATTCAAGTGCCGGAGAGAGATAATACATAGGCTAGAGAAGTAAAATACACAGTGTTAGATAATAAATGCTAAGGAGAAAAAAAATAATCAGGGGCAGGGATATGAAATTTTGCAGGAGGTTGAAATTTTCTTTTTTTTTTTGTGGTACGCGGGCCTCTCACTGTTGTGGCCTCTCCTGTTGCGGAGCACAGGCTCCCGATGCGCAGGCTCAGCGGCCATGGCTCACGGGCCCAGCCGCTCCGCAGCATGCGGATCTTCCCGGACCGGGGCACGAACCCGTGTCCCCTGCATCGGCAGGCAGACTCTCAACCACTGTGCCACCAGGGAAGCCCGAAATTTTCTTTTCCTTTAATTGAGGTATAGTTGATTTACAAAATTAGGTACTAAGGGACTTCCCTGGTGGCGCAGTGGTTAAGAATCCACCTGCCAGGGCTTCCCTGGTGGCGCAACGAAGACCCAACGCAGCCAAAAATTAATTAATTAATTAAAAATAAATAAAATTGATGATGCAGGCAACTGTACCCTCCTAGGGCATAAAAGTTATATAAAAAAAAATTTCTATCTGACTCCTACCAGGTGAGAATATAATTAGCCAAAGAAAATGTAATAATTACAAATTAACTTCCTATAATATTCAATATACAGAAAAATTAATGCCTAACATGCCAGGGTTATAAATATTTTAATAAATCAAAACAGCAAATGACTCACATATAAGCACTCAGTATAATAACCTTCCTCAGCAATGAAACAGCAAATTAGGGGAACTCAACAGATAGCAAAGTAAAAAGTTTGGGGCCCATTTAGGATATACTGTAATCTTGACAAGCTGCATGCTTATGGACACAAGTTAACAGAGTTTCCCCTCCATCCCCATGTCCTGACTGCTGCTCACTCCAGTTCCAGGCAGGTCCCAATGAGCCTGCCTTCAGTTTCAGATATAATAGCCCAAGATCACTGTGGCTAGTTCTTTGCTTCTTCTGGTACTCTCAAAGAGGGAAAGTTGGTGGGAACCTCACCAAAGTTAAACAGCTTTAGGAGGAAGCAGCACTAAAGATAAAGGCTTGGAAAGGGATTTGAAAAGGAAAAGTTCAGGATTATTGTCTTATTTTACACTGGACCTTGTCTCCATTAAAAACTGAAATGTCGGGGCTTCCCTGGTGGCGCAGTGGTTGAGAGTCCGCCTGCCGATGCAGGGGACACGGGTTCATGCCTCGGTCCGGGAAGATCCCACATGCCGCGGAGCGGCTGGGCCCGTGAGCCATGGCCACTGAGCCTGCGTGTCCGGAGCCTGTGCTCCGCAACGGGAGAGACCACAACGGTGAGAGGACCGCGTACCGCAAAAAAAAAAATAGAGGGTTTTTTCCCCCATAGCTTCACAATTTCCAAAACTTCTCCATTTCCAGGCAGGACTGAGTAGCGGGTGGGAAGGATTATAGGCAAAGTCTAAGTCTGGTCAACCCTCTTTCAGTTCTGTGGTGCCTCCCCTGTTCTCAGGTACCCCCAGTCCTCATACAGATACAACATCATCAGCACTCCCACCACAGTAAGAGCATCAATTCAATTAACAATGGTGGGAGGACAATGGATCCACTGGATTTTATTCTGAAGCTCAAGCTGGGGCTCATGCACCTGCAAATAACAGGCTCTCATTAGTTACATGAGGGCAAAGGAAGTATCAATAGAACTGCCCCATCCTATGCTCATATAGAACCAGACTGGTGATTGCCTCTCTGTAACTACTATCATGAAAAGTAAAGCAAATGACTGGAGCTAATGCCCTTCAATTTGATTTTTACTAATGGAAATGCATTTGTGTCAAAGATCTGAAGATGGGCAATTATCCTCGAAAAAGTGTTGTTATAAGTTATAAAGAAAATGAAGTTGAGGAAAGGAATGTGGCTCACCTTAAACAATAAACAGACACTCCAAGCTGCAAAATATGACAAAATATTGACTTCTCATTAAAAAAAAAATTCTGAACATTCAGAACTAAACTATAACACTGACCCCCCCAAAATCTCCAGAGTTAAAAAAAATTTTTTTCTTAGATCATCTACAAGTTGGCTGTTTATTCATACCTCCACTTAACATATATGTATTTGTTATGCTCCATTCTCAGTACAGGGATGCCATGCTGATTAAAGGACAGACCTGGTTCCTATCTTCATGGAGTTTACAACAGCAAACAGAAGAACAATGCATTAGTGCACTGTCTAGTTTTCCCACAAGGAACAATAAGGAAAAACATTCCTGGAGTAGGTTTTAATATTCTCTACAGTGGGGCTCTAAAACACTTTATAATAAATTAAACTTTTAAATTTAAATATTAGAATGAGCTAAAAATAAGATAATTTCATATAGTGATAAGTGCCATGAAGAAAACCAAACAGTAATGAGACATGAAAAGCCAGGGGAGTGGAGGTAAGGATGTTTAGGAAAGGTTTCATTACTGAGCTGACCCCTCTGATGAAAAGGAACTAAATGTAACAAACTCAGTGTACTTGGAGGGACAGAAAAGACATGTGGCTGGATTGTGGGAAAGCAGGCAGAAAAGTGGCAGAGGTGGGCAGGGAACAAATCACAAAGGGCATTACAGACCACAAAAGGAGTTTGGATTTTATTGTAATTACTATGGAAAGCCACTGGCAGGCTCTAAGCCTAGGAGTAACAAGACAGGATCTGATTAAACATCAGTTTCTTGTTTAGCACATAATACATTTTAGAGTAGAAATAACGTTATAAATGATGGTGCTGCAGTATTGCTTCTATGCTTTCGTTCAGCTATAATTCATCTACTGTCTACTCTCTGCTACGTTGTATGCAAGGTACCGATAAAGAATAAAACAGGGTCTCTCACCATGAGCTCTCAATCTGGTATAGACACTGAACAAATAATTACAATTGTAATATTCACAAGAGGAAAATATGTAGAATACTGTGAGTACCCAGGGCAAAGGGTAGTTAATCTGGCCTGGAGGAGTCCGGGGAGGAAAACTCCACAGGAGACCTAAGTCTTACAGGACAAGAAAGAATCTCCTTAGTGTAGTCCCCTAAGCACACCCAAACCACTGGTGGAACATGAGAAAATTTAGGGGCTGTTGAAGACTTTCAAAGTATTTACACAGCATCATTAAGGTGGAATGGGAAAAAGAGTTAACATATAAAACATGCAACTGCAACTTCACAGGTATTGCTTAAAGATGATTTATTAAGAACTTCAAAGGTACAAATTTCTAGTTGTAAAATAAGTCATGGAGATGTAATGTACAGCATGGTGACTATAGTTAATAATATTGTATTACACATTTGAAAGTATCTAAGAGTAAATCTTAAAAGTTCTCATCATAAGAAAAAAATTTTGTAACTAGGTATGGCAACAGATGTTAACTAGACTTATTGTGGTGATCATTTCCCAATATATACAAGTATCAAATCATTAGTTTTACACCTGAAATTAATATAATCTTGTATGTCAATTATACCTCAATTTAAAAATTAAATTAAAAAAAATTTTTCACTAGCATTTGGTTTTCCCACAACACTGAATATGTGGGTAGTCTAAATATCACTTCAACAAGTGGGTCTGTGCTCTCTGTATATGTATGTGTATGTGTGTGTGTATGTATGTATGTTACCCATTGTGTACTGGGGTTAAAAACTTTTTTTAATACCAACTTTTTTTGCAGCCATTTTTGTACTTAAACCAAGACAACCTTTAATCAAAATTTCCAAACAGAGATTTTGAAAAAATTCCAAATACTCTCCACTTAAGACTCAAAAGTTATGAAAATTTTCCTGATTTGCTTTATTTTTCCATGCATATGTGCATATATGTATACTTTATGAGCCACTGGAAAGTGTTGAAGACATCGTGAGACATCATGATACCTCAGCTCTAAACTCTTCAGCTTGCTTCTCCCAAGAATAAGGGCATTCTCATATATAGTCACAACTCCATTACTACACCTAAAAAAAAAAAATTCCTTAATATCACCTATTATGAGGTACATAGTTTTTAAAATTTTTAAGTACAAAGGCTTTGTTGAGAACCCTGGGAGTTCCCTGGCTGCCTGGTGGTTAGGGTTCCAGGATTTCACTCAGGGCCTGGGTTCAATCCCTGGTCACGGAATTGAGATCCTGCAAGCCATTTGGTACGGCCAAAAATAAATAAATAAGAAACTTACTGAAGGAATATATTTGGATAAAACTATTAGATTTACTATCAGTTGTATTTCATTATTTTTATTTTTAAAATGTAATAATGCTTTATAAAATTTAAGTTAAAAAGTCAAAAATTTAGGAACTTCCCTGGTGGTCCAGTGGGTAAGAATCCATGCTCCCAGTGCAGGGGGCCTGGGTTCAATCCCTGGTCGGGGAACTAGATCCCGCATGCATGCCACAACTAAGAGTCTGCATGCTGCAACTAAAGGTCCTGCATGCCGCAACTAAGATCTGGCGCAACCAAATAAATAAATAAATAAATATTTTAAAAAATAGTCAAAATTTTAAAGTAAATTTTTAAAATATTAAAAGAATAATTATGGTAATCAAATATGGCCAAAAGCATGAGATTGGTACATGCAAGACTGATATTTGGGGAGCCTTGTGTTAGTGGAGGACACACTGGACATGCAGAGGAGAGTATGTGCAGAGGACCAGGGTGTGGGCGTGGCTGGAGGGACGGGCGTGTGTGAGAGGGGGCTAAGCTGGGCAGGTGGGGGGACAAGCTCCTCAAGGATTCTGTGCACATTCCTGAGGAGCCTGGACTTTCCCCTGCTGGCAGCCTGATAAGTTTATGTGATAAAATCAAGTTTGTTTAGAAAGAGCTATCTGGCCACAGTGTGTCAGATGGATTGGAGAAGGAAGGGCAGAGGATGGAGGGTATGGACAACCATTTGGAGGCAACAGAACATATTTTTAACTACAAATACTTAACATTTTAGTTATATTATGGGTTGAACAAACCTGCTATACTGGTAAAGGAACAAAACAAAAACAGTAAAACTAAACGAAGTTTACTTGCATGTTCATGTTGTAGAAGAGCAGCTTTTAGGAGAATAAGATAAGTTAGTAAAGACTTCCGTAAAACTTGAAACCCTTGGGCACTTTTGAAGGTTTCAGCATTTAAAGGAGTTGGCTCTTTTTAATACCTAGTTTCACTTTCCAAAGTGGCTTTCCTTTTCCTTGGCAAGATTCATCGCCGCATTAATTTTATATTTACCAGTCACAATTAAAATAAAACCAATGGGAAAGAGGTAGGGTGCAGAACAGACCAAGTGATTTTCCGACAATCAGAGTGCCCTCAGGCAGTACTGAGCAACTCCAGAAAGCTCCACTTACAGAGTCCAAGGACCAGATACCAGCTCTGCCTCGGAAGAGGAAGAGGGCAGCACCAGGAGGCCTAAGTGGCAGGACAGGATGCTGACCCTTCACTCCCTTTCCACCAGAACTCTAGTTTTACTTATTTTACATATTGGGCTTCCTATAAAGATTTCACTTAACAAAGGGTCCCATAGCTTCTAAAAATGTTTGAAAGCCAAGGAGTCAGAACTGCACATTCTTAAGTAAAGGGTTGGTAATTCAAGAATAAGACTCAGTTCCACGGGAAAGCTGTTGGGGGAAAAAATGGAAGCCATCACTAAGAAGGAAGGTAAAAAAAGACACCTAGGCAGATGGGCCAGCTAGAGGGGTAGCTTTAAGGTAGACTGAGGGATTCTGTTCGGGACCTGTAGATTTTGAGAGGCCAGCGGAGCATCTATACTGGACAGGCCCAGAGAACAGAGGATATATGGATCTGAAGCTCAGCAGAAAGGTTTAGGGGGGCATACGGGCTAGATGAAGTCTATATGTGGGGGAATCCACCAAGGGAGGGTCTGAAAAGGTCACAGAAGGCAAAAAGAAAAGGGTCTGCCTCGAGCTAAGACTGTGTGGAGCCAGTGGCACATAGGGCCACTTCAGGAGGAGACCCTGAAGTCTCCTTCAGGGTCTGAAGTGGGCAGTCTGTCCACAGCAGAGCAGGCACAGGCTGGACTGGCAGGGGTGGTACTCAACAGAGCAGAAGCTGCAGAAGGGCAAAGGGACCAGAGTAAAGGGTACTGGCCAGGAAGCAAAAGACTGGACAATGGGTCCAGGCTTAAAGGGGCTGGAACTCTCTGAGAGGAAAAGGAGGTTAACAATGAGGTCAAAGATGAGACAGGAAGAGTAGCGAAGCCTCTCAAGGAGGTAGCGGAAAAAGAATACTACACCAGAACCTGAGGTTTCAGTAGTATAGCTGCTTTGGAAAGAGCTCCTCCCAAAGTTAATAGAAAGCCAAAATCAGGGTAAAGGTCAAGGGGTGGGCGGGGAGGAGAAATGGTTTTCAGAACCCTGTTGTGCCTTAAAGCTCTGGATCTGGCTGTAGGAGTCATGGAGCCCTCCTCAGGCACTCATGGCAGAGAAGGGAGAGCCACCCTAGAAGGGAAGGCCAGAAGAGCCCACCCAGCCCACTGCTTCCCGTGTCACAACTACTACTGGCAACAGGGCCATTTAAAATTTCTCTCAGTTCACCCAGGAGCCCTTAAGGAAATCCAGGCACAGATAATGCCTAACAGCAGATTAAGTCTGTTGCCCAATTTGTGTACAGTGTTACTTGTATCAATATTAACAATAATAAAAACTTACATATATTTTAAATGCAAATACAAACCATGATTGAGGACTAAAATCAACTTCAAAAGGGAAACAAATGAAAATAATAAGCATCAACTACATTAAGAGGTCAAGGGGTTCAGATATCATAAATGACCATAATAACAATCAAATACCCAAAGTTTTTCATATTTCTAGCTTCAGCTACTAGATCACCTACCCCTGCCCATTTTGCTCAATAATAAAAATGAAAACTGGACTTCCCTGGTGGAACAGTGGTTAAGAATCCACCTGCTAATGCAGGGGACAAGCGTTCGATCCCTGGTCCGGGAAGATCCCACATGCCGCAGAGCAACTAAGCCTGTGTGCCGCAACTACTGAGCCTGCGCTCTAGAGCCCGTGACCCACAACTACTGAAGCCCGCACGCCTAGAGCCCGTGCTCTGTAACGAGAGAAGCCACCGCAATGAGAAGCCCACGCACCGCAAGGAAGAGTAGCCCCCGCTTACAGCAACTAGAGGAAGCCCGTGCGCAGCACCAAAGACCCAATGCAACCAAGAATAAATAAATAAAATAAATTTTAAAACTATTCTGGGTAAAAAAATATATAATACTTTGGAATTAAATCGAAGTACTTGTTGGTTAACACTTTAAACTGAATTTCAGCAGGAAAAACTCTTGAGGTATTTTAATGATTGATAAATTTCTCAGTCCATCTCATGTTGTCATTCCAAATACGACTGTCCTGCACTTGCAGCTGCCAACAAACCTCCCTCCATCTCTCATCTAAGACCCTCTCCAAATGTCATCTCAGCCCAAAACCAACTTTCCCAAACCAAGCAGGTACTCTCAACTGCTCCATCCACCCCAAATCAGTCTAGTGATTAACCTTTCTCTAGATTAAGCAAACACACCTGCATGCAGCACTGCACACCATGTTAGAAATGCCACTGTATAGCCTTTACCCACACAGTCCAGTGCTTGGCTCTGCAGTTACTCAACTATCAAACCACAAAGTTCAGCAGGGACCTAATACCGTTAGCACAATATATAGACAACATTTTTTAAAAATTATGTCCTTAAGTGATGATCTAAAGTCAAAAAGGGCTGAATAAATTTATAAACATCCTCTTGAATAAAAGAGACTAAAAAGTAACTACAAATCTTTAGGTGCCTTTCAGCAACAGGCAAAGATTTACAATCAAACTTGTTAAAACTCTGCAGTAAAATCATAATTTTTCTTTTAATAACCTGTCTTCTTATCCTCTCTCCCACTTTTTTTTTTTTTTTTTTTTTTGCGGTACGCGGGCCTCTCACTGTTGTGGCCACTCCCGTTGCAGAGCACTGGCTCCGGATGCGCAGGCTCAGCGGCCATGGCTCACGGGCCCAGCCGCTCCGCGGCATGTGGGATCCTCCCAGACCGGGGCACGAACCCGTATCCCCTGCATCGGCAGGCGGACTCTCAACCACTGCGCCACCAGGGAAGCCCTCTCTCCCACTTTTGTAAAGCTTAAAAATGAACTTGTAACAACCTGACCACATCCTTTCTATTTTAAACATTTTCCAATGGGGCCAGTTCCAGTTGAAGAAGTATCAAGTCATATCAAAATCCCACTCCCTGAAGCCTAATGGTTCAAAATCTCCCAGGTAACCAAAATCCCCAGAGACTTTCAGCCAATTTAACAGCTATGTACAAGAAGAAAATTTTTTTTCAATTACAAAACATTCCAGTTAGAAAACAAATTCTATTTACAGAGATAAAAATACCCTGCCATAACAAAGCCATACCATTTACTGATTAAATGTTCTTTCATTCTCATTTAAATTATTCTGAAATACTGGTTAACAGCCAAATAAATCCAGAAAGAAAAGTTTCAGGAAATTATAAGATAGAAAAGATTTAATAAAAAATATTTAGCATTCAAAATACCTGCCTTATAGTTTTCTGCTTTCCAGACTGTATTCATTTCTTTAATGTGAACATGACATGAAGTCATAATAAAAAGACCAATGAAGTTTGGACAGTTCAGCTTTTCTATAGACTTCAGAGTCAAAAGACAGCAGCTTCTACATCATCATTCTACAGCTAAGCCCAGTCTAGTTACCACTGTGAAAGCAAAAGTACCCTACAGAAGCTGCAAGATTATGAATAAGAAAAGCATTTTTAAAGAGAAAAATCATAGTTTACAAAAAAACAAACAACAAAAGACGGAATTCCCTTTCATATGTGCTTCTCATTTTGCATCTCTTCAGTTGCATCTCTCAAAAATTTAACAAATTTTAAGTTAAATATCTGATAATGCCAAAGCTAAGAAATCTAAAAAGAGCCACCAAAAAAGGAAAGGAGGAAGGAAGGGAGGGAGGGAGGGAGGAAGGAAGGAAGGAGAGAGAAAAACTGGTGGATCAATAATAACTAAGCGATGAATTACTTTGCTAATGATGCTATGAATCTTGGGGTAGAGTGACCAAATTCAGCTTAGTTTTTGGCCAACTGTCTGACTTAGTCACAGAAAAACACAATTATTCAGCAGAATCATTACACAAAAGAAAATCTTTGAACTTTGTGGACTACGCCCCATACATCCCTACCACAGGCCTCAGACAGTTCCCAACTTTGTATCACACAGATGGCCATGCAGTAGAAAAACACAGACTTTTGTGAGAACTAACAAGAATTCACTTACAACCTCTAACTCCTCTCCTTTAGCAGTAGAAACAAGAAAGGGTACAAGAATATACTAAAAGGCATTTGGGAAGGATAAGCAAATTGCTGAAGTACTTGTTTCAGTGGGGAATGTAAAAAACCCAACTTCTTAGGTCTAACACAAAAAGGTATCTTAATCATGTTGAAATAAAAAAAAAAAAACACATACCTGATACAATTTTTAGTTACTTTTTGTTTTTGCTTTCATCACTAGAGTTTTAATGATTTGATAAACCAGGCAAATATCCTGCATATATAAATCAAGTTAATTGCCGTCATTTAAAAGGTTGTTAGCTTTATGCCCACATTCTTTAATTCACTGAACTCTAAAAAATCAATTTTCATTTAATTTTCTCAGCAAATTCTAGGCTTTAAGGAACTGATTCATCTACTGACAACTTAAATCTGACTTGTTGGGAAAGTTCATGATTCATCCTTCAAACCTACTGTCTGCAAATATACCTGTATTCCAAAAACGAGAAATAACAGATTAATACAGGCCCCATGTCCACAAGGACTCCCAAGAACCACAGATCCAAACCTGCACAGTACTGCCTCAACTAAAAAGTGATCTTCTGACTAAGAAGTCACTCAGGTCAGAATTTTTAGTTATTTTAGATATTAAAAATAAGTAAGAATTGTTATAAAAGCATCAGGATCAGGGCGAAAAGGACCATGACCATAACTCCAGGTTTACACACGTGTTGTCCTTCAGTTTATTAAAGGTGCCCCTTTCACCCTCAAGAGAGTTCTGTTGCGAAGCAAAACTCACCAGTGGTGATGGAAGTCAGTATAGTAGTCACCTTGGGAGGAGGAAGGTGTTTACTGAACGGAAAGAATGTAAAGAGAGCCCTTCGGGAGGCCGAAAATGCTCTATATCTTAACCTGAGTGTAGCTACCAGAGCGTATACATACGTAAAAAGTCATTGAACTCTATGTACTAAAGATTTTACTGTAAGTTAGGCCTCAATAAATAAATGAATAAATATATATATAAAATTTCAAAAACATATTAAAATACATGTGTAACTATCTTTTCAGATAATTACATGAAATCATCCAGACAGAGCTCCCAAGATATTTTCTCAAAATGTATTTTAATAAAGATGCACATTGTGAGCACTTTGATGTAGAACCTTTCAAAGTACAGACCAAGATTTTTTTAATCGTTCACTTTAAAAAGTCACCGAATTTTAGAACTGAAAGCACGCAGAATAATGATCCATTCATCCTCTAACTCTGCAAATAAGGAAAACCAAATCTGTAAAGGGTAAGAAACATACCCAAGATAAGGCAGCTAGTCAATGACAACAGCAGTAATGTAACTGTTTCCTGATCTTGGGCCACTCCCGTTTCCACCAAGCAGTTACTTTTCTGACATTGTAAACAAACCTCAACTCAGAATCTACCTGTAGCCTAGAAAGATTCAACATATCCCTCAAAACACGAGGCCAACAGGCCCCAAAGTGTATGCAAGAAAACACTCATCTTCCTTCCTCCTGTCAAGACAGTTGACAAACGAACAATTACATTTTCAGGCATTTTGCTTGCGATGCAATAAAGTGTGACATCTGAAAAATGTGATTCCAGAGGAGAAGGCATATGCAGGGATTGACAAAATCCATCTTATTTCCTTTCAAATCTGATGGTTTCTTGGTTCTCAAGACTATATCACTGCTAAGTAGGGCTCACGAAACCTCGCTCAGGGCCGTCCATCCGCATGGCTTTGAGTGAACCGCTGGGAATAACCCCCACTAAATAAAACGCCTGGCCCTGGCAAGGGTGTCCTACCCCAATCCTGGCGCATAACAAAACGTGCAGGTGACCTGTCCTTTACGGCTCAGTTTTAGAACCCAGTGAGCGGCTGACATCTTGTGAAAAACTTAACATACATCCTTTCCGCGGGAATTTATCTCTGTTCTCACAAGGCGTTTCTGTTCCCCACAGGGCAGGCCCGCCTTGTCAGGACACTCTGCTCGCCTCTCCATAGCCTCTTTTCAAGGTCCAAAACGAGACTTTAAGAACAGAAATCGAAACGGTCACGGACCTCCCGAGCGGCAAGCCCGGCTGGGGTCGAGCAGCGGGTTCCCCGCGAGCCCTCGGCCCGCTCGCGCGGCGCTAGGAAGGCCCAGCGCACTCCACCACGCTGGCCCGAAGCAACCGGTTGCGGCGGCCGCTAGACGCTCAGCGTCCGCCTCGGCCCTGCGAAGTTCGGACCTCCGCGCGGGCGGCGCGCCCCCGGGTCCTGCTGCGGGTTCGCGCCACCGCCCGGAGCGAGCCCGGGGGGCGGGTCCGCGGGGGCTCGGCGGGCGGGAGCGCGGGACGCGCGGGGAGGGGCACGCGGCGGGCCCAGCGCGCCGGGGAACTTGGGCGCCGGCGTTGCCGCCGCCCGGCCACTTTCCTTTCACGCCCCAAGGCTGCCGCGCGGCGCGCTGTCCGCCCGGGACGGCCGGCCGCCGCCGCCGCGGCGAGGCGCCCAGGCGCGCTCCTGGTGCCCGGCAGGCCGGCGCGCGGGGACGCGCCAGGCCGCGCGCGGGCGCCGCGTTTCCCCCCCACACACACACCCGCCCCGCCCCCGCCCCCAACGTGCTGCCGCCGCCCGTTGGCGCCTCAGCCCGCGCGCCCGCCGCCCTCCGGCTACCGGCGGATTTTCGTTGGCAAAGTTGCGTGGCCGCCTCGAGGGGGCCGCCGCGCGGTCCACCGCCCCGGCGCCGCCGCCGCCCCTTCAGGCCGCCGCGCGGGAAGGCCCAGCCGGCGGCCCCGCTTTTTTACCTGTCGGGAGTTTTCGCGCGCGCGCTCGCTCAATCGCTCGCTTTTCCCTTCTCGCTCTCGTTTTCTTTCTTTCCTTCTTTTCGTTCCCCCGTGCGGGCGCTTTTTCCGCTCGCGCCGCCTGCACTCGCCCGCTCGCGCCCTTCTTCCTGCTGGGCTCCGCGGAGCGGGGCGGCCGGCAGCTCTCCCCGCCCCCCTCCACCCGCGCTCCGGCGGAGGCGGCGGCGGCGGCGCTCCGCGCTCCGACTCATTCCAATATGGCACGGGCGCAGGGCGCATGCGCCCGCGCCCCCCCACCATCCGCGCTCCTCCCGGCAGCCCGCGCCCCTCGCGCCGCGCGCGTGGCGCCCCCCGGCCTGGCCTCCCAGAACTCGCCCGCTTGTCTTCCCGCACCCCTGGGCTGTTGCGGGAGGAGAGGCGGCCTCGGACTGGGGTCCTGGGGGGTCCAGCGCCGCCAGTCGCCCCAGCCCCACGTGCCTGCAGCCCACAACTTGCAGCGGACACCCCCGAGGCCGTGGCGCAGGGCAAGCGGCGGCGCCTCCGGTCCCCGACGGCGCTGCGACCCCGCGCTGCCTGGCCCCGACAGGGAGACGCGCCCCCAGGGACCCAGCGCCCACCCTGTCCCTGCTCCAACCCACGAGGGACGGGCCCCCCGCGCCTCACCTCGGGTTGTGGACAGAGCCCAGGGAACCGGGTGGCGTCCCTGTGTCGATTTTGGCGTCCGAGCCGGGGCGAAGCGCGATGCTGTCGTCCGCACGTGACAGCCTCCGGCAAGATGGCATTAGCGGAGGAACGGACCGAGCGACAGCTGGATACCAGATCAGCGCGTGTTGCCGTGGGAGAGGGCTGCGTCCGCCCGCCTGGCCCACGTCGGAGACGTGGCGCGACCCTTGAGATCTGGGAAGGCACCAAGTGCCCCCTGTCTGCGAAGTCAGACCCGGACCCCCGGCACACCCGGTGTCTCTAGGCTTCCGCAAGAGGCGCCCTGTAAATCCGAGTTTTCCTGCCGCTCGGGGCCCCGGCGAGGGGGCACAAGACGGCTGCCGAATTCCGGCGGGAGTGCAGGGGGCCCGGGGTCGGGACAGAAGCTCGAAGGTGGCTACAAGCCAGCCCCGCAACCCGAGGTGCCCACGGGCGTTATGTTCCCCGAGCTCGCCCCTTCCCCAGCGAGGGCAGGTGCCAGTGGGACACCCCTATCCCCACCTGCTCTGGAGAGTTCCATGCAGGAAGGAGTCCCTGCACCATGGAGACCCAGGAGTGCCTGGACTCCCGGGCCCAGAGAGGAGGTCTCCGAGAGGGCTTTGACGGCTCCTGCCTTTCGGGGAGGAGGAGGCGCCCCCACCGCAAGAAGGAGGTCTGGGGTGCCAAATGCGGCTCAAATCACTTCCTACTGACCTCAGCCACCGCGCTGGAAAATATTACCCTACTTTACAGACAAGAGTTGCTCAAAGTCACGCTGCTGGCTAGATTTGAATCCAGTTTCTTTGTTTGTTTTTGTTTTTGTTTTAACTGCCACTGAAAAGACAATAAGAAAACCAGGGAGAAAGAAACATGCAAAAAGAATAAAGTAGTATCCATAATACTACTACAAAATGCAACTTTTCACACATGAAAGCTTCCGCTTATATGCACGTCTTTACATAGTTGCAACCACACATTCCCTTTTGTGTTTGCTACCATCGCTAACATTTTTCTTCTGGTCACACGATTCATTTTTAATGTGTGCAGGTATCCTCATACATTCACTCAGTCTCTTAATATTGCCTATTTTGGTTCCTTGTAATTGTTTGCTAATGTGTATCTTAGTTCTGCACTTGGAACAAATTCCTGGCAGTTGAATAACCAGGTGGAAGTTTAAGGAACAGCAAGGTGTTCTTGCCCCACAGTGCCATAGGGCTTCCGAAAGAGCTGCCCCACTTACTCTGCACCACCCAGGAACAAGTGTAAAAGAGTTCAATACACATTTCTAAGCGTTGGGTACCATCATTTTTTCTCCCCTATTTTAACAGTGTCTATTGGTATTTCAAGGTTACTTCAGTATTTCTTAGACGACTTTAAAAAGAAATGTTTTTTCCATGCATTTACTATTCTGTATTTCCCTTTCTGTAAATGATCTGTTCATATCCATTCATCTTTTGGGGACTTGAACCTCTTCTAACATTGAATAAGCATTTTTTATGTTATAGATATTGCTCTTCTGTCATCAGTGATCCAAATATTTCCCAGTCCATTGTTCTTTTTTGTTTTATTCAATCTGTCATTCTGGTCCTTTGTGATTTTTAAAAATTGTTTCAATGCAGACAAACCTTTCTTCCACCCATCTGATAGTCTATTTTCTGCTAGTTTTCTAAAACTTCATTTTACATCTAGTTCTTTGGTGATTATCCATGGCAAGTTCATTTTGCTGTGTGGGGTAAAATATAGATTTAACTAACCACCATCATCACCAGTTTTTATGCAGTCGCCATTAATTAAATAATTCTTCCCTTATCCTTTGCTTAGTAAAATCTACTTTTATGCTAGGCTTTTGATTTTGGTTGGTCTATTTCTGAATTGTCCATTTCCTTTCACAGACTTTGGTTTAAGCAAATACCATGTGCATCTAAATATTGGTTCTTTGAAATAGGTTCTCACATCTGGCAGGGCTAGAATCCTCCTCATGGGGTCTTCTTTTATTCAGAATATCACTTGATACCCAGACTGGTTTAAGTCCCTACACATTTTAGGATAATCATACAGGGCTTAAGAGTGCTGGCTTTGGAGGTGCGATCACCCAGTTTCAACACTCACCAGCCCTGTGACCTTGGCAAGTTGCTTATCACCTCTAGGCCTTATAGTCTTGGTCTGTAAAACGGGGATAAAAGTAACACCTGCCTCACAAGCTCAATGCCTGTCATATAGTATATATATATTTTATATATATATATATATATATATAAAATATATATATATATACTCAATAAATATCAGCATTGTTATTGATATTTTTAGTTCCAAAAAAAATTGGGATTTTGCATGGAGTTACATTCAACCTGTGAATTCATTTAAACAGATCAAATATTCTATAATATTTCATTTTCCCAACCAGGACATGTGCTATCTTTCCTCCAAATATTTTAAAACTCAAACAGAAGCGAGGTCCCTCATTGACTCCAGCCTCTCTCTGTTGCTCACCTTCACGACCCCTGAGGAAGAGGAAGAGCAGAAAGCCACAAGGAACAATTGAAGACTACCATTTAAGAGAGTCTGGCTTGTGCAGGGCCCCGTGTAGGTGTGGACATGTGTGCACATGCAGGAAATCTTCTCTACCCTTTGCAACATCCCCCAGGGCAGGTCATGGCATTCTCTATGGACAAAGAGCAAACTGGGAGTTTCCAGATCACTCAGTGAGAGCCAGAGCTAGACCACAAACCTGGTGGACCAGCCCCTCAACCCCTCTGCCGCTTGGAATTTCGTATAGTAGTTATTCACAGAGGAGGCAATGCCAGAGGAGCATGGAGGAAACTGACTTCTGATCATGGCACACCCCTGCTCAAAAGCCTCCCAGGGCTTCCCATTGCACTTTGAAAAAGCCAAAAGACTTACTTTGGCCTCTGAGACTGGCCCTGGCCACCCTACAAACTCACCAGGCACCACTTACTAGTCTTGCTTGCTGCAGTTCACCTGTACCTATATCCTTTCCATCCCATAAGTATGACAAACCCCTTCCCACCTCAGGACCCTTGCACACTCTGTTCCCACTGCCTGGGACACTCTCCATCCCACCTCATGCACCCACCTTCACATAGTTAGTACCATCTCATTGTCCCAGTATCTGTTTAAGAAGGTAGTCTCCTGGACTTCCCTGGTGGCGCAGTCGTTAAGAATCCGCCTGCCAATGCAGGGGACACAGGTTCTATCCCTGGTCCGGGAAGTTCTGACATGCCACAGTGCAACTAAGCCCAGGCACCACAACTCCTGAGCCCGTGTGCCACAACTACTGAGGCCCGCAAGCCCTAGAGCCCACGCATGGCAACTACTGAGCCCACACGCGGCAACTGCGGAAGCCCGCGTGCTCTAGGGTCTGCACACCTAGAGCCCGTGCTCCGCAACAAGAGAAGCTACCGCAATGAGAAGCCCACGCACCACAACGAAGAGTAGCCCCCGCTCACCGCAACTAGAGAAAGCCTGTGCACAGCAACAAAGATCCAACACAGCCAAAAATTAACAAAATAAATAAATAAATAAATAAGGAGGTGGCCTCCTTAGAGAAGTCGTCCCTGCCCACTCCACCTAACAGGTTCTCTCTCTCCCCACAATTGGTACCTATCATTTATATCTGTATTTTTGTCATTTTGGGGGGTTCTGTCACCCTTGTCTAATAACCCCACAGACATCAGTCCCCCTGAGGGCAGAGGTGTGCCTGTTTCATTCACTATGAAGCTGGCCCTTTCCCTGAGAGGCAGCAGGTTGATGAGAGGGTGGCTAGTGGGTCAGCTGGCAACATCCGAGACCAGAGGTTGGCACACCCATGACGTACCCTGGCCATTCCCCACTCAGTCTCCACTTCCTACTGGTTCTGGGGGTGGAGGCTATGACCTCCTACCCTCACTGACCAAGGGGTCAGTGTGTGATCATTCCGTATGAACCCCCGTCCCCTGCTACTTCCAAGCAGTCTTACTCTCTGCAGGTGGGTGTCAAGTCAGGGCCTTGTTCTGAATGAGAGCATGAGGGCCAGGCCTGGACTCTGGGGACCCACAGAACCCTCAGCCAGGACTCGGGCCCATTTTCCACCCAAAAAGAACTTAAAGTTCTGCAGCCTCCCAGGCCCTGCTGTCAGCAGCCCTCCATTGCCACTGACCAGCCAGCACCCTTCAATCAGCCCAAGGGAAGCAAGTCACATGATGATGCCCTGTGGCTAATCATGCAAAGGATCAAGTAGATCACCACCAAAGAGTCCCTGCTCACACCATGCCACTCTCCATTGAAGCCCAGTTCACTATGCTGGCCCTGCTTCCCTAGGGGCACAGGCCACTGTCACGTGTCCTTTCAACACCTGCCCGGCTCCACCTCCACGTCTTGGCTCCTGCAATTTCACCCCGCCAGGCATCCCTCTCTCCAATGCCGTGTTGTAAGGGAAAAAGCGGTGTGCCTGGAGGCACACAGCTTGGGGGTCAAGTTCAGATTTAGTCACTGTTTATTTATGAGACCTCCTTTTTTAAAAATTTAATTTAATGTATTTATTTTTATTTATTTATTCATTTTTGGCCACGCCGCGCGCCTTGCAGGATCCTAGTTCCCCGACTAGGGATCGAACCAGGGTCCCTAGCAGTGGAAGCACAGAGTCCTAACCACTGTACCGCCAGGGAATTCCCCAATAAGACCTCCTTTATGGGACACTTCATCTCTCTGGGCCTCAGTTTCCTCAACTCTATAAAAATGGGGATAAAGCCACCTATCTTGCTGGGTCCTGAGAATCCAAGGCGGTAATGTTCATAAACACTCTTTGCAAACTGCGAAGCACAACAGAATTATAATAATTGGCCTGGTCCAAAGCCACTTCCTGCAGGAGGCCTCCCAAGATCTCTCCACTTCCTTCTCTGTCTACCCAGGGCACTTAGCTTGCTTTTCCCCAGTCACCTACCTTGGGAAAAGCACAGGCTCACCAGACCCCATTTCCATCCTTGAGTATCACAAGCCCAGGGCTATGCACAATTCATTCCCAGCAATCTCTCTCTACCTCCACAGCTCTCTTTTCCCAATTCATGGAGGAAAACAAAATTAATGGGCACAATGTTCTCAATTTTATATTATTGGGCCATGCAATTTTCCTAAGCCTTTTTGCCCCTTCAACTTCTTATCTGCTAACAAGATAAGGGCACAGAACTGGTGACCAAGAACACTCATCAATGCAGGGAAAACAAGGCTGGCATTTATCTTTGGGGTGATGAAATGTTCAAAAATTAGATATGGTGATGGTTGCACAACTTCATGATATACTAAAAACTGCAGAACTGTATACTTTAAAAGGGTGAATTTTATGGTATATGAGTAATATCTCCATTTAAAAGTTGTATGAGAGAAGTCTGCAGTGACTGGTTCTGAGGACACAAGCCTGTAGCCCTTGGATCAAATGTGGCCCCAGGTGGTGCTTTACTTGATCTGCACAGTGAGGTTTTTTTACAATACTTTTTTGGGGGGGGTAATTTGCATAGAGTAAAATGCACCCATTTTATAAGCGTGCAGTCTCTGAGTATTGACAGAGGTAACCACAACCACAATCAAGATACAGAGCATTCCATCACCCAGAAATTTCCTTCCATCCCCTTTCAGTGACTCCCCTGCCCACAGGCAACCACTGATCTGACTTCTTTTCTTTCTTTCTTTTTTTAAAAAATTTATTTGGCTGCATCGGGTCTTAGTTGCGGCAATACTGACCTGATTTCTATCTCCATAGTTAGTGTTGTCTGTTTTTAAAAGATTCATCATAGAGTGATATCTTTTCGTGTCTGTTTTTGGGATTCATCCACATTGTTACATGTATCAGAAGATTATTCCCTTTTCCTCTGATGTTCAACCACTCCTTTATTTCAGGTTAAATAATATTATTTTAATCACACAGAATGCCCAAGGAATGAAGATTCAGCACCTCTCTTTTCTACTGGTCTTCAAAATATTGTACCCGTATCAGTGAATTTTTGAGCATACACCCTCCAGTATGTTTATTTATGTTTAAATCATTATTTTATACACACATACTATTATATCTAGTAAAATATTACATGCATTATAAAACATACACAATATATAGAAATTTTAAAAGGAAGAAGTAAAGGTAAGATAAATACTACTTTAATATAATTTTCATTTTATTTATCAAAGGAGTATAATCATTTTGGCCCTCACAAATTATTATATTAAATGATTATTTTTAACAATATTAAAAATATACATTAAAAATAATAGTTAGGGCTTCCCTGGTGGCGCAGTGGCTGGGAGTCTGCCTGCCGATGCAGGGGACGCGGGTTCGTGCCCCGGTCTGGGAAGATCCCACATGCCGTGGAGCGGCTGGGCCCGTGAGCCATGGCCGCTGAGCCTGCGCGTCTGGAGCCTGTGCTCCGCAATGGGAGAGGCCACAACAGTGAGAGGCCCGCGCACCGCAAAAAAAAAAAAAAAAAATAGTTAAAAAAAGGAATGGGATTTAAAATGCTTCTTTTTTTACACTGCTGAAGTATAATTGAAGTACAATAAACTATACATATTTAATTTTATAATCCGATTAGTTTTGACATATGAATATACCTATGAAAGCATCATGACAATTAAGAAAACAAATACTTTCATCACCCACAAAAGTTTCTTCACATTTCTTTACAATTCATCCCTCTCTCTGTGAACATCCCCAGGCAGCCACTGACGTGCTTTTGTCACTACAGTTTATATTGCATTTTCTAGAATTTTATATAAATGGAATTAAATAGTCGGTACTCTTTTTTTGCCCGTCTTCTCTCATACAACTTAATGATTTTGAGATCCCTCCATGCTCTTGCATGTAACAGTAGCTCATTCCTTTTTCTTACTGAATAGTATTCCATTGTATGGGTATATCACTATTTGTTTATCCATTCCCTTGTTGATGGGCATTTGGGTTCTTTCCAATTTAGAGCTATTATGAATAACGCTGCTATGAACATTCATATGTAAGTCTTTCTGTGGATGTGTGTTTTCATTCCTGTTTGTTAACAGCATAGATATTATGTAATATATTAAATATAATGTACTAGAAATATTCCTAATTATTAATTAGTAATATAACATATGATCTATGAAAATATATAATAAAACAATATGAAATACTAAATATATAAGGATATGCATGTGTGATATGAAATGTGTAATATGTAAATGATAATATAATTTATAGTATATAATAAAATATAATTAATATAACATGTATTAAATATTTTGAATATATATAATAAATGTCCCATCAACAGTCATACACATTAAAAAGTATATCTATATCACACACATACATATATATGTAAATACCTAAATACACATACACACTTTTATCTGATGTGTATGTCTTTGATGGGACATTTAGTCCCCATTCCCTGTGGTCCTCTACCCACCTGTTCTGAAAACCACATTAAAAAGAAGCAGTCACTCAGGCTTGACCCCAGAGAGGTCACTTCCAAGACTTGGAGGTCAAGTTGGGGCTGAGGAGCTGGCATTTGGAATCAGGACACCAAGGCTCACTATGCTGGCCAAGGACTCCTGTATTTGGCTGCTTACCGTCCAGGAGCCAGGAGGGAGTAGAGAGTAGGGCCAACTCAGGCACAGAACATTCTCCAAGCCTGTCATGGCCTCCTGAAGGGTCAGAGGTGGGAGGTTCATGAAGAGAGCTGGCCATTGGGCCCTTGGAAGGGAGTTAGCAGGGTAAGCCCACCAGGAGAGGAAAGAGTAAAGGGCGACATGACAGTGGACCCTCCCAGCCTCTCCCCAGAGCCACCTGCTGGGCTTGGGCAAGCGCAGCCTTCATCCCTTTGATGCTCGGAGTCCTTTCTCCATCCCCTGCCTGCTTGCCATGACTGGAGACCACAGTCCCCGCCTGTCCCATGCCCTCCATCGCACTCCCTGCCTCTTCCCATGCTGCCATTTTTCCTTTTTTATTAAGGTATAGCTTACATTCAATAACTATTAGGATATTGGTATGAATCTATAACATGTTAACACGGACATTCATTATGTTTGTTTGATGCCTGTTAGAGCAACAGGGAAGCTTAATCTCCCTGATAAACAAGAGCCTCACAGTTACCTGGTGGGGCTTCCAGCCAAATGTGTGGTACCACTTCTAGGCCCCCAAACTGTTTCCCTGCTTGTCAGCGCTGGGTGGATTTGGGAGGAAAGAGATTTCTGCATAATACAGACAAAATCAGAGACAATGCCAATGGACCTTGCTTTACCCGGTAGCTTTGTACAAAATGAAGTGTAGCCAATTGAATTCTAATTTTCTCATTACTTACTTTATAATTCCTGAGATGTGTGATCTTCATTCCTGTTGGGTCTTGCTCCTAAGTCCTCAAATTTCCGTTCTCCACTGTCTTCAGTCAGTTCTGGAGCACAAAACCTGAGACAGTCACTTTTAACTTCCTGATATCAATTATTTTATCCTTATAATCTGGCTAGTAACATTTGGGCTGTTGAAAGCAGAGCAATGCACTCAAAGATGTCTAGAGGTTCTTTCAGCTCTAAGATTTGGGATTGGGCTGTGAACAAGATTGTGAATATTTCAGATAAGGAGTTTTCCAAGCAGCAGAGCCAGACAAAATCATTCATGCTCCCTCTTACTGATGCTGGCTCTGTGCCTGCACAGGTGGGACTGAGGTGCACAGACAGATCTATTAAATGGCCAACGCAGAAGTGCTCCCAGCTGAGTAAAGTCCTCCCTAGGGTTGGTTCAATGAAAGGGGGTCCTAGAAAGGGCCTCTCTCCAAGGAAGGAGGCCTGATTTCCTCTCCTGAGCTGGGAGCAGAAAACCTGAGTCTGCTTGTCCCTTCTGTCCCAGGGCCTGGCTTTTCCTCTGTGCAGGTGGGGGAGGAGGAGAGGCTCTATAGACCCTCCCACCTTTGTGCTGGGTCCTCTAATAGATTCAATAGGGCAGCCAGGAGGCACTGCTGGGGAGAAGCAGCCTTGGCAGGTGGGGGCAGGCTCTCTGCAGACAGCAAACGTCTTGTGCACTGTTCTTGGTGGGACCCCAGCAACTAGAGGATTAAGTAAAAGCATGCAAGTAAAGGTCTTCTGTGGTGCCCAACTTGTAGTCTCCCACATCAGCCAGATCCTCCATTGTAGCAGGACTCTGGGTTCCTGGAAGATGCCTGCCACCTCTAGCAGCCAGGCTCACTTCCAGATGGGAAATGGGGTGGGCTCTTTGAGGCAACCGAGGGTCTGGAACAGAGGGACTTCCAAGGATGAAGAACAACTGGAATTCACATTCATTGCTATTGTCAGTTTCCTATAAAATTAAACACACACTTACCCTGTGATCCAGTTTCTCCACTCTTAGGTTGAATTTACCCAAGAGAAGTAAAAACACACCCACACACAGAGACTTGCACAGGAATATTCAGAGCAGCTTTATTCATAATAGCTGAAAACTGGAAACAACCCAGAGGCCTGTCAACAGAAGAATAGGTAAATTGTGGTATATTTATACAATGGAATACTACTCAGTGATAAAAAAGGAATGAACAAATGTTAGACACAGCAACATGGGCAAATCTAAAAGACATCATTCTGACCAAAAGAAGCTGGACGTAAAAAAGAACATGCTGTATGACTACATTTACTTGATATTCTAGGACAGTAAAACTAATTTCTGATGATGGAGGTCAGAGTAGCAATTACTTCTTGGGTAGGTGCTAGAGACTGGGATGGCACAAAGGAAATTTTCTGGGGTGATGAACCTTGCTCTGGTCATGGTTACATGGGTGTCCATCTGAATGAGAGTCATCGGGTTGTACAGTCCTGATTAGTGCTTTTTACTGACTGTAACTTATTCCTCGATAGGAAAAATAAGCCTCCAGGATGCACTCCGAAATGAGGAGCCTCTGGGGGAGGGGTGCTGCAGAGAAGCAGGCAGAGGCCCCGTGTGTGCGCACTAGCGCTCCCTTCATCCAACCCATCCTGCAGGAGCCTGGCTGGGAATTGATCTTCCTGGTTCTGGTCTCAACCGAATGTCAAGTGCACTGGCTGGTGAATGAGATCATACACATGTAAGTGGTAGTTTACAGCATGGAGGGCTTGGAGGCAGATCACAACCGGACAGGCCACATCATGCCCTCAAGTCAGCTGGGCCATCTGTCACCACTAGACTCTGGGCTTTTCTGAGGCCCCAGGACTGCCTGGCTGGGGTGGGGCATAAGGTTAGCTGTAGCCAACCTTGCTGGGAAGGAGGGGCCCAGCCCAAGCCTCCACTAAGGGGTAGCCCTGGTGCAGAGGGTGACAGGGATTGACCTTAACAGACCTTAGCCACTGCACCCAATATAGACTAATCTCATCTTTGTTTTTTCCTGCCCTGTCTTCTCCCCATGCTCAGCCTGTCCACTCCTTTTTCCATCCAAGCACCAGCCCTTCCTCAGACTGCCCCCTACTTGTTACCTTCTGAGCACTGGTTCTGCAGAAGAAATGACCCCAGGGGGCCCACACCCACACCTGTGGCAAGACATGGTTTTCCACATGTGGAAACACATACCACACACACACTCATTCACACACATCCCAGAAGGATCCCCGGCAACAGGCGTGGATTTATAGACGTGTACAGGTGCCTACGGCCATGGGCACATAAACTATTGCCGCCGTGATAACAGTCACCATTTATTGGGTGTCCACTAAACACTGGGCAATGTCTGATCAGCGACTGCTTATGGTCCACTTCCCATGTGTGCAGTCCTTGGCTAGATGTTCTGTCCATGTGTGGATTCATTCAATTCTCACCACAACACTGTGTGGCAGGTAGTATTCTGCCTACTTTACAGATGATGACACAGGAGCTCAGAGAAAAGTCACCTGCCTGTGATCGTCCACCCAGACACTCAACATAACCCCAAAGCACTGCAGCCAGGCAGAAAGCCCAGTCTGGCCGCTGCCCCCTGCACTCCCTCTCTCCCTACCCTCTCCTCACCCTCTCCCAGGTGGGGTCTCCTTTGGTCAGAGGGAAGCAAGCCCATGGCATCCCAAGAATGGGCTTCTTTGAAAGCCCATTTCCATCATCAAATGGGCTTGCTCTCTAGTTCCCTGGAGCTCTTGGTGGCTACTGGCCAGCAGATCCTCAGTGCTGTTTGGTGGGGTGCGGGGGGGAGTGGGCATGGAAAAGGCACGGTGAGCTCAGGGAGGGCTGGCAAAAACATCTGAGACAGGCCCAGGACAGCCCCAAACTTGACACTTCAACCTCTCCCAGCACCTGGCCTGGCGGATGCTAGAATCCACACTGAGCTCCCAGGACCCGGACCCTATCTTTCCTGCTGCCCAAAGCACCTGCCTGTCCGTTGCTTTTTAATCTCCTATTCTGGGTCCTCCTTCACCCCATTTTCTAGAAGCAGAAAGTGAAGGCCGAGACAGATTGGGATTTGCTCATTTAGAGTGAGAAGTCCAGGAAAGGTCAATCTTTTCCAAGTGAGTTGTTTTGGGGCAGTTCCCCCCTAGTTAGATTGAGCCTGAGCAGGGACCATGTCAGCTATACCTCCAGCCAGCCCTGCTGTCAGACGTCAGGAAGAAACCTGGGGCCAGGGTGTAGTTCAGATCCAACCTGGAGGAGAGGGCCCAGCAGGCCGCTGACCTCAATCTCCAAGTCTCCCGGCCTTGGAGAAGGAGCTGAGGTCAGGGCTCTGCTTCAGGAGAGGCCTCACCAGACAGCTCCTGCCTTTAAGATGTAAAGTTATACATCTTAAATATATACAATATAAATGAATTAATTAATTAATAAGTAACATATAAGATGAGTAATGAAAGAAATTCACATTGAAAGGAGATGTTCTGGCAAAGTGTTACTGCAACAAAGTGCAACAAGTCCTCTGATCCTGAGTGTGAGCTCAAGAGTTTGGAGGGTGATTTTTTTTTTTTCTTTTTTTTTAGGCTGCACTGTGTGGCATGCTGAATCTTTGTACCCCAACCAGGGATCGAACCCATGCCTCCTGCATTGGGAGCGCAGAATCTTAACCACTGGACTGCCAGGGAAGTCCCTGGAGGGTGATTTAGCACCTGCCTCTCAGCTCAGCGAGTTCAGTTCTCAGCATCTCCGAAAGACCCCAGAGGAGACGTGCACAGGGGTGTCCGTTGTGGCAGTCTGGAATAGCACCCCACTGGAAACAGCCTAGACGTCCAGGAACAGAGGAACAGATAAGCCTATGGGATATCCATATAGTGCATGTCCTCTGCTGCAATTACAATGACTGAGGAGGGGGAGGGGGACATGGCTGGTTTGGGGGTGCTGCGTGTCCACAGGAGCACAGGCTTGGCCAGACGCACGGGCTGTGCAGAAGCACCTGGGTCTACAGTCTGGGAGGGGTGTTCTGCTAGACATTTCCTGCCCTGCTTGGCTTCCCCCACGTCCCTGCCTGTCCCCATCCCAACCCAAATCTTATTGTGGGGGGTTGGGAGAAAGGAGAAAATAAACTCTGAAAATAGTTTGAGATGTGAGCTTTTAAAGGAAAAGGATTGAGTCTTGAAGCCAAAATAAGGGGACAGAGATAGAAAGTCAGGGCGTTGGTGGCAGTGTCATCATGGGATGGGCTGCCTGCAGGGCCAGGGCATTAGCACAGCTGAGCACCACCACTGGGACACAACCATTTCACATTCACAGGACATTTGATAAATCATCTATATGTGTTAAACACACATGCTCCTAAAGCACTTTCTTTTTTTTTATACAATAAATCTGTTGCTTGGGTAGCACAAGTATAATTATTCTCATTTTATAGAGAAATATCAAACTCCTAACCCTTGTGAACCCTGAGCTTGTGAAGAACAAGGCCAAGGGAGCCTTTCAATTTAATTTTACTGTATTACATTTTAAAAATGAGGATGTTTTCATGTACTTCTTATGTAATAAAAACTAATTTTAAAAGTTAAAAAAATTGTTTTAATTGAGAACAAGGAAGGAAAAGAGAGAACTGAAGTCAAGGAGACCAGTGAAGAAGCTATTGGTGAAGGGGTGGTGTGGCCGGAGTCTGGGGGTCCCCATCTATAAAATGGGTGCACTGAATCCTATGGTCACTGGAGCTGTTGAGAGGACCCTAGCACTACTGGAGGTGCACTCTGAAGTCTGTGGGGTTTGTTCCCCAGATACTTGGCTGGAAGACAGGGCTCCCCCAAGTACCCTGTTCAGGCCTTCCTGCGGAGCTGCCCTCCCAGGCGTGCCTGATGCTTACAGGTCTCAACACACCAGGAGGCCAACTGGGCCATAGAGAAAGATCTGGCAACAGGGCTACCTCCCCAACCAGAACCCAGCCCTTAACAGGGCCCACCACTTCAGCCCAGCAGCCCAGTGGAGGATCTCCATGCAAATCAGCTGTATGAGCTATAGCTCAGTTCAGACCAGAGCTCCAGAAACAGGCCCCAAAGACACCCTCATTCTCTACTGCTCCAAGGCAGTATTGGGACAGCTGGACTTAGCCTCTAACTGCTCAGGCCCTCACCGGAAATACGATGCCCAGCAGCTCCATGGCCTTCGCCCTCTCTGGGAAAGGGCAGAAGTAGGGCGGCCTGGGTCAGGAACTCCCCACTCCCCGTCCTGGGCAAAGAGCTCCAAGCCTGGTTGGAGGAACAAGGCCAAACAAGGGCTCAAACGCAGGTCCTTGACTCCCGTGGCTGCAAGCACAGCCTCATGAGGTGGACAGGGCCACCATCTGCTTGCTTAATTGGTACCCACTTCCCCACTAGCGCCAAGGGGCCATGAAGGAGGAGTGGTCACAGCATGGACAGCTTCTCACACAGCTCCTCCTGCCCAGGGGTGGGATGGGCATCCTCAAGGAGCCTGTACCCGGGAGGCAGTGCTCCTGGGCCTCGCTACCGGCCAGGCCTGGATGAGGCAGAAGCCTCTGGCTGGGAGAGGCAGGGTGCAGAGACACCCCGTGCTTGCTGCAGCTAGCTACCAGGGCCCTGTGGGCACACACGCATTCATGTCTGGGAGGGTCATGGGAGGGTGTCTCTGCATGTATGATGGCAACGCTGCGTGGTAGCTCAAACACAGGCTCTGCCGTCCCCCTGCCCGGGCTGGAATCCCTGTACCACCATTGCTGGTGTACCTCGGGCAGACAAAAGCCCTTCTGAGCCTCAGTTTCTTCATCTGCCAAAGCAGCATGATCCCAACAACTCTGACCCCACGGAGTCTTTGTGAGTGCCTGGGTCACGGTCAGCCCTTATTCTACTCCAAGCCAACGCATGGGGTGTGGCCAGCTGAGTTCCTACCTGCCTCAGTGTCCTCAGTGTCCCCAGAGGAGGCTGAAGAGCCAGTTCTAATTGCTCCTCTGCCACTGATATTCTAAGAAGGGGAGGCGAGGTGCTGAGCAGGCTCAGGAGGGGAAAGCCAAAAGGCTCAGCGAGGGTTTGTGGGGTGTAGGGTCCAGGTGGACTTCTGGTCAGTGCCCCAGCCTCTGCTGGACCTGACTAGCAGCCATTCAACATTTGGCAACTGTGTCTAGGGCCTGCCTTGCCATTGTCTCCCACCACCCTGCTCGCCAGCCCCTTGGAAGAAACACACGGGAGGGTCCTGCCCTCTAGTGGCCGCCGGCGGTCAGGCCTCTCCTTTTGGATCCCAGGCCTCAGAGGAACCCACTGCCCGCTCTACCTTCTCCAGTGCCGGCTTCACAGGAACAAGTCTGTTTTACAGTGGCTGAAACTGAGGCTGGTCCTAGGAGCCGGCTCAGCTATCTTAATCTCTGAGCACCTTTGAGCCCTGAGGGCGCTGCTTCCGGGTTCTTGGTGGTCCTAGGGTCCTAGGGTCACAGGGTCTGGGTCCACTAAGAGGGAGGCCTGACTGCCCAGGATGAGGGTACTCAAGGACCATGGTCAACACAAGCAATACAGGAAGCAGGGAGAGCCTTAGCTCTGGAATGGGGCACATGCTTCTGCCCAGGTTCCCCACATGCCCACACTCCTGCTTCCCCCATTGCAGCCTGTCGTCAGGCTGTGACCAGTGCCTATGGATGGGGGGAGCACCACAGGAGTTGAGAACTTAGCCTAGGGCTTGACACAAAAGCTGCTTTGCTTCTGGACACCCCCATCTGTGCCCCAAGTGAAAGGAGGCGGGGACCTGGGGAAGGAGGGAAAACTAAGGGGAAGTCCTGCCTCTCTAGGAAGGGCCTCTGCATCCTCTGTCCCTCAAGGGAGGCACAAGTGTGAACCCATCAGATAAGCAAGTCTTTCCTTGCCTTTACTGAACCATGAGCTGAGCCTGGGACCGGGTCATTCCCCCAGGCCCTCCATGTCTCTCCTGCCAGCCCCGGAGGCCTCTTCCCTTCATTCCTGGAGTCTGAAATGCAAAAACTTGTGGCTCTGTGCCAGGCGCTGAGGATTCACATGAACAAAGTGGGCCTGCCTGGCCCTGGGGCAGCTGGAGTCCAGGGTAGGAGGTGGCCAGTGACAGCACAGGCCTCTGCAGAAAAGCACTCAGCGCACACGATGCCCAGTCAGTCCCACCCAGGCCCCACGGAGACCCCGTGGCTCTGGGCAAGGGCCCGTCCCAAGAAGCCTCTAGGTTCTGACAAGGACATCCGAGCTCCAGGCACACACCCCCCCACGAATCTCCACTCATGCACACACTTCCTGCTCCCAGTTAGCCCTAATTAGACAGCGGGAGAACCCACAGACCGTGTAGCAAAAGCAGTCAGGTCTGTGGGGTCCCAGGGAGGCAGTCCCCATCAGGCACCAGGTGAGAAGGGCCTTGGGGGAAAGGCCCTGGGGTCCCTGCTTCTCTGAGGGGGGATCAAGTTACAGGGCCGCATCTGCCAGGGGCCTCAGTGGTCCCTCTGGAAGATGGGAGCTGCCCCAGGGCTGGGGCAGACTGGAGGATGGGGAGCCTGACAAACACCTCCCTTTGAGGCCTTCCCCCAAGCTCCTCATCCCAACCTGGCCTCTCCAGTTCCTCTGCTCCCAGTCCTCACTCCATACATCATCCACTCATTCATTCATTTATTCACTCATTCATTCACGCATTAAATGTCCATGGACCTCCTAGGACCAGGCCCTGGGACCACAGAGATAGACGTGAAGCTGATCAGCAGGGCCGTGCAGGTGGGTATGAGGGCAGGCGAAGCTCCTAGTGCTTAACTCCCCCACTTGAGCAGCCCCTTCCTCTACCACTCACCCCCACCCAGGCCTGGGCCCAGCTTGGCATAGATTACAGGGGGCAACCATCAGATGGCTTCATCCCATTCCTGATGGAGAGAAGGAGGCCAGGCTGGCAGTGCGGTGTGCTTGTGAGTGGAAGGGTCAGCCCCACACCTTCCTTCGTGTGGCTCTGGTTGGCACTCTCTGGGTGAGGCTGTTGTTCCCTTGGTCATTCAGACTGGACTCAGAGGATTGGCCAGCAAGGCCAGCTGTGCACATGCCCGTGACCAGGCCTGCGGGCACAGCACTGCTAGGAAGTCATAGGATTTGGGGGGTAAGAGGAAAAGGGGGGTCCAAGTCCCAGTTGCTCTGAGGTGGGGCTGGAACACGCATGGCTGAGCAACCTGGGCCCCAGACCCCAGGGTGAGGGCCCTGAACCAGCCAGCCCCCTTTACACCACACCACACGGCTCAGGCCCTCCGCCGCAAGCTGGGGTGGTGGGAAGAAAGCAGGTGTGTCCAGCCTGGCCCCTGTTCCCCAGAACATCCCCATCAGGGAAACAGAGGCTGGGCTCTGCTCCCCTCCCTTTCCTACCTGAGAGACCAACAGTCCTGGGCAATTTGGTGTTGCCATGACAACCACACACTTTCTTCTTCCCTACTTAGCAGATTGAATTTGAGCTGCCAATTAAATCGTGGTGAGTTGTCTGTTTAGAAGGCATGTGGCTGCTTGGAGAGATCTATGCATCTTCCGTTTCCCAAGTACCTCTGATGCTCACTCCTTGCTTCCTGATGGCTGAGGCCAGCAAGACATGTCCTGCACCATCTCCTGTGTCCCAGGGGCGGTCCTGGCCCAGTGGCAGCATTCCCTGACGGTCTGGCCTCCGTCTGACAACACTCTGGTGTGCAGCTTCAGGGGCGGGTGGATGGTGGTCATCAGAGGCCCCAGACCATGCACAGGCCTCTTCCGTGTGAGGCACAGGGGTTTCCAGCAAGAGCTCTGTCTGGACTCAGAAGGCTCTCTGTCCCCTTCAGGGGTGTGCGCTGCCTTTAGGGGCTCAGCAGCCTTGGCTGGGAATTGCCTGTGTGTGAACTGGATGACCAGGCGCCCTGGGGCCCTCGGAATCACGCTTTCCCAGGAGCTCACCTTAGCTGACTGTGACCAGAAAAGGAAAGGAGTCGCCTCCAGTGCAGAGCATGGGGGCTGGGGTCAGAGCTCAGTCCCCCAGTGAAGGAGACCTGGGGTGGTGGGAGAGTGGCCCGTGATAAGGGGGTTGCCAGTGGCCCTGGGAGGCACATGTCAGCCTGGCAGTTGGGTGAGGGCTGGTTCAGCCTGTTCAATGGGAGGTAGCCATGGGCAGTCAGAGAAATGTGTGGACCTGGCTGTCAGGCAGACTTGTGGCTCAGCCTGTTCTCAAATCTGCCTGGGACAGGGATGGACATGGATGCGGGGGAACTTACCAGGAAGGGTCACTCAGGATGAACAGGGAGACCCGCCTCTGCCCTGCAGTCAGGGCTGAGACCTCTGCCCAACGTTCAATCCTTTTTTTTTTTTTTTTTTGGCTGCACTGCTCAGCTTGTACGATCTTAGTTCCCCGACCAGGGATTGAACAAGAGTCCATGGAAGTGAAAGTGCTATGAGCGTCCTAACCACTGGACCGCCAGGGAATTCCCACCGCGTGCAATCCTGCTGCAGGTTAAACCCACCACGTGGTCCTGTTTACATGGTCACCACCCCACAGGGCTGCAGCATCCTCCGGTGAGGGGGTGGTGGCTCTTGACCGTAACTGCATCCCCTGGGCTAGGTCCACATCTCTGCCCCCATCTTACTACTGCTATGAATTTGGGCAAAGTTTCTTAACTTCTCTGAGCCTTTTCCCTCTGGGGAAGGGAGGGGCCCACAGATGGGACCGTGAGAGTGGAGGAGGGGGGGTGAGGGGCTCCCCGAGCAAAGTCTCCAGGGAGAACACAGACTCCGTGATACTTGCTGAGGTTAGTCATGTTGCCAAGAGCTTTATAGTGTTTGCTCAGAGTTTTATAATTTTGTAGGGGACAGCATAAAGTATTTTTTAAAAAGCAAATGAAATAACAAGACCATTAATAGCTTGAGGATTGTAGTAGAAAGGAAATAGGATACTACTTGGTTTAGCAGAGAACAATGTTTCTATAGTTTTAACCATGTGAACATGAATATCAATTTACCCCAAATCATAACACTGGGAGGATGAGAAGGTAAGTGTGCAGGGAGGTGGCCATCAGAGCTCATTTTTCCATACGAGGAGGTCAATATTCTAAAGCGGAAACAATCAAGAAATAGCATTATAAGCAAATTACTTAGAAATATGAAGGGAAACTGAAGAAGGAATGACGAAAAGAACTAAAACAATGGGCCAAGGAGAAGGAAGCTTGGAGGGGGGCAGAACCTGCCCTTTGGGGGTTATCTTTTAAAACTATGTACATGTGTTTTTTTTTTTTTTTTTTTTTTTTTTTTTTTTCTTTTTGCGGTATGCGGGCCTCTCACTGTTGTGGCCTCTCCCGTTGCGGAGCACAGGCTCCGGACGCGCAGGCCCAGCGGCCATGGCTCACGGGCCCAGCCGCTCCGCGGCACATGGGATCCTCCCAGATCGGGGCACGAACCCGTATCCCCTGCATCGGCAGGCGGACTCTCAACCACTGCGCCACCAGGGAGGCCCAGTACATGTGTTTTTTGATCAAAAGAAAAACTGAAAATAAAAATAGGTAGAGTTTAGATAGAAAGCAGGCTGAGGCTGGAGAGGTAGAGAACTCGTCCAGGGTGGCAGAGCTGGGAGACAGCCTAGCAGGGATCCCACACTCAGCTCTGAGAGCTTGGAGTGAACTTGTCAAGACCATGGACTCCACCTATGGGCCGGTGGCTCACCAAGCGCCCAGGAAGGCTGCACAAATAAGGCCTCGAGCCTAACCTGCTGTACCCTATGCCTCTGGGCAGGGAAACAAGGCCCAAAGCCACTTCCCTGAGGAGATCACGTCACCCTGAGGGAGGCGCAGGGGCAGAGGGTGGTTTCACTTCCTCTCTGTTTACTGGTAAATTTAGTTCCCAAGTTCCCCATCCAGCCAGGCTGATTAGTTAGATCCTCAAGGGGGAGGCCTGGGGTATCAATGACTTTCCTGACACCTTGGGAAGCAGTCCCCTGTGCCAGACACACTCCACCTGCAGCCAAGGAGGCAGTGGAACCTGGAGGGTCGGGTCCTCGTTGCTGGCTTGTGCTCACCAGAGGCACCAAGGTCCACTGCTCCTCCAGGAGTCTCCCGGCTTCTGCAGTGGGAAAGACAGTCGGCTGAATAACCCAGTGACAGGCTGCCATGATCTCACAGTTACCGCTGAGCATGGCCTGGGTGCCTGGCATTGTGCAAAGCCTCTTTCACGTGAAAGGAGGGGTATGGCCCACTGGCTAGCAGGTCCTGGGTCTGGGCTCCAGGCTGGCTGGTCATTAACACAGTGTGACCTGGAGAAGCTTCCTACCACCCCGGGGCTTCCTCTGGGGTGAGGCTGGGGCCGAGAGGCAGGGCCCTGCTCTGATACAGCAAGAGCGGTCTCAGGCTCCATCAGTGGGCAAAATGCAGAAGAGGTCTCTGTGTCAAGATATTCTCTACCACGTGGTTTACAATGTAGGGAAAACTGGGGACAACTTAACTGGTACACCGTGTAGTAAAAAAGAACAGTGTAGAGGGCAGTGTGTACATGGCAAGATGTGTGCACCACATGCAAAGTAAAAAGAGGCCATGGACGGGATGGGGCGTTTCTGTCTACAGGGCACTGGCTGCCCAGGATATTTTATAATTTACAACTTATAAGTTAATATAAGAAATACCTAAAATACATAATGCTGTCAGAGATAAGATCATTTGCTACCAGGAAGAACAATACCCGGAGATATTTTAGACTCTGATGATTTCTGCTCTGGTCTAGCTCCCCCGTCTGAACGCAGGCCCAGGCTCCAGCCTCGGAGCACACAGGCCCATCTGCTTTCCCACGCTCCACTCAGCCCCAAATAGTGCTGCATGGTGACTTTTCCTTGGCCCCCTGGATACCCCAGACTTTTTCTTGTCCCCCACCATGGTCCTAGAGCAACAGTTGAGTAGGGATGAGAACCTTTTGTAGATGGAGAAGAGGATCTTACGAACAGACAGCGGCAGGCCTGGAATTAGAGCATGATTCTCAGGCTCCCTGGCTCTGTTGATTATCTGTATCAACAGCTGGTCCCTGGAGCCAAAACATCAACTCCCAAGCTACAAAGACAACCAGAAAGCTTGCAGAGTCGGGGGAGAGGCCCACAGAAGCTGATGGGAGTGCAGAGGCCTAGAGCAGCGGGCTCTGTGGCACAGCCAGGTCACAGGCTTTTGAGGAGAGCAGGAGGAGGAGGAGGAGCAAGAGGCAGGCCTGACGGACCCCCCACCACTCAGATATGACCCAGACCCCAAAGGCCAACAGCCTTACTCCTCCCCCAAGGAGCGGTGCCAGACCCAGACATGTCTGGTGTCTCCCTGCTCTCCTTGAGTCCTAACTGTGGACAGAACACACTTCCCTTCTTAGGAAAATCCCACCTTAACAGTAGCACTCAAGACAGAACCCTCTGGGCACCCTAGGTTCTGGCCTTTCTCTTCCTCCCAGCTGCTTCTGGAAGGGGAAAGCTGGTTGGTCTGAACCTGGCATCCTTTATCCCAGTCCAGAGAAGGAAAAACAACAAACGAAATAGAAGTTTATAGAGGTTAAGTCTGAGAGGCTGATGGCAGAGGCAATGGTTGTTTTTTGTTGTCTTTTTTAGGGTGAGGAGGAAGAACTCAACAAGTTTCAGATCAGTTTTGATGAGCGGGTTCAAGGTGAGGATGCTGGCAAACTGGAGATCGAGGCTGGCGGCAGGGGCAGTTTCGGGAGTGTCCTCACAGCCACCATGGCCCAGGCCTAAAGCTGAGGTCAGGGGAGCCAGTGCCCATGGCCTCACACCCACATGGCAGGACCAACGCAGACCCTTCCAGTTTCTTCAGAAGCTGCCGACAGCAGTTGGCCCTCCTTGGACAAAGCCACATTCTCCTCTATCACCTGGGGTCTTTTTTCTTTCTGCTTTAATCTAAGGCTACAGGGAAATGTAAACTACCAGTTGAGGTAATTTCTGAAATTGCTGAAAATCATTTAACAAGCTTTGGAAGCATCCCCTCTTGCTCTGGGGGGCCACTCAGGCTGAGCCTGAAAGAGGTCATTTGCTGGCTCTCCCTGGAAGCTGTGGCTTTGCTTCCCCAGGCTTGCCTACCTGAGTTGGCCAAGAGTCAGAAGGCCTCGGGCAGTCTCCGTTACCCATGTTCTCACCTTCTAAGCTCCTCCGGGCAAGCTGGGCTGAGAAGGATCTTTCGTTTCCTCTTCACTTGCAGCACTGCCTCCAAGAAAAGGGGAAAGAAATGTTGCCACTGAAGGGAAAAAGACTCAACCACATGCATGTCTGTGGACTGGGTTTAGGTGGGAAGGAGGGAGCAGGTAGGTGTGAAACAAATATTCCCAGGGGCCACAGTTCCTCTCTGTTCAGCAGATTTATAATTCCACTCACAGAGCAAACGGGCTGGTGCAGGGCACCTCCTGCTCAGTGCCCCTCCATCCTTTCATGGAATCCTTGCCACAACCTATGAGGCAAGTGCTCTAATGCCCAGTTTTAGATGCATAAACTGAGGCTCAAAGAGATTAACTACCTTGCTCAAGGTTGAAGTGGGGATGGGTCTGCCTCCAAGACCCTCTCTGGAACTCACACACAACCTGCCTTCCTAGTTCTCAAGGGAGAAGGAAAATAGGGCTGTTCGAAGAAAGGGAAAGGAGCGTGATGGGCTCAAGAGTGTGAGCAACTGAACCTGACAGGGGTGAGGGCCCAGGGGGCAGAGAGGTGAGACGTTGGAGGCTGGATAGCAGGTGGTGCTGGGCTCCTGAGGGCACCCAAAGAACCAGACCAGGCAGAAGCGGGGGAAAAGGGATGGGTCCTGTGTTTACTAATGCCACATGTTTGGGGTTTAGTGCCTTCTGGGGGTGACAGGGCTAAAGAAAAGTGGTTAAATCACCAGTATTTGTAATGTCCTCACTTCTCGCTCCTTTGCTGGCCCAGCCGTAAACAGGCCTTGGGTGGGTTAATAGGAGCGAGGGTGGGGAGAACAGAGCTTGGGCTGGGGAGGGGGTGGGGTGGACAGCATCAGGAGAGGACTGGCCGTGGGTGAGGAACAGAAGAAAAAGCAGGCAGGGAGGTGCGTACATAGGACATGTAGGGAGTTTTGCTGTGGGTTATTTTCTCCAAGGCTTTCAGAGCTGCATTTGCCTGTCCTACCTCTGTTCTCCTTCCATCCTCCCTGGGCTGTGCAAGGTGGGCTACTGACAGATGAGGAAACCGAGGCACAGAGAGGCAAGATCTCCTGCCTATGATTACAAAGTGATGGAGTGGCCAAAGTTAGCTGCCTTCCCACTCCTTGGTGGTGTCACCTGGGGTCAAGGCCACCAAGACAGGGGACCATGGGGTACAGACAACTTTTTCTTTGTAACGCAACATAATTTTTGGCCAGATTTGTTCCTCCCAAATACTTCTTTTTTTTTTTTTTGTGGTACGTGGGCCTCTCACTGCTGTGGCCTCTCCCGTTGCGGAGCACAGGCTCCGGACGCGCAGGCCCAGTGGCCATGGCTCACGGGCCCAGCCGCTCTGCGGCGTGTGGGATCTTCCCAGACCAGGGCATGAACCCGTGTCCCCTGCATCGGCAGGCGGACTCTCAACCACTGCGCCACCAGGGAAGCCCTCCCAAATACTTCTTATGCATGCTAATGCCTGTGCAAAACAATTACCTTAAATTCTTTAAGATGAGATAAAGACTGAGGTGGGAGAGGAATTGTGGGAGAAAAAGTCATGGAAGGTCAGCGAGGAGGTTTAAAACATTCAAAATCATGGATTTCAAACTTGGTGGGGTTTTTTGTTTTTGTTTTTAACAAAAAAACCCTTTTTTTCAAGCAATTTCTTAGACTAACCCCTAATTTTCAAAACAGATAAAAAGGGTGCTGCTCCAGTTAGAGTAGGAGCTGGATGGCCCGTCCATCTCCTCAGGCTCAATGTTATCACTACAGCTCAAATCCAGCCCTTGTTAACCCGAGGGAGGAACGGAGCCCAAAGGGAGATGGTACCTGGCACGTGCTCAGTGCGCCACAGTTGGCAGAGTGAGGGAGGCTTGTTCAAGGTCACCCACTGAGTTAGAAAAGGGCAGCCAGGCTGGAGTATAACCATGTATGTGACACCATGGGCCGCTTAGAAAGCAAAACTCTTGTTCGTGTACTTCAGAAGGCAGACATGGACGCAAGCGGACTTCCCTGGTAGTGGTGCACATGGAAGGAACGCCGCAGGCAGGACACCTCTGGGTTCTTCCCCCAGAGCCTGGCTCTCAGCCATGTGTTTGTAGGGTTGCTGCAGGGAGAGTGGAAAAGAGGCAAGGATGAGTGGCCAGTGCGCTTGGGCATCTTGCCATCAGCCCCGCATGATGTCACTCCCACTTACTAAAGAAAAAAGAAAAAAAATGCAAGTAGCTCTATCCCTTCTATTGCCCCCCAGAGCTGGACATCTGCACACCTACAAGAACATCCTCTTGTCATTGGAGAGATGCCACTTAGGGTTTTCACAAGCCACATGAGGAAGAAAGGAATCTTCAGCTCTAGCTCAAGAACATAAAAATGCGCTGTGCTAATCTGGTTTGTTCATAAAATTGTTGTGTTAATGCCCTGGGGGAAACAAAAAGGAAAGCTATTTTAGCAACATTCCCTAGTTTGGTTGGGATTATGTGTGGGGGAAAACATTCCCGTTTCCCTCATGGCTAATGGTTTTGGTTCTCCTGGGTCCTCATGGTTCTCCCTGCCTGGCCGTGCCAGTCCCTGATGAGGGCTGGACGAGAGCGTGCCCTGAGCCCAGGGGAAGCTGGGGCTAGTCAACGCTGGGGTTCACAACACACACCTCCCGAAAGGACCGAGGCTCCTGTGTCACCCGGAGTTGTCTCCTAACTCTCCTTCTGAAAGATGCTCTCTGGTCCCCCTGATGCCACGCTCCCTGGTGTCAACTTTTGTCATTTTCAAAAAGCAGTGCAGAGAAGTGAGTGAAGAGCCACAGTGAGCCAGGCTTTCATTTCAGACTCCCCTTCTCTCCCGCCCGACACGGCTGCATGGAAGCCGCACACTATTAGTTCCACATAATTGAAAAGTGTGTCAGGATCTCTCAGACACGAACCCGAAACATGCTGCACAGTTGTCACCTCCAACGTGACTAATGCAGTCGTGTCTTAATTAGTCACTGTTTACGGCGCTGACAGCATCAGAGCCCTGTTCCAAGGCCCCAGTTTGTGATGCGGATGAGATTAAAGGACTGAGAGTTGCCAGGTTTTCAGGTCCCCTTCCCACTGAGCACTCTGAACCCAGGTGGCCTCTGCCAAGTACATTGGTCAGACCAGGGCAGCACTGTGACAGTAGAGCCAACAGGGACACATTTTTGGATGGAGGGAGGTAATGAGACAAGTAAATGGTGGACTAGAACATTCCCGCGCAAGTCGGTTGTTACATCACAGGCCCTTGGGCAGCTCCTCTGAGTCTGAAGGGGCAACTCCGGATGAACCATGCCACCTGACCCAGCCCCTGCCCAGTGAGAGCTGATTGAACTGGGCACTCATCTGCCCTGAGGGTGGCCCATCCACTGGCTCCCTTATGACCCATGGCCCACAGTAGCTAGCCTGGGCCAGTTCCATTTCTCCTCAGGGGCTTTGTGTACAGAACAGAGCTTAAACCCAAGAGGAGAGACTGCAGGCAGGAGATAAAAGGTGGTGAAAGAGACTGTCTTGGGACTTCCCTGGTGGCGCAGTGGTTAAGACTCCACGCTCCCAATGCAGGGGGCCCGGGTTCGATCCCTGGTCAGGGAACTAGATCCCACATGCATGTCACAACTAAGAGTTCACATGCCACAACTAAGGAGCCTGTGAGCCGCAACTTAAGACCCAGTGCAACCAAATAAATAAATAAATATTAAAAAAAGAAAGAAAGAGACTGTCTCATCATTGGAAGAACGTGGACCTCTACCCGAGAGCAGCAGCTATTTCTGGGAACTCCTCCTCTCACTGCCCACCAGCCTGACTGCCCACCGTCTGGGCCCCAGGACAGGTGGGTATCACCCCAGTGTGAAGCCAGGAGGAGCACAGAAACCAGAAGCTGCCCCAGCACACAGCACCTGCTAGCCTCATGGTGAGGCAGCCGTCCAGGCATCCCCTCTCCTCCTTCTAAAGCCCCCTGGGGCCCTTTGTTCATTCAGCCTCATAGGTGCAGAATCCAGGACCCTTCAACTCTTCAGGAACCTACAGAAATGACTGAGATGGAAAAAAATTTACTGGATCCAAACACAAAGCTTCAAAGCTGATGTTCAAATGTCTATACCCCAGGAGAGTTAGCCAACCACAACTCCTGCATACTTACATACCTGTTATGCTCAATGTGGGACAGGGTGTACTGTAACAGCTTTGACAAGCCGTGGGGAGGGGTCTCCATGAGCATGCGGCAGCCTTGACAGGGTTCTGGGTGCACCTACTCTGGTGAGGACCCCGTTCGTGAAGGGAAAGACCTAACTCCCTACAGCTCACCTCTAGCACTTTCCTTCTAAGCCATACTACCCCAGAAGGATGGAGAAGCTGACAGGCCAAGACTTCACTTTGGGACAGGGGCACCTAGCAACTTCGGCTAATTAGTCTGGAGGATAATTAAGAAGTATTTATAAGACTTCCTTCATTAGGTCCCTAAAGGAGGCTGAACTACATTAGGAGCCCATTTTCCCTATTTCACTGATACACCCAGATGGTTCTGGTTAAGAAGGAATGACACTAAGTAGGGGGACTGATTCTGCCACAGTAATTGGGGTTGGATTGATGATGCAAATCAATGAGTCTTCCTTTCCCCCCAAGCTCTTCAAATAAAACACCTTTCTTGCTACTCTTGAAAGTTAATTAGGGACTTCCCCAGTGGCCCAGTGGTTAAGACTCTGTGCTTCCACTGCAGGGGGCCTGGGTTTCATCCCTGGTCGGGGAACTACGATCCCACATGCCGTACAGCGTGGCCAAAAATAAATAAATAAAATAAAGTAAAATAAAATAGAATTTTTTTAAAATCTAAAAAAAAAAGAAATTTGGGCTTCCCTGGTGGTACACTGGTTAAGAATCAGCCTGCCAATGCAGGGGACACGGGTTTGAGCCCTGGCCTGGGAAGATCCCACATGCTGCAGAGCAACTAAGCCCATGCACCACAACTACTGAGCCCACGCTCTAGAGCCGTGAGCCACAACTACTGAGCCCGCGCACCACAACTACTGAAGCCCTCGCGCCTAGAGCCCATGCTCCACAACAAGAGAAGCCACCGCAATGAGAATCCCATGCACCGCAACGAAGAGTAGCCCCCGCGCACCTCAACTAGAGAAAGCCCGCGTGCAACAATGAAGACCCAACGCAGCCAAAAATAAATAAAAATAAAAAATGCTGTTTTAAAAAAAAGAAATTAACAAATATCAATAAAATATTTACAACATTAAGGACATTCACTCAGGTAAATAGCAGTAAAACAAATCACTTTCCACCTGCATGTGATTGGCTCAGAAGTCTCATTCAAATAAAATACACGAGTCAAGCAACCGAATGAGGAAGATATAAAGGTGAAGGGGTACCCTGGACTCCCTAAAAACCACAGGCCTAAAATCACACACTTGTCCTCCCTGCCCTGATATTAGTTCTGACCTGTCAAAAATGGCTGCATATTTTAAAAACATGACCAAGAAAAGGACAGGCCAGACAGAGAAGACAGGAAAGAGAAAAGTGCTATCAACAATGAGGAGCACTACTTCGGGCGGAAGGGAAAGGCGGTGAATAAACTGCCAGGCCTGTCAGTCTGGGACACAGAAAGCTCCATTGCAGGGGCCAGGAATCCAGCCCCTCTTTCAAAGTCAGAATCATGGTCTAGTAACGTCAACGTAGGGAGAACCGTTCTGATGAGAAATAAAAACGATTCACATACTCAAGGTACTTGCCCACTTTCCTTTTGAAATTTAAGAGTTTTTGTTTCTTTTTTGGAAGGAGAAGTAGTATGAAACATCTTCACAGAGATGTGAAGAAAATAATTTATTCATTTTAAAATGGGGAAATTGACATGAAACTAGCAATATGAATACATGGTTTTAAAAAAAGACAGGAGGGAGGAGGTGCCCTGGTGAATTAGGTAGTAAGTGGCAGGGAGTGGGGCAGAGTATATAGCATCTCCGGAGCCAGAAGTCACAGCTGAGGAAGCATTAAGTAGCACAGCAGCATCCCCTCACGGAGGGACCTGACAGGCCAAACCTGAAGACACCAACACACATGTGGCCAGAGCAGCACAGAAAGAAGAAATGCTGCTATCCTCACCAACAAAAGCTTCTTCGTTTCATAAATGGATGTACTTTAGAGACTTGTTTCCATGGAAAAGTAGCCTCACTATGTTTTGAGTGGCACTTAAAGCCTCAAGTGTGATTCCCCCCCAAAACCCTTCTTTGGTAACGTGGGGCAGCTCAGCACTCATGTATGCAAGCACCCTGAGGCACAGGTGTGGCTCTAGGGAGACGGGGGAAAGCCCCAGAGCGAGTGGTCGGGCCCAGCTGTGCTCCAGGGAGCAGCGGGGACAGAGGCAGAAGCCATGGGCTGCAAAGGGCCTGCTGCCCAAGTGCTGGAGCCCGGAAAGCAGGCGTTAGTAATGGGACAACACCTGCTTCCCAAAACCCTGGGCCACGGGGACTCCTCTTTCTATAAACGGGGAAGCAGGCCACAGGAAGCAGCCCCCGGTGGCCGTCCCAGCTGGCCATCTCTCAAGAGGCGCTGGCCCTGACTGCGGCAGCCCTGTGCTGATAGCAGAGCCCGGCCGCATGGGGACGAGATGAGCATGAGCCCTTGCTGTCAGACACAGAGACTCTCCAAGCTGGAGAACAGAGTGGGAGCCGTGGTGTTCCTGCTCCCGAGGAGGTGGGGCATCAGCATTGCTGCTCAGGCAACGGCAGCTGTTTTCCTGGAGCTGGGATGGACACTGTGAACACGAGCACGACTGGCCCTGGGCACTGCCGCTGGTGAGGATAATGGGGTGTGCCAACCTCAGTTTGCCGAAAAAGCTGGTCCTGAAGTCCTGCCCCAGAGATGCAGAGGCCAAAGGTCTGGAATGGATCCTGGAAACCTACATTTCTAACTTGCAATCCAGGTGATTCTGAGGCAGGTAGTGCGAGGACCACACTTTGAGTCTGGGGTCAAGTGGGCAGGGGTCGGGTGACAGGGTTCTAAGGGAGAGAGGGGTGGTCAATGGCAGCAGAGAAGGAACTTGTGAGGGCTGGAGGCCCATTTCTGTGCATTCAAAAGACAAAAAAAAGTACTTGGGGGGCTTTTCCTGGTGGCACAGTGGTTAAGAATCCGCCTGCCAATGCAGGGGACATGGGTTCGAGCCCTGGTCTGGGAAGATCCCACATGCCGCAGAGCAACTAAGCCAATGCACCACAACTACTGAGCCTGTGCTTTAGGGCCTGTGTGCCACAACTACTAAGCCCACATGCCACAGCTACTGAAGCCCGTGTGCCTAGAGCCCGTGCTCCGCAACAAGAGAAGCCACCACAATGAGAAGCCTGCACACTGCAACGAAGAGTAGCTCCCGCTCGCCACAACTAGAGAAAGCCTATGCGCAGCAACAAAGACCCAATGCAGCCTAAATAAATAAATAAATAAAATTTATTAAAAAAAACAGAGAAGCCACCACAATGAGAAGCCCGAGCACCGCAACAAAGAGTAGTCCCCACTTGCTGCAACTAGAGAAAGCCCACGCGCAGCAACAAAGACCCAACTCAGCCCTAAATAAATAAATAAATAAATAAATAAATTTATTTTTTAAAAAAAGTACTTGGGGGCGGGGGGCTGCCTTCTGTGTGTGCCACCCACCCTACCCCACGGGGCAATCAGTTCTTCTAAGGTAGGCTGACCCTGCCTTACAAAATATGACCAAGCCCATGATTCTGGAGGGCCTCTGATTGTTCAGTGACACCTTGCATTTAGCTACTTTCCCTGCAATTAATACGAAGCATTCTCTCCTTGAATAGATAAAAAGGTGTCCAGGTGACTAGGTCCTAGTCTTGGTGCACTGGTGGTTCTTTATCCTTGGCCTCTTGGCTTTGGCTCCGGGCCAGTGGATTTAAATGTGTGCATTTCAGCCAAACTGCCATCTGATACAAGCTTCCCTGCTCTCTGGGTGTAAACATAGAAAGTTTGGGGACGTTGGGACTAGATGATTACTAGCTATTACCACCCAAGATATACTCTGCGCATGTAGCTCCAAAGGCCAATCACATCTAATTAATTAATACATTAATTACATCAGTTAATATAGTAATACATTAATGAAAGAAGAAGAATGCTTTGCTGCCTGAGAACAGCACCTGCTGGGTGCAGGGCAGGGAGGCAAGCCTTAGCCTGGGCTCACATTGTAGCCTGAAGGACCAGATCCGCAGCCTGCCAGTCTTGCCCTGGGGCTGGAATTCCAGTGTACTGACCAGTGCTGGAAGTAACAGGTCAGTGGGGGAAGGGTGTGATTCAGTGACACATGCCACATAGAATTTTCCCTATTTCATTCTGATGGAAAAAAAGACACCTCTATTCAACTTTAGTTGTCATCTGTGCAATTTCCTCATGAAAAGTTACAGCCAACTGCAAAGCGGTGTTCCCTTCAGAGTAGCTCACGAAGGATCACAGTGTCCTTCAAAGCCCTCCTCTCTCAAGTGGCCAGGCCAGAGGTCGTCAGCCGGCTTGCCCCTGCTGTGGGAAGACATGTGCTGGCCTGGGGGTGGGGGTGGGAGTGGGGGACAGCCATGAAGGGGAGAGACGTGACTCTGCCTAACTGTGGGAAATGTGACCTGAAAGACTGTGTCTTCATTTCTTAGATTTCTCATTGAGCAATATTTCTCCTTCGCTAAACAACCAGGCCACAGTGTTGACGTGGGGAAAGCCACAACTCCAGGGCCAACTTGTTCTTGTTTGGTGCACAACATCACATAACATCAAGTCTCCTTCCGGCTTTTATGGAATATGTTAAATATTCCTGTGGAGGGTAAAGTAGCTACATCTCTCCTTCTGGGCCAGAAGATTAACTATTATCATCCAAGACAGAGTTTGTTGGAACATGTAGTTCTGAAGGTCAATCACAACCAAAAAGAATTAACACATCATTCAAAAAGAAAAATGCTGATTACAACAAAATGGTGAAAAAAACAATTGCATCTATTTTAAAAGCTTTTTGGTCTTCCCTTAAAAATGGAACTCCTCCTTGCTGTCTGAAATCTCAAACGGATGCTAAGTGTTTGGTCTGGTGGTTCGCTCCGATGACTCACCTGTGTGTTGGTCTCACTCCACTACAGACCCCCAACTGGGCTCTTCTGCATAAAAAACATGTTCCACCCACAAAACCGCTCCACAGCTGGTCCAGGTGCCAGAGGGCTTCCACGAGGTCACGTCGTTTTGTCAGTGAGTCTGGACACACCTAACTGAGTCCTAAGAAAGTGGATCAGTTTGGTCTCTGTGAGGAATGCTGTCCCAAGAGTCACTCCCAAACAGAGGGCCCCCACAGCGATGTGCACCAGCATGGCTGGCCAGCCCCGCTCACAGCAGAGGAACACCTGCAGAAAGAAACCACTGTCACTGCCCCGGGCCCCCAGCCGTACCTCCTTTCTCTGAGGCAAGCCACGGGGAGTGGAGGCCCTACTGCTCCAGCTTCCAGTCAGGTAAAGGCATGACAGCTATGTACTAGGGTCTACTCTGTTCCCACGGGTAGTCCCAGAAGCTTAGGGGAAGGGGTAAGAGGAAGCAAGTACTTGTCCAGCTGGGTCAGGCAGAGCAGAAATGGGATGCCTGGAACGAGGGACAGTGGACATGCTGCAAAATCATGTGGTGTGAAGGCTGCAGGGCGCCTCACCTCGGAAACAGCAGTAATGCCACCACTGAGGGCAAATGCCCCGAGGAGGACTGGCGACAGGAACAGGCCGGCCAGGGGCTTGTGGGGGCTCTTCCGGTAGTAGCGGTGGATGAAGCAAAGGCTCTGTGTGATCCGAATGCCCATGTTGAAGCAGTTGGCCAAGATGAAGCCCACGCTGCCACACCAATGGGTCAGGAGATAGGATAACAGCAGGAACGAAGTTGAGAGGGCCAGCATTGTGAAATTATACCTGGGAAGGGGGAAGCAAGCAATGCAGGGCAGTGGGTACCTGGTCCCAAGGCAGGGCTGCTACAAAGAAAGTGGCTGTGAACATGAATTCACAGAAAGCACCTTCAAGTTCCTGCGATCCAGCTGATTTTCACAACATCGAATGCTAAGTGGACAACATGGAAATGTCACTGTCCCTTTCACCCCTGAATAGAAGAGTAAGAAAATGAACAACTCAACATATTTATGGTGTTTAAGGATAATAACTGGTTACTTTAATTGACACTGTGATCAAAACACATAAAAATCCTTTTCAGCCTGTCTTTAACGTGAGACACAACAATATGACACAGATAACAACTACATGTGAACAGGCACTCTGACAGGTACTGTGAGGGGTGCTGGGGATGTACTGGTGGATGAACACACGGCCCTTTCCCTGTGGAGCTTGGATCCGTTTTATGGACGAGGAAACCAGGCAGAGGGAGGCTAAATAATTTGCCTAAGGAATGAGCCAACACCCCAACCTGACCCCTGGCCCCTAAACTTTAGCACCTCATACCGTTTCCCTTGCAAAATGCAGAAGCCCCATAACCTTGGCCAGTGGATCTCACTCAAAGCAAGTGACCAGCTTCCATAATGAAATGGAAACAGGGAGCAAAGCCTGGACCACCTTCAGGGTTTCCCAGACTCTTACACATCCCTCCTCTGCTCTCTCCATCTCCAGAGCTCTGTGGGTTCTATGACTGGAGGGATTATACTGCTCTTTTCACTTCTATGATTCCAGAGCAGCACGTCACTTAGTTATCTTCAGTTTTCAGTTCTCAACTGAGTCTCAGCAGAGATAAAATAGCTGCCACAGGCTTCCAAAAGGCTTGTGGTACATCCATGAACAAAATTCTCCAGCATCTCATTTCTGCCTAGCACACAGCAGGCATTCTAAGTGTATAGTTGTTGAGGGAACCAAACTCCTTAGATCCCTAAGCTGTGTCAGCTGGGTTAGGAAACCTCAGAGGCCACCACTCGGGTTCTGTACAGGAGGGAGGGGTGGTAAGAAAGCCACTGTGGCCTCCAAATGCCCAGGTTCTGGTCCTTGGGCTGATCAAGCCCAAGGTGCTATGGGAGATATAATTCATCAGAGAGGATAGCAAGAACACACATGCGTGCGCACGCGCGCGCGCACACACACACACACACACACTGTACTCCAACAGGGGAGGTATGCTTTCATCCAGAATTCCAGAGAGGGAATTCATTTGCTTCTTAGTTGAGAGAGTTTCTTCTAATGAGTAATAGAACTACAAAAGCCCACATCTTCAAAAGGGAAGTTTCTTCACTAACTGCTAATCAATTATCAGAATGGCCAACTTTATAACAGGCAATTGAGGCTGGGCCAGTACTCTGACCTCTTTTCCAAAAAGAAGCAGAGATGTGTAATCTGTTCAGTTTTTTTTCAGAAACGATCTCAGAAAGGTTTATTAAGACCAATGCTTGGAGTTTAGGCCATAGGTTCACGAACTTTCAAAGCCATCCTCACCCAGCTCCAAGTAGAATGGAAACAATGAATGAAACCGGTAGGCAATTCATGCTAATTCAAGCAGGGACAAGTTCCATGGTGTGGCTTCTTTAACGCAGCCATTTGGGAGGTGCTGATGATGACGGAGTCCACTGTTTTTCACTAGAAGAGGGCTCTGCAACTATTGAACTTTCCAGAACTCATAAGTCTATAGCCTTAAAGACATTATCCACTTCAGGAAAAAATGAGAATTTTAAAGATAAAATTAAAATGCCACTTTTTAAATCAATGGAAAATTAGTCAGTGACAATGACTATTTTCTAAGGCTTGGTTAACACAGACAGGAAGTTATTTAATCAGGCTTATCAAAAGATAGATGACTGCAGCAGCAACTGAAGCATCCCCCAGTGGGTGCTGGTTGAAAACATCAAGGCACAGCCATACGTTGTAGCCTTGGCAACCATGCAAAGGATGGTGCCAGTCTTGTGTGCACTCGTCCTGCATTCAACAGTTATGGAGTCCCACTCCACATTGGGCACTCAAGGGCCAACAAGTCAGAAAAAGGAGCTGTCAGTCTTCGGCCTCTGCATCACTGTCCCCTCTGCCTGGAAGGTTCGGCCCCATCTTTGCATAGCAGACCCTTCTTGGTCATTCAGGCCTCAGCCTAAATGCCACCTCCTTGGAGGGGCCCCCCAATCTAAAAAGGCCCCCAATCTCACTACATAACCCTGTTTTAGTTCTTTGCAAAGCACCATATTTTCTTGCTTATTTACTTGTTTGCTACCTGCCTTCCCCACTGTCAGCTCCAGAAGAGCAGGGATCGCTTCTCTTTTGTTCATTGCTGAATTCCTGGAGCTTAAAGAAATGCCTGTTAGAGAGTAGATGCCCAAAAAGTATTTGTCAAATGAACAAAAGAAAATGAGATATCCTTAACAAAACACAACAAAAATCCTTCAGTGGAGCATAATGTAAAAGCCATCAATTTTATGCTATACATATTATGAGGTTATTAACAAAAAAGCAACTTGCAGTTCAATGGACATTCTAATATTTCACATCCAACCAAATCCCCAATTTTTATTTAGAAAAACACTGATTAACCTGTAGGTAGTTAACTAAAAGCCATGATTTCATCAGTATATATTTTTCAATTCAGAATCTGAAATGTACAAGGTAAATCAATCATAACACTTAACTAAGCTGCTCAATTCTACTATAAAAATTCTTACTACCGTTTTATGTCTGGCTAAATTCATAGAGAGGGAAAAATTGCTGGGGTCTGTGATGAGCCCAGGTGCTACCTGTGTTCAGACAGGACTGAGGGTTGGGGCCAGGGGCCCAGACAGAAAGGGGGCTGCTATGTTTAATACAAACCTGGAGACCATGCTTAAAGGTACACACATTTTACTCTTAGGGGAAGTGAATTACTTCAGATGAAAACAAGGCCCTGTCTTTTCTCTATGTTGACTACTAATACCATGAAAATAATTTTCCAGATTTTAATATAGTGTTCTGATCCCATTACTACAAATAACTTAAAAAGTTGCTTTCATTGGGTCAATGCAATGTAAGAGAAACCAAAGCAACCAGCCACTGTCTATATTCCCTCATGATTTGTTGCAAGATATATATTTTTAATGTTTTTTTTTTTTTTTTTTGCAGTACGCGGGCCTCTCACTGCTGTGGCCTCTCCCGTTGCGGAGCACAGGCTCCGGACACACAGGCTCCGCGGCCATGGCTCGCGGGCCCAGCCGCTCCGCGGCATGTGGGATCCTCCGGGATCGGGGCACGAACCCGTGTCCCCTGCATCGGCAGGCGGACTCTCAACCACTGCGCCACCAGGGAAGCCCTATTTTTAATGTTTTAATCAGGCTTAGTGTTGATTCTCCCCCTCAACACTAATGCTGAAATTGTTATAACAGAATTCCCTTCAAAGAGATAGATTCTTAGTCCAGAACTCTTTCCACTACACCTCAGTGCCTCATTTAGTATGTTTTAAATTATATTTTTAAATTATTTCATGTTAGAAGCACCTTTCAAGTAAAAACACAGTGCTTTCAAAATTAAACTTAGAGGACATTTTATCCACTAAAAAAAAAAAAAAAAAAGATAGACTCAAAGCAGTTTATAGCTATAAATTTAACTGTCTGAAGTAAAAACCATGTCTAGACCACCATTTGAAAACTATGGGTTGTGACCTAAAAGTAGGCTAGGAAATCAATTTAGTGGGTCATGACATGGCAGTTTAAAGAATGAAATAGAACAGAATTAAAAACCATCAGTGTGTCCTGTGCGTAACTGGGGTACTTGTTGCTTCATGGAAGCTTCCTTTCAGTCACACCCAAATATGCACTGGGTCACAGTGTTCAATGCAGTTTTCACTCTGAAAGCTGGTCTGAGCCAGCGGTTCCTAAGGCCTTCGCTATCTATCATCAGCAATCTCCTGGAGCTGAGCAATAAAAGACTCCTTGGCCTAAGTTCCTAAAATTCCAGTTCAGCTGGTATGGGAGGGGGCCAGAACTTCTGAGCAGTCTGGGCTGGGACCACTGCCCTAAACTCCAGTTCTCAACTACAGTGTAGCATACAAGGTCACCAAGCCTCTGTGAGACAGGCCCCAGTGGGAAGCAGACAGAGGCTGCTCTGAATGAGAGGAAGGGTTCACCAACTCTCTGAGTACCTTTTTCCCAACCTACCCCCGCACTGGGACTCTGAGGGGTTTCAATGGCACTCAGGGCACTACAGAGGCAGCATGAAACCCCCGAGGGACCCAGACCTCAAGGGGCAAAGGGATAAAGAGGGCCGCTCGCCCCATTACCTACACCCACCCTTCTCTCTTCTTCTTCCTCTCTCTTCTTTGTCCCTATCAGTTTTATCCTTCTCCTCAACTGCATTCTGCAGTGATGTCTTCAGATACCACCTTGCTAATTTTGGCATCTGGAACACAAGAGATCAGTTATCCTAGGTGTGGGTCAGAGGCTCTTACCAGGAGTTCACGTCAGAAGCACTGAGGAGTTTTAAAACATTCACATGCTCAGGGCCTGCTGATTCTGTAGGCGTGGTAGGAGAGAGAGTGGTGGGAGTAGGGTGGACAGGAATCTGCATTTCTAACAAGCTCCATGGGGCACTGTGACTCAAAACCAGTGTTAAAAACTACTGCTTGAAATTCCAGGGCAGAGGTCCTGACCTGGGGGTCAATGGATGGGAAAAAATGTGGCAAAACTTGTATGTGCACTTGGGCCTTTCTCTGAGGAGAGGTGTCACAGATCCCCGAGATTCTGCAAGACCTACAAATCAGATTCTATAGATCTGCATCTTGAAGAAGCTCCTTGGTAACCCATCGGAGCACTGGGCAAGGAGGTGGGTAAAGGAGTGATCTTGTCTGGTGCCTGCCTCTGCCAGCCTGGACTAACACAACCCTTCAGAGCCCTGACTTCTCCCTTCACAAAGGGAGGCAAGGAGCAGTGTCTGCCCCCAGCCCTACTGTGGGGAGGACTTACTGAATGGTGCCTGAGGAAGGCACCACACTCCTGGTTCTAGAAGAGCCTTCTGTAAATGCATGTTCAGAATGAAAAGAAAAAAGTTACTTCATTTTGGCTGAAGGCCATAATTAGAGGTGTATCTTTAAGGTTACCTACCTGTCGACCTCCTCTTTGCTCATGGCAGCAAATGTGAAACATTCGGTCACTCCATTGATGGCAAGCAGGAGGACGTAAAGACAATAGGCACGCAGCAGGACAGGACCTGTAAGGAAATAACCCACTGAGACTCCAGAGCCCAAACGGGAGGCCCACGTGCACCCTCACTTCGGCAGGTTGGTCAGAGAACACCAGAGCTGGGTCATGAGCCCTGCTGATGTCATCAGTGGGCAGACGCATGCTTGAGCCTATCTGGAAGGACTCCCAGCATTCTACAGTACTGACTAAAATAAACAGCTAAAAACAAAAGGACAATTAGGAATAAATGTACAGATCTCTTGCCTAACAACTAAAAGCTTATCTGGCCAGCAAGCAAATCTCACTTTTTAAATCAGCATGAAGAAGCCTGCTGGTTTGAGCACTTGGGGACACTAGTGGCCCTGCATGCTAAGAGAAGCTCAGTTGAGGAGGCCCTGAAGAAGCCCAGGGTTCAGGAGCAGCAGGAAACTACAGAGATAGAACACCCATAACTCTTCAGGGAGAATCAGAGCCTGCAAGTTTATTTTCTCCTAAAACAAAGTGCTGTGGTTCTATAGCTAACTAACAAGCTTTGGGAAAATCTGCTAACAAAAAATTGGGAGCCTTAAAACGAAATTGATCCCCTCTTTTTTTTTTTTTTCCCCTGGCCAAGCTGCGCAGCTTGCAGGACATTTGTTCCCAACCAGGGATTGAACCTGGGCCCTCAGCAGTGAAAGTGCCAAGTCCTAACCACTGGACCACGAGGGAATCCCCTGATCCCCTCCTTTAAGAGGGCCATTACTGAGAGGCAGCCAAGCAGTTTCTAATAAAATAAACATGTACTTAACCTATGATCCAGCAATTCTACTCCTAGGTGTACAACCAACAGAAACAAATGCATGTGTTCACAAAAACATGTGCACAAAAACATCCATAGCAGTTTTATTCCTAACAGCCCAAAGTGACCATTGACAGGAGAAGGGATAAACAAACTATGGGCCGTCCGCACAAAGAAATACTTCTCAGCAATCAAGGAGAAAAAAAACTACTGATGCATGTAAAAACATAGATAAATCTCAAAAACATTATATTGAGGGAAAGAAGCCGAACACGAAAGTGCCCATGCTATATGATTTCATTTATATGAAATTCTTTTTTTTTTTTTTTTTTACGGTATGCGGGCCTCTCACTGCTGTGGCCTCTCCCACTGCGGAGCACAGGCTCCGGACGCGCAGGCTCAGCGGCCATGTCTCACGGGCCCAGCCGCTCCGCGGCACGTGGGATCTTCCCCGACCGGGGCACGAACCCGTGTCCCCTGCATTGGCAGGCAGACTCCCAACCACTGTGCCACCAGGGAAGCCCTATATGAAATTCTTTTTAAAAGCAATACTAATCTATGGTAACAGAAATCAGAGCAGTGCTTGTCTCTGAGTTGGAGGGGGGCAGTTGACTGGAAAGGGTCCTAAGAGAACTTTCTGGGGTAATAGAAATGTTCTGTATCTTAATCTGGATGTTGGTTACATGGGTGTAGATATTTGTCAAAACTCATCAAACTGTGCTCTTTTTTTTCTTTAAAGCATTTTAAAAATATTTATTTATTTATTTTTGCCTGCATTGGGTCTTCGTTGCTGCACTCAGGCTTTCTCTAGTTGCGGCGAGCGGGGGCTACTTTTCATTGCAGTGCACGTGCTTCTCATTGCGGTGGCTTCTCTTGTTAAAGAGCATGGGCTCTAGGCATGCGGGTTTCAGTAGTTGTGGCACGTGGGCTGAGTAGTTGTGGCACGCAGGCTCAGTAGTTGTGGCACATGGGCTTAGTTGCTCCACGGCATGTGGGATCTTCCCGGACCAGGGCTGGAACCTATGTCCCCTGCATTGGCAGGCGGATTCTTAACCACTGCGCCACCAGGGAAGCCCCAAACTGTGCTCTTAGGAGGACAGCATTTTAATTTATGTAAATTAGCCCTCAATAAAGAAAAAAACTTAACTGCTAAAAGAAAAGGGAAAGGCGGGGGGGAGTTCCCGAGTCTCAGAATCTTAAACTTATTCATGGTTTATGAAAGCTGCTTAATATGAAACATCCCTGCGTCATGGGGACCCTAAATAGTTTTACGGCCATCAAAAAGGACAAAAGGACTACTAACAGGGCAGCCCTGATGGCCCTCTCTTGTGTTCACATTGTACCGTATCCTGTTGCATTTCATTCCCCAAGTCACTGCAGAAAGTAGCCTGGCCCCCACCCCAGCTGTGGGATGACTCCAGCAAAGGAGGCAGGGACCAGGTTCAGGCCTGCGGTGGCTCGAGGCTATGCTCATTGTGCTTCCTGCTTCTCTCCATCCTCCTCTCTCTGGCAGAGAGGAGTGGGGCTCCTCTCATAACCTGCACCTCTCACTTGATAACTGAAAGCTGAAGGCATGTGTGAATCTATCTGAAGGTGGATAGTGAGCTGCTTTGCAATGTGGAGGACGCAAAACTCCTGCATGAAACAGTGATTCAATTTTGGGGAAAGAGGTTGGAATTGGGGAATTTGTGGATGGAACCTTAAACTATGGATTAAAGTGAGTGGTAGTATGGCTTGAATTATATATCCCCTTCAAAAGTAATCTGAAGTAATTTGAAGTCTAATAGATCTATCTGGACCTATTAGAGTATGATCTATTTGGAAATAGGGTCTTATAAAGATAACCAAGTTAAAATGAGGTCATTAGGGTGGGCGCTAATCCATTATGACTGGTGTCCTTATGAAAAAGGGAAATTTGGACGCAGAGACAGACACTCACAGAGGGAAGACAATGTGAAGACACACAGGGAGAAGACAGCCACGTGACAGGAGGAGTTAATGCACTTCCAAGTCAAGGACTGCCGGCCTACACCATTAGCTAGAAGAGGCAAGGAAGGATACCTACTCTGGAGATGTCAGAGAGAGCACGGCCCTGCTAACACCTGGATTTCAGACTTCTGCCCTCCAGAACTGCGAGACAGTCAACTTCTGTTGAAATTAAGCCACCCAGTTCGGGATACATTGTTATCGCAGCCCTAGGAAACTAATATTAGGGGATTGAGAAGGAAAAAAGATTTTAAAAAATAAAAGAGAAGACACTGCTTTGGGAAAGCAAGTGTTCTCCTTACTTGCTGCAAATAATAAATCCTTCCTTCTCCAGACAAAAAAAAAAAGTAAAAGAAAGGGCAAGAGAGAAGCACCTAAGAGATAAATGTGAGAAATCTCAGGGGAGTTCACTGAATGTATTTTTCTTTAGGATGGAAAAGCTAGGTATGAGAAAGACTTCTGAGAAAAGTCTCAGAGCACTTCCAAAGCTCCTAATTATATACAGGGCTAAGCCAAGTAATGCAAAGCAAAACCACAGTGCCCCACGAAAGCCTGCCTGTGGTGCGTCCAAGTCCTACATTTGGAGACAACAGCACAGAGGCCTCTGAGAGGCCACTTCAGGTCATAGGTGAGTCCACTTCACAGGTGAGGACAAAGAGCAACACGCAGCTGGGGCAACGGAGGACAGCAGCATTGCAAGGTCCACTTTCAAAACTAAGTGTTGGGCTGAGCCATGGAAAGTTCCCATTCTTTTCTGATTCAGTAAGACTTTCTGGAGAAAGTCAAGTTTTGCGAGGTAGTTTTTTTTTTTTTTTTTTTTTTTTTTTTTTTTTTTTGCTGTACGTGGGCCTCTCACCGCTGTGGCCTCTCCCGTTGCGGAGCACAGGCTCCGGACACACAGGCTCCGCGGCCATGGCTCGCGGGCCCAGCCGCTCCGCGGCACGTGGGACCCTCCGGGATCGGGGCACGAACCCGCGTCCCCCGCATCGGCAGGCGGACTCCCAACCACTGCGCCACCAGGGAAGCCCTGCGAGGTAGTTTTAAGGGAACAAAAAAGACTATGGTGGGGGGCGGAGGGGGGCAGAGAGCAGCAGTGTTAATGTTTTCTGGCACAGGAAAGGCATTCGGATACGCAGCACTAGTCCAAAGAGTCAGGAGTAGGGCAAGGAGAAGATGGGTGGAGTGCAGACGAGGGAAGGAAAGCCGACAGGCACCCTGGGGAGACAAAATGACCCTCCCAGAAGGCACAGAGAACTGGAAGTTTGGTCAAAATGAGAAGCAGTTGCAATGAGGAGACAAATGCTGGAAGACCTTGCCAGGACAGGGATGCTGATGGAGGCCTGGGCCAGGCAAGAGACGACAAGGGCCCTAAAGATCCTGCAGAGGCTACACCAAACCACACATCCTTTTCAGAGACTGAGAAACCAGACCACTCTCAAGACTCTTCTCTCTCTGAAGATGAGACAGAGGGGATATCTTTTTGAGTCTCAAATTATTAACGACTCTGGGGCTTCCCTGGTGGCGCAGTGGTTGAGAATCCGCCTGCCAATGCAGGGGACGCGGGTTCGAGCCCTGGTCCGGGAAGATCCCATGTGCCGCAGAGCAACTAAGTCCATGTGCCACAACTATTGAGCCTGCGCTCCAGAGACCGTGAGCCACAACTACTGAGCCCTCAAGCCACAACTACTGAAGCCCACGTGCCTAGAGCCCATGCTCTGCAACAAGAGAAGCCACTGCAATGAGAAGCCCGTGCACTGCAATGAAGAGTAGCCCCCACTTGCCGCAACTAGAGAAAACCTGCGTGCAGCAACGAAGACCCAACGCAGCCAAAAATAAAAAACAATAATAAATAAAAAATAAAAAATAAATAGAGGGCTTCCCTGGTGGCGCAGTGGTTGAGAGTCCGCCTGCCGATGCAGGGGACATGGGTTCGTGCCCCGGTCTGGGAGGATCCCACATGCCGCGGAGCGGCTGGGCCCGTGAGCCATGGCCGCTGAGCCTGCGCATCCGGAGCCTGTGCTCCGCAATGGGAGAGGCCACAACAGTGAGAGGCCCGCGTACCACAAAAAATAAATAAATAAATAAATAAATAAATAGAATTATTAATGACTCTGACATAAACCATCAGAGATAGAATTTATTACCTTAGAAATCAACTAACACTGACCCTTTTAAATTCTCAAGACTGGTACCAGCATCTCACTTGAGTAAAAGGACCACACAATGACAATGGTTTGTTGATATATCTTCTATGATTAACGAATCCAGCAAGTGAACATTGCATGGATGGGACAGCCCTTTCCTCGTGGCATTGTCCTGTTGTTGCATTACAAAGGCTGCTCCTTGGTGATTACCTTTCCAAAGGGGCAGAGCTGCTGTGAAATAGCCCGTCTCTGCACACTGACTTGCTAATGGCTTCCGAATGCGGCCTCCCTGCAGTTGCCTGACCCAGGGAGCCACAAACCACGTCATTGGTTTCATGGCAGGTGTTTCTCCAAACTTAACAACCTTTGCTGTCAAGCAGAAACTCGGCCCTTCTTCCCCTAATACTAAAAGTTTGGGCCTATTATAGTGGAGACTAAAACATGCCAGTGACGTTGTAAAATGGCACTGGAGAAGGCCCTTTACATTTGAGATAGGGCAGCAGAAAGAAGTCTTCAGGGTTCTTGTCTAGTGACCTGAGGAATTAAAAACATCTTTGCTAAACCCAAGACGAAACACTCCAAATGGATTGCCACCCCACGACCCAGCACATTTTGAAATTGGTGAAGTTCCCAGGGCCCAGCGATGCTGTGAGACGGCCAGTGGCCTGGGCACCAAGTGTTTCAAAGTTAGACACATTCAATACTTTTCTCCTTCAAAACCCAAGAGTCACTGGATTAAATATACCACTTTATTTGCCGAGATCAATTTCATTCTCTGCGAATGGCTCTGGGTTATCCTTCGGAGGCTTTTATGCATCAGGCCGTGAGATTTATGTGGCATTTACTATCTGCAGATGTGTTTAGTACCAAGTGGAGACTCATCAGAGCCTGCTCTCTGCCTTCCTCGCTTACCCCAGAGGGAGCACAGGGAAGCAATCGGCAAAACACATTTTAGGGCTGAGAGGAAAGCCAAGGATTCATAACAACTGCTCCAAGTGAGGTTGCGGGACTGATCGACCTGGTGCCAAAGCTCCAATTGCACCCTGGGCTGGTTTGACCTCAGGTGCCCCAGCTACCGGCAATTTTCCCTACACTGACACACATGTCAGTCGTTTGTTTGAATTTTGTAAGGTTCTTCTAAATATTTCGGTTTGGAAATTAGAACAGATCTGGAAAAACCTCTTGTGCATACCTGATCCTGAGCTAAGCATGGCCCCTCCATAGATGTCCAAAGCCAGGTGAGAATAGGCAAAGCCGAAAACAGAGATGGTCAGGCCGGTGAGCAGGGCCAGCTTTAGCAGGGACTCCAAAACCGCGGCGGCCACAGCAACATCCTCCTTGGGCCAGGGGAGAGGGAAGGAAGTGGGATGAATCATGAACTAAAGAAAAACTTCATGTCTGACTTTCTCCCTTTGCTGTTTTACAGATCACTCTTTCAACTGCTGAGGGCCATCACTGCTTTTCTGTAGCCTGGGTTTGTTTCTATGTCAATTAGCAAATGGAGGGAAAAAGACAAAGTGTACCTCCTTAGGCAGTGCAAGGGAGGGTTAGTTTTTAACTCATTTAGGATAAACTATCTCAAATGTTGCCTAGGAAACACTCACTTCCCCCTCTGACATTTATTCTTAAATGGACGAGTTTTTACATTGCTAGCTAGCTTTGTCACCGTGCTTCTCCTGACAAACAACTCCAAACCCCGATGTTCCTGGGATCTACACTTAGGAAAACATTCCTAAATCAGTCTGAGAACCAGATTAGCTCATTTTGAAATACTGTGCATAAACTGTATTTTGCAAAATGTCTTCTAAGAGATGTAAGAGGCCAACTTAGCTTGCTTCTAATTCTAAGACAGACATTTTCAATGGTTCTAGGAAAAGGGAAGTTTCTACAACCAAATACTTCTGGATTAAAATCTCTTCTGTTTTTACTGGCCAGAGTATATCAATTCTCAGAGTCAGAATGGAGCTCTGGGCATGTCACAAGTCCTTAAGAAGCTAAATAACTGGTGTGGTGAGCGAGACCAAATGTCCGCATGCTTTCCTCCCCGCACCCTCAGTTGGCCTTGACCTGGTCTCTGCATCCTTCAGCTCATCTGTTGTTCTTGAGAATCTGAGGATGGGGGAAGCAACCTCATTCTTACACGTAAGACTAGACCATGGAAGGAGGTCTGCGCTGCACTGGGGACAGCTGCAGAGAGTTCTGAGAGGGCTGGGACAAGAATAAGGTCACAAAGAAGGACAAAGGGTGAAAAAGAAGGGCTGGTCAGGGCAAAAAGGAGAAGCTGTGAAAGAAGAAGTGAGCTCAGGGTCCTGCCATCCTTCAGAATGTGATAGAAGAATGAAAACTAGAAGAAAATTTCAGATCTAACAGAGGGGAACAGATAGCTCCACGTTTCTGTCTGTTTATCCTGCACATAGACAGAGAATTCACTTGGGAGATGGTGACATGAGAACCAAGACTACCTGCTTCTGAAGTGTGGCATCCTTTTCTCTCTCCAGCACCTTAGCAAAGAATATATAAAAACTCTCTTCTATTGGCTGGAAAATTAATCTGGCCACAAGGGAGCCAAGATTATTCACTATATCATACACGCCTACAAAACAAAAAGGAAGAAATAACAATCGTATTGGTTTTTCTATTTGAATTTTTATAGCACCATTAAACTTTTTTCTAATTTAATTTTTTAAATTAAACTTTTTGAGATAATTATAGATTCACATGGAGTTGTAAGAAATAAAAGAGAGATCCACGTACCCTTTACCCGGTTCCCCAAACAGTAAATTCTTGCAAAACTATAGCACAATATCACAACTGACATGGATACAGTCAAGATTCAGAACATTTCCATCACCAGCATCTTTTTATAAAAGTCATTAATGCCAAGTTGATTTTTTTTCTATTTTTATTTACACTACTTTGGGATTATATTCAAAAATAAATGTGAAAAAAATATTAAGACCTATCTAGCCACACAAACATGGAGCAAATCTTTGTGGCTGCAATGAGCTCCCTTTTCCCTTAGCACACCTTGGCCCCCAAAATGAGCACCAGAGCTCTGCAGAAAGCAGGGTAAGGGCAGAGAACCTCAAAAGAGAACGTGCCACCCACGTCAATGAGAGGGGATAGTCAAATATATATTTATAAAGACCTACACTTTTTAATCTTCAGGATTCATTTCTTATAATCTTTTTTTAAAAAATCATCTTCAGGTTCATTTTTTCATTAAATGTTTCAAACTGCAGAGAAAAATATGAGAAAGTGTCTACTAATAGTTCATCTTTAATTAAAACAATACAGAATTTCATCTTACCCTGATCCCCAAAATTTAACACGTTCAAAAATGTCATCACATATCGCTCGCCTGTAAATGGAAAAGCAAAATAATTAGCATTTCAAATGTACAGTATTTTCTTGTTTCCTTTTCTTTTATCGTCTATCATCTCTTCCAGTTGGTAAATACTCTCAAAGGAGAAAAATTAAGTAATCAGTTAAAGACATGTTCCTTGTCCTAATGTTGATTTCAAATAATCTCAAAATAATAACAATTTGGAAAGTGCAGAGGGCTTTACTGACAACAAATTTCCAAACCAGTTGAATTAAAAACAAAACAAAAATCAATAAAACCAGTCTAAGTTTTTAAAAAAGTATGAGGAGTTACTAAAATGTTAATGATGAAAATGATTATCTCAAGTTTTCAGGGAGGTCAGATAATCTGAGTGTAAATTCTATGAAATGAAAGGTCCATGATTAAGTGCACAGACTCATCAAAAGTTTCCTCTCTGGGTGGATAAAGCTCCTTGGAGGCTGGCAGCTCCCTGGAGCCCAAGTTCACAATTCAAGACAGTCTAATGCTTTCAAGGTGAAGACACCAGCCCAGAGCCCTATTCCCCACCCCCAACTTCCATGAATGTTCTTATTATCTGTGAGTGGAAAGCACGGACCACTACGGAGGTGGAGCACTGAAGAGTGTCCATAGCTCTGAAGGGCCCACTCTCACCTCCTAGCAACTTGCTCAAAGAGGAAAGCAATATTAAGAGATGAGAAGCAATGTGATCTTAAGTCCCTCTTCAGCCCTTCCCTGCCTACAATCTCCCAGCCACTGCATTTGTGGCAGGGACCTCTGCAAGTCTTCCCAGGCACGGGTCCTCAGGCACTGCACTAGTTCCCATCTGTATCTCTGCTCTGCTCTGATCCATCCTCACAACTAACAGTTCCAGCTTTTGCAAATACAGGTATTAAGTCAATCCCTGCTTTCACAATTTTAAATGGCTCTGGAGTATTTGCAAAAAGTCCAAGCGCCTTGATTCTGCATTTGAGGTCTTTTATTATTTAATTATTATCATCTTTTATAAATTTATTTTATTTATTTATTTATTTTTGGCTGCGTTCGGTCTTCGTTTCTGCGCGTGGGCTTTCTCTAGTTGTGGCGAGCGGAGGCTACTCTGTTGCAGGGCGTGGGCTTCTCATCGCAATGGCTTCTCTTATTGCGGAGCATGCGCTCTAGGCGTGTGGGCTTCAGTAGTTGTGGCTCACAGGCTCAGTTGTGGCTCGTGGGTTCTAGAGTGCAGGCTCGGTAGATGTGGTGCACGGGCTTAGTTGCTCCGTGGTATGTGGGATCTTCCTGGACGAGGGCTCGAACCCGTGTCCCCTGCATTGGGATTCTTAACCACTGCGCCACCAGGGAAGCCCTTGAGGCCTTTTATAAACTTACCCCGAGCTATCTTTTTGGGCTCCCTTCACCAACCTCACCCCCACCTCCCACCATCACAATGTCATCCTCTGCTACACCCTACATGGAGGATTTAGCCCCTCCAGCTGCTCTGAGTCAGGCTGGGCCGGTGTTCCCAGACTCAGCTGTTGGTATTCTCACCACCTGCAATGGCTTTTCTTCAGGGGCTTCCCTGGGTTCTGGCACAAAAGGCCTCTCCCTCCCACGTTCTGTGAGCTCCCTGAGGGCAGGAACCATGTCTCACTCATCTCCGTGCCCCTGGCTGCCTAGCAGAGCTCCAGGAAATGAAACAGCACTCAAGAGATGTCTGGCGAATGAGCTGGCATTTCCAAGTACAGCCCCTCACAGCCCTGTATCAGAGTTAACCACACAAATGCCTGCGTCTCTGGGGAGAGAATGAGCTCCTTGAGGCCACGGCCTGTTCCTCATTCATCTGTGTATTCTCAGCACCTGACACACAGTGTTTAGGAAATGTGGGGGCAGAAAGTAACAGCATTTATATACACACACATACACACACACACATACACATATACTATATACATTCACACATACACACACACATACTATATACACACACACATACTGTATACACTCACACATACACACATATACTATATACACTCACACATACATACACACATACACATATACTATATACACTCACATACACATATACTATATACACTCACACATACACACACATACACATATATATATACACTCACACATACACACACATACACATATACTATATACACTCACATACACACATACACATATACTATATACACTCACACATACACACACATACACATATACTATATACACTCACATACACACATACATATACTGTATACACACACATACTGTATACACACACATACACACACATACACATATACTATATACACTCACACACACATACACTCACATATACTATATACACTCACACATACACACACATACTATATACTCACACACACATACACTATATACACCCCCCCACACACACATATACTGTATACACACACATACACACACATACACATATACTATATACACTCACACACACACTCACATATACTATATACACTCACACATACACTATATACACTCACACACACATACACTATATACATCCACACATACACACACACACGTACTATATACACTCACACATACACACACATACACATATACTGTATACACTCATACACACACATACATATATACTGTATACACTCACACACACACATACACATGTGCTATATACACTCACATATAACACACACATACATACACATATACTATATACACTCACACACACACACACACATTTTTGCTATAACAATAAATGATTTCAAATTTTTTAGAGCTGTAGTTTTTAGAGAAGAAGAATCTGGGTGTCCTTGTCAAGCCCCTTCCTTACTTCACAGCCACAGAGAGGGAGGCCCTGGAATGTCCCTAAGGGCCCTCTGCCAGCCAGGTCAGGACGGCCCAACCATGGAGCAGGGCCAGCTTGGGAGGCTTGAGTGTGTAGCTGACACCTGCCACTGCAAACACATCTAGCCACTGCAGTCCAGACAACCAACTTAGGGCCACTGCTTGCAACCAACTCAGGACCATTCCTCAACTCATTCAAACTGTCCTTTAAACTTCAGGAGGAAAAAAAAGTGCATTTAAGTAACACCCCTTCCCAAAACTCCCTCCATTGTTTTGCCTGTTCTAACAATAATGGGAACTATCACAATATACAATTTCACTACAGTACCTTTCTTTATCAAAAAATACTTGCTGAATACCTATCATGTGCCAGGCCCGGCAGGGTGCCACAGAGACAGTGGTGAACAGCACACTCGGTGTTCTCATGAAACTTAGCATTAAGGCACCTCCAGTCAGCTCTCTGAAGGCTTCTGAGCTTTACTTCCTCCAGAAGCCCTATGAACAGTTTCACTTCTGTAATGGCAGCATTATGGGCTCAGGCTAGAAACACCCATTCGCAAAGTTCAGGGAGCCCTAAGGCGCCTCCTGGTTCTATCCTTTAACTCACAGATGTGGAAAGTGAGGCTTAGGGAGAGTTACTTCCCTTTGGAAGCATAATGAATAAAATAAAGAAGGTGGAAAAGGAAAAACAACAAGATAATAATAATGATGTTTGTATTACAATGCTAGAATTATAGGAAACTTTTCTATTTTCCAAAATTCTTGTAATGGGGTTATATTATTTTCATAATTAAAAGAATTTTTGAAAAGATTTAGAAACATGTTCAGTAATAGATATATAGATGTACAGACACATGAAATTTATAGAGAGAAACTACTACTTTCAGCAGCTTATAGCCACCTCCAATCTCATTCTTTGAACTAAAGCTGGGTATAAATAAACCAATACATATATATAGAAAAGTTACATATACTTTCAGCTCCTGGTTTGCCCTCTGCTTCAGAGCTCTGTCACTGTTAAATCTGAAAGTCCCGAGAAGTTGGAAGGCTGACCAAACTATCCCACAGGTGAATTTTATTGTTAAAGAAAATAAAATGAGAAAAACCTGGTTCTTAAAAAGTGCAGAAAAACAAGTGTATAAAAAGTTAGGAAAATGAGATTACAGATCGTTTTCTGTATTTTCCAAACTTTCTGTAATTGATATATTTTTATAATACATTTGTTTAAATGCTGTTAACATGGGTTCAGGAGTTAGACTTGGATTCAAATTAAATTGCTCCTCATTTCTGCAGAAGTTATGTAACCTCACTGACCCTCAGTTTCCTCATCCATAATAAATGGGGACAATATCTTTCTTACAAGGCTGTGGGGAGATTTAAATTAGACAACTGAAGTATCTAATTAAATAAATGTTAGTTTCCCTCTCCTTGTTTAAAAAACTCTCATTTCTGAGGGTCCTCTGCCCTGGGGGCTCTAGGCAGCAGGTGGTCTGCATCTAGGCAATCAGCAGTTCTATGGAATCCCCTGGCTGATACTTCGGTTTCCTGGCTGCTTAGAGAGACTTTTTACTTACCTTCTGTCAAAATCTGTTTCAAGAAAGACTGTTTGAAGAAACTCCAAGTCAATTTAGCCTCTTCCCAATTTACAAAAGCCTAGAAGAAAAAACAAAACAAAGCAAAAACTCCAGGTATTCCAAGTCTAAGAATACAATAATACTACATGAGAGGCAAACTCAGCTTGGTCTCTAAATCCCAATTTGGATAGTCCCCACTAATTTTTCGTTTACTGCTAAGCACACAGAAAACATCTAACGAATACTGGCAAAGAACTTACATTCCTAAATGTGAAGACAAAGTCTCTGGGTGGAAGAGCCTCCCTGTGGGGCCTGCCCAAGATTCATTCACTGAGACCCCTAAAGAATTGTGCTGTCCCCTTGCTGCTGCCCAGAGAGTAAGCTGACCACATGGAACACACACAGCTCACAGTCAGTTCTTCCCTTAAAAGACGTCTGAAGCATGCCAAGCTGCAGGACAAGTTCTGCTCAATGTACATCTTAGTGCTTTATTTAGCCAGCCAGGTTCCCTTTACAGAAAGCATATGAGCTTGGCTTGTATATTTCAAAAGAAAGTAAGGCCTTCCAGGTCAGTTAAACCACATAGAATTGGAACGACGGAGAAAAGGAAAACAAAAAACAAACTTCTGATATGGCTCTTCTCAAACTCTCAGGGGGAGCACCAAACTGCCCATTTTCTAGGGACAAGGAGGGTAAGAAGGAAGCAAATGCTTAGGAAGGGCAGAGGTCAACCTGTAAGAGACAGGTAGCCCCAAAGCCAGAGAGCCGACCACAAAATGCAGGAGAGGGGCAAGCTAGCTGGACATGACTTCTTTTTTCCTACTTCCTCCCAGTTCCTTCTAGGGGCCCCTCCTCAAACATGAAGGCATCCAGAATATTCAGTTTAGGTGTTAGGTTCTTATTCTCAGGGTACCTGCATTTTGGAAAGTTCTTATTAACTCAGACTTTTCAAAGGTGGGATTTCAGGGGGCTATTTAGGAGGAAAGGGGTGAATCACAAGGCCAAGCCCAACCCACCTCTCTAAAAGGTCGATTTTAGCTATGGAAGCTGGCCCAAAGGCAGGCGTAGAACCTGTCCCAGTCACATGGGCCCCTGCTCTTGGCCCAAAGCCCATCTGTGTAGAAATATAATGCATGCCATATATATGATTTTAAATTTTCTAGCAGCCTACAGTGAATAGTAAAAAGAAACAGGTAAAATTCATTTTAATATATTTGATTTGACCCCAAATATTATCATTGCAACATGAAAAGAAATACTAGAAGCATTTCATATTTTTTATATTAATTCTTTGAAATCCAGTGTGTATTGAGTGCACTTACAGCTCATCTCAATTCCAAATGCTCTGTAGCCACATTGCCCCGTCCACATTACCATTTAGGACAGGGCAAGTCTAGAGTACCCTTTGAAAGCAAGGGTCATTTCCAGTCCTCAAATCTCCTCACCCTTTGGTTTCAGAACCTTTCTTTCAGATTTGGAGGACAGTTCTGAATCCTGCCAAACCACACTGACATCAGTGCATCATTGGACCTGGAGCCGAATGCCAGGGGTAGCTCTAGTCCAGGAGGAAATTTTCCTCAGTGAGAAGGAAATTGGGCATTTCCTTGCCCCAGAACAAAGAGCGCCAGACCTCCCTATACCACTAGAGGGCACTGTGGACCATGTCATCCTGGTACACTGATCCCGCCCATAGTTGGCTTCAGGGGAGCCTGGGTACAGCACCTTCTCTCTCTCTCTGCCCCCTCCATGCCAGGTTGTCCTCTGGAGGGGGCGAGGGGTGTGATCTGCAAAGCAGTAACTGTGCTCTTTTCAAAGGAAATGAACAGTTACAGCGGACCCACAAGGCTTTTGTGAAGCCTACTTGCTGTTAGGCTGTGAATTGATTTGGGAAGGTGGCTGAGCTCTTTAAAAAAAATAAATTAAAAGTTCTTTAGGACAGTGAAATCATGACAGTGCATCTGATCTTCAAGCTTATATTTGAGCATTCCTTTCTCCTAATGCCTTCAATTTAAATGGACCCATGGTTTGGAAGGAATGGCCACACTGCTTACTAACTCCAAAATGCTCATTAAAGACACAGAGGCAGGAAGTCTGATCAGAGATTGGGTTTCTTCTCAGAGGCACCTGCTAAGTGGTAGAAAAAGAAGCACTCTCCGGGCTTTTACCATTCTGTTCTGAATGGATTTGTCACTTGGGAAGGTCAAAAGAGGCCTCTTGGGGCTTCCCTGGTGGTGCAGTGGTTGAGAGTCCGCCTGCCGATGCAGGGGACGCAGGTTCGTGCCCCGGTCCGGGAAGATCCCACATGCCGCGGAGCGGCTGGGCCCGTGGGCCGTGGGCCGTGGGCCGTGGGCCGTGGCTGCTGGGCCTGCGCGTCCGGAGCCTGTGCTCCGCAACGGGAGAGGCCACAACAGTGAGAGGCCTGCGTACCGCAAAAAAAAAAAAAGAGGCCTCTTCCCCAAGAGCTAGGTTGGTATTGCTGAGCTGGTCTACAGGCTGTGAATTTCTCCAGAATCCCGTGACTAACAAGCCATTCCACTGCCTCCCGGTACTGATGGAGAAATTGAGGTACAGGTGGGGAAAGGTGATGGGAAGTACCTCCGGAGAAGGTCTGGAATCAGAACTCAGGGGCTCATTGTGCTTTAACCTGAGTCACTCTTCCACTTCCCAAACTCTTCTGACTCAGAATGGTCCAACCAGCTGCATCTTTACCACACTGACAAGAGTCACCAGGGCCACGGTCCTGTCCCCTGCCCTCCATCACCTCCACACCCCGCACAGCACTCTTTCCTCTCCCTCTCGCTCCAGGGCTATCGACTGCCCTGGCTTCGTCCATGCTCCCGCTTCCACCCACCCTCCACTGTCCTCATCACTTGATAAGTGATAGATAATTGCTACTGCCTCCTCCTGGTCTTCTTCCAACCTTTTCTCTCCTCATGGTAGGGTTCAGGCTTTGGATTCAAGCTCAGGGACTGGGGCTCAAACTACAGCTCCTGACTTTTTGTTGTTGTTGTTTATTTTGGCTGCTCTGGGTCTTAGTTGTAGCGCAAGGGATCTTCGTTGTGGCATGACAGCTTCTTCTGAGTTGCGGCATGCATGCGAGATCTAGTTCCCCAACCAGGGATTGAACCCAGGTCCCCTGCATTGGGAGCATGAAGTCTCACCCACTGGACCCAGGGGTGAGACTGGGGAAGTCCCATTCCTTACCCTTTTTTTTCTTTTTTTTTTTTTTGGCTGGGCCACGGCGGCATGTGGGATCTTAGTTCCCCAACCAGGGATCAAACCCATGCCCCCTGCAGTGGAAGCGCAGAGTCCTAACCACTGGACCTCAGGGAATTCCCTACAGCTCCTGACTTACAGACTACAAAGACCATGGGCAAAACACTTAACTTTGTTAAACCTCAGTTTTCTCACCTACAAAGTGGGATAAGAAGTCCTATTTCCTGGAGCTGGTATGAGCAATGAATGAGAGAAAACTAGACATGATAAATTTGTAACAGATGGCAAGTTTCTCAGCACAAGCAATTAGACCATGGTACTGTTCAAAAACCTTTCATTAGGCTCCACTGCCCTTGAACTGCACTTGGCAGCACTGAGGCCATTACTACCCGGCTCTAGACCAGCACACCGTCACCTCCTTCCCCCTTTTGCTTCCTCACCTCTCCCCTCCCCAGCTGTCCAACCAACCTAAGGACCCAGTCATCTCTGCAATCCCAATTCCAACATGGTGATGGGCACATAACAGGCCCTGAGCAAATGTTCTTCCTTCCTACAGCCACGAATGCTCATTTCTACCACACTTTCACATTCGCCTCTGCCCACGCAGGTGTCAAGGCCCAGCTCAAAAGCAGCTTCCTCCATGAAGCCTTCCTTGACGCTTGCAGATGGAGTTCATCAGTTCTTTCTCTGTGCTTCTATCTTGTTAACACTAGACACACAGTGTAGTTAGCAGAGTACACATGTTATCTCCCCACCACAGTGCAAGTTCTGAGCACAGGGACCTCACTCAGGGCACCTGGTACAGTGCTTAAGACAGGATACTGCTTAGTACATGCTTGCTGTGTTAAATTCCTCAACTTTACTTAAATACTAGCTGATCTCTCATATTAAATCCCTCAGGAGTGTCAAAGAATAGAAAAGATGTAAAAGGCAGGCTTTATTTGAGATGTCAGTACTTTAAGGCTAAATAAGTAACATTAAAGAAGACAGAATTCTGGACTTCCCTGGTGGCGCAGTGGTTAAGAATCTGCCTGCCAATGCAGGGGACACGGGTTCGAGTCCTTGTCCAGGAAGATCCCACATGTCGCAGAGCAACTAAGCCCACGTGCCACAACTACTGAGCCTGTGCTCTAGAGCCTGTGAGCCACAACTACTGAAGCAAGCGTGCCTAGAGTCCACGCTCCGCAAAGAGAAAAGCCACCGCAATGAGAAGCCCACACACCACAACGAAGAGTAGTCCCCGCTCACCGCAACTAGAGAAAGCCCACACAGAACAAGGAAGACCCAATGCAGCCAAAAATTAATTAATTAAGTAAGTAATTTAAAAAAAGAAGATGGAATTCTATAAGAGGAGGCAAGAAATCTCCCAATTTGGTCAAGTTGATTGTGAATGCAATTTTTTGACCAGTTTCGTAGAAGGGAGCCCCTAGGGCAGAAAGCTGCTCTGGAGAGTTGAGTTAGGCATGTTGCTGGTGTAGTCATCCACTGCATTCAGATTTGTCTTGTTTCTTTTCTCTTTAAAAAAGTAAACTTGAATAATGAATTGTTCTACCTGGAATCTCCTAATCTTTAAGTAAATAAATAATTACTTTGGGCAATAAGACAATTTCTTCTGGAAGACTTCATAGCATAGAGGTTTAAACACACAAACTAAGGTTTTTCCACAGACAGAAGTTAGAGAGAAGTGGGTCCAAAGCCAGCTGTGTGATTTGGGGTTCGTCACTTAATGTCTCTGAACCTCACTTTTCTCACCTGTAAAATGGGAGACAATAGTATTTACCTCATAGGGTTACTAAGAGGATTAAGGACAGAAGTCCAAGTACAGTACTTAGTCTAAGGCCGGGCGCAGAGTAAGTGTGCAGTCAATGGCAGTTATTATAAACGGCTCTTTGTCAAAGTTCAAATACTTTCACAGAATTCTGTTAAGTCTTTAAGAGGGGCCTCAGAGGTTGTGTAGACCAACAATCTCACCTTAAAAGTGAGGACCCTGAGGTCTGGAGAGAGTCCTGAAGGCTTCAGATCTGTATCTACTGCCTCCCAAATGCACAGGAAGCTCCCTGAGGCTAAGCAGTCACCTTCCTACGTGTCTGTGTCCCAGAGAACACCCAGCAGGGGCTGTGTTCTGTCAGCAGGAACACTGCCACCATCATGTGTGACAGGTACACCCAACCTTCTTAAGGTCAAGGCTTCTGTCCTGACAACATGAGCATGGGTACTTTCGGGACAGATTGCCAGGTGAAACCGCTGAGCTCTCAGCAATGTCATCAGTGTCTGCCTGGCTAGGATGTTTGAGTGGAGCTACTCCTGCTCTCAGAGCAGCAGTGGGATGCTGGTGATGGTGTGGGCTGTCACTTATGGATGTGCTCTCATGCCAGGCCACAGTGTTAAGCACCTTATATGCCCCATGTCATCTGGTTCTCACAACCACCTTAGGAGGGAGGTATTCTTATTATGCCCATTTGACAGATAAGGAAACTGAAGGTTGGAGTTCAAGGAAACTGAAGGTTGGAGTTCTGAGCCCGTCACAGGGTTAAGTACACACTTGTCGGACTCTTTTCCTTACCCTCTCTCTCTTTGCCTGTATTAACAGTAAAAACGCTCCTTTCCAAAATACTGCTGGGAGCAGGCGCTGGTCCAGTATGAAAAGCTGGCCAGGCTTGGTACAGGTGGGCCCTGGGGAGCGCTCAGGGAGGGGGACTTTTCTGCACTCTCAGACCCACTCTGTGGGCAGGGAGCAGAAGCTCCAGGCAAGAGAAGTGATCTGGAGTCCTGATCTGTTAAGCCTGCAGATAAGGCACCATGGTATCCAAAAACTGTCATGTTGATTTAGGTTAAAGGTAAGATCTAGTTGATCAGAATGGAGAACTCTCATATAACAAATAAGAACATATCTGGGGCTTCCCTGGTGGCGCAGTGGTTGAGAGTCCGCCTGCCGATGCAGGGGACACGGGTTCGTGCCCCGGTCCGGGAGGATCCCACATGCCGCGGAGCGGCTGGGCCCGTGAGCCATGGCCCCTGGGCCTGCGCGTCCGGAGCCTGTGCTCCGCAACGGGGAGAGGCCACAACAGTGAGAGGCCCGTGTACCGCAAAAAAAAAAAAAAAGAACATATCTGGCTTTGTGACATAATTTCTCGTTTTTCTTGAAAAGTTGCGTAACAAGATTCCTTAAGTTCTGAGACTTAAGTCCCAAATACTTTATTACATTTTCAAGTAATCACAAAAGAGCTATAAGGAGAAGTCCAGCTGAAGCCTTACCTCAACTAAGTGTACCACATCCAGCAAGCAAGTAAGTATGAGAAAAAGGGAAAGCGCATCAGCCGAGATGGAGCAGGTCACAGAGCATCTGTGCAGAGGCGATGTGGTAAGACATCACATGCACGGCTCCTGGGCTAGAGACACTAGCACTGACCCCACGAGAGTCAGGAGATAAAAGTCAAATGGACTGAAAGTTGAAGGGTTGAGTAGAAAGAGATTATGCCTTGCTCTCACACATCAGACTCTGGAATCCTCAGTGATCTACGTGGGGAAGGGGATCACCTGAGAGAGCAGCCTGACACTAGGCAAAGGAACTCTGCAGGGGCCCTCCCTGCTTTGTCAGCACCATCTAGACTAACTGTGCTGGAGGTCAGTCCTGGGAAAAACCAAGAGACGCAGCAGAACAGAGAGAGTGAGCACAGTGGTGAGAGCCCTGTGCTCTGCTGGGATTCACGCCACTCCAGCTCCTGTCCTCACTCTGACCCTCACCCTGGGCAGGTAATTTAGTTGCTAAGCCTCAGTTCCTCAACGCTAAAATAGAAATAATAATGTCATCCCCAAAGAGTTGTTATAAGCATTAAATAAGGTATGTAAATCATCCAGCACAGGGGCTGGCAGAGTGATTTTCAACTGGGGGCAATTCTGTCCCCTGGGGGACACTCCACAGTGTCTGAAGATATTTTTGGTTGTTACAACTTGGGGGTGGTACCTCCTGGTATCTAGTGGGTAAAGATCAAGAACGCTGCTAAACATCCTACAGTGCAAAGGACAGCTCCCACAACAAAAATTATCTGGCCCAAACTGTCAATAGTGACAATATTTAGAAACCCTGGCTGAGCACATAACAAGCACTCCATAGACATGAGTTATCAAATTATCTCTATTATTATAACAATAAGCGATAAAGTTGTCATTTCTTTCCCTCAAAGGTAACTAGCATCTGTGATTAAAATGATAACAGACAAAATACATTACTTACTCTATTTCTCGTAATATTGGGTAACAGATCTGTCATTCTGGAGACAGGAAGAACTTGTTGCTTGGCTGATTCTGGGGAGGCCAGTAACTTTGTGAAATAAATAACATAGCAGAGCACCAGAACTGCAGTATAGAAAAGCTGAAAAAAGAAAATAATGGGTTTAAATTACACTGTTTTAATGTAAGCATAATTAAGATACACCTATAGATTCGACCTCAAAGGCCAGTCAAGAAATAGAACTGTTTTAATTAACTGTACTTTCTATGGAGCAATGTCTCACCCTCTGGAAAACAGCACTACTGAGTATGACCCAGCTCCACTGCAGCATCTCTACGGAAAGTGTCACACACTTCACCTGACTGGGAGAACAGTAGTTCTTCCAGGCAGGCAGAACATAAGTTCCGTGACAGACATCCACTAGGACAACCACCACAGCAATGTCAGATACGTTCTCCGAAGATTTGTATTTGGACAAAGGGATGGCTCTCCCAACTAGACAGTACACCTTGAGAATCCGTGTGTCCCAGCTGTGCTAGTATCCAGGGACTTGTCCATCATCTAGGGCTGGGGATTCTCCACGAACCCCAGAAACCTGTGACACTATGATTAAAAAGCAGATTGAGCTGCTGGCTCTCCTTTCTGCCTAGTGCATGGGTAGGGCAAGAGCTACTACAGGATGGGGAGGGTCAGGGTGCTAAGAGGCTCCACCCCTTCCTCTTCCCATCTAGGACAAAAAGATGTCTTCTGGCCATGAGCAGCAGCCTGGGGTTTTGTCTGCAGGTTGGGGAGGAGTATCCAGAGACCCTTTTCAGGAATTCCCTAGCAGTCCAGTGGTCAGGACTCTGCACTTCCAACGCTGGGCACCCAGGCTCGACCCCTGGTCAGGGAACTACAATAAGATACCACAAGCTGCGTGGCATCGCAGGGAAAAAAAAAAAAACGAAAGAGCCCCTTTTCATAAGCTCCCTTATCCCCTCTGCCCCTGAGAACAGTGCACACTAGCTTAAGAAGTACTGGGACCTCCAGGCCCCACTTTCAATCTGGAAACACCAAGCCTGCTCCTTTAGGAAACGCACTAAGAGGAGTCTGGGTTTAGCGGGTGTAGGCTCCTCTGCTCTCCACGCCCATCCATGCCTGAGGACAGACTCGCCATCCACTCTCCTTCTTTCATGCCTCAAACCCTTTAAGACACAAGCAGCAGCGTGGGGAGCCACACCACCTGAGGCCAACATCCTCTGTAACAAGCACCCTTTTCTAGCCCCCTTCCTTGCCTCTCTCCATCTTCCTGCTGACCAGAGCCTGGGGAAGAGCAACAACCTCTTTACAGAGTATCCTAACTACATGATCCCTTCCCCTTTTTCTAATTGAGGAAATATTCACATAAATTGACCATTTTAACCATTTTAAAGCATATAATGGCAGTGGCTTTTAGTACATTCACAATGTTGTACAATAACCACCATTATCTAATTCCAGAACATTTTTCATTACTCCAAAAGGAAATTCTGGACCCATTAAGCAGTCACTCTCCATTCCCCAAGCCCCTGGCAACCACTAATCTGCTTTCTGTCTCTACAGACTCGCCTATTCTGGACATTACACATTAATGGAAACATATAATAGGTGGCCTTTTGTGTCTGGTTTCTTTCACTTAGTATCATGTTTTCAAGGTTCATCCATGTTGTAGCACGTTATCAGTATTTCATTTTTATGCTGAATAATATTCTATTGTATAGATATACCACATTTTGTTTATCCATTCATCAACTGATGAACATTTGGGCTGTTTCCACCTTTTGGCTATTGTGAATAGTATTACTATGAACATCCGTGTACAAAATTTTGTTTGAACACCCATCTTCAGTTCTTTTGGGTATATACCTAGGAGTGGAATTGCTGGATCACATGGCACTTCTACATTTAACTTTTTGAGGAACTGCCAAATTGTTTTCCACAGCAGCTACACCATATTACATTCCCACCAGCAATGTATGAGTGTTCCAATTTCTCCATATCTTCACCAATGTTTGTTATTTTCTATCTTTTTGATAATTGCCATCCTAACTGCTGTAAAGTGGTATCTCATTGCGGTTTTGATTTACATTTGCCTAATAACTGATGATGTTGAGCACCTTTTCATGTGTTTATTGGCTATTTATTTGTGTATCTTCTTTGGAAAAATGTCTATTCAAGTCCTTGACCCACTTTTGGGATGGTTTGTCTTTTTGTTGTTGAGTTGTAAGATCTCTTTATATATTCTACAGTGACCCTTTTATTTGAGCTATGATGCCATGGGGAGAGGGGCCAGTTCAAGGAGGAACCTGGAGGCAGGTTGGAGAAGGGAGAATCCCAGCACCATAGGTGGGGCTCGCCTGCTGATGTGAGGTGCTGTTGGCTCTTAGACCTCTCCCCCAGAGACTGACAGAGAATATACCAGAGAAGTGCTCTCAGAAATCTTATGATGAGGATGTCAATAAACTCAGAATTGGCCTAGCTGACCTACGATCTATGACGTATCCCGGGTGGGAACTACGACAATGAGAAAGTCATAATGCAAGTAACTTTCCCAAGAAGAGTCAACCAATAACTGGGCATCTCTACTGCCCTCCTATCCTATTAGGGAGAGTCCATCACAAACAGTGACGAATGTTGAGTACTGTAGTTGTAGATCTAATAAAACATGGCAAAAAGAATCAGAGATAACTTCTCTAAAATATGTAATTGTAGCAAGCTACTTTTAGGAAGCAATTCTCATTCTTTTTTTTTTTTTTTTTTTTTTGCGGTACACTGGCCTCTCACTGTTGTGGCCTCTCCCATTGTGGAGCACAGGCTCCGGACGCGCAGGCTCAGCGGCCATGGCTCACAGGCTCAGCCGCTCCACGGCATGTGGGATCTTCCCGGACCAAGGCACGAACCTGTGTCCCCTGCATCAGCAGGCGGACTCTCAACCACTGCGCCACCAGGGAAGCCCCTCATTCTTAATCTATAATTTTAAATCTAGCTCTTCTATGTTTCACAGAAATATTTTTACTTTTTGCCTAGGACATGGGAAACATTTTCACATAAATCATTACTAAGAATTTTAACTTGTCTTCCAATACATTAAGAAAAATTACAAAGTAGTTTGTACTATGAGATGGTCTGATAACTGTTTGATCTTTTTCATTTTTTTAATTAGCATTAGTACTATAGTTACATTTTTAATAGAACTAGAAATATGAACTAGAACTAGAAAATGAGATGGAATTGAAGCCAAAATTGCTAAAACTGAAAACGTACCTCCTATGACTAGATTCACACCCTCTGAATTATGAGAGATTTCAATCTAAGTTTAAAACAGGCTTGGCAGAGTTTCCTGCTATTCTGAAAACAACTGATTGAAATCCAGGGAAAATAACACACATGCAATTTGATTCCCACCCCACCCCCTTGCTGCTTTCTCTCTCCTCCATAGGATTGTCAGACAATCAAAGGTCAGTTTGATATGGGCTGGGCTTGCCCACAGAATGTCTAAAGGAGTTTTTATGTCTGACAACAAGGCTGGATGTGGCTCTCACCAGGTCCCCACAAACACCAGTGGTGTCCGTGTATGCAGTGGGATGGACATGGCAGCCAGAGGAGAAGCAGTGCCAAGACCACCTTTCTAGAGCTTCCAGCCTTCTCCACATGCATGAATACTGCAAATGTAAATCACAGAGTAACAGAACCAAGAAGTAAAAAACAGATGGAGAAACAGAAATTATACAAAAGTTAAAAGTCATAACTCTTACCTGGGCCAAAGAGAAAATATACAGTCCCCAGTGAGGCACACACAGCACGAGAAAAGCTGTCAGGACGCTCTTGAGGATTACTGACAGGCTCTCAGCAACCACCTGCAAACCCATGGTAAAGGGTACACTTTACAAACATTATGAAAAACTAAAGATGCAAAGGAATCCCAGAAAATCTGGGATAGCGGTTACCCCGGTGGTAGGGGTGGGGCATATGGTTGGACACAGTATTAATAATGTTCTACTTCTTGGGTTGGGTGGTTAGGTTCATAGACCTTCAGTATATTATCATGCTTTAAGATTTACATATGTTACACACTATATTCTTTTGTATGTATCAAATAATATATTTTAAAAGATGAAAAGTTAATATCCGTATACAACTAAATAGAATCACTAGAAAAATCTGAAAAACGTCCTTTTAAATTCTTATTTACACTAATAACTTCCCTATTACCAAAACTTGTTCTTCATTAATAGTGTAGCAGAGGTAAACTTCAACCAAACTCATCTGACAAATCTCAAGTGAATGAACTGAACTGTTCATGTTACCTTTTTCCAAATATTTTTTAGATGCAAATCTGAAAAGACCATTCTCTCCTATAAAAGCATTTTTTAAAAACCACTCTTTCTCCTGTTCTTCTCATTTCTCATTCACAGCAGAAGGCACACTGACCTTAAGCTTGACAAACATATGTGCTTGTGCCAAGACCCAGAAGGGCTCTCCCAGAAGTTCCACCACTGCCGAGAACCCAAACAACACCACTCCAGTTCCGTAGTGGGGGATGACATCAGGGTCGGGCACTGCGAGCAACTGTAGCCAGGCCCAGCCCAGGAACACGGACCAAAACACACCCAAAGGGACTCTAGAAAAGGGAACAAATGTCTCTTAATATGCTAAATATAAAAATAAAAATATATTAAAATAGTAACATTGAACAGAAAAGAAATATAGTCATAATAAAAATAGCTACCACTTATTCAGGCACTTACTACATGCCAGGCATATGATTCACCCCCTTTATCTCACTGACTCCTCACAATGATACTCTGTCATTACCCCCATTTAAAAGATGAGGAAACTAAGGCTGACAAGCACTGGGTAATTTGGCCAAGGTCATAGACAGCTATTCAGGGCAGAAGTAGGACCCAATCCTGATCTAACTCCAAAGCCTGCACTCCTATCCACTGTGTTACAATGACTCGTAAGTAAAACTCCCAGAAGTGCCTGCTGTTTGCACTAGAATAACTGAAGGACGGTATACAGCTGGTCCTTGTACCTCAAATAATTGGTAGTCCAGTGCACAGTATCCCTTCAGGTGTGACCAGAGAGCACTTCAATATGACTGGGTGGCTAACAGTCATTCCTCTAATAAAATAAACACCTACCAGCCGTTATGACAGTCATCTCCATGAGGTAATAAGGAGTTATGCAAGGGCAGGACTGGGAAACCATTTTAATTACTAGCCCTCCTGGCAGGGATTGAACTGCAGAAAAGCCATTACAACTTTTAGCTGATGTACTTGGTCCTCAAGAATATTCTAAAAGGCTCAGAAGTGAAATCAACATAACAAAATTGAGGAGAGATACAAAGAAACCCTTAAAAGGCTTTCAAAAAATAATAAGTGGCTGTTAAAAGTGCAGAAAACACTCTAAGGAAAAAGGTTAGGAATAAAAAAGATGGCACAGGCCCAGTGGGAATCAAAATAGCAGAAACAGCCTCCAAAGAGGGTAGAAGTGGGGTTAGAAACGTGGCACAGAAACCCCTACCCGGAGCTTCCTCCTGGCTCCTGGCCATCCGGAGAGAAAACAGCCAGGGATGCTCCTTCACACATATGTTCTCCCCTTCCTGTCCCACGCCAAGGGCCCAGAAGCCCACTGCAAAACCCAAGCTGGAAACTATTCAGCTTTAGGCAAGTGTTGCTGTTTAATTTCTCACACTTATCACACTTGCCTCCGTGAAACCGTCTCCGGCCAAAGCACAACTCACGTTAGCCACAGGAGGTTGAGGGTCTGGCTCCAGTCCCGCTGGGTGCTGCCACTCAGACATGCTCTGCGGAAGGCCTCTCTGGCCAGGAAGATGGTGGTAGAGTAAAGCAGTGTTAGCCTGTAAAGGAAAAGCAGCAATCAACATGATGTCTAGATTTTTCATAGAGACAACTTCTGGGATTTTGCTAGCAATCGGGAGGAGGAAAAGTCTTGGTCATAGATCACTGGTGGTGATTGGCGGGGGGCAATGGTTTCTTACAGAAGCCCCCTCCCCAGCTAATCTGATCCATACAATAGGAGAGTTAGGAACCAAACAAGGGACATATGAGCGTGTGCCTATAGAGAGTTATGCCTAGGACAGAAACTGCCACAGAGGCCCCCAAAGCCTGCAGCCTTTGTGCCTATACAGAGGTGTGGCTCTGACCATAAGGAGGAAAAAAGGACAAGATATGACCGCACACAGCAAGAGGGCCTCTTGGCCACCCCGAGACTGGTGACCTAATGACTCTTATGAAAGAAGCTGAGGCTCTATTGAGTAGAGAATCTCAACACAGGCAATGAGGCTGGCAACCACTACTGGGGCTGCTGCGACCCAGATGGGCAAGGCTTGCCCACGTTCCTCCTGGCGGGCTTACCTAGGTGGACCCTCCTGCACCTTAGCAAAGAGTAGCTACAGTTCCCCTTCCTCAACAGGCAGTTGATTGGATGAAGCTAGAATGAGGATGGCCCAGGGCTAAGGTACCTGAGGTTGTCCAGGGACCATTCTGTGACCCAGTGCTTCTGTCCCAATGAGACTGAACTATACCTTAAGCAGGTAGACAGGCCAGACAAGGGCTGTCAATGCAGGGATCTGCAAATCTGGGCGAGGCCAGTGGGGAGAGGCCCAAACTGCTTTAAAGTCTGAGTACCTAAGAGGCCTTGGCCCTCTTCCTTCCTGCTTTTACAAGAACATTTCTCATTTTTAAAATAAATTTATTTATTTATTTATTTTTGGCTGCATTGGGTCTTTGTTGCTGTGTGCAGGCTTTCTCTAATTGCAGCAGCTGGGGCTACTCTTCGTTGTGGTGCGCAGGCTTCTCATTGCAGGGGCTTCTCTTGCTGTGGAGCACAGGCTCCAGGGTGGGCGGGCTTCAGTAGTTGTGGCACACGGGCTCAGTAGTTGTGGCTTGCAGGCTCTAGAGTGCAGGCTCAGTAGTTGTGGCGCATGGGCTTCGTTGCTCCGTGGCACGCGGGATCTTCCAGGACCAGGGCTCGAACCCGTGTCCCCTGCTTTAGCAGGCGAATTCTTAACCACTGAGCCACCAGGGAAGTCCCAAAAAGAGCATTCCTTAAAGTATGGTCCCTATTTCAAAATCACCTGAAAAACTTGTCAAAGTGCAGATTCCTGGGCACCTCCTCAGTCCTACCAATTGCAAAGCTCTCCAGATGATTCCTTTGCCCATCAAAGTTTGAGACCCTTCTCTAAGCTCTGAGAACAGAGCCAAGAGCATATGTTCGGTAAATATTAGATGTGAAATGCTGTCTGGAACATAATGTCTTGTTTACTAGGACATGAAGACACACCTGGGAAGCTGAGCTATACTGAGCACTCACATCACTTCATATACTTTTGTGTCATTTGTGAAGGTAGAATATGTGTGGTTGTCCTTGAACAGACAGGAGGAGAGTAGAAGAAACAGAGTCTAAAAGACAAAGCAAGTTGGCTTTCTAAGTGCCTCCAAGGAACTAATGACAAGGACTCAGCTCTCATCCCACTTCCACTTTCCAATTATAAAATTCACCGAGGAGGGAAGGAAGGTGGCTGTTCCAGCCCTGCAATTACAAAGTACATCCTCACGATCTGCAGAATTCCTGCTTCCTTTGCTGTCAGCAGGACGAGAACACAGGATTATACCTGAGTTGGAGTTTGCAGTGAATTACTCCCACTCCTCTCCTGGGTTTTAAGGCACAGAGGGAGAGCGGGCAGAGAAATGTGTATTTGGAGGCTGCTAATGGAAAACACACCATGGGTCCATTAAAAGCAACATCGCCTAACGCTTCTCTTCAGCCCACTGCTGAAACACTCTGCTTCTGGTAAAGGTCCATGCTTCTAAAATCCAAGGGTGACACACAGGTACAGAGTTTGAAGAAAACCCGACTAGGGATGTGAGTTGTGGACAAGGCCAGGGTACACCCCTTCTTACCTGACATTCACTATGCCAACGATTTCCTTTGACAGGAAGCGAAGAATAAATGCATTTAAGACAAAGGTGATCAATCGAAACAACACCTACAGAAAAAGAAAAAAATACATAATAAATTATATTGGGAAGGTTTACTTCGCTGAAATGAACACAAGATGGCTGCTCTTCTTAATGTAACGACATACAGCAGCTTTGCCAGAGAGATTCTCTTTAAAATGCTCAACCTGTCTGCACTGCTTCTGAAATCTCATTCCTTGGGGTCTCTCGGCACTCTCATGCAATGGTCAAAGAACCCAAGAAGGCATGTGGAAGTCTCCCTAATTTACTGATGAGAAGAGGGAGGCCCTGACAGATTCACTGAATTTCTTCAAGTTCAGTCAGGCACTCTAGGGAGCAGAAAGGGAATTCTAGTTAGTGCTTCACACTGGCCCTCCCTCCAGCCTGTTTAGAAAGAGCACACACTTAGCAAGTGGAAGTCTGCAGAATATAGCAGATTTACCAGGAACGATGGAATCTAACTTCTCCTCTTTGCCTAGTAATATCTAAGGATCTGACAATGACATTTAATCTCTTTGAACTTCGGTTTCTCAATTAGAAAACAGAAAAGGCTATGTTTATTTACTGAATATTTGCCACTTTCCAGAGAGGAACTAAAATACCTTTCAAACAACTGCAATAAGATACTATAAAATAGAGGGGAAAGGAAAACAGAGTCCAGCTATCACCATTTGAAAAGGATATATCCTGAGACTTTCAAGCCTGTGAATTCAAGAAAACCACCTGAACAAAGAATTCTTCCCATGAGACAGAGAAAAACAGGTTGCAATTAAGTGAGGTTGCCAAATGGGGATGATGGCTGGGGTGCAAGCCTCACTAAGTGACACCCCCTCTGCATCCTGGCAGCAACACAGATGTAACTCAAGGGCACTCCAGAGCAAATGACAGATCACTTCTGTGTCAAGCACTCTCAGAGTTACATGTGAACAGTTGCAATCTGGAAAATTCAATCAAACTATGCCAGTGGACCACAGTGGTCTGAAAATCTCCCGGGGAAGGTATGACCAAAAAGGGAGACTGCAGTCTAACACTGTCCCTGAAGTGTCACAGAGCAGCAAGGTCTCCAAAGCCAAGGTATCAGTGTTAACCTTTATGGAGTCAAAGGTGATCTTTTCAAAGTCTGATGAAAGCTTGGTAGCCTCTCCTTAGAAACATGCGGGTACATACATAGACACCAAATTCTGTATTCAATTTTAGAGATTTGAAACCAATTCATGCAGCTCTTAACGGAAAAAGTACTCAGCTGAGAGTCTCAACTCACCATTTAGCTAAACCCATCATCTTCTAATTTCTGTAAGCCTCAATTTTCATCCCTGTCAGGTGAGGCTACCTATCACAGAGAGTTGATGACAAGGATCAAAAAACATCGTGGAAGTGAAAGCATTTTTGAAAAATGCATACAAATGAAAGGCATTAATACACTGTGGCTGGCTCAGAGTTACAGAGAATAAGCTCTTAAATTCTTTCAGAACACAATGTAATTGCAAAGCTACCTCAAGTGTCTGCATTGTAATTTGAGAAAGCACACAAGACTGAATTAAAACACTCCAAGAAACCTAAAGATTATAGCTAGTTAAAAAAAAAACCCACATGCACACATTTATGTTAACTTCAAAGTTATCACTAAGAAACTTAATGTCTTAGGCTATATCCATATCTCCTAATTGGTTTGAATAAAGGTTTGAGCTAATGAAGATATAAGGTTGCTCACACTCCCCAGTATTTGCTCCGTATAGTGGCCCTTATTAGCAACAGTCTTCATTTAACTTTGTAAAGGACTTAACAGTTTAAAAAAAAAAAAAGCCCTTTCACATCTGTTAATTACCTGACCCCTAAAAGCAACCGGGTGAATGCATGGGAAGCAAGTAAACTCGGAGCAAAGGGATTTGCCCACATGGCAAGCAAATGACCCAGCTTGAGCTTATGGGTAAGGCCACCTGACTCCTAGTCTAGTGTGTTTTCTGCTATGACTTGTTTTCTTTTAATGAAGCTAATCTCAGTAGTAAGGTATCATCAAAGGTTGAACAATCAACACTGTGGCTAAAGCACTGAATTCAAAGTTATTAATGTTGTGAAATACAAAAAAAACCACAACTAGGTAACTTAGGGTTCAACTAACTTAGGGTTAGATGACTAGCTGTTTATAAAGTGCATATCTTGTGCAAGGAATTCTTCTACATGCCTTACATAGATTGGCTCATTTCACCCCTACAGTGACCATTTTCAAAATTCATATTACCATAATAAAACTAGCTAACATTTATTAAGTACTTATGCCAGGCACTTAGGCATTTCATCTAATCTCCCTAATGACATTATGAGGTTGCATTATTGTTCTCATTTAAGATGAGGAAACTGATGATTGTAGAAGTCAAGAGATTTTCCCCAAGTGCAGGCATCTAGCAAGTGGCAAGGCCCAAACTTGAGCCCTAGTCTGCCTGGTGCTTTCTCCTAACCTCTATGTGAAATGCTGCCTCTCTAAAACAAAGGGAAAGGTAGATTCAGGACTTTTGTGAGGAAGGGTTGAACGGTCAAGAGTGAGACATAGAGAAACTGAGCCACATGACTTAGAATGACCAGGTTCTAGGGTTAAAAGAATCTTTACAATACCATTTGGATCAACTGGCATGCACCGTATCTGACGTGAAAATTTGGGCCAAGAAGGGAAAGTGACTTGTCCAAGGTCACACTGCCTTAAGGAAGAGTGCATACTAAGAGCCAGAGCATACTACTGTTAAGTGCAATTATCCGAATAACCCCAACCTAGCCTCACAGCAACCTTATGAGCTAGGTACTATTATTACCCCCGTTTTCTGAGGAGGAGCTGAGGCTTAGCAGGTGAAGTCACTTGTCCTGGGTCATGCAACAAGGGCATGGTAGAACCAAGATTCCAGTCCAGGCCTGTCTGAGCCCAGGTCCCTGTTCTTCGCCATGCCATATTGTCTTTCTGAACTCAGTGGGAGTCAGAGTTTGAAAAAAGTGTTTGAGGGTAAGGAGTGGGACATGGAAAAAATAAACCCTTGCCTTAAAAATATATGAGATTCTAGAGCACCAAAGGCACCCCTGCCACCTGATCTAACCCTCCCCTACTGCCATATGGGATATATAATGCTCAAAAGGAAAAGTGGTTTGTTTGCAGTCTCCCAGCCAGGATTCTAGACGCAGGCTCCCAGCTCCGGGCCCAGGTGTCCCCTCTCGGCCGCCGCCGCCACCGCCTCTCGCGGAACCCCTCCGTAGTAGCGGGGTCCATGCCAGGGCTGGGTCTGCCCCGGGATGGGCTCTCAAGGGCCCCCGGGCCACCTCCCCGTGAATCCCGGCTACGGAACGGGCTAGGACGGCCCGGCAGAGTACCTGCAGGAGGAGACCAGAGGAGGCCAGCCGGGCCGCCTGGCCCAGCACCTCGCGGGGGCGCATAGCCTCAGCGCCCGGGCTCCGTCCCCAGTAAACGCCTCAGACCGCCGGCTTTGTCGCAAGAAGACAGCGTCACGGAGCGGCTCGTTCGATGATTGGCGATTTTGTACGGCGGAGGCGGGGCAGGGAAGATCTGGCCCTTTAAGTGGACCGGGTTCGGATTAGTCAGCGTGGTTGCGCCGCATCGCCTCTCCCGTTTGAGAGGACGTGTGGTTTCTGTGCCTATATCTCCCTGTTCCAAATAAGTTAAATACTGTGACCATACTAAGAGGCGCTATTAAAGTAGCCAAAGCCCCTTCTCTGAAACTCCCAGCCCACCAACCAAGAAACACTAACTTCCCTGGCCTCATCTGTCAAAAGGGACAAACTATTCACTGGCCTCCGTAATAAGATTTTTTTTTTTTTAAGAAATGTTTTCTTTTTTAAAAATTTTTATTTATTTATTTATTTATTTATTTATGGCTGTGTTGGGTCTTCGTTTCTGTGCGAGGGCTTTCTCTAGTTGCGGCAAGCGGGGGCCACTCTTCATCGTGGTGCGCAGGCCTCTCACCGTTGCGGCCTGTCTTGTTGCAGAGCACAGGCTCCAGACGCACAGGCTCAGTAGTTGTGGCTCGCGGGCCTAGTTGCTCCGCGGCATGTGGGATCTTCCCAGACCAGGGGTGGAACCTGTGTCCCCTGCATTGGCAAGCAGATTCTCAACCACTGCGCCACGAGGGAAGCCACCATAATAAGTTTTTGCCATTTGGACTTCGCTTACAAAATCACGGACACGGTCCCCTGAATTAGACTAGACAGGTGTGTCCCAATTTTACAGCGAAAGAACTGAGGACCAGAAGTTAAATACAGCATCTTCATATGTGTGGTTTTGTGTAATCCTTTCTCAAGCGTTGAAAATTGGGACTTGTTGTCAGCGGTGAATAAGGTGAGACGTGGAGACGTGAAGCGAGTTGTTCATATATACATAACTTGTACCTGGGTGGAGTGGACCCCAGGCTCCTGATCCTAAACTTGCCTCCCTTGTCTGCATGCCACCAATTGTGAGGACAGAGCAGAAGAATGGTAGGAAAGAGCTTCATAAACTGTAAAGTGCCCGACACAATCGGCTGTTGTTCTGTCCATTTTCCTATCATCTGCTATGCGGGCCATAGGAAGCCCCATCTATCTCAGGCACTCCGTGATTTGACCCCAACCTACCTTTCAACCACCTTTCACACTCTCACTGCCCTTTCACAACACATTCTAGGCTCTCGCCATTTGGATCCCTTACATTTCCTCAAACAGGCCCAAATTGGCCTTTGCTCTGCTGCCATCTCTGCCCAATGTGCCTTCCTTTCCAAATAGCACTGCCCTACCCTCCCAGGCCCCAATGTTCTGACTTGTGAGTATAGCAGCACCTGCTATGGACTGAATGTTTGTGTCCTCCCCAAATTCATATGTTGAAGCCCTAATTTCCAATGTGGTGGTAATTGGAGGTGGGACCTTTGGGAGGTAATTAGGTCACAAGAGTGGAGCCCTCAAGAATGGGGTTAATGACCTTACAAGAAGAGACGAGAGAGATGAACTCTCTCCCTGCCATGTGAGGATACAGCAAGAAGGCAGCTGGTTGCAAACCAGGAAGAGGGCTCTCACCAAGAACTGAATCGGCCACTTTATCTTGGACTTCCCAGACTTCAGGACCGCAAGAAATAAATTCCTGTTGTTTAAGCCACCCAGCCTATGGTATTCTATTACAGCAGCTTAAGAAGATTAAGGCAGCACCTGTAGGGCTTCCCTGGTGGTGCAGTGGTTAGGAATCCACCTGCCAATGCAGGGGACACAGGTTTGATCCCTGGCCTGGGAGGATCTCATATGCTGTGGAGCAACTAAGCCACAACTACTGAGCCTGTGCTTTAGAGCCCACGAGCCACAACTACTGAGCCCGCCTGCCACAACTACTGAAGCCCGTGTGCCTAGAACCTGTGCTCTGCAACAAGAGAAGCCACGACAGTGAGAGACCCACTCACCGCAGTGAAGAGTAGCCCCTGCTCGCTGCAACTGGAGAAAGCCTGCGCACAGCAACAAAGACCCAACACAGCCAAAAATAAAAACAAATAAATAAATTTATTTTAAAAAAAGACAGCACCTGTAAAGCACTTTGTAACCCTTTATAGCTCTTAGCACAGTCTGCTTTGCAGTGAAGAGACTAGGCTATGTCTAAACATCCCATGAGTTCCAATAAGGCAGGAATGAAGTCCATTTGGCTTTGCCTCCTGCAGTAGTGGCAGAGAAAATCCCCAGGACACCTGTGAACGCTTCCTGACCTGTTATTGCTGCTACTACTGCTGGAAACAGACTATGGGGTTCAAGGCCTATGCACATCCCCCACTCCCATCTTGCCAGATTAATCAAGTTCTGTCTTATGTCAGGGGCTCAGAATGTAAGCTTTTGACTGTCAGACAGACCTGGCCCTGAATCCTCATTCTGCTACTCACTAACCAGATGACCTCTATATGCTCAGCTATTAAATAGGGGATATTATCTGCCCTTTGATGGCAATCGTAAGGATTATAGTAGACAAAAGTCTGGCCCTTCAGGAGCTTAAATTCTAGTGGGAGGAAGATTGAAAAAAAAAAACCCTAGTAAATAAATAATAAAATTTCACATAGGGATAAGTGCTATGAAAGAATGAAATAAGATAAGGTAATAGAGGCTTTTAGATGGGGAGGGAGGGGTGCTGTTCCGGAAGGCAGAGCAAATTAGGCAACCACTTGGAGAGGAGAGCAAAATGCTGGGGGGTCAAGGTATTCAGCCTGTGGGCCGAGATGCCCAAGGCCTTGACCTGGGCTGCCTGCCCACCCCCATGGACCTTGGGCTGGCAGGTGAGGTGGGCTCTGGCTCCCTTTATCCCAGCCAAGCAGCTGCCTCCTCCACAGCTACTCCTTGGAGCGCAACCAACCAAGAGCTTTTTTTTTTTTTTTTTTGGTCCGCTCTGCACGGCATGTGGGATCTTAGTTTCCCGACCAAGGATTGAACCCATGCTCCCGCATTGGAATCACAGGGTCTTAACCACTGGACTACCAGGAAAATCCCCAAGAGCTCTTCACGTCAACATACTCTAACCCTAGGCATCCAGGTGGGCTGGTCTGGGAGTGACTAGGGAATCATTTCACTGGGGGCAAAGAAGCCAAAGGGAAATGCTCCAAGCTAAGTCCAAAGTGCAAAGCCTCCCAGGAGTCCAGGGTACAGTCCCCAAGGGGCTTCTGGGCAGGGAGTCAGGAGCCCTCTTCTCTCATTCTGGAGGGTAGGATTTAGCAAGGAGAGATTGAGCAGACACTTTGTGCCCAGAGCCGTGCTGGGTGCAGGGGTGTGTGGGAGAGAAGGAACTGTAATGAGAATCAGTGAGCACCGACCACTGACTCCATGTTAGGTGCTCGTGTGAGCACTGCACATGCATGTACTAACCCCTTCATCCTCTCAATAACTCATGAGGTAGGTATTACAGATGAGGACTCCGGGAGAGCTGCAGAGGTTGAGCTGCAGTGGGCTTGAAGTTGTCCCCCGCCTCTGTGCTGAGCCTCTCCAAAGGCCTTGCCTCTGTTAGAGGTATTGGCACCAACAGGGCCTGGCACACTCCTGTGTGCCACACTCCTGTGTGCCACACTCCTGTGTGGAGGGCTAAGCAAGGGGCTGGTGAGCTGTGACCCACTGGCTATTGCCTGTTTTAAACCACCTGCAAGCTAAGGATAATTTTTATAATTTTAAAAGGTTGGGAAAAAAATCAAAAGACTATTTCATGACATGAAAATTACATGAAATTCAGATTTCAGGGTCCACAGTAAAGGTTTTTTTTTTAATTAGAAAATTGGAATCGCAGCTTCCCTGGTGGTGCAGTGATTAAGAATCCACATGCCAATGCAGGGGACATGGGTTTGAGCCCTGATCCGGGAAGATCCCACATGTCGTGGAGCAACTGAGCCCATGTGCCACAACTACTGAGCCTGTGCTCTAGAGCCTGCGAGCCACAACTATTGAGCCCACGTGCCACAACTACGGAGGACCGCGTGCCTAGAACCCACGATCCACAACAAGAGAAGCCACCGCACTGAGAAGCCCGTGCACTGCAGTGGAGAGTAGCCCCCGCTCACCGCAGCTAAAGAAAGCCTGCGCGCAGCAAAGACCCAATGCAGCCAAAAATAAATAAATTAAATAAATAAATTTTATAAAAGAAAAAAGATAATTGGAATCATATTGTACATTTCCATTGTATTTTCAAATTATTATTTTTTTAAATTGAAGTACAGTTGATGTACAATATTATGTAAGTTTCAGGTGTACAACATAGTGATTCACAATTTTTAAAGGTTATATTCCACTTACAATTATTATAAAATATTGGCTATATTCCCTGTTTTCTAGTATATCCTTGTAGCTTATTTATTTTATACATAGTAGTTTATACCTCTTAATCTCTACCCCTATCTTGCCCCTCCCCACAAATAAAGTTTTATTGGAACACAACCACATCCATCCATTTGTTTACTTGTTGTCTATAGCTACTGTCTTACTAGAACAGCAGAGTAATTTGGCCTGAAAAACTGAAAATATTTACTGTCTGGCCTTTTAAAGAAAAAGGTTGCCAATCCTGGTGATCACCATTGAGCCCCGGTGCCTGACAAGCAGTGGACATTTCAATATTGAATGAATGAATGCATACATAAATGAAATTTTAAGTTCAGTTTAAAAAAATTTTTAAGGGTGAAAGAGTTTTATTAGCCCATGGCAAGATACAAAATGATTAATGATGATAAGAAGAGTTCTTTCCTGGTGGTTGCCTGGTTTGGAGAGCAAGTGACCCCTGGGAGAACACTAGACTATCACTGGTGGTCACTAAAGGAGCTGTTTCTCTGGGCTTCCCCCACCCCCCGCCCCCTGTTCTCCATGGCAGGTAGCCTCCCTACCAGGGAAAGCTGACCTGAGCTGGCTATTTTATTACAAAGCTGGAGGGAGTGCCAGAGCTGTTGCCAAGCCAGTTAGACTCCTGGGGCATCAGGGCAGGGAGGGAGGTGGCTGGCATGTGGGGAGGCAGGATGGAAGATATGGGAAGCGGGACCTTGGACCTCAGCTGGGTGGAGGCAGAAGAGCTGGGCATGGTCCTATACACCAGCCACTTGCTCTGCCCTGCCAAGGCTTCCTGGTGCCCAGAGAACCTCCACCAATGCCCTCCCTGCAAGAGAAACTCAAGACTCTGTCCCTCACTCAGAAGTCCCCGGGCATGAGAATTTGGCTGTGCTATTAGTAGTCCACATTTGCTGAGCCCGTGTAGGCACTATGCTGCACACTTCACTTTCATGATCTCATTTTACTCCCATAGCAACCCCACAATGTAGACACCATTATTATCCCCATTTTACAGACCAGGAGACTGAGGCTTAGTGGGGTTAAGGGACGTGCCTAAGGGCTAGTAAATGACGGTGCCAGAATTTGCACCAGGCGGTGTGACTCTCAGACCCTTAACCAGGACTAAACCAGGTTGTTTATTGTTAGTGCTGATGTTTTGGCTCCACTTCAGCAGTTCTGATTCAGGAAGGCTGGGGTGGGCCTAGGAATATGCATTAACCTGCACTCTGGGTGGTTCTGATACAGTGGACCAAGCTCTGAGAAGCACAGACTGAGGGCAGATCTTCAGGCACCTTGGAAAATCTGCCTCCTTCGGTGGACTGGAAAATTCTGTCTACTTAAAGCAAGCAAACTGAGTCCTGAGATCTGCCCCCAGGCCCAACCAGCCATCAAGGGGTCTTGCTCTCAGGATTGGGCCACAGTTCAGTGCTCAGGGCAGCGGGGACTGGAGGCGGTGCCTGCTCAAGGGCCTTGGGGAAATTTTGTATCAGGAAGGGTGCACAGTGCAGCCCCTGGCTCCCAGGGTCTGCCCAGGGGTTGGGGGTGAGCAGCCACAGGGCCCTGGCCTTGCTGGCTCCTGTGGGCTTTGATTTGTGCAGAGATAAGAGAGCAAACTGCAATGTCCACTCATCAGCCTGGTTCATATCAACACAATGTCTATTCCAGAGCCACTACCCTGTGCTGGGCATTAGGAGGGAACATAAGGGTGAATGAGTCATAATCGCTGCCCTCTCAGAGCTCAGAGTCCCTCTCCAAGAGAACACGACTGTGATACCAGGCAGGTTGAGGTGGAAAAAAACAGGCAAGGGAAGCTCAGGGTTGGGGTCAGAGCTCTCTGGTGGGAGCATCAGGGAAGCTTTCCCACAGGGTCTGTTTTTGAGCTGCACCTTGAAGGGAAAGAGGGCTTGGTCAGACAGAGGGACATGCAGGCAGAGAGAACACAGAGGAGGAAACTTGCCGAGCCGATTGGAGGACCCAGGAAGCGCCTTTGACTGACCTGGAGTGCAAGAGGTCCTCCCTCACTGGTCTGTGGCCAGTGCCAGGCTGGTAGCCCTGAGAAGAACAGCAAGTTCATGGATGTGGACATGCATGTGTGAATGAATACAAACTCAGGCACATGTGTTCACATGCATGGGGGGAGGTGAGCGTGCATCTGTATGTGTGTGCAGGTCTATTTGCCAGGATCTGCCTTCAGACAGACAAAGTCTGTGTGTGGGAGTCTGTGCGCATGCACGTGAATGCATACATGCTTGTGAGTTTATGTATGAGCACGGATGTGAAAATGTGAATGTAAGGTCACATGCAGTGCACACAGCCAGTGAACGTGTGGGGACATGAAGGTGTGTGTGCACGCAGGTATACACATATGTAGGCTGCCTCAGGGAGTCAGCCTTTGGACTTTCTGATTCTGGGTCCATGGCCCCCATAAGTGCAAAAATGGTTAACATTGTGAGTCAGGCCTCCACTTTTCATGCATCACCTCAATTAACACTCTCATCAATCTTACATGGTGAGGGGACTTCCCGGGGACTTCCCTGGTGGCGCAATGGTTAAGAATCTGCCTGCCAATGCAGGGGACACGGGTTCCACCCCTGGTCTGGGAAGATCTCACATGCCGCGGAGCATTAAGTCTGTGCGCCACAACTACTGAGCCTGCGCTCTAGAGCCCGCGTGCCACAACTACTGAAGCCTGCACGCCTAGAGCCGGTGCTCCCCAACAAGAGAAGCCACTGCAATGAGAAGCCCACGCACTGCAGTGGAGAGTAGCCCCCACTCGCCGCAACTAGAGAAAGCCCACATGCAGCAATGAAGACCTAACGCAGCCAAAAATAAATAAATAAGTAAATAAGTCTATTTAAAACAAAATTTTACATGGTGGGCTTATTATAGTTATATAATAATCATCTGAGTTATTATTCCTATTTTACAGATGAAGAAACTGAAGCTTAGAAAAGTAAAGTGACTTGCTCAGGGTTACCCAGCCAATAGGTAGCAGAGCTGGGATTGAGCTCAGACTGTCAGACCTCAAAGGCCCCCCTTTACCATTTTCTGCAAGCTGCTTCTCAGCAATTCACAAAGCTCCTAGGGAGGAAACGCTCCTGGCACATTCCCGCTCCTGGCACATTCCCGCCCCTGGCCTGGACCTGGCATAAACACCCAGGGCTTCTTCTCACATGCTAGGTAGGAAGGGGCTGTCCCTGGGGCCTGGCTCTTGGGACCCAGGGCTACACACATAGAAAGGTCACATAGAGGTGAAACAGGGCAGACTTTGTTTATCCAAAACCCCAAAGAATTTGGGCCAGAGCCAGTGGAGGCCGCAAGCTTGAGCACATGGTGTGTTTGCTGCCCTATGGAACAACAGTCCAGCATGGAGAGTTGCCCCCAGGCTCTCCCGGGCCTGTTTTCTCGAAGGCTACTTACCAGCACCTTCTCCTGAAGAAGGTGGGGATCGAGCCTGGGGACCAGAGTGGAGTCGGGTACCAGGGCAGGCCCTTCCTGGACCTGACAGCCTGTCAGCGGCAGCAGCACCACCAACTTGCATTTGTGTCTTTTTTCTTGCATTGAGGACGCAAGTGTCATGTAAAAACCAAAACAGGCAATAACAATTTTTTAAAAAATAGGTCTCACAGAAACATTTTCCTCAACCATTTGGAGATGGACTGATCTAAGTTCAAATGTCTTTTAGGTAAGACACTTCGTTTCTCCAAGCCTCTGTCTCCTCATCTGTAAAATGGGGATAATAATAATACCTGCCACATGAGTTATGGTGAGAGTTAAATGAGATAATGCATGCAGAGGCTTCCACACTGCCAGGCACATAGACTGAGCATGCTCAACAAATAGGAGCTATTAGTGTTATTTTCATTGTATTTGCATCAATAGAGCTGACATCGTTTCTCCCTATGACCTTGGAAAATCATTAAATATTTGGACCTCCATCCTCCACCCCCATAGAGATTATTTTGACTTTTTTTTCTTACATTCATTTTTTTAAATTAATTTTTGGGGGGGCCATGTTGCACAGCATGTGAGATCTCAGTTCCCCAACCAGGGATTGAACCCATGCCCCCCTCAGTGGAAGCATGGAGTCTTGACCACTGAACTGCCAGGGAAGTCCCAGGCTCATTTAAATGTTTAAAAATATATAACTTATTTTCATAATTCTGTACCATAAAATTCACCCTTTTTAAAGTGTACAATTTAATTGTAAATGAACTCTATTTCAATACAAATTTTAAAAATAATAACAAAATAAAATAAAATGTCATAATATTAAAAAATAAAAAAAAATAAATAAGGTGTACATTTCAGTGGGTGTTAGCATATTCACGCTTGGATGGCGTTCTCCAACCATCACCACTATCTAATTCCAGAACATTTTCATCACTCCCAAAAGAAACTCCATACTCATTAGCAGACAATCCCCTTTTCCCCTTCTCCTCAGCTCCTGGCAATGACTAATCTACTTTGTGTCTCTTTGTATTTACCTATTCTGGATGTTTCCTATAAATGGAATCATACAGAATGGGGTATTTTGCACCCAGAATCTTTCACTGAGCATTAATGTTTTGTAGAGTCATCCATGTTGTTGCAGGTATCATTGCTTCATTCCTTTTTATGGCTGAATAATATTCCATTTTATGGGTATATCACATTTTGTTTATCCATTCATTAGCTGATGAACATTTGAGTTGTTTCCACTTTTTGGTTATTATGAGTAATGCTGCTATGAACATTTGTGTACAGATATTTGTGTGGACATGTTTTCAATTCTCTTGGTTATGTACCTAGGAGCGGGATTGCTGGGGTCTTGTGGTAACCCTGTTTTCCACGGTGGCTATAGTATTTTACATTCCCACTGGCAGTGGGATCACAGCCATTGGTGTGAAGTGATATCTCATTGTGGTTTTGATTTGCATTTCTGTAATTACTACTGATGTTGAGCATCTTTTCATGTGCTTATTGGCTATTTCTATATCTTTTTTGGAGACATGTCTCTTCAAATCCTTTGCCATTTAAAAATTCTTTTTATTTCAGCTAACATTTACTGAGCACCTCCTGTGTGCTGACTTACTGGGTTGGGAAGGGGCACACAGAGCCATGGACTCTGCTTGGGGCATGAAGGCTTGCCTTGCTCTTCCTCCCAGGGCTGTCACACTGGAGCATGTGTGTGATAGAAGGGACTCTGATCCAAGAGGGGAGGAGACACGGATTGGACAAGGGCCTCGGGTTTCAGAGGCTGTCTGTGCCATGCACCCTCCCAGGGGCCTGCCTTGCCCACAGGTTGCCCTGCCACACCTGACACCAGTGTAACTGATACGTGGCAGCCACCCAGGTCACCAACAGAGGAGGTACCCTCTGGGTAAGCACCCTCAGGGAATCCCAATTTAAACCCATGGCCACCCAGCCAGGGCCCCCACACTGTCCCTGGTCATCTCCAGGCAGCTCTGCAGGGTGAGTGCTAGGGATAGTGAGGCTGCTGGAGCCTGAGCAATAGGAAGACAGAAGGATCCTACTCTGCCCCACACGGCTGTGTGCTTTAGTCATGTCCCTTGATGTCTCTGAGCCTCAGTTTTCTCCTCTGTGAAATGGGAGACTAACAACACAATCTCTTGAGGTGCTTCTAAAGCTGAAATGAAATGATGCATGCAAAGGGGTTTACACAGGTTGGGACAGAGGAAATGTTCACGCAATATAACTCATGTTACTTTTTTGTCATCTGAAGACTGAGAGGGACGAGATGATCTACAAATGCTCGACTCCCTCCTAGAAAAGAGAGGTGATAAGGAGCCAGTGGAACCCCCACATCATATGAAAGGAGCAAACAGGCGGGCCAGACTCTCCCAGTCACAGCTACCTCTATGGGAAGGAGCTGTCCTGATTTCAGGGTTACCCAAAAAAGAGTTTCAGAGGCAGCAGCCCCAGGAGGGGCAGCCAGACCATCCTAGGAAGCTGTCTGGCCTCTGGGACTTTCCGGTCTCCATCCCGGCTTCGCCTCACCCCTCCCAGCCCGTGCCACGGCAGCCAGGCGCCTTCTCACTGGTCTGCCGAGCTCATGGCTGAAAGGAAGTATGTTTCCAGATAGGGTGAAAATAGATCCTTCTCCAAATATGCTCATTGTGGCTAAGACAAATAAATCGAACCAAGAGGGAAAAGAGAGCAGAGAGCAGCCATCAGATGGGGCCAGGCCTGGGCGGTTCTGGAGAGGCAAGCTGCAGATGGGTGGGGGTTGGGCTTGTACAACAGAATGGTATGTGTGCATGTGTGTGAGTGTGTGTGTGTGTGTGAGTGTGTGCATGTGTGAGTGCATGTATGTGTGTGCATGTGTGAGTATGTATGTGTGCTTGTGTGTGCATTGTGTGTGTGCATGTGTGCATGACTGACTTTAAGCATGACTGAGCATGTGTGATAGTAAACGTGGGTATGGGAGTGGGTATGTGTGAATGTGTGGATGCAGGTTGAGTGAGTGCACTTGTGTGTCAGGCAAAGTCTGTCAGCACGTGCAAGCACGTACGTGAGTATGTAAGCATTGCGAGTCTACATGCAAGTGTGAGCGAGTGCAAGTGAGTACATATGACAGCGTACAAATGAGTGTGAGCATGTAGGAGTGCAAATGTGTGTGACTGCCTGTATGTGTTAATGCCAGAGTGTATGTGTGATTGTGTAAGCATCTGTGTGTGTGAGTGTGTCTGAGAAAATGTGAGTACATGTGTGTGAGTGTTCACCTGTGTCGTGTGGTGTGAACATGTGAGCAAGTATATGTGAGTGTGTACAAGCAGGTGTGATAGTGTGTCTGTGTGTATGGGGTTTTTTGTTTGTTTATTTAGTTTTTATACAGCAGGTTCTTATTAGTTATCCATTTTATACATATAAGCATATACACATCAATCCCAATCTCCCAATTCATCCCACCACCACCACCACCCATGCCACTTTCCCCCCTTGGTGTCCATATGTTTGTTCTCTACATCTGTGTCTCTATTTCTGCCTGCAAACCGGTTTGTGTATGTGCCTGTGCACGTGCTTGTGGTCGGTGTCCCAGGTCACTTACTAATGGTGGTGGCCCCGAGGGAAAGTAGAATTCTCTGGGCTTAGTTACTCAAAGCCCAGACACAGACAGTTCAAGAACATATTTCAAAATAGACCTGCTGCATTTGTCATGGGGACTCCCTGTTACCTGGGGGCCAATAAGACTTCCTAGAGTTGCTGCTCTGTGGACCTCTCAGAGGCACAGAGTGTCAGAAACCAAAGGGACTTGGAGCCCCTCTCCCCAAAGACTTCATGGTACATATGGGGAGACTGGAGCCCAGGGTAACACAGCTGGTGGGGGCAGAGCTAGGCTTGTGACTCAGGTCTTCACCTCTCTGTCCAGTGGTCTTCTTGTGCCTCCACCAAGACACACCTTCTGCCTCTGTGGTCCATTTATCCAGCAAATGTTTACTGTGTACCTGTTGAGAGCTACACATCAAACTGGTCTGTAAGATACAGACCAGGACCCGGCTGCAAGAAGCTTTCCTCCGGGGTGGAAAGGTAGACTGTAAACCAATAGCCAAGTTGATAAGATAATTCCACATCCTGAAAAGTGCCTTGAAGTCAGAAAAGTAGGGTGATGCGATCCCGAGGCCTACTTCAACAGAGTGGTCAGGGAGGGCCTCTACAGAGTGACATTGGAGCTGAGGCCAGGGTAGGGGAGCCAGCTCCTCACAGCTGGGTCTTCAGACCTATTTTCTAAGTGATCCTCTAGGGGCAGGTGGAGCTGTCACAAGTGCACAAGTGCCACAGTCCAGGAGGCCTTGACCACTCCCCTAGTCCAGTTCTTTTTTTTTCTTTTTTGAGAGTAATATTTTTTAATCTTCCTCTTTGGAATTCTGCAGTGGAAACACAAGGGCAGCCCCTTCTTTCTCCTAAACCCAGCAGAAACATTAATAATCTATCATATCCTTTTTAGAAAATTGAGGTAATTGTAGATTCGCATGCAATTGTAAGAAATAATACAGAGAGATCCCTTGTACATTTTGCCCACTTTTACCCAGTAGTAACATTTTGTGAAACAATAGTATGACATCACAACCAGAATATTGGCAGTAGTTCAATCCACCAGTCTTGGTCATATTTCGCCAGTTTTACCTGTGTATGTGTGTATATTAAGTTCTATGCAATTTTGTTACCTGTGTAAATTCTTACATCTGCCACTACAGTCAAGATACTGAACAGTTCCAACACCACAAGCATTCTTCATGTTGCTCTTTTATAACCACGCCTACGTCACCCCCTTCTTAACCCTTGGCAACCACTAATCTATCCTCCACTTCTAAAATTTTTTCATTCGAAAAATGGAGTTATACACTATGTAACTTTTTAGGATTGGATTTTTTCACTCAGCATAATTCTCTGGAAATCCATCCAAGTTTTTGAATGTATCAGTTGTTTGTTTCTTTTATTTATTTCATGATACGGATGTACCACAGTTTAACCATTCACCTGTTAAAGAACACTTTGTACACAACATTGTAAATCAACTGTACGCCAATAAAATTAAAATATTTTTTAAAAAAAGGAACACTTTGTGCTCCCACTTTGTACTCACTAGCAATTAATGAAATAGCCTATTTTACTTGGTGTCCTGAGTGTTGTTTTATAATCACAATTATTAAGTTTCTTAACCCTTCAGGCATGGCACCTATTATTATTTCCATTTCAAAGACAGGGAAAATTGAGGCTTATCGTAAATGATTTTCCCACGATCACATGCTGTTAAATGGCAAAGAAGAGCTTGGAACTCAAGACAATAGGGCTCTTTCTACTACACCAGGCTTTCTCAGACCTTGACTAAGGTTGCTGGGAAGAGGGTGTAGGCAGAACCAGAAGAGAGATGTCGGAGGCTGGAAGAGCACTGGGGCAGCCTGGGTCAATTCAGGTCCTCACAGCTAACTTCAGTTCATAGGTTAGAAGAGCAGTGTCATGAAGCAGGGGGCAATATGGCTTATGCCCTTGAAACTGTTTCCCTTTTGCCACTTCAAGCCTGAAGTGGATGGAGCCCATGAGCAATCTGCCCACAGACCTGGGACCTGGAATGGAAAAAGGAGGACTCAGCCTTTGGGTGTCTATCAGAGGATAAATGGTCAAGAATCTCCTTGGAAATGTGAAGTTGAGTGTGTCTCTGATGAGGTCTGAGGAAGTTGAGTCCCATGACAAGTGAGCTCTCTATTCTGGGGCAGGGGACAGTAAGGGAGAAATAGCATTCTAATTTTTTTTTAGTGTGGTGGGGAACTTTAGGTCATTTACACACACACACACACACACACACACACACACACCTTGGGCAGGCTCGGTGTCTGGGACATGGTTCGAGGAAAGCAAAGTGGAATCAAAAATGGCAGTTCACTCTTTTGCTGCTGCGGCCGCAGGCATGAGTATGCTCAGGCTTCAGAAAAGGTTTGGCTTCAGTGTCCTCCGCTGTGGCAAAAAGAAGGTCTGGTTGGACCCCAATGAGACTAATGAAATTACGAATGCCAAATCCCGTCAGCAGATCCGGAAGCTGATCAAAGATGGGCTGATCATCTGGAAGCCTGTGACAGTCTGTTCCCAGGCTTGATGCTGTAAAAACACCTTGGCCCGCCGGAAGGGCAGGCACACGAGCATAGGTAAGAGAAAGGGTACTGCCAATGCTCAAATGCCAGAGAATGTAACCTGGTTGAGGAGGATGAGAATTCTGCACCAGCTGCTCAGAAAATACCGTGAATCTAAGAAGATTGACCGCCACGTGTATCACAGCCTGTACCTCAGCCAGTCTGGTCTGCCTTGCGCCCTAGACCGTGAACTCCTCTTGGCAGGACCTCGCTCAGTTTTTAATCACTGTCCATTTCCCTCCCCCGTCTAGCCCTTGCTTGGGTGCATAGGCTCAATCTACAGTTGATAAACAAGAGACTCAGGGTATGAGTCAGACCCCAAATCCCTAGAGGCACAGAGTCTAACTCCCCCTAGTCCAATTCTGATGGGAAGTGATGGAGAAAAACCTCCTCCCTGGGGACTAGAGGAATCCTCCCTCAGAGAAGGCCAGAGATGAGAAGCAAGTAGTTCCCAAGGCTGCTGGGGCCCGGGAATCACTGCTGGGGCCATGGAGGAACCATCACCTCCACACATGTCCTGAAGTGCTGGTCCAACCCTCATGAAAATAATAGTAACCACTGATGTTAACTAACAGTGACTACTGACGTTTGTTAAGCTCTTCACATGTGCCAGGCGTATACCAGGGGCTTCAGGTGTATTATTGCATTTAACCTCCTCAACACACCTTAGGAAATGGGCAGTGATGTCAGCCCAGTTTACAGATGAGGAAAGTGAGGCCCCACTGAAGTAACATGCACAAGGCTCACACCACCAGGAAGGGGCAGAGCTGCCATTTGCACTCAGGCCTCTGCGACCCCAAAGACCAGAGGCCCTGAGCACACACCCTGGTGCCTCCTGCCTGCTTGCCCTTTGCATCTCACTGACCTGGACCTTCCTGGCCACCCTGCCCCCGAGGATCACACTGCCTGCCCTTGGAGCTCCTACCAATTCAGGCCTCACAACCTACCACAGAGCCCTGAATTATGTCACCATTTGCAAAGGCCAAGATCAACGTCATTGTCCTAACAGCCCCTATATGTGCCAGAAACTTTGGAACCTTTACATACGAGATTGCAGTCTTCACAAGAACCCTTTAAGGTCAGGATTATGTATCTCATCTAACAGCTGAGGAGGTAAAGGGATGGAGGGGGGTGGTAACCTGACCCCAGAGCCTAATAGCCCCCATGCTTTCACACGGGGTGTTGGTGAAATGCTTAGCCTGCTTTACTCCATTTAAGCCTCAAAGTCAGTGACTCCCTCCCACCACCAGCCTTACCTATGCAGGGTTTAAATTCATGCCTCGGCAATGCTACCAATGACAGAAAATCCCCAGCCTTTGGGGTCACTCTCAAGCACTTGAAACCCCTATGTTGAAAGGGTGAATGCCAAGGGTTCTCCATGTCTATACCTCAGGGCTCTGAGGTACAGAGCATCTTAGTGTAGGGAGCCTGAACAAATGACTTAGCCCCTTAGAACCTTGATTTCCCCATCTATAAAGTGGGGTTATATGATAATACCCACCTCACAGGTTTGGAGTCAGGTAAAACCAAGGTGATGTAATGGTGCCTGGCACACAGTAGGTGCTCAGTAAAGATTTGTGGGTCCCTTGGTTAGCACTGGTCTTGAGACCCTTAGGGGTGGAGTCTAGATGGTGGGGTAGAGATTTCAACTTCCTGGGTTTCTGGAGCCTTGCTTAGAGGGCCTCAGTCCTCAGCTCTCTCCCCCAGTCACTGGTTTGGGCAGCAGCCCCTGGCTCTCCCTCTGGGAACTGTGGGGGTGATGCACAGGCCCAGCCACTCCAGTTCCCAGATGAGCCGGGCAGAGGAGGCCACAGGTTTTCCAGACAGCTGTGTCCCAGAGCTGCAGCCGAGGGAAGGAAGTATGTGCTCAATGGGGAAGTTGCTGCCCGAAACACCCGGTTGAGAAACAAGGTGGGGAAAATCCACCAGGCTGCTGGGCTCTGGGGAGGGGATCTCCAGGGGTGGCACATGCACACCACTCTCTCCTCCTCTGTCCCTTTAGCCTGGAGGCAGTGGTGGCTTCCTGCTGGTGCTACTCTCTGGGCTGCCTTGCCTTTCCCCATAGCTTCTCTACTTTTCCATCACCTGTGTAATGGATTCCCTACATTCAGTTCCCTCTATTTGAAACACCTCAAGTGGCTTCTCTTTCCCTGTTAGACCCTGAAGTCCACAGAGGTAAGGCCACTTGTCCAGGATCAAAGGGCTTGCCTGTGGCACCCATCCTCTGCTTCCTCAGTCCCCTCTCCCTTTGGAGATCTGCTTTCCTCACCCTCACTCTGTGCCAGCTTCCTTCTGCTTTGTGGAGAGCTGTCTGGAAATGTAGTGAACTTAAGGAACTTCATCAGTTGATTCTTACTAAAGTATTACTGACTGATACTTGGGTATCCAGAAGAAGCTAGAACCTCATTGGGCCTGTCCAGGGGATCTGAGGCCATAGAAGAGAGGCAGGCACTGCTGGAAACATTGCCTAAGGCATTTCTCTTCCTGTCTCCTTCCACCTTTCCCCCAGTGCCCCCAACAGGCTAAACCAAGCCACAGAAGTATGAGGAATGCAGCCTGAAGAGGTTGACCCCTCTGCTATAGACGAGGATCAGAGCAGGGGAAGGGTGAGGAATGATTTGCGGTAAGTAGGCCCAGGATAGGCACATTCTCCTCTGTCTACTGTGGCAGGGGTCAGATTTGATGGTGCCTGAGGATACTTTGCTCTCTGAAAGTCTATGGTTCTGTGACTCTTAGAGCAAGGGCATGGATTTCCCTGGGTTCCGGTCGCAATTCCTATCCTGCGTGGCCTGCAGATCCCTACTCCCGCTGCCCTTAGTGTGGCCATCTGCTCAATGGAGAGGTTGGTCAACCTGGTCCAGGTGGGCCCTGGAAGAAGACCCTGGGTATGTGGGCTGATTTCTCATCCACATCTAGGCCATGATTCTCCAGAAGCTCCTTTCAGGAATCTGCTGACCTCACCATACCTGGCCATCCTGCTGCCTCAGGTTGGGGGCACCCAGCCCTGTGTCTGCTTTTCCCTGTAGTCCAGTCTTCATGAGGCTGCCAGCCCATCAGTCATGGGTCTGGACCTCCCACCCCAGCTCCACCTTCGCTGGCTGAGGGCTCTTCCCCCTCAGAGCAGTAGGAGGCACCACCTGGCCCGGGCAGAGGTCCACTCAAGCCCTCCACCCCACCTCCCTCCCTCTATCTGGGGTTTTTCCTTTTTTCCTTTCCAGAAATGGACAGGAAACTGGGCCCGTTGTAGAGAGATTATAAGAAAGATTTCTAAAAAGACTCTGAGAGAGGTGCCGAGCAGAGGGGACAGCAGGTCTCCTTCCGTGGGGGGCTGAGGTCAAGCCCTTCTAAGGTTTCCGCAGGCTCTTGGCTCTCAACTCAAGCAAATTAAAAGGCACCCACTTCCCACATAAAACACTTGTAAGAGTTGTGCTCTTCTGTGAGGTGTGCTCCAGTTGACAGGTTGTCCTAATATTACACTTAGCAGACATTTAATGTAACATGTATAGAGTTTCAAGCTTCCTGTCACTGAGCTGACACCCTGTGCTGTGTGATCTCAATCTACTTCTCAGAACACTGTACCACCATGAACCCCATTTTACAGGGGAGAAGACAAGATGAGAGAGGGCTGGCACCTCGTCTAAGAACACGCAGCCAGGGAGCACTGGGTCACCGTCTGGGTCTGCCTCTCCCCATAGCCTGGACCTTTGTCACCCTGGATTCCTGACTCTGCCTTGGGGACTCTGGGGTGGGGACTTCAGGTCTGCAGGGCTCACACCTCATTAGAAGAGCTTAGGGCTGCTGAATAGCCTGGCCTGATGAACCAGAGCCCTCCTCCTGGCCCAGTTAGGTGCGTGGCATCGGTGCCCCGGGACTCCTCCCAAGGGTGAGCTGCAGGGCACATGGTTTACCTGCCAGGAGCCCCAAGGTAGGAAAACAAACACCATAAATCATCAGGAAGCCTGTGTAAATATTTTATAGATGGGACAGTAAATAATGCAGCTCCCCGGACGTACCTGACCCAGTTCATCTGCCCCACATCCATCACCCAGGCCAGTCTGTCTGGGCCACTCTCCTGCCTTGTATTTTTTAAACAAGTGCTGAGGCCCAGTTCTGGGCCCTTTCATATGCACCATCTTCACTGCCTAGCCTTTGCTCACGCTGCTCCCTCTGCCTGGAACACCTTTCTCCCTAAGCCTGGCTAATTCATCCTTCTCCTTCAGGAGTCACCTCCTTCAGGAAGCCTTCTTTGATATCCTGGGTGGAGTCAGGAGTTCTTCTGGCTCTCACAGTGCCTAGGCTTCCCCCATGTGGGCTCTGCTCACAGGATGTGGTCATTTCCTAGTGACTTGTCTGCTCTCTCTCTCTGTCAGCTCCAAGAGAGTGATCATATCCCTGGAACTGAGGGCAAATCTTGGCATATAGTAGGTGCTCAACAAATAATGTTAAAGGATGGCATAAGTTATCTTGTTTAACCTTTAAATAAGTCTGTGAAGCAGGTGTTATTGTGTTTCTTATTACAATTATCCTTACTTTACAGGCAAGAAAACTGAGGCTCAGTGGCAGTGCTGGGATTGACTTCCCACCTGTCTGATCCTGAGCTTAGTGCTTTCTCAATCACCCATCCAGGAACATGTCTCTTTCTCCTACAGACCTCAAACTCCTTGAATCAGGGACCCGCTGTTTCTGCTGGGGGGTCCTTGACTCTTACCATAGGCTCTGGCACCCAGTGGATGCTAATCCACGTGTGTGAATGCCTACCAAAGACAAGGCAGGTGTCAGGATCTTGTTGCCGACCTGGGAAGGAATGCACAGTGAGCACCTCAGGAGCAGGAGACTAGGTGAGGGGACTTACGACCCCCAGGCCCCAGAGCATCTCTGAGAAGATATGTGTCTGGGGAGGGTCTTGGGTCCCAGGCGGAGGCAGCTTTGAAAGATGCTTGGATGCAGTGGCCCAGACGCCTTCCATCCAAAGGCACTGCATTACTTTGGGGCCAAGTCCCTAACCAGGCCATCAGAGCCTCAGAGGAACCTGAGACACAAAGACAGATGATCCTGTCTGCCCTCTCCCCATCCTGTGTCAGGCACTGAGAACGAGGACAAAGAAATCAGGGCACAGGCAGCGTGAGGTGGGACAGGACAAGGACAGCTTTGCACAAGAAGCCCTGGCCTGACCCTGGCCTCGATCCTTGGCAGGAGGTGGGCTGCAGAAGAGATGGAGGGTAAATGGGTTTCAACTGATGTGTCACTTGCGGCTGGTTGCCAATGGCTCCCTGCAGCTCTGTTGAGAAGGATTCTGAGTTGTATCCCTCCGGACTCAGTTAGAAGTGCTGTGATCGATTAGCAATATTGGCCACCAGCACAGAGCGGGGCACAGTAGCCTACTTCAGAATTTGTCAGCCCCTCCTTTCACCTTTCCTCAACTCTCAGCACAGAGCAGGGACCCAATAAAGGTCTGTGGGTTCATTGTTGATTACTACCAAGGTCAGCGCAGAAGTCATCTGGAGTTAGTCATTCATGGAGGTGGAGCTATGAACCCAGGGCCTCTTTACTATTGTATCTGCAAGAACCAGAAAGGGAAAAGGGAGAAGAGAATGGGAAAGAACGACAGACAGCAAATGAGAAGTTAGATGCTCATGAGAACTTCTGGACAGTGTGGACTGAGATCCTGAACCCAGGCACAGCTCTGCCCTCACTAGTCAGCAGGAACCAGGAGCTTGCCAAGGCAAATTCCAGAGATAAATCTTGGCAAGGACCCAGGAGGTGGAGGCTTGTGCTGCAGGAGGCCGGACCCAAGCCTTCTATGCCCGGCAGACTCAGGCATCCCCACTGGGCCCGGGGCAGTGCAAGGGGCACATAGGGGTCCCAGGTGCAGCTCCTGTGTGAGCTCCTGCCCTCACATAGCTTCCCAGGTCGTGGGGGAAGAATACTGTGGGGGCTGGAGCAGGTGGGGCCGGACAGGATGCTCCCTCTGGTCTGGGAGAACCTGGGCAGTACCGAGAAGGCTGACAGTGGGGCAGCCAGATTGTGTGCGCCTACCCTTGCTCCCCCAGCCTCTCACTGCCCCTTGGACACCCACCCCGTGAGGCCACACAGAAAGGTCTGCACAAGCCTTCACAGCTGGGGAACAAGCCTCTGGAAGGGGAGCTGTGTCCCTCCCCTGCTAGCTGCCAATACCTCCACACCCATCACTCGTCTGACTCCACCCAGGCCAGTTTCCAACTGTCCCCCCACCCCCATCCTTGTTTCTGTGGCTTTAGGGGTAGACTGGCCTAGTGGTTATGAACTCTGGCCTGGAATTCAGAGCAGTCTGGGATGTAAGGCTCAGTTTGGCCACGTCCTGGCTGTGTGAGAATCGGCGTGTCATTTAGCATCCCTGGGTCTCAGTTTCCTCTCCTGTAAAATGGGGCTAATGATGGTCCCCACGTCGTAAGGGCTTTGTGGAAAGATTGTGAGTTAATAAACATTGTATCAGTTCAGGCCCCGGTAGGTAGTGAGTACTTGATATGCAGGGGCTGGAATTATTGTTCTTATTATGATTCTAAGATTCTGAGACCAAGCTCATGTTCACCACATCCTCTGTAGAGTCCTGATTCCACCTGGACCCCCAGGGGACCTCTTTCAAGATTGGTAGGCATCAAGGCTGGTGAAGGGCCCTGGAGCTGGGGACTTGGAATGTTTTGAACCTGAAGGCCTGGGGCAGAGCAAAATGGGCTGGGCAGGGGTTCCCTGCAGCCCTGAGGCCCCCGGGCCTGCTGAGCTCCGGGCTATGAGCAGAGCCAGCCATCCCAGGCCACCTATAATTACCTTCTGGCAGAGCTCTGTGGCACTGGGCGGGGGCAGCAATTGTGAAGTTTTATTCTGATGCCCAGTCAGTGCCCTTGGGCTTCCCCACACCGGCTGACCACTGCCAGACACAGATAAAGATTGAGTTCTTTGGGGAGGAGGCCCTTCCAAGGAAGCTGACCTCTGAGTGCAGGATCCAAGAGTTCAGGACCCCACAGTCTTCACAGACCCACCTCTGCCCAGGCCCTGGGGGCAAAGGCTGCTCTGGGGACCCTTGGCAGCCAGGAGAGCTGATTGGAGAGTACTCCAGGGCCTCTTGGACACAGTGTGAGGCCAGAATGGGGAGGCTCCAGAGGACCCACAGTGGACTCTCCATCTTCATCCTCCTCCCCACTGTCCCCTTCCCCTCCTCCCCTCAGGTGCCCAGGCCTTGGTCTTAGGAGGGCAGATGCTGGCATTGGGGTGGCTGGGAATAAGGGTGCCTCAAGGGCAAACCCTGAGCCTGAGCCGTCTCTGGAGGTCATGCACCCTTGCTGGCTGGAGCCTGGTCTTCCTCTCACCGTCGTGTGCACTTGCACCTTCCTGCTCTCCCACACTGCTGCCCCCACTCCAGGCCTCTCACACACAAGAATTTATGCACAGACACGTCCTTGTACACTCAACCATGTCAGCAATTGCAGGGTGATGATGGAGGAAGTAATGGTGACTTCCCACCCCAAACTTCCCCATCTTAAAGCAGCAAGAGGTGGGGACTCGAGGGGTCAGCCTCCAGGTCAGGGAGAGGATCCTGTGTCTGAGTGCTGTGGGCAGCAGCACGGGCAGGTCTGCCCCGTGCTGCTTCATCACGCATTGCTGCTCCTAATTCTTCTGGGCACATCCCCGCCTACTGCATCTTTCTCCCCAGGGCAGGGCTGGAATGTCTCTGGATCCGCAGAGGAGCTTCCAGGGCAGGGCCTGCCAGAGCTGCAGGAGGGTACAGGACAGGGAGCCCCAGAGGCTCAGGCCAATCCCAGCCAGCCTGACTTCCATGGGGAAGCAGCTCCCTGGCCCTTTGCCCGTGGAGGCCCAGGGCCCAGAGGGAGCCGACAAACGTGAGGTGAGCAGATGCTGCTGAGCACTGCTTGGGCATGGGGTGCTGCCCCGGGAAAACCAGGCTTCACTAAGAGCCTACAGCATGCCTGACCCTCACAGGGTGGCAGCCATGTGTGTGGTGGAATGGGGAGGGATCTGGAGGAGAGGACATGGCCCTCAAGGGGGTGTGACTCTGCAGCTAGGGAAGGAACGAAGACATACACAGCTTAAGGCTCAATCCTACAGGCACCAGGAGGGTCACGTGCTAGAATGATGACACCAGGGAGCCCAGAGACCCATGGGTAAAGGTTCCAGAACTAGCAGTAAACAAAAGGAAGCGGGTTCGAGGTGACTCAGGAACCCCCTACACACAGCCACACCCTCATCCATGAGTCTGTTGGTCGGAGACCCAGCAGCCCATCCTTCGGGGCTGCGCACCGAGCTCACAGAGCAAAGGTCAGAAGGGCAAAGATTAGAGAAATCTCCCTGGACCTACACCCATGTGTGCCCTTTCATGACCGGCAAACCTTGTGCTCAGGGAGCAGGCTGTAATCAGCCTCAGGCGCTGCCGGCGGGGGTGGGGGGTGGGGGTGGGGAGCTGGGCATGGGGGTGGGGGGGTGGAGGTCTCTGCATCAGCTGTGTCTCCACCCCTGCACTGCAGGTGCCATCAGCAGCATGTGGCAGGGCACTCTGATCGCTACCCTATTGGACCCACAGACCCAGGCAGCATGCATGATAAAGGCCATGCTGCACTTATCCACTCATTTAAAGGGGCTTGTTGCAGCCGAGCCTGCCTCCAGGCCCTTGCCCTTTCCTCTGCCTCGAATGCCTGTCTTCCCAACCTTATCGCTTCCAGTTTCTGCCTGGAAAACCCCTTTCCCAAGGCTTCATTTCCCATTATCTTCAGCACAGGCCCAAATGCAGACCCAGGCCTTTGCATGGAATCCAAGGCCCCTGAGAATGTGAATCCCCCACTACCCCTGGGGTACCCTGTGCACCCCATGCTCCAGCCCCACAGGCTCACCTCGCTCTTCCTAGGATTGGCCTTGGATGTAGTCTTTGCTCCGGCTGTGAGTGCTTTCTCTGTCTCCTCACCACTGCCCGAGAAGGAATTCCTCCTCATCATTCTGGCTCAGGCCAGGGGCACCCTGTGGTGGAGCTGTCCTTGCTTCCTCAGTTCTAGTACAGGGTCTAGCACACAGTTGGTGTTTGCTAAATGATTGCAGGAGGGAAATAACAATGAATTATGTTCTATTCTTGGCTCTGTTGGAGTCTGTGCTGGTTACCTGGGCAAGTCACTTTGCCTCTTGGGACCTTAGTCTCCCATCTATTTGATGGGGAGTTAGATGAGATGGTTTGCATTAAGCTTCTAAGAGCCTTAGGTTTTATGCAGAGGGATTCCGGCCATGTAAGCTTCCCATCCCATCCTTAAATGCACCCTGATAATATCAAAATTAAATCATATAACAAAAATAGCAGTAATCTATTGGGAACTCACTCTGATCTAGACACAGTGCTAGACCCTCCTCTGTCTACATTCCCTGAGCCTCTGAGGGGCTATAAACAACCCCATTCAGAGATAAGGGAGTTGAAGCCAGAGAGGGGAGGTGACTTGCCCAAGGTCACACAGCTGAGTGGCTGAACTCGCAGTAAGAAGCCCACCCCCAATGGCCAGGGGACTCCTGGTCTCAGGCTTGGGCCTCCTGAGCTCGGCCATTGCCCTTCAACACAACCTATAAGGACAGCCCCTTTTCAGGAGGCTCAGGCTCAGGGGCTTGGGCTGCACTGTGGGCTGGGAACCCCGCAGGCACGTGGAAGGGAAGAGCGGATCCTGGAGGGCAGTCACCCAGGCATGCGGCTGCTCCAGCCCAGCATCCCTGCCAGGCAGAGGAAGACAGATGCCCGGCCTCCCAAATCATGCTGGACTCCATCCCCTCCTCTGGTGGAGAAACTGGCCAAAGTCCAGGCTGCCATCTGGGCCTGGCCTAAGCCAGGCAGAACATCTGCTCCATTCCAGTTTCCTGAGGAATTGTCCTGACAATGCCCCTGTCAGAACCAACTGGAGGGCAGCAGAGCCGGTCCCCACCACAGCATCCTGCCTTTGTCTATGGAAGGGGCAGGGGCTCTCTGCAGGACACATGGACAAGCCAGGCCTTGGGCTCCTGCCTCATTCTCCTCCAACAACCTGTGTGGCCTTGGGCTGGGGTTTACCCGAGCCTCAGTTTCCTCCTCTGTGGGATGGGATCAGAATGCCTGCTCTACTCAGGTGGAGGTAATTAGACGGCAATTGGGGGGCTCGCCATGGTGCCTGGGGGAGGTTCCTAGCCAAGGGGTAAAGAGAAGAATGTATCTGGGTGGAACTGCGGGACCTGATGCCTGCAACCCTCAGAGTGGCCCACTCCTGTCCATGACCCCAGCACATCCTCATGCGGACTTGGGGAGGAGGGAGAGATGGGATAGGGAAGGCAGTGGCCTCCTCCTTACCCTCACTGGGTCAATTAATCCTCGTGGCCACGGAGAGCTAGGGCTCTTATCATCCTTCGTCGGGCAGCTGAGCTACCTGCCCGAGGTCACACAACCAGTGAGGGCTGAGCTGGGAGGGGAACCCAGAGACCAGGTTTAACTACTAGGAGCCCCTGCCTCTGAAGCCACCAGGTCCTCCTGCGGAAAGGCTGGAGGCTGCGACCTCACACAGACCTGGGGGCCCGCCTCTTCCTGACCTGCTGAGTGGCCTTGGGTGGTGACCTCACCCCTCTGAGCCTCAGTTTCCTCACCTGTAAACTGGAGCTGCCCCAAGCACTGAACGAGAGGCTGTTTTGAACTGCTCAGCCTGTCCTTGGCGGGGGCCAGTATCATCCTAGTGATAACTTAATACGTCCCATCCTGTCGCCTCTCTCGTATAGCTGGAGCTATCAAGGCCTGGAGGGGCAGAGGGGCCTCCTGGGATCCTGCAGCAAGTCAGAGGCACCGCAGGGTGAGCCTCCAGCTTCACAGTGCTTGCCAGGCACCTCCTCAGGCATGCCCATCGGAGGCCTGTGTCTAGCTGCATTCTGCCACCATCCCCACCCCTGACACAAACTCGCTTACTTGTGTGCACTCAGGCCCACCCCAGCCCAGAGGTTTGTCCTTCTCCAGAAGCTTCACTTCATGCCTACCTCCCATCAGACAAGACCCAGGATGCCGGGCCCATCCTCAGCTGCTAGGGTTCCCTTTGAGCTGGGGCTTAGCTGAGAGGCCAAGTCCCCCAAGCCCTGGAAGCCCCGAGCAAATCTGGAGGATCAGTTGGTGGTTCCAGCTCCCAGGGGAGGCCCTGTAGGGCAGGTTGGCCAGAGCTGCAGGAGTCATCCTGAGAACCACTGCCCCCACCCCGGTTGTCCCCTTACTTCCTGGTCACCCTGTTCTTTCTTCTTCAGACACCTGGGAGCTGAGGTAAAGCATTGTGCTGGGGCTTGGAAGCTGGGCAGGCCTGGGTGGGGAGGTGGTAGGACGATCCCCCACCCCCCAGTGGTGGTGTTCCCCAGGGAGAGAGGGCACACTCTGCCCTGATGTCTGAGCTCTGCCTAACCTGGTACAGGGACTAGGGGAGGCTTCCTGGAAGAGGTGGTAACTAAGCTAGAACCTATGTGAAGACTGAGAAGGAGTTAGCTAGGCATGGTGCACCTTGCAAAGGAAAGAGCATGGGCAAAGGCCTGGAGGTGAGAAACTGCAGAAGGTTGTCTGGTAGGAACTGAAAGAAATTCCTCTCACAGGAGCTGGGGTGCTTGGCAGGGGCCGGGGAGGCAGGGCTGAACCAGGCTGGGCCTAACAGTCATGTCGAGACTTTGTCCTTTTTTTTTTTTTTTTTTGCAGTACGCGGGCCTTTCACTGTTGTGGCCTCTCCCGTTGCGGAGCACAGGCTCCGGACGCGCAGGCTCAGCGGCCATGACTCACGGGCCCAGCCGCTCCGCGGCATGTGGGATCTTCCCGGACTGGGACACGAACCCGTGTCCCCTGCATCAGCAGGTGGACTCTCAACCACTGCACCACCAGGGAAGCCAGAGACTTTGTCCTTTATCCCGAGAGATCCATGGTCACTTCGGGGCTGGGACTGAGCAGTCCTGGACTCTTCAGGAGGAGTGTGTGGCTCCTGTGAGAAGAAAGAATTGTTGGGGGTGTGGAGCTGGGGTCCTGAGTACAGAAGACTGCAGGTGGCCAGACAAGAGGCACTGGTGGCCCAGGGCGGCAGCAGTTGGGGGCAAAAGAATGGAGAAGTCAGAATGGGGAGACTGAGGGACTTCCTTGACCGTCCAGTGGTTAAGACTTCCAGTGCAGGGGGAGTGGGTTCGATCCCTGGTCAGGGAACTAAGATCCCACATGCTGTGCAGTGTGGCCAAAAAAAAAAGAATGGGGAGACTGAGGCACCAAGGGGACAAAGACCTGTACACGCTTCCATAGTGACCTGGGGCCTGGCTGGGGTGGCGACATTGTGGGGGGTGGAGGTTGAGCTGTGGGGAAAGGGCAGGAGGCTGCCCAGCGCAGGCCCACTTGGATCCACCCCAGGGGCTGGGAATCTTTTGTCCCCTCACCGCCTCTCTCGGAGCAAAGCTTCTGCCTGAGGGAAGAAAAGTTCATTTCTCGTCTCCTGTGGCACGGCTATGCCATGCACCACACCCACCCCACAGAAGCTGCGGTTTGGCCACAACCTGGCTTCTCAAGAGCCTGGTGGGCAGCGGAGTCCTCCTTGGAGTCTTCTCCTCTAGATTCTGGCGGCTTCATGTGGGTGGTGTGGAAGGAGAGGGCTTGAGGAACAGGAGGGAAGACTGGGCATCATTGCTACTAGCTTCCCTCCATCCCCATCCCCCAGCCCCCCACACATGCACACCAGCCGGCACCTAGGTGCACACACAAGAACCCAAAGCCAGATTTCACAGAACACTCCCACCACAACCCCTATTGCCCAGCACTAAAACCCACTCACACTTCCCCATGTTCCCTCCTCATCCTTTCTGCTTTCCCTCCAGAGAGCTGCTTCCGAGGCAAAGAGTGGCCCCACACACAAGAAAGCTACCTTCCTACCCCAAAGGACAGACCAGCATGGTTGCTCTGCAACACAGTAGAGCTATAGAGCAGATATCAGCATGAACTTCCCAGGCTTCCAGGTTGTGAAACCTGAGGCCAAGTTGAAAGTCTAGTTCATCTTCTTTGCAAGGCTCCCAAATCTCCCTGTGATCCTGAAGCTGATCCTGAAGCGGCCTGAAGCTGAGGCCCCAGTTCCAGTGCCCACCTGGGTAAACTTGGTATAGCTGGATGCAGCTAGCTGGAGTCCTCACCGCACTGGCCTAGAGTGAGGGTGTAAAGGGTCCCACATGGGCCCCACCTGAGGGCTTAGATTATATATCCCAGCCTTTGACCCAAATGCCACCCCCATCCAGAAATTCCAGCCTTCTCCACTCTTCCCTCTATTGCCCTGGGATGACTGCCTGGTGCCCACAGGCCCTGAGGGGCTGGCCTGGGAACTGTCTGTGTTTCTGGCTCCAAGGGCTCACCATTCCTGCTGCCCAGGACTGCTCAGCAGCCTGGCCACCGGCCTAGCCACTGTGGCCAAGATGGCCACAGTCTGTTCCTGCAGAATCCTGTGGGCAGAGGCAAGGCCCAGGCATATGAAGGTGGTGGGGTGGGCAAGTAGCCTAAGGGTGAGACTCAGCTCCCTGGGGAGGCTCCTCACCTGGCAACCTCTGTCTCTGCCCACCACAGGCTGCTGGGCACTGAGGAGGAGGCGTATGTCTGCCAAGGGAGCTCGCAGCCTGGGGGAGATGGACATGAACAGCCCAGCTGCCTGTTTCTAGTGCTGGGCATAGGGCTGGGCCCTCTGCAGCCAGCATTTCAATCCATCCTCAGAGCAGCCTCAAGGGCTGGGGATTTTACAGATGAGGAAACTGAGGCTCAGAGATGGCTGGCATTTGCTCAAGGTCACACAGTGAGTTAGTGTGGAAGCTGCATGCTAGCTCTTCCTACTCTGGAGCGTCTGCACCATGTGGTTGGTACCTCAGGAGAGGCCCTGGACAGAGGGGATGGGAGTGTGTTAGAACTGAGGGGAGGGCTCATAGGAAGCAGAGGACCTCTTTAGTTAGAGACAGGAATCTGGAAGTCTCCCTAGAGGAGGACCTTTTGCATGGGGCCTTGTTAGACGGCTAAGAGCTTGATGGAATGGCATCCTCAAGAGCAAAGCACAACATGAGCACACCCAGGATGGAGGGTGCTGGCTGTGCAAGTACCTTGTTCAGGCTCTGCTGGTCCAACTGGCCCAACCACTTCTCTCTCCAGACACTGCTCACTGCCCCTGCTCACAGCCCTGCCAAGAGTTGTTGGCAAACCCTGGGAGAAGGCTGGGTCAGGAACCTAGGATCCCTCATCCTGGTCCTAGGGTAAAATGATTAAGGGGTCCTGAGCCCCAGACTGCTCTGTCACCTCCTCACAGTCACCTCCTCCAGAAAGCCTGCCTGGATTGTGCCTTCCAGTAGGACAATTTCTAAGATACAACAACAGTGTGGAGGGTAGGTCTGTCTGAGGAGATGAAATTATCCGTGCAATTATGAGAAATCTCTACTTTTCTCTGTAAACTTGTCATTATTTTCCTTGTTTGCTCTGGTTTTCATCAGAACAGCCAATGTGTGTCATTACTTCATTACTTTTCTAGGTTTCTGTGAATCTCCTTCCCCATCTCTCACCACCCGCCTCCCCCAGCCCCAGTTCTCCCACCCAGGGGTCAGGCTTTGGTGCCTTAGGACGACACTCTCGCCCAGGCTCTAGGTTGCGCCATCCATGAAATGGGCGTACTCAAGTCTCCCTGACTCTCCCGGACGGAGCCAGCAACGAAGGGCAAGGAGAAGACACCGCCCAGCGCCCGGGCCCAGGAGGCGGCGCCACTACAGCCTCCAGGTGGCGACCCGACCCGGGAATAGAGACCGGTCATTTATAGCCGGGCCTGAGTCACGTGGCGAGGCGGACGCCTCCGCCCGCTTTGGGAAAGGTCTCCCCGGGGCTAGGCTGGGCTGGGCCCCGAGCGCGGGAGACGTGCCTGCGGGGGCGTGTGCGCCGCAGCCGCTGCTGGGGGGCGAGGCTGTCCGGGTGGGGATCCGGGTGTGCCTGGCGGTCCTTCCCCACCCTTTCCAGCTCAGGGCCACCCCTACCCGCCGTCCCCCGTTTCCCACCGGCCAAGCTGGGCACGGTGAGCTGACCGCTGCGGAGGGAGACTGAGGCAGGTGAGCAAGCGAGGGAGCTGGTGAGGCCGGCGCCCTCCCCGCCCTGTGGTTGACAGAGCCCCTCCGACTCCGCAGGTGTCAGAGCCTAGTGTGAGACCTGGCAGATCTTAGCAGAGGGGGTGCTGCTGCGTGCGGGTGATGGGGGAGTAGGGGTGATGCTGGAGACTGGGGGGTCACCTGGGTCTTTGTGCCAGGGGATAGCTGCTAGTCCGTGACTGCCCCGGACAGCACCAGTGCCCATCCACGCCCCTTTGGTGGGCAGAGGAGTAGAGGAGCCTGAAGAGGGGACTCAGAAGAGCAGGGGCTGTGCGGTGGTCAGTGCAGGACTGGGGTAGTCCAGGGGCTGCCTGCTCTGTGAGAGCCCGGGGAAAGCCCTGTGCCCTGAACTCCCAGAAAGCACCTTCCCCTTGTCTAGCGCAAGTATTTCTCAAGTTTCACCCAAACATAGATGTGTTGAGGACAGAACTTGTGGACCATTAGCCCGCCTCACCAACTCTTTGGTAATTAACACCAACATGGATTGAGCTCTGCCCCTAGTGCCCCAGAGTCTTGATCTCTTCCATCCTCTCAACCACCCACCAGGCCAATATTACTGTTCTCTTCTCCATTCCACAGATGAGGAAGGTGAGGCACAGTTAAGGCACAGGTCCAGGGTGGAGCCAGGATGTAAACTGGGCCTGTTCAGGCCCCTGACCTGGCACTTCCCTACCATTTGGTACTACCCCCAAGGCCACTTCCCTTACTTGTTGCCTTCCAAGTGCCCTTCTCATCTGCATGCACTACCCCCAACAGGACCCATCCAGGCTCTGCCATCCCCAGCAGTTGCCCAGGAGCACCATCCCTGCTGGCCTAGGCCTTCTGCTCCAGAAACATGAGCCCACTCTCCCTTGGTCAGGCCAGTGCTCTGGATGTGATGGGGATGGTAATGGCAGCCAAAGCTTCAGGGACAGGGATGGTGATACAGAGAAGCAGAAACAGAGAGGCAGTATAGGCAGAGAGGCCAGAACAAGGACCAACTCTTGGCAGGGATCAAGTGGGGGACCCCATCCTGCTCCCTCAGGTGGGTGGGCCCCAGAGATGGAGGGAGGTCCAGGCCTTTTCCAGGTTGCTTGGCTGAGTCCTGGACTTCCTGTGGAGGGGTTTGAGGGCCCCCAGGGTTAATGGCCTCTGGGTGGGGTGGAACCTGCAGGGGTCAGGCTGGCGATCCTCTAGACTAACCCTGCAGGGAGCCTGCAGGGGGACAGCCCTGGGTGGATGCTGGGGGTAGGAGTCTGGAGACTGCTCAGTGCTAACTCTGATGGGCCTGTTTCCTTGGCTGCAAACCTGGATAGGGGAAAAGGGAAAGTACCACTTCTGGGTGGCTGCTATGGACCCAGCCCTGCTTGGGGATTTATGCCCCATATCATGAGAGGCTGACAAGGGCTCTTCCGAGGCTGACAGCCTGTGACTTGGCAAAGTGACCTTACCTGTGGCCCTGGCCAGTGTGAGCTGAGCCTCACCAGGTGCCCACACTGGCTGAAATTGCACACACATCATCTCACCCAACACTTAACCACCAACATGGTTTGTCATTAGCCCATTTCACAGGTGAGAACTCAGGATCAGAGAGGTGTGGTCACCCGCCCAGGGTCATACAGTTAGCATGTGACACAGTCAAGCCTTGCTCCCAAGCCTCAGCAGGCCCTTCTAAGGTCAGTACCAGTCAGGTTGTGGAGGCACAGAAGCAAGCTCACCTGGACTGTGCCCGGGCCCACCCAGTGTGGCACCAAAGGGCAACTCCGACATGCAGCGTGGCTCCATCCAAGCTTGGCCTGGATTCCCTGGACCCCACACAAGCCTGTTCTCCCTGGGTCCCCTGATCCCAGGGCCTGTCTCTAGAGGGAAGCCCACCTGCATCCTTTCTCTGCATTGGCCACAGTGTGGCCTGCACAGCCTCAGCCCCTTGCCCTTCTCTGGGGACATCTCGCATCCCCTTGGAATCTCCATAGGAGAAAGATTGGCTGAAGCTAGTGTGTGCCCACAGCCCCTGAGTTCATGAGTCTGCATAATCCTGAGGGCCAAGAAAGTGCTTCTTGGTGTCTAATTTAAATCCTTCTTGTTCCTGCAACACCAGTCCTGCTCTAAAGTAGTGGTTCTCAACAAGGGGTGGTTTTGCCCCCTAGGGGGCATTTGACTGTGTCTGGAGATATTTTTTTAAATTTTATTTTACTGAAGGATAGTTGATTTACAGTGTTGTGTTAATTTTGACTGTACAGCAAAGTGATTCAGTTATACGTATATTTTTATATTTATATATATATATACATTCTTTTTCATATTCTTTTCCATTATGGTTTTTCACAGGATATTGAATATGGTTTCTTGTGCTATACAGTAGGACCTTGTTGTTTATCCATCCTATATATAATAGTTTGCATCTGCTAATCCCAAACTCCCAATCCATTCCTCCCCCACCTCTCTCCCCCTCGGCAACCACAAATCTGTTCTCTATGTCTGTGAGTCTGTTTCTCTTTTGTAGATAGGTTCATTTGTGCCATATTTTAGATTCCACATATAAGTGATATCTTATGGTACTTGTCTTTCTCTTTCTGACTTACTTAGTATGATCATCTCTACGTCCATCCATGTTGCTGCAAATGGCATTATTTCATTCTTTTTTATGGCTGAGTAGTATTCCATTGTATATATGTACCACATCTTCTTTATGCATTCATCTGTCGATGGACATTTAGGTTGTTTCCATGTCTTGGCTATTGTGAATAGTGCTGCTATGAACATAGGGGTGCATGTATCTTTTCGAATTATAGTTTTGTCTGGGTATATGCCCAGGAATGGGATTGCTGCCTTATATAGCAACTCTATTTTTAGTTTTTTTGAGGAACCTCCATACTATTTTCCATAGTGGCTGCACCAATTTACATTTCCACCAACAGTGTAGGAGGGTTCCCTTTTTGGAGACATTTTTATCTGTCATGACTTAAGGGAGGGGAGTGCTACTGGCATCCAGTGGGTGGAGGCCAGGGATGCTGCTAAACATCCTCCAATGCACAGAACAGCCCCCACAACAAAGAATCATCTGACCCAAGGGTCAGTAATGCTGAGACTGAGAACCCCTGGACTTTGGAGCCAGGTGGACCTTGGTTTGAATCCCACCTCTGCCATTTACTAGCTGTGAATCCTTGGGCAAGTGGCTTCATCTCTCCTTGAGACTCAGTTTGCTCATCACCAAAAGTGGCCCTAATAGTGCCTTGAGGACTGATCAGATTGCACACATCCAGTACCCAGCACAGGACCTGACACTGGGGAAGCTCCATCAGTGATAGCGATTATTCTTTTCCATTTTCCAAGGTGAACCTCGGGGTGTGGGAGCAAAGGTCTGGTGGCTGGTCCTGGAGCTCCCCAAGAGGCAGCCCTCCATTGCCCTCCCTCCAGTGATCACTGGCACAGGCTGGGCCTATTGTTGATGTTGAGGGAGAGGCTACGTTGGCCACTGTGGACCTGGAGGTAGGAGCCAGGAGGGAAACTTGATTCCAGGTGAGCAAAAGTCACCTGAAGCTCTCCTTGCTCCCCTTTCCTCCAGCCCAACCCCAGGGAAGCCATGGGGTCGGGGTAGTGTGATTTGTGAGGACACAAATCACACTAATGAATGGAGTCCCTTAGCTCAGGGAAGTGCCATGGATTCACAGCTGGGCATCACGGAGGAGTGGCATTTGAATGGACACAACCAAGAGAGGTAGAGATTTGGGGATGGGTGGGAAATGACATTCAGTCCCAGGGAACAGTGTGTACAAAAGACTGGTTGTGAGGAGTAGGGCATAAGCCCTATTTCCCAAAAGATAGTCCAGTGTGACCTGAAGGTTCAGTTTGGTGGATAGAGCCTCCCCCAGTGGGGTAGGGGACAGGCACCAGTGCTGGGAACCTAGACAATAACCAGTTTTCAAACTAGGTCCTCCTTCTGGAATGTAGAAGCCGCCCACCACCCCCACCCACCCCCGCCCAGCCTCCCATTTGTGGGAAGAATCATTGTAGTTTTTCTCTTTCCAGTCCGGACCACCCCCACCCACCCCAGACACACACTTAAAACAGTTTCAGGATTCACATCTCTGCCAGGCTCTCCATCCCTGGAGGTCTCATTGGACACCCCTTCCTCCCACCCCCACAGCCCTGTAACCCACTTGGTGTGACCCCTTCTTCCCACCCATCTTCCCCAACCTGAACAACATGGGTCCTCCCACCTGAAAAACATGGCAGCACCTCTGCCCCTGTCCAGCCCGTCTCTTTGCCTGCTGCCACTCTGTCCCATCCATTTCCCCCACAAGCCCACTCCACTCTAACAGCTGCAACCACCTGCTCTTTGAGAAGACTAATGTCCTGGCCATGGCCTGTGTTGGCTGTGGGCCCCTTGATCAGCTCAGCCTTCCTCAGGGATTGCCTCCCACTTTCATCCCTTAGGTCTCAGCTGGGAAGAGCTGTCCAGACTGTCCTCTAGGTGGTCCCACAGGAGGTAGGCCTGGAACTGGAACCCTCTTCTTTTCCTCTGAAAAGTGACGTTTCTTTGGAGTATGGAGTCATTGGTTTGGTTTTCTGATCTTTGGGAGCAAGAGAATGGATTCCCTGCGCCTTACTCTTTCCCCAGACTTGAGGTCCAGAGGATACCCAGTGAATGAAATGAATGAATGAGTTATGCCAGACAACCAAGTTCTAAGTCTGGAAAGGAAGATCAGGAGCCTCCCAGAGGCGATGGGGAACTCTGAAAAGCAGGGGCAGGAGGGAGGAATACTGGTGGATCGGGGTAGGGGCTGTTTCCAGAATCACTTGACCAGCAGCGGTGGACCATCTAGAGCCTCCCGCCCTGGAGTCTTCCCACTCGTCTCCGGGGGCAGGGCCGGGACTAGCCGGCCTGGCGGCGGGCATCGAGCCCGGCCGCGTCCGCACTCCAGCCAACAGGAAGAGAAAGAGCGAGGGCCCGGCGAGGCGGGCCAGCTGGCGGGGCGGGAGTCCCGGGCGCCGGAGCTGGGAGCTGGGGAACCCCCTCCGGCGCCTCTCCGGCTCGCTGTGCGGGGCGTGGGGCGGGGAGATCGCCCCCCACCCACCCTGGCCTCAGCGTCCTCCGTAAAATGAGGCCCCTTCTGAGGTCTGGTAGTGCCCCAATGGCGGGCGGGGGCGAGGGGTGCCGGGGCGGGCGGAGAGGCCCAGACATTGAGTGGCGGGCCAGGGAAAGCCTAGCCGCTAGACCCCCGGGGGCCGCGGGTGGAGGCGGGCCCTCGTGGGGGCGGGCCCAGGGCGGGGCCGCGGCCGGGGCCGGCACCTGGGTGAGGTCGCGCCGCGCCGCCCCGCCCCCTCGCACTTCCGTGTGCCGCTGCGCGGGAGCTAGAGGCTGCGGACCCGGGATCACTTGAGCGACCCCCGGCGTTCGCCCGCCGCGCCGAGGCCCGGGTGGTACCTCACCGGCCACCGGGCCCGTCTGGGTCGGGTGCGCACCGAACCCCCATCCGCGCGCGCTCCCGGGAGCCGCGCCGAGAGCCGGACTCTAGCCACCGCGACCCCTGGCGCCTGGCCCGAGCCCGGAGGTGAGTGAGGGCCGGGCCCGGACGTGGGATCGGGCTGCCCCGAGGACGCACCGTCCCTCCCTTTCCCTCCCCGCTCCGGTTCCCGTTTCCGAAACTGAGCCGCGGCTGGCGAAAGTCCCGCCGCGCTCTGAGACCCGCCGGAGTCTCCGTGGCCCCGTCCGTCTGTCTGGCCCTCTCCCCAGCGGTAAGGGCTGAGGGGCTCTTGTCCGTCTGCTCCCGGCCCCTCTCTACCCGCGTATGCCCCCAGCGCCTCCGAGGGTCCACCGTCCCTTCCGAATTCCTGGGGCCCTCTGTCCGTCCATCCGTCCCCACCCCCTCAATGTTCCCCCGTCCGCCTCTTCCTAGTACCCATCCGGCTGCCCTTCGCCCCGCTTGCGCCCCATCACCCCACCCCCAGTCCACCTCCCGCCACCCCCTAGATCCTGTCCTCCGCGAGCGGCGCCCCCGGCCACGCTCGCCGCCCCCTGCCTGTCCGCCGCCTCATCTTTTCTACCGCGGGGCTGAGGCCAGGCCGCCCGCTGGGCCTCGCCTCCCGCCTCTGGGACCCTGCCCGGCACAGCCGGCGCGGCGCCTCCTCCTCGCTCGTTCTCTCTTTCAGTCTCTGTGTGTTTCTCCCCGTCTGTCTCCGGGCTGGGCGTGGCTCCATGCTACACTATCCCCTGCCCTTCCCCTCCCACCCCTACGCCCCCCCAGCCCCCTTTTCCAGTGGCCCCTTCCCAGTCCAGATGCCACCCCTTTGGGGGCCCAGCCGGGAGAGGGGAGGAGGCGGAGGAGGGAAGGGGTGAAGAGGCAGGAGGTGGGCACCGTCAGAACTGCCGCACTTCCCCAACTCCTCCATTCGTCCTTGTCGGGGAGGGGAGAGCCCCACTGAGACCCCCACCAGAACCGGGTCAGAAGGATTTGGTGTGAGTGAGGCGACGTTCCTTTCTCCTCTGGCCCCTACCCTATGTGCGTGGACCCTGTCTTCTGCCGAGTTGTCCGTATCTGTCATGTAGGTATGTTGTGTATCTGTGTCTCCTTGAGTGTTCTTTGTCACCGGGTCTGAGACTTGACCCTGTGTGTCCTTTTAAACATGTGTGACTTGCCTGTGTGTATGTGTATATACCTCTTTGAGTTTCCTGAGGCTCTGTGTGCCCTCTGCAGCTATGTGTGTACTATGTTCTTTGTCACCAGACTCCCCTCTGTGTGTTGGGATGTGTGTCCCCATGTGCCTGGAGGGTCTTGTGTTGTACACTGGGTATGTCTTGTTGGTCACGAGTACATGCAGCCCGCAGTGTTAGTGTCAGCCCACCAGGCTCATGTGTGAGTGTGTCTGTATAAGTGTGTGTATGTGTGTGCACTTACATGTTCTTGTTCTCTGCCACTGAGCCACTGTGACCAGGCTGTGACCAGACTGACCTAGTCGCTGAGGGAGGGGACTGGCCCCTTGGGTTTCCTCGTTCCTGCCGTGGACTGAGCTGGGGTGTGGTGGGCAGGCCGATAGAAGGCAGTTGTGCGGGTATGTGTGTGTGTGATGTGGAGGTGTTTGGACAGCTGTACCTGGCTATAGGGTGGTATGAGGGATCTGGCGTGTGACAGGAGTTTGGCTGGGGCCGAGGCTGAGTGTATGACTGGTGGGAGACTCACAGTCTGACTGTATGAAACTGTGAGGATGTGTGCTTGGGGAGTCATTGTGATTGTGGGGAACCGAGAGTGCTTGGGCGTGGGTGTCAGTAGCAGGAGGGGATGCCACAAGGTGTGTGTTGCCTGTGCCCTGGGGTGGCAGTGCTGGGAGGGAAGGTGAGAGCCCTGGTTTGTGTGTGTGTGTGTGTGTGTGTGTGTGTGTATGCATGTGGCAGGCTGTGAGAGTGTGGATGTGCACGTGATACACTCAGGCCCAGCCCTGGCTTCTGGGGAGACGGGGAAAGCCTCCATCTCTCACCTTCCTCTACTCTCCCAAGTTCACAGACACCTGAGGTCACAGTGTTGTGACTAAGACCGAGAGCTCTGGACCCAGGAGAGATTTGGGCTCAAATACACACTGTGCCTTTTAAGAGCAAGAGCTGGGAACTAGGCCTCTCTAAGGCAGTTTCCTTATTTGCAGGGTGGAGAAAGTTGTGAGGACCAGAAGTCCTGTGTCAGAGGTCCTTTAGTACAGCCTTGGTCCATAGTGAAAGCTCAGCACATGCTAAGTCTTGTTTGGTGACCACTCACCTCCCCGCAAACTATATGGTCCCCATTCTCCTGGGAGCTGGAGCTAATAAAAGCCCAGATAGTCCCAACCCAATTTCCTGCCTGTGATGTATCTTTTGCCCCCTCCCATTCGCTTGACCAGACTGCTTGTGGAGGGAAGATGGCTGACAGAGATCCCACCTGCATCCAGCCCTGTTGAGCCCACATGATACCCCCTACCAGTCTCAGCAGCAGTGATGGGGAGAGAGTGGTGGGGGTGATTCGAAGCTGTGACCGCAGGCCACTGACACCGTTTAGCTGGCACAGCTAATTGGAGTTTAAAATTAGAAATAACTTAAAGCACAGACAAAAAGATAAAGCTCGAGGATGCCTCAGCCCCGAGGGAGTGGTGATGGGGGTCTTCAGCTGGAGGAGCGGCTCACATCTGGGGAGGAGAAACTTTTGTGGAGGCCTGGCATGCAGAGAAAGTGCTCAGGCCTTTCAGCCAGGAGACCCAGGGCACCTTGTTGCCTTTGCTGTTCCTTCCTTCTAGGATCTCTCTGGGCCTCCATTTTTTCAGCTGTATAATGGGCACAACAGTAATGTGAGAATCACCTGAACTAGAAGGTGCAAAACAAAGAATAAAAAAGTGTCACTGTTCATTTGGCACTCCCAGTGTGAGTTCAGCACAGCAGCTGGCACAGCACATCATTGGAAACTCAGTACCATCTGGGGAAATTTAGTCTCCCCACTTTAAAGATGAGACAAACTGAGGCTCAGAGGAATTGCCCCAGGCCACAAAGCGGTGGTACCTGATTGCACCCTAGGTCTCCAAGCCCACAGGGCAGGCTCTTGAAGACAGGAGGATTAGGAACAGCTTTCTTGTTGTATCTGTAGTCTGGGAATGCTCCAAGGGCTGAGACATAGTGTTCTGACCCCAAGCATGGAGTGGACACATAGCCAGTGCCCTGGAAAAGTCAAGCCCAATACCTCATTTCATAGAAGAGAAAGCCAGGTCCCCACAGGCCAAGGTCTCAGAACCAGACGAGGCTGAGCCGGGCCTCTGTCAGCCATGCTGGGGCTGACTGATGGGAAGAGCCTGTTTGGTGGTGCCTCCCAGCTCATCTGTTTTCTCTTGTTCCTGCAGGTCTGCCAGGAACTGGCCCAGGTGAGGGCGGTGGGCCTACTTCTGGTGGTGGTTGTGTGGCGGTGGTGGCAGCAGGAGCCAGGACTACAGACAAAGGGGAGCCGGGAGCCCCAGGTAAGATGGGGTCCTCTTAGGCAGAGGACAGTGTACAGGGATGACCATACCCTGTGGGCTCCTCCCCTTCTGCCCTGGGACTGGAGTGGGGGAACACACAGAGTCCTTGGTCTGGGTATGGGGCTGGGCACCCAGAGCAGGTAGCAGTTGGCCCTGCCCCTGAGAGCTCCCTGCCTAGAACTGGCTTCTGGCCCAGGGAAGGCTTTGGCCTTGGAGCTCAGAGGCCTGGGGCCCACCAGTGGTTTGGTGCTGAGAGTAGATGTATCAGCTTTTCCTTGGCCCCTTTCTCTGCCTCAGGCTGTCCTCGTCATCACGAAGGGAAACTGAGGTTTGCCCTGGGCCCTGTAGGGGTTGGACACTGAGCTGGAAGGGAACGAGGTCTCCCAGCTCCTGGCACAGCTCTCTTCCACACCCCAGTTCCCCCATTTCCGCAGCCTCTCTGGGGCCAGGGGAGAGGCTCTAAATCCCCAGCCCCAGCCCCCAGATTGAGGGTGAGCTGGGAGTCTCTAAGGAATACTGGGAAAGGCGGCACTCTCTCAGGCCCCTTATAAAGCTAAAACTTCCCTCCTTTGGGGCCAGACTTGCCTCCTTCAGCCCGCATTACAGGGATAAGTGTGAGTTACCCACTGAGTGTCTGAGGTCCAGTGAACAGGATTCTGGGGCGCACTGGAGGGTGCTCAGGGTGGCCAAGGTGTTCTTGCCCCAGGAGTCCTCCCAGATGAATCCCTCACTCCCACCCCTACTGGCTGCCAGGCACCTATAGGTCTCAGGGGTGAATAGATGGTGGGGGCCGGGCTCCCCCTTGAGGGGAGGACAAGAGGTCAGGGCCCTCACTTCCTGGAGGGACTGAACAAGGGCAGGGTCTACTCTGGGTCTTCTGTTTATTCAGCCTCCCTGCAAACCTGATGGGGAGGAGGTGATGTGTCCTTGGCTGGCTGGGGGACTCTGCTGTGTGAGATCAGGGGGCCATTCCCGCCCACCACCGAGCCTCATTCCCTAAGTTCAATTAATTAGCCTTAAAGCCAGCCCACTTTCTACTCTCAAACTTCACCTACCTTGCTGGCATAGACATACAAACACACACAGGGAGACAAGCTGAGCCGCATTCGGCACCCATACCCGCAGACCCATGAGTGCCTGCACACGTAGCACACATGCGCACACACATACACAGGTGTTCACATGCACTCACCCGAAGGCACGCTCAAACACGCACACAGAGGCTCACCCAGTCATCCGTGCACTCAGACGCCTGCCCACACATACCACACTGTGCCCATTCTGGGTCAGGAAGGGGGGCGGTCCTCGGTCAGGGTCACAGCTCAGCTTGCATCTGGCACTGAGGGTGAGGTTTGAGGTGTGGCCGTGTGACCACAGGCACTCCAGGGGACAGGGCCACAGTGGGAGGTGAGCTCTTCCCAGGCATTCACCAGCTATCCTGCCCGCCTGGGCTAGGCCCCCAGGCTGACCAGGGCTTGGCACTGGGGGGAGGAGTGATAAATGTAGGGGAGGGGCCATGTCAGCTGTGCTGGCACCGTTTGTGGCTGCTGCCACAGAGGAGGAAGTGGGCTGCCTGTGGTCACGGGGCCGAGGTGCTCACAGGCGGGTGGGGGATCCTATCGGCTCCTGTGTTCCCTGCAGTGTCCACACCTGGTACACGTGGAGTTGCTGGGCCCTGGGGACTGGGAGGCAGGCAGGGGACTTCTCCTGGGGCGGTCTGTGCCCTTTCCAAGGCCTGGGCCCAAGGAGAGACCGTCCGAGGTGTTTCCGGAGGCTCACTTCCTCTGGGCTGCCCAGGAAGTGGTTTTAGAGTGGGACTGACCAGCTCTCCATCTGTGGCTTGCTCCACCCCAGCCTTGCCTCCGAGAGGAGCAGAGTGTCTGGCCAGTGGATAGGTCAACCGGCCAGGCTTTCCATGGCCAGGCCTGGTCAGGCCTGGACAGAAACTCAAGGAGTGGGCTGGGGGTGCAGAGGCCACGGAGTCCCCTACAGCCTCCATAACCGCAGCTCCTCCGTTCCACCAAGCTGTAAGCTGAGGCTCAGAGCATTAGCTCGGGCAGGGATGGCCCCTTGTGTGTGAGTGACATCAGCTGAGCTGCATCTCTGGGATTAGGCAGCTCTAAGTGGCTGTATGAATGGACCTGGGCAAGTGGCTTTGACACCCAGTGCCTCAGTGTCCCCCTCTGACACCTGAGACCATGACAGCATCCACCTTTACCAGGTTGTGCTGGAAACAACAGATGATGTATGCAAAGTAGCCAGGACCGTGCCTGACACGCTGTTCGTGTGTAAGAAGTCGAAACTAGCTCTATAAAGCACTCAGCACCCGGTTCATGGTAACTGTTCGAAGAACAGCAGGTGGTACTGATGATGGGATTATTATCCTCTGATGGCCTGGGCACGGGCCCAGTGTCACGGGGCCAAGTGGCTGTGGCTGAGAAGCCAGGTCTCGATTCTGCCTCCAGCGGCAATGCTGCAGGGTGGGGACAGTTCTGTTGTTTCAGTAGGTTCTGCGTTCTCGGAGGAGAATAACTCCAGGGTGGAACAGCTGTGCCCACTCAGCTCTTCTCCCCCTCACTCCCTTTCAAAGGGAGAAAAATAGATCTCCTGACAAACGGTTGCAGAGAAGGGAAAGGCAGGCCGCAGCTGCCTGCTGCCCTCTCTGGCCTCCCCAAAGCCCCTCCCCTGCCTGGCCCCTTGCGGGACATGGGGCTTGGAAAAGCTGAGGCTGGCAGTGAGGGGATAGCTGGTGAGCCCTCCCGCCAGCCTGCCTGCTCTTCGGACCCTTGGAGTTGGCCTTTGGGCTGGGGAAGGGGGCGGACGTGTGCGGCTCATGGAGGCTGGAGGAGTGGGGAGAGCTGGAAATCCCCTTACACACATCCATACATACATCCTTGCCATGTGGCAGCTGGTGGCAGGGACCTGCCTGTTCCAGGGACACACAGAAGGTTAGCCCAGTGAGGGTTGGGCTGAGCTTTGGCTTTTGCTATCTGGGGCCAAGGGGCTGGGGTTCTGGGGTATTGAATGGTAATGCTGGCGGTGTAGTAGGCAGGGGCCAGGAGCCTGGAGAGCTGGAGATGGGCAGGGGCCTTGGCTAGGAGTGTGAGCGAGGGCATCGAAGGTTTAGAAGCAAGACCTCTGCAGGCATCAGACAGATCTGGCTTCAAATCTTTGCTTGATATTTACTGGCTGTGTACTCAAGCCAGGGACTGGACTACTTTGAGCCTCAGTCACCTCACCTGTGAAATGGGCAGATCAGGGAGTGTCCATCTGAGACCTGAATGATGAGAAAGAGCCAGTGTGTGTTTTGGGAGGAGCAGGAAGATGGAACAGCGAGCTCAGAGGCTCCTGAGCAGAAAGGAACGTGGCTATTTAGGGAACTAGAAGTGGTCGCTGGGGTTGGGGCCCAGGAGCAGGGCAGGGTATGGCCAAGAGGCCAGGGAGAGGGGTCTGGCTGATCAGAAGGGAAATGGGAAACACTGGGGCCTTGAGCAGGGGGTGACAAGATTTGCTTTACTGTCTTAAAAGACCTGCCTAGTCACTGGGGCAGAGGGACCGTGGGGGCCAGAGTAGAGGATGGAGGTTAGTGAGCAGGCTGGTGCAGGCCTGCAGAAGGCGATGGTGTCTGGATGGGGTGGTGATGGAGAAAAGAGAGGACTTCGGGATGGACAGGAGGCAGAAGTGATAGCCTTGCTGTGCTGGGAAGAAGGGGAAGGTGGAAACGACCGCCAGATATCTGGCCTGAGTGCTGGCGCTGCTAGGAGACCAGGGGCACTTGCGTGGAGAACATCAGTAGGCCTCACTTGGATGTGTTTGAGCACCTCCAGAGCTTGGCGAGATTGGGGACCCTGGAGTTCAGGAGGGTCTGGGCTGAAAGTGAAACCTGAGAGTCGAGAGGTAGCACGTAAAGCCCGGACTAGGGAGGAGGGGTTCAGCAGGCCTTTGGTGGGGAAGTTTGAGAGGCCTTGGGTACAGGGCTGGGGTGGCTGTCCCTCGAAGGTCCCTGCCAGGGTGCCCAGGAGGGCAGGCTTGTGGTGACTGAGCTGCTGTTTTCACAACAGCCCCAGAAGCTTTGGATTATGTCTGTGGCTGTGTTGGGTAAACAGGCACAGTGGAGTAGCCAGTCACCAAGGCCTGAGGCTGGAGCGGGTGTCCGCTTGCTGTGGGCTGGTGCTGGGAGGAAGTAGCAGGAGAACTGCAGGGTCGTTCAGTATCAGAGCTGGAGGAAGCTGAGAGGTCTCCATTGTCAACGTAGGGAGACTGAGGTCCTGAGAGAGACAGTAGCTGGCCGGGGGTCTGCCAGTGGACTCAGCTGTCTTTGCCCAGCCTGGTCTCTTTCCAGAGCAACAGACCAGAGCAGGGCACCACAGGGCTGGGTGGCTTGAGAGAGTCCCTTTACCCACTGATCCAAGGAAGTTTGGAGGCCCCTGTGGCTATCAGACAGCTGGAAATGGGCGGTGGGGCAGGTAGGGAGAGGGCCCAGCGTGAGGATGACAGCGCTGATAAGGATGACGGTACAGCTCCTACACTCAGCATCACCTCCTGGGCAGGGCAAGGTCATCCCTTTCACAGATGACGCCAGAGGGCCTTGGCCAAGCTCGCAGGGCACCCAGGGTAGACCCCACTGAACTAGACCCGTCCAGCCCACAACCAGCCCCTGCTCTCCAGTTCCTGTGTTCACTGCCCGCCATGGGATGGCACACCATGGTCCTGCCTCTCTCCAGCTTTCTCCTGATCCCTAAAGTGGGGAGGCATCATCTAGGCCCTACTCACCTTGTGGGGATGGATGGCAAAAGCCTTAGATGGCCATCTCACCGTCTCTCAAACACAAAGGCTGTTGTCGACAATCAGGAAAATCACAGGGACTCTAGAAGGAGGTGCACAGAGAGGGGCTGAGGAGTAGGGGCTGGTGGAGGAGCCGTGCCCTCAGTCAAGCACCTGCCCTGTCCCGCGGGAGGCTAGACGGGCAGTTCTGGGGCTAGAACCGGAGAGTCCCTCTCTGCCACCCTGGGGTCTGCCCTGTTGGCTTTGTGGCTTTGGGTGAATTACCCGCCCTCTCTTTGTCAGGTTCTGCCCAGTGAGTCTGGAGCTCTGTGGAGGTCCTGTGTGGGGTGCCCGCAGGGCTGCTCTACCTGCACAGGTGCACCCGCCCCTCCTCCTGTGAGCCAGGCCTGTGACTGCACCTGTGGCCCCCAGCCTCGTCCCCAACCTCCACTGACTTCCCCTCAGGCAGTGGGAGGCCACCCAGTGATGAGCCTGACCGGCCCACTCCTTCCCTTGTACACTGGACTTTGTCCCAGGCCAGGAGGGACTCTCTCCACCTCCCTCAGTGGGGAGGCCCAGCCTGCCTGGTGTCCTGCTGCCCTTGCCTCCCCTGTCCCCAGTTGTTGTGCCCCACGGGCTGCAGGAGAAAAAGCTACATTTGGACTTTCCGGTGGCAGACCGTAGTCAGGCACGTGTGGGTCCTTTCAGGCTTGTGAGTTGATCTCTGCCAGCCTAGAGTGTCTCTGTGCCTGTGTTCTCGCGGCTCCCTGTGTGCACACAGATCTCCCTGTGCTGGTGAATGCGTGAGGGTATGAATGTCCTGTGTGATCTGCGTGGGCTTGGACGTCTGTCAACATGTGAGAGCCGGGGAGCAGGGGTGTCTTTCTTGGTGTGTGCGTTACTGAGTTGTCATAGGATTGTGTATGTGCCTATGGCTACAGCTGTGTGTGTATGTCCAACTGCAGTCAGGACTCCCCACGTGTAACTGTGTTTGGTTTGGTGGGTGTGCCCATGTGGGCACACAGGTGTGGTTATTCTGGGAAAGGCCCTGACATACCCCCTACCCTGGCTCCTCACAGAGGCCCCTTGTCCTCAGTCTTGCCATGAAGGGACTTTTGTTCCCCCCTCAGGGGTACCTGGAGCCCTCCCTCTGGCTGAGCCCAGGGCTTCCCCAGTCCTAGGGCCAGCTGAGTGGCTCTGGCCTGTGGCTGCTGTGGACTGTGCCCCACACAGGTCCTACACCCCACATGGGCCGGCAGGGGTGAGTGTGAGCCAGTGACAGCCAGGGTCCCAAGATCTGTCCCCATTACCCTTCCAGACCCTCGGCCAGATGGGCTCGTAGCACCCTGGGCATCTCTCAGATTGAAGCCCTTCCTAAGGCAAACCCCGCCCCCTCCGCCCCGGCTGACAGGCCCCTCCGGCCCCCATTCTACCCCAGGCCTTCTCACTGCCTGAGCAGCGGTCATCTTCTCTGTAATTACACACTTATGTGGCTGTCCCCTGTGGGGCTGTGAGTTCCATGGGCCTGGTGTGTCTTGTCACTGTGATGCCCGCTGGCTGGGGGTGACCTGGGACCAGGCTAGGCCTTCGAGACCTACAGTCCCCACCCTATCATGTGCAGAATTTTGTCACCACAGGCATGGGTTTTCCTGAGGGAAAAGCCAGGTGTTTCACTGGTTCTGAGGGAAGGACAGTTGGAAAAGGTTCAGTTGTGCTGCCCAGGCCTCACCTCTGATTCCCATCAGTGGGCCGGGTCAGCTGGCAGTGGAGTTTTTGCATGTCCCCAGGACAGTCAGATGTGTGGCCAGAGCTGACAAGGCTGAGCTACAGGCAGACACCCAGGTCCTCTGCTGAGTGTGATCTCAGACACGCACAGGGGACCTGCTGGGGCACGTGAGATAGAGGAGCAGCTGGTTTCCTGGCAAGTGGGGAAGGAAGGGCTGGACTTCAGAGCAATCTGTAAGGATATGGAGGAATTCAGGGAGACATTCTGGCTGAGGGAGCAGCCTGTGCAAAAGCTGGAAAGTGAGGCATGTGTTCACAGAGTAGCCAGGGGTGAGATTTGAGGTGGCGGGAGGCCAGGGCCAGGCTGAGGTTTGGGCCTTCTCCAAGGGCAGTGGGAGTCCAGGAGGTTCTGAGCTGTGAGAAGAATGGATTGGGGAGGGACCGGGAGTGGTGACAGGTAGTAGGGGAGGTCACTGGGGAAGGGGAGGAGAGTCCACGGCAGTGGGTGGTCTGTGTGGGGTGAGGGAGAGGCTGAGAAGGAGTCTGGCTGGGGGATAAGGTGCTAGTCCTGGGGGAGAGCAGGGGTGGGGAGCATCCCCTGCTGTGGGACTTGGCCATGACCTGAGACCATGGCTGGTCCCTCTCCCAGGACATGGGGGCTGGGGCACAGGCCCTGGGGGAAGGGCCTTGGAGGGGTCTTGCTAGCCCTTCCCCTCCCCCACCTCCTGTTCTTCTTGCTGAGCCCATTTCCTGGGTTGTGAAACCCCTGTGGCCTCCTTAACTTGCTTCTGTCTGGGAAGGCCATCTGGGGAAGCCAGCCTCCCAGCTGAGCTGCTACCCGCCTGCCTGCCCTGCCCGGCAGCTTCTGCCACGCCCAGCCCCCTTGCCCTGTTGCAACCCTGCCAGGGCCAGCCCTGCTCCTCCTGCAATCACACTGCCTCTCACTCTCCTTCCCTCCCACTGCCTGGGCCTCCTGTGTCCTCCTTCTTCTATTCATCCCTCAAGACTGATGTGGGCCGGACCTTGAGCTCCCCGCAGGCAGGGTCTGTGTCCCTAGAGGGCCTAGGCCGACACTGCCCCACTTTGCTTTGCCGCCACCACCAGCCTTGACCGGCAGCAGGTGGTGGCCTCCCGTGGGCAGGTGGCAGGGGCTGCCCCAGGCTGGGCAGGTGTGTGGGGGGAGGGTTGTGTGGGAGGGGTGTATCCCCCTCTCCTCAGGGGTCTGTTCAAGGGAACCAGACCCTAGACCCACTAGGGGCCTCAGCTGGTCCTACTCACCCTTGCTTTGCTTGACCTCAGCCTGCCTCCTCTTGTTCCCTGGCGGACTTTGTGAGGGAGCCCCCCTCTACATTCTCACAGTCTCCCCAAGAGCCTGCCCAAGGCCTCTCTTCTCGGGCCCTGCTTTGCTCCTCTGTCCAGCAGGCATCACCCTGTGGCAGAATCAAATGTCAGGGAAGGACTAGGGTGGAGGGGACCCGGCCCTACCCGGGGGCCAGGGGACCCTCATTGCAGGACCCGGTTCTCAGTTCCCCGGCTCCATACAAAGAGGAGATGGACATGTCAGTTTCTGAAGGCCCATCTCTTGGGAGATATTTTGGGCTTGATGGGTTTTATTTTTTTACCTCTAAAAAAATGGTTATCCAACAAGTTATATGTGATTGCTGTAGAAAAATGAGAAGATGCGTTTTTGTTCCTGATAGTGCCCCTCAGGCCATGCACCCCACCTGCCCCCTCTACTGGAACACACTCACGCACACACACGGAGATGTGTAATGTGCATACTTGTCCTCCACGCCCAAAAGGAGCTTCAACTGGCACAGTCACTGTGGTCACCTCGAGGTCGGCCTTGCCCACTGCCCCCGACTGGTTGGGAGAAGGTTTCCGCTGCCCTGGCGGAAGCGGGCCGCCTGTTCTGGTCCGGCCCAGCCCTGCCTTTCCGTACCTCTGGGCTCTTGGTCTAGGGCAGGGTGGGGAGCAGGGCCAGCAAGCCCTCATCTCCTGGGGCTGGGATGCAGCCAGACGTTCCCCAGGTTTTAAGAACTGGAGTCTGTTCCAGACAGCTGGGTCAGGAGAGGAAGTAGCAGTTCAGGGGTCTGTACCACCCTCTTTGTACAGTAGCAGGGGGTCCCCAAGGTCAGACCTAGGACCAGCCTGGAGGGGGTTGGGTGGCCAAGCACAGGGGAGCTGTCTCCTGGTGCCCTCACCCCTCTTCTTGTTTACTTTGTCCTCATGGCTGTGTTAGTGTGTATTGCTCCCTGCACATTTATCTTTCTCTAGCTCTGCCCCCTCTTGCCCTTAGTCTCCTCTTCCTGACATGGCATACCAGAAGAGTGTGGGCTGCAACGTCAGGCAGGCCTGGATTCAGAACCTCCTTCTACCACTTACTGGCTCTGTGATCTTGGGCAAGTCACCTAGCCTCTCTGAGCCTGTTTCTTCATCAGTAAAATATCCACCTCTGGGACCTGCACAGGGATAAAGTGAGCTAATGCCATTACAAGGTTGGTCTGGTGTATGTTGGCCTCAGAGAAGGATGAGCTTTCTTATAAGTGAGGGTACTGATTCACACGCAGGCCCTCTGACTCCCAAGTCCGGAGCTCTCTGCTTCACAGGGCTGCCTCTGCTGTGGGCTAGAGAAGCAGGAGAGTAGAGACTTGGAGCCCACAGGCAGTTGGGAAAGGCCTGGCTGGCCTCAGCTGGCTCCAAGGAGCTGGTCCCCATGGAGGCCTGTGTGGAGTCCAACCCCTGCCACCTCCGTGGCCCTGCAGAGTGGGGATGAGGTTGAGCCAGTGGCCTTCCTTTGGGGCCTGTGGGCCTGAGCCAATTTGCATGGGGGCTATAAATAGTTGGCCCCCCTTGCTTTTGTGCTATCACTTTACCGCCTGGCCTTCCCACCAGTGTTCAGATGCTCTGCAAGGTAGGCGGGCAACTCTGGCTCTGCTGTGCAGGGGGGTCCTGGTGTGCAGGGGCCCAAGACCTCCTTCAGGGTCACATGGCCATCAATGGAAGAAGATGCCAGCTCGTGGTGCCTGTCTTCCTCTGGGGGTCCAGGCGGTGCAGTTGAGGTGGAGGAGGTGATAGAACCTGGCCGGGGCCCATGCTCTAGTTTTAGTCCTAGGTAGTTGGGGCTAGGTGACCTAACCCTAGGGTTACTGCCAAGTAGCCCCAGGGCAGCCCGTGGGTCCTCTCTCTTACGGCGCTGCGGCCTGGGTGTGCAGGTTTGGGGCCAGGGCTGGGGCCTGCTGTGGTTGTGGTTTTCCCTCTGGTGGCTTCTCACTGACTGCGAACAGCAACTGCTCCAAGTGTGCTGCAGAGCTGGAGGGCAGGCTGATGATCCTGTCTCTGCCTCGCTGCCCTGGGTGGTCCATGGACGGCTCCTGCTGGGTGACCCGGAGCACATGGGCCACCTGGACTGGGCCCCGAGGGGAGGTGGGGGAAGGGCCGAGGAGGAGCTGGCCGGTAGGTGTTGGGCCCACCTGGGGTAGCAGCTCTGTGAGCAGCTCTGTTCCTGGAGACGTGGTTTCCCCGAGAGGTAGAGTCAGTTATCAGGACCGTCTTCCCAGGCTGTGGGGCGGGGCGTGGAGTGGATGTGGTGGGGATGTGAGTGTACTTTGTAAGCGGTGAAGGAAGGTGCACAGATGAAGGAGGGGTGCTATTAGCAAGAAGGGGTTGTAGTGGAAGAGGCCCCCGCCCTGAGTCTGGGGTTGGTGTTGGCTCTCGTCCTATACAAGTTCTCATCATCGTGACAACCCTGCAGCGAGGGACTGTTCCTCATCTGGAGGATGGGGATGACTGAGACTCAGGCCAAGTGACCCACAGAGTCCCACAGCCAAGGCAGTGTGGGTGATAGGATCTTATACCCAGGCAGCTTGACCGTCATTTTGCCACCCAGGGCTGCCCTGACCCCCTCTCCCATATGAGCCCAGCGCCCTGCAGCACAACTGCTCCTCCTTTGTCCCTGCCCACCTGCCCCCTCATCCTCTGAGACACTCAGGAAGTTCATCACGGCCCCACCTGGGTCTCGAGGTTATCCTGTTGGGAAGCATGAGGCTGAGCCCCATCTGCCGGGGGTCAGGCCCTGGAACGTGGATGCAGACACATGGCAAGTGTGTGCTGTGCAGGGGCCCTGCTGATCATTCTGGACTCCCAGACCACACTGGGTGGCAGGAGGGGCACGATGTCCTTTTGCCTAGAAGTTTGAGACACTCACCCAGGCTCCTACGCACGCTCCCAGCCAGGCCCACGCAACTTGCTCTCCACTTCAACATTGGCTGAGTGCACGCTACCTGCCACCCACTCACACGTCCTCGCAGGCACACACATCTCCATGGCTGTGCAGTCACACCCACACATACCGCCCCCCTCCCCCCAACACCAGCTTGCACACTCATGCCTGCTTGGGCCCCAGGAGGAAGCAGCAGCCGCCCACAGCTGGCTTTCCCTCCCTGCCTGCTGAGGGGTCACTGTGGCTGGCCTGTCTGGTCTCAGACGTGAGCTCACACACCCACTCTCGCTCCCTCTGAGTAGGAGCCTGGCCCGGGCAGGGGACATGGTGGAGTCTGCCCCACATGGTCCCTCCCCTCTACTCTGGCTGCAGGCTTCAGAGGACTGGCCGGGCCATTGGGCTGGGCTGTAGGCTGAGGTCAAGTGTTTCCTGTGAGCTCATCTGGGCTTGGAGCTGCCAGCAGGCCTGGCTGGTACTCTGCGGCCATGTGGAGGAGCTGGGGGAGCTGTCCCAGGGCCAGGGTGGCTGTTGCCTGTGCACACAGGCGCATGTGTGGGTAGGGGTGCGTGTCTGAGTCTGCCTCCGTGCCGGCTTGTGTTCAGGATGGAGCAAATACGTATATACGGGAATGAACGTTAGTGAGCATTCCTGCAGCCTCGGCTGTGGAGCTCCCTCCTGTGGGGCTAGGCCCGGAGCCAGTGTCTGTGCAGGTGTACGAGTGTACACCTGTGGGCTTGCACAGCTGAGCATCCTCCACGAGGACAAGCCGAAAGACCTTCAGGGCCACCCGTAGTGATCCTCGATTTGAGGAACTGTGAGGAATGGGGGCGTGTGGGGCCAACCTGTGTGGTTTAAGAAGCAAAGTCAGCGTTACATTCGACATTAAAGTAGTTTTATAGTTGGAAAAACTTAGTCTGAAAGTGCGGACAAACTTCCAGGTAGGCGAGAGCGCCTGACCCCAAGGGGCTCAGGTTCAGAAGTGTCAGGCACGCTGATGTGGGTGGGGCCTTTCACTACCCTGGTCCCAGGCAAAGTGGGTGCTTAATTAGTAGAATCCCAGCTTTGGGTTCTGGTTCAACCTCAGGATTTCAGTTTCCCATCTGAAAAGTGGGGGTGATCATCTTGGCCCTGCTACTTGTCTTGGCCCTGCTTGTCTGCCTGGGTAGTTATGAGCAAAAAACAAACTTTGAAACCAAAGAGGGCTGCATGGGGCAGGGTACAGGGAGGAAGGGGTGCTGTCCTGCCCATCTTGGCTGGCACCAAGGTGCTATGGCCAGCACATACTAGGTAACAGCCATTGGGTATTAAAGGAGGCATTGAACGACTGACTCCCCAAATGAATGACCTGGGAGTCACAGGCTCACACGCCTCCAGGGCCTAGATAGGATTTGGAGAGAAGTGGAAGGGGGCCTCTGAACTGGAGTCAACCTGCAGGGGTGCCCAACAAAGGGGTCAGTGCCAGCCAGATACTGCCCAGTAGGCCTGATGTTGCACCTTCCAATTTCACCAGGGAGGCCACCAATCTAGTCTTAAATAAAACTTCTCAGTTTTAATGGTGGCAACTAGGACTAGTGCATTTTAAGCACCACGTGGGCCAAATTCAATGCTGTGGGAGCCCTGCGGGGGAGCGGATACCTGACCACCTCCCAGGGCTGTCCCTGCTGCCCGCCTCACACCTTCTGTCTCCACAGCCCTGCTACAAGCCCCAACATGGCACCGTTCCTGCGCATCTCCTTCAACTCCTACGAGCTGGGCTCCCTGCAGGCCGCAGATGAGGCAAGCCAACCCTTCTGTGCTGTGAAGATGAAGGAGGCACTCAGCACAGGTAGGGCTGTAGGCTGGACCCTACCTGTGCTGTAGGCACTGGCAGCAGCCGGTGGGGTGGGGAAGCCAGGGCCAGGAGGAGGCAATGGAAGGGACTGTGCCTTGTTCTCCTAGAGCCTCTGAGGGATCCTTCTCTTCCTTGTCCTCGTCTCCCTGCCCAGCTCAGCTTGCGATGCAGGACAACAGAGGCTACTCACTGCCTGTAGGACCACCTGCACTGGCTACATGGAACCTTCTGTGGAGCTCAGGGCTTCTGGCTCCTCCCCCACTGGTTGTTTCACCCAAGAACAGGCTCCCTGCAGGAGCTCCACATGTCTATCTGTGCCAGGCCCTGTGCTGGGCACTGAGAACACTGCCATGCTCCAGGGCTGACCAGGCCCTGCCCTCATGGGGCTTACAGTCTGGTGGAGGAGGCACACAGTGAATCCTGTGATAGGGAAGTCCAGATGAGGAACCATCCCAGGCTGCAGTCAGGGAGGTCATCCTGGAAGAAGCAAACATCTCACGCCATTCCTTCTTCTACCCTCACCTGGTGAACCCCTGGCTGATCCCTTAGGTCTCAGCTGAGCTGTCCCTTCCTCTAGGAAGCCTTCTCTGACCCTTAGGTTGGGGCAGGCCACGTGACCATGGGCGGGTCTAGAACCAGTGACCTTGCCCTCTTCAGTCTCATGACAGCTGTGATTTAATGTTCACTTGAGGGGTGAACTGATTCATGTCTCTGCCCAGGACTAGGACTCTAGGAGGACAGGTACCGTGTTCTTTCCTCCAACACCATGGCTGGCATGTGGGAGCCTGTGGCAGTGTCACTGAGTACATGTCTAAGGGAAGGTGACATCTAAGAGGGGCTGGAGGAAGAGGGTCACAGGAAGAAGGGACAGCAGGAGCAGAGGCCCGGGGTGGAACCTAGCAAGGCACCCGGGGGAAACTGCCAGCGTTTCTGTGCTCTCAGGCGGGTTGTGAGTGAGATAGGGCTGGTGAGGCGAGCAGAGCATGGTCATGAGGGCTGAGGAGTGGAGACTTGGGCCCTGGGGGAGACAGCAGGCAGATTCCATAGGATGGAAGGCTGTGGGAAGGCCCGGGATTTGAAGCACAGAGGCTCCCTAGCCTGACCTTGCCTTCCTGGCCCGTTGCAGAGCGTGGGAAGACGCTGGTGCAGAAGAAGCCCACCATGTACCCCGAGTGGAAGTCCTCGTTCGATGCCCACATCTACGAAGGTCGCGTCATCCAGATCGTGCTGATGCGAGCCGCGGAGGAGCCAGTGTCCGAGGTGACAGTGGGTGTGTCGGTGCTGGCCGAGCGCTGCAAGAAGAACAATGGCAAGGCCGAGTTCTGGGTGAGGGGCACAGCCACAGTCACGCGTGTGTGGGCAACGTGAATGGGTACGGCTGAGGGCACCCGGCCGCTCCGGCCACTGGGGCAGCTCTGTAGCCGACAGCTTGTGTTCGAATCCTGGTCTTGCGATTCATCAGACCCTTCGCCTCTCTGAGTCTGCTTCTGCATATGTAAAAGGAGAAACTACTAAAAGACCTACGGTGGGGTCAGTTTTGATGGAATGAGCAGCTGGATGCAAAGGGCTTACTGCAGAACCTGGCACGTAGGCAGTGCTAAATAGAGCCCTCCTTGGTATTACAGCTGCTTTTTTCCCTTTTAATTTTGCAAAGGCAGTATGTGCACATGGTAAAACATATCAAGCTTTATGAAAGGGTGGGTCCTAGCCCCAACACCAGGTCCCCCTTCTCAGAGAACCCCACTGTTCCCAGTTCTGTTTGGAATCTTCGCAGATATTCCAAACCCAGGCAGGCATCGGGGAGCACCAGTTATGATCTTCCACAGCTGGGGGGGTCGGGGAGGAGAAGGCTCATGGCCCTCCACTCACCTGCTGAAACCCGGACTCTGCACGCACACGTGGCCATATGTCCCTTGTGGCCACAGGACGTCAGCTCTGGCAGGGCATCCCTGCCCCCTGGGGTTATATGTGGGCTCCTGCAGCCAAGATGTCCCCGCCAGGAAAGACCTGCGACCATGGAGACTCTACTCAGCCTCCAGTGAGGGGTGAAGGAACTGGGCCGAGAGAGGTTGACCCAGGGCTGCACCCACCCTTGAAGAATCCGGCAGAGACTCCTGTTGTGCTCTCTGTCCGCCACCCCAAGGGACACTGTCAGTCACCAGGCCCTGGGGGAGCTGAGGGTCTTGCCCTTAGGACGAGCCAGTCTGTGTGAGGAGAGTGGACAGACAGAGCCCCCGACAGAGAGAGAGAGAGAGAGAACCAGCACGCTGTGTCAGTATGCGTGTGTCTGTGTGTCTGCATGTGTGGGGGCATGCGGTGCCTCCATTCTAAGATCCTTGTGAAGCGGGCAGCCGGGGTTGGGGGCGGGGAGTTTCCCTTCCCACTCTGTTCCCTGGGCCATGTGGCCAAGCTGGGTGTGGGCTGGATCCTTTTACTTCCCCAAATGTAATAATACTCCTGGGTGAGGGCTGGGGTGGGCGCTCAGGGGTGGGCCCCTGCCCACTCTGGGCAGACAGGTAGGTGTCTGGCTAGGCTGCTGGGACTCCCTGGCCCTTCAGGGACCAACCATGGGAGCGGGTTCTGAGTCTGGCTTGGCCCAGGCTCGCCCTCATTGACTCCCCCACCCTTACTCCTGCAGCTGGACCTGCAACCCCAGGCCAAGGTGTTGATGTCTGTGCAGTATTTCCTGGAAGACATAGGTAAGCCCCTCCCTACCTGGGCTGGGGACGGAGGTTCAGAGGCCAGAGCCAGAACGGAGGTTTAGGGAAGTAGCCTCCATTGGCGCTCTGTCCAGGACTGCCCTGGGAGGAACTGAAGGGGTGTGGCCCCTCCCGTGGGCTGGGGCTGACTTCACTGCTACCCGGCCCCCAGATTGCAAGCAGTCAATGCGGAGTGAAGACGGGGCCAAGTTCCCAACGATGAACCGCCGTGGAGCCATCAAACAGGCCAAAATTCACTACATCAAGAACCACGAGTTTATCGCCACCTTCTTTGGACAGCCCACTTTCTGCTCTGTGTGCAGAGACTTTGTTTGGTGAGACTGGCTGTGTCCGCTGGGGTGGGGTGGGTGAGGGAGGGCCCCCATCCCCGGTGCTTCCCCTCACTCACCCTGCCTGGGTACTTGCCTTTCAGGGGTCTCAACAAGCAAGGCTACAAGTGCAGGCGTAAGTGTCTCCACAGCCCGGTCTGTATGCACATGTGTGTGCACGCGTGTGCCTGCGTGCCTTCACAGAGAAGCCTGTGTCCCTGTGTTGGGACGGTGTGTCTGGATGAAGCCTGTGCTTGAGTGTGTGCACGTGAGGCTTTCCATGTGGTAGCGTGTGTGTGGACGGCGGCTGCGTCAGTGAGTGCTGGAGCCGGCGTGTCTCTTCCCAGCGCTTCCCGTTCAGTGACATCACGTTGGCGGCCTGAAATAGGCCCCGGTGGAGTATGTACACAGAATCTGCCAGTGCTGCACATCGGGGCTCTTTCCCCCAAGAGAGGCTATTAGACCTTTGCCAGCACATCCCTGGCTGCATGTGCTTCTGTTGAGAGCTGTGTGCATCTGTTACACACGTATGAGCACACCCTTCTCTATGGCCGTCGGTGCATGCATGAGGCAGTGTGGACCGGTGGTGGTGAGCACAGGCTCTGGAGCCAGCCTGCCTGGGTCTGAATCCCAGCTCTACCACTTCCTAGCTGTAGGACCTTAGACAAAGTTACTTAACCTCTCTGTGCCTCAATTTCCTCATCTGTAAAATAGGGACAATAGAGTCATTGTGAAGATCAAATGGGATAAAATATGTAAAGCTGTATTTTAAGTGTGGCTGGTGCCCGGTAAGCATTCTATGTAAGAAGGTTTGTCATTATATATGCTGTGTACGTGTATCTGAGTGCCTTTGTGTTGGGGTGCATCTGTCAGTGTGTGTGTGTGTGTGTGTGTGTGTGTGTGTGTGCGCTTAAGAGCTGTTTGCTGTCCTGAGCCACAAAGAGGGCTCCCCTGCCTCTAGTTCTCTCACTGCCATGCCCCCCTCCCTGCCCACCGGGACTCCTTGAGCCTTTCCTAACCTCTGAGACCACCCCCAGATTGTCCTGTCCTCCCTGCCGCATCCTTCCCAAACTCCTCCCACAGGGACTGACCGGAGGAGAGAAAAGTCAAGCTCTAGGCCGAGGGCTCCGTGTGGTGAGGGTGTGGGTGGTCGGGGAGCACGGGGGCTTTGTGTGGAGGGCAGGACTGGGCCAGAGGGCACCAGCTCACAGACTCTGCCCCTCCGGGGCCTTCCCGTCCCCTTCCTGGGCCTGGGCCTCCTCAAGAATGCAACGCTGCCATCCACAAGAAATGCATCGACAAGATCATTGGCCGGTGTACGGGCACTGCAGCCAACAGCCGGGACACCATAGTGAGGCCGGGCCCAGGGCAGGGCGGGAGGGATTCGAGCTCTCCCCACCCCTTCCCTGTGGGGTCACCCTTCCTCCCCGTTTTCCTTCTTCCTTCCTTCCCCTGGCTTGGCCCCTGGGATCCCTGGATTTCCCAGTCCCCACGGAGCCCTCTTGGGTATCTTGCCGTGCATGGGGTTGGGTCAGGGAGAGTTAGGGGGTGAGGGGCTGGAGCTGGCATGTGACCCTTGATCTGTGACATCCCGCACCCCTAGTTCCAGAAAGAACGTTTCAACATTGACATGCCACACCGGTTCAAGGTTTATAACTACATGAGCCCCACCTTCTGCGACCACTGCGGCAGCCTGCTCTGGGGGCTGGTGAAGCAGGGATTAAAGTGTGAAGGTGCGTGCCGGCTAGGGCGGGGGCTGCGGCGGAAGTGGGAGGGGGGCCCACCCGGACCCCGGAAGCTGAGACCAGCTGAGGCTGCGTTTGCCCCCTCACTCGGGGACTCTCATGTGGGTGAGGCCTCCTGGCCCCTCCCCACTGGCCCGACTGACTCTGTCATTTACTGCTGTGTGACCGTCAGAAGGTGGCCCCACCGCTGAGAGCTCCACGTCCTCAAGTATAAAACGGGCGTTAGAGTCGAGTCGGCCCCAGAGAGTCACCGAGGGGAAAGCAGGCGGAAGGTGCTCCCTGGCCGGGGCTGTCTCACACCAGCTCAGCTTGTGCTCCTCGCAGGCCCTCCCCCACCTCAGGCTTCACTGAAACGAGGGACATCTGGAGGAAAAGTGACTTGTCTAGCTTGTCCCAGACATTTGTTTTTTCTTTTTCTTCTTTAAATAATGAAAGATTTGAGGTGCTCGTGATGGCTTCAGATACATCTTTTTCTAAAGGCAGGAAACCCCGCAGACCCTGCCAAAAGCCCTCGTCTCTCCTGCTCTCTCCTCCATCCCTCCCTGCCCTTGGCTGGGCCTGGGACAAGGGGACAGTTTTCTTGGAGCCTGCTGGCTGCCTGACTGGGCGGGGGCCCTGATGGCTCTGCCCCTCTCCCACCCCAGATTGTGGCATGAACGTGCACCATAAGTGCCAGATGAAGGTGGCCAACCTCTGTGGCATCAACCAGAAGCTCTTGGCCGAGGCTTTGAACCAAGTCACCCAGGTGGGCAGGCACTGTGGGAACCCTGGACAGAGGGTGGCAGGGTTGGGGACGAGTCAGGGCTCATGCCCACTCCTGGGGAACTGCAGTGAGGGGCATTTATACATAAGACCCTACTTCTGGAAGATCCAGTTCAAGGATTGGACATTAGAGGGTGGTGGGCTTGTTCTCCTAAGAAATTAGTTATTCAAGCAGTGCTTTTCCTGAGGGTGAACCTGGATGACTGCAAGGTTGGAACACTTGGAACTAAAGCCTTTATGTGTATATGTTTTTTTTTTAAAAAAAAGAGTTTAGGGCTTCCCTGGTGGCGCAGTGGTTGAGAGTCCGCCTGCCGATGCAGGGGACACGGGTTCGTGCCCCAGTCCGGGAAGATCCCACATGCCGCGGAGCGGCTGGGCCCGTGAGCCATGGCCGCTGAGCCTGCGCATCCAGAGCCTGTGCTCCGCAACGGGAGAGGCCACAACAGTGAGAGGTCTGCGTACCTCAAAAAAAAAAAAAGAGTTTACCTAAAATCTCTTTTTCCTCCTTTACTTTTTATTTTTAATTAATTAATTTATTTTTGGCTGTGTTGGGTCTTTGTTGCTGCATGCGGGCTTTCTCTAGTTGTGGCGAGCAGGGTCTACTCTTCATTGTGGTGCACGGGCTCTAGGCGTGCGGGCTTCAGTAATTGTGGCTCGCGGTCTCTAGAGCACAGGCTTAGTAGTTGTGGCACATGGGCTTAGATGCTCCTCGGCATGTGACATCTTCCTGGACAAGGGTTCGAACCCATGTGCCCTGGATTGGCAGGTGGATTCTTAACCACTGCGCCACCAGGGAAGTACAGTGTGTACATGTTTTGTGTGTGTGTGTTTGGGTATGGGTGGAGCTTGAAGGAGGCCACAGAACTTTAAGATTCTAGAATCTATCACAAGTGAGGAAAAACAAAAAAAGTGAAGGCAACACAAATAAAAATCTATTGAGTAAGTGGCTGGGAAGTTAGGGTTCAATTTCCAGAACTTTTGTTTGTAATCAGTGCCTTCCAGACCACCGAGGCGTCTCTGTGCCGGAAGTGTGTGTGTGTGTGTGTGTGTGTGTGTGTGTGCGTGCGCGTGCGCGCGTGCGCACATGTGTGCACTTGTTCACACATGTGTACATGCACATGCACTGTCTGGGGTCCCGGGCTCTGCCCCTGCTGTCCCCCATTGGTATTGAGGGTAGAGTTATGGATGGTTGGGGTCCTCCCTCTGTGTTGGGAGTTCTGACCATGGTATGACTTCTGGCCCCCCAACCCCTACCCCCTCCAGAGACCTGCCCGGAGGTCGGACTCCGAGACTACAGAGACTGTTGGGATCTACCAGAATTTTGAGAAGAAGCCAGGAGTCTCTGGAGATGATGTCCAAGGTGAAGCTGTGCCCATTCCTTCCAGGAAAGCCCCTACCCCCCCACGCCAGCATGGGACCCAGCCTCTCCACACAGTTGAGTGCAACTGGAGAGGAGGCACCTCTGTGGGGAGGGACCCAGCAGGGGAGGCCCACCCTCTGGACATGAGACATGAGTCTGAAGCAGCTGTCTCTCGGGCAGGAACTGGGACCTACGGCAAGATCTGGGAGAGCAGCACCACGTGCAGCATTGAGAACTTCACCTTCGTCAAGGTCCTGGGCAAAGGAAGCTTCGGGAAGGTGAGGGCCCCATGGCCCTGGGGCAGGCAGCCTGAGGGACCTGGGCTCGGTAGCCAAGGGGCACCTGCTTCCCACCCTCCCTGGGTGCTTCCGGGTTGGGTTGGGCCGTGCGCCCTGACCTTTGGTCCGAACCTCCCCTGCTCAGCACCTCTGCCCATCTGTCAGGTGCTGCTCGCAGAGCTGAAGGGCAAAAAGGAATTCTTCGCCATCAAGGCCCTCAAGAAGGACGTGGTTCTGATCGATGATGACGTGGAGTGCACGATGGTGGAGAAGCGGGTGCTGGCGCTCTCCGGGGAGAATCCCTTTCTCACCCATCTCTTCTGCACCTTCCAGACCAAGGTGCCGGCCCGCCCACTATCAGTGCCCCTGGCCCACAACCCCCCTCAGTTGCTCAGGTCAAGGCCATGTCTCCCATTGAGATTCTCCAGGGTAGGGCCCAGTCTTCTTCCTCAGACCACTTAAGGCAAGGCTGAGTCCCCCTTCCTCAGACTCCTCAGGGCAGGGCCGTTCTTCCCCCTCACATCCGCCAGGGCAGATGTCCCCTGCTTCCTTTTGGGGCTTTGCCCCTAGTGGTCCTCAGTGAGGGAGCTTCCTGCTGCCTTCTGTGCCTCTGCTCACCACCCTCCCCCAACAGGACCACCTGTTCTTTGTGATGGAGTTCCTCAATGGGGGCGACCTGATGTATCACATCCAGGACAAAGGCCGCTTCGAGCTCTACCGTGCCACGTACGCGAGGCCCTGTCGGGGGAAGAGCCCTCTGCCCATCTGCCTTCCATTCCTTCTTCCCTCCCCCTGATGAAGCCAGCCTGGGCTGGAGCTGGGGTTGGAGAGACTTGGGGTGGCCAGGGCCATCCCCCGCCCCATGTGGGAAGCTAGGGGTGAGGGGTGAGCTGTGGCTGGGAACACAACCTAGACATGCCAGGTCCTGTCCGCTCCCTGGGCCTCAGCGGGTGGTTGATCCTGCACAATGCAGGACCCAGGTGGGTGGCCCCCAAACTAGCATGCACCCCCAGACTGTGTGTGTGTGCACACAGGCATATCTATATAAATGCATACACTCTTAGGACAGAGAATTGTCTCATTTGGAGCTTTTTTCTTCACAATTTTCTTTTCTGCCTTGGCTACCAGCCCCTACTTGCCTGATACAAGATGTGCTTGATCAGGACCAGGTTGTCCGTGGAGTTCTTTTCAGCATTTCCTGTCACTGGGGGTGGGGATGAAGACCCAAGGAGAAGCAGGGGCTGCTCACAGATATCTCAGGACACTTTGTGTGTGTGTGTGTGTCTCATCCAGGTTTTATGCGGCTGAGATAGTCTGTGGACTACAGTTTCTACACCAGAAAGGGGTCATTTACAGGTGCGGGGATGGGAAGGTGGGGGGTGTTTAGGAGGGGAGGCCCCAACCCCATCATATCCTCTGAAATGCTCTGAGTGGATCCCGGTCCAGCTGTGGCCCCATCTCCTCTTGGAGTCAGTCTTTAGTTGGGTCTTTGCTTAAACCACCTACTCCATTGCTACAATTCCTTGTGGCCCCTTAGCTGAGGCTGGCACAGCTCCAGGGACTGGGAACTCCCTGCCCATACTCGACACCTTTGGCGGGAGCGCAGCACTGACTGGTATGGTGTCTCCCTCCCTCGGAGCCATCAGTCTCCCTCTGCAGCTGCATCTGAGCACTCTGAGGTTCCACCAATGGGTTCAGGTTTCATAAATTCTCACCCAATAAATGACAGTCCCATCCTGCCATGGATTAATATGTACTCATCCAAAAGGCTGAGCCCGTGCTGTGTGTACTATTGTGGGATGATCCCAAGGTATGTTGTCAAGTGGAAAACCAATCCATGGGACAGTGCATATTGGGTGTTAGGGGCCAGGCTGTAAAAGGTGGCATGAGATGCACATTGTAATGTGCTGTCCGTGCCTGGACTCAGTCTAGGGAGGGCCCGGCAAGCGAGGTTAGTGGAAGATGGGCCTTGTGCTGTTCTGCTTTTCTGGTGCTTGTTACCGTGTGCCTAAGTTACCTACTCAACTACCTACATAAAATAGACGGGCGCCCTGCCCTTGTGGAGTCTGACAAACCTGAGTCCAGGGCGCTTCCACAGCTGACTAGCTGGGTGACCCTAGGCAAGTGATAGCACCTCGCTGAGCCTCATTTTGGGCTTCGGGAAGTAGGATGGTGTGTGTCCAGCACACAGCACACAGTAGGCAGCTTGCAGGAAGCACCTGTGTTTAGCACCTCTTTCCCCTCCTCTTCCTCATTCCCTCGTCCCCTGGAGAGAGTCCTAGGCTTTCGGGGCTGACAATGGGGACATGGGAGGGGACTACGGGGAGGAGGGGAATTGGACCCTAACGACTCCTTTTCCTATCCCCTCCCCGCAGGGACCTTAAGCTGGACAACGTGATGCTGGACCGGGACGGCCACATCAAGATTGCTGACTTCGGCATGTGCAAGGAGAACATGTTCGGGGACAAACTGGCCAGCACCTTCTGTGGCACCCCTGACTACATCGCCCCCGAGGTGAGTGGCACCCTCCCGGCCCCGCCTCTGGCTGACACCTTGTCTCCACAGGTGGCGATGTCCCAGTCACAGCCGAGAGGCTGAGGAGGGCTGGCTGGGGCTTGTGCTCCAGGGCCCCCTCAGCTCCGGCACCCACTCTGCCCCAGATCCTGCAGGGCCTGAAGTACTCATTCTCCGTGGACTGGTGGTCCTTTGGAGTCCTTCTCTATGAGATGCTCATTGGTCAGTCCCCCTTCCACGGTGATGATGAGGACGAACTCTTTGAGTCCATCCGTGTGGACTCACCATATTATCCCCGCTGGATTACCAGGGAGTCCAAGGACATCCTGGAGAAGGTAGGAGCCCCTGGGCTGGGCTGGCAGGGGCAAGAGCTGGCAGACGCCAGGTCATGGGAATGCCAGAAGCCTCCTGTCTCAGGGATGGCAGCCTCACCAGTGCTCCGGTCCTAACACATTGGGGGGTCACTCTCCTGCCACGTTCCTGGGACCTCCTGTCTATGTTCCCTGCACTGAATCAGCCTGGCCTGGCAATGATGGGCTTGGGGTCAGAAGACAGGTAGACCTTAGGCTAAACTCTGAGTCTATCTCCTTATCTACAAAATGAGGCCAGAAGAGAACCTTTCTCACAGAGTTTTGGGGAAAAAACCATAAATGTATGATGCCAGGCAGATGGTAAACACCCAATAAGGGCTACTGCTTTTACTCACCAGTCCCACCAGCTGAGAGTCCTGGCAGCCCCAGTCCACGCCCTATTTCTCCACCAGGCCTGGGACCAGAGACCAGAGAGGACTTCTCAGCCCCAGAGGCCCTGGGCTGTGACACCAGGCTGGGCTGGACCAGCCTGGGCACCCCTCGGCCTGCTTGGGGGTTTTCTGAGGCTCCCATTTCCTACAGCCCTCGGGTGCTAACCAGGTTCCCTGCTGCATTGCAGCTGCTTGAACGGGATACGACCAGGAGGCTGGGAGTGACAGGGAACATCAAAATCCACCCCTTCTTCAAGACCATCAACTGGGCTCTGCTGGAGAAACGTGCAGTGGAGCCACCCTTCAAGCCCAGAGTGGTACGTGATCCCACTCCAGTGGGGGCTGCCCACTCAATGTTGTCCCTCACTGCCTTCCGGAGTGGACTCCTCCTGCTTTGCCCTGCCTCTCTCCTGCATCATTCACATGCTCTCCCCCTCTCCCTTCTTCTAGCAAATCTGCTTTCCCAACCTCCTTGGCACACTGAGCCACAGCCTCTACCCTCATATCCTCACCATCTCTCCTCAGTCAGTCATTCAACAAACGTTGGTGACAGTGGATCCAGCCACCCTTTAGCATACATTCTTTAAACCCACTGTGTGCAGGGGAGTAAGCTTTGGGGATCAGAGTTAAGGCCCCCCTCCCTCCATCTACCCATCTATCCAATCCATTTTCCAAAAAATACCGGAAATGCTGAGTGCCCTCTGGGTACACAGCACTGTGCTGGGCTGCATAGCGAAGTGGGAGGCCCAGTCCCAGAGCTAGAGGGGCCCCAGCTCCTCAGACAGATAGGAAACTTGCACACTGATGGTCATTTGTGATAAATGACAGCAGTACAAGACAAGGCCACACACAATCAGTTGCCACTGGGAGGGTCTGTGGGCAGGTGCCCAAGATGCAGAGATCGGGGTGGGTCTGAGAGGAAATGTGATGTCGGCAGGGCTGGGGAAGCTCGGCCAGGCCAAGGGCAGATGGGAGGTATTCCAGGTAAAGGAGGGATGGTTTGCATAAAGGCCTAGAATCTAGAGAACCCGCCAAGGAGCCAGCAGGAGAGCAGAGGCAGGCTGGACTTCTCAAGTTGAACTCTGTGGCCCTTCTCTGATCGCAGGTCTTCCCTCCCTTCCCCTTTCTCTCCTTTGCTTCCCCTCCTCTGTCAGGACATGCTGTTCCCACTGAGCAGCCTGCGTAATGTGCCCCCGTGTTTGTGTCTTGAAGCCACAGAGCACCCCCCATTCCAGGGATCTCAAACTCAGTGCCTCCTGCCCTGGGCACGTCACTACCAGGCCAGGCCAGCTGTGGGAAAATCACACAGCCTGCTTTCAGTGTCTCGCTTTTGATAGAAAGAGGGATAGATTGATTTTAAATAACACCAGGCAGCTGATCGGCAGCCCCTGTCAGTGGGAAGTGGGGCCTGTGATGAGCTGGCCAAGCGGTTTCAGCACCAAGAGTGGGCGGTCATGCCAGGAAATGGGCCCAGGGCTGCTCTGCTCTGTCAGTTTTCAAAGAAGCCAGAAACCAGGATTTTTATGTCAAATTGCCCTTTTTTTTTTTTTTGCTGTACGCGGGCCTCTCACTGTTGTGGCCTCTCCCGTTGCGGAGCACAGGCTCCGGACGCGCAGGCTCAGCGGCCATGGCTCACGGGCCCAGCCGCTCCGCGGCATGAGGGATCTTCCCGGACCAGGGCACAAACCCGTGTCCCCTGCATCAGCAGGCGGACTCTCAACCACTGCGCCACCAGGGAAGCCCCAAATTGCCCAATTTTAAAATATTGGCTCAAATGCCATTAAAACCCATGGCTAGTCAAAATGGTTGTACCTGCAGCTCAGTTTGGCCTGAGGGCCACCAGCTTAAGACCTCTTTCAATCACCCTTTCATTGTACCTTCAGAAGCAGAGAGTTGGCAAACTTTTCCTGTGAACAGCCTGATAGTAAATATCTTAGGCTTTGGAGGCCGGATAGTCTCAAGGCAGCCATAGACGGTATGTCAGTGAGTGGGTGTGGCTGGGTACTAATAAAACTTTATTTATGGATGCCGAACTTTGAATTTCGTTTAATTTTCACATGTCATGAAGTGTTATTCTCCTTTTGATTTTTTCCTAAACATTTAAAATGCAAAAGCCAGCCTTAGCTTGTGGGACCTACAAAAACAGGTGGTGGGTGGGCTTTGGCCCAGGGCTGTGGTCTTCTAGAACCCTGCTTGGGTGGATGCCCACCTTTCCTCCTCCAGGCCCCCTGCTGGCTTCCCTCATTCCCTTGTTAACAGCATCCACCTTCCAGCGGAAAGACTCTCTTTTCTGTTCTAAATAAGGACAGCTCTGGCTTGGCCCAGTCCAACAGGGATTATGGCTCCGGGAATGGGTCCCCGGAACGTCAGGAGCCCATGGGAAGGTTGCCCTTTGGGTCCCGCTTACGCACCCCTGCCTTCTGCTTGCAGAGGTCCCCTGGAGACTACAGCAACTTCGACCAGGAGTTCCTGAACGAGAAGCCGCGCCTCTCCTACAGCGACAAGAACCTCATTGACTCCATGGACCAAACAGCATTTGCCGGCTTCTCCTTTGTGAACCCCAAATTCGAGAGGCTCCTGGAAAATTGAGGTTGCCAGACATGTGCCCCCAACCCACCCCAGCCAGGGAGCCTGGGTCAGCCAGCACGGCCTGCTGACCTGGCCCAGGCAGAGCAGGCAGGGCCCCCCACTTCATCGGCACCTGCCTGTCCCCCACGATAAGCAGCAGTGTGATTGTCATAATTTCTGCTGCTGCCTGTCTCCCTCGTCCCCCAGAGAGGCCTCAGCTCCTGTCTGGCTGGGCTTTCATGGTACTTCCTCTGTGAATTGTATGTGAATTTGCTTTTCCTCTGCCCTCAGAGGGAAATTGTAAATCCTGTGTTTCATTACTTGAATGTAGTTATCTATTGAAAAAAATATGTAATATATACATATATACACGCACATATATATATATATATATATGGGCTGTATATATTGCTCAGTAGAGAAAAATGTGGGGGACTGGTAATATGTTGATCTTTTAAAATATATATATATTATATATATGACGCACACCCTCCCCACCTCCCACCACCCCCCCACCCAAAAAAAAAAAAAAAGGAGCACAAGCTGTTTGAACCGCCAGGTTCTTTTATTTGTGTGTCTAAATAAACACCAACTGATACCGACCTGGCTGTCGGGACATGTTTCTCCCAGGAAGCTGGTGGCTGCTGCTCCCACTTCTGGCAGCTCTGTCTTGGAAGTTAAACCGAGCTGTTAGCTGCAGATGCAGACCCCTGGGCTTTCATGCAAATGTGTTTGTATTTATGGGTTTCCTCTGGCTCCAGGGCCGTGAGCCAAAAGCAGAAAACTTTTCTGGGTGGCTGAGGGAGCCCCAGGTGTCTCTGTGGGGTGATGGGAGGAGGTGGGACCAGCTGCAGAGAGTCTATCTCAGAAGAGTGAGGGGCGAGCGCTGAAAAGCAGGACAGTGCAAGGTCTGGCCGGGAGACGTGAGCAAAGTCGTCGAGGCCAGCCCAGACTGGTGAGGAGGACAGGGGAGAGGAAGGAAATACAGCTCAGGCTTCAGACAGCTCTGGATTCAAATCGCAGAGTAGCCAAAAGGTACGGCTTTTAAGATGTCACTTAATCATTTGAAACCTCCGTTTCCTCATCTGTAAAATGGGGACAAAGCAAGGCGGTACTCGGTGTAACTCCTCATCTCACGTTTGTCCCTGCCCTTGCCACAGAGGCGTCTGTGTCTGAGTTCTAGAATCTATATCTCAGGAGCTCTTTCCTACCTGGGGACAGGGAGGGGACCAGGGTAGGAGAAAAAAGTGAGAAAATACCGAGTGGCCGGGTTGAGGTTGAGAGACTTGTTCAGTGTGCCCGTGTGCAGCGAGGAAACTGGTGGCAGCCGGTGTCCCCCTGAACGTGCAGCTCTCTGTCCCCACCACTTCAACACCCGCTCTCGGCTTCCTGTTCCTTCCTCTCCACCTCTCTCTGGGCACAGGCCTCAGGCAGGGCCCTCCCTCCAGCCCCTCTGGTCCAGCCCCCGGCCCTCGTCCCTGGTGGTGAGCGAGGTGCCCCCAGTGCCGGATTGGCTGGCCCTGGCAGCCAAGCAGCTGACTTCCAGCAAGTTCATTTTTCTGGGCTGAGGTACAAGTTTCCACAGCTGGAGAGGAGCCGGATGAGGGGGGGCTGATGCTGTGGGAATTGGGGGCCGAGCCCTCCCCAGAGAGACCTAAGTGTCCCCCTGTCCTTTCCACCTGCCACCCTCTCAGGAAACACTTGAATCCTTGCTCTGCGTCCAGCAGTGAAAGCCCCAGAAGTGGGGCTTTCTCCCCTTGGGCTCACAGTCAGGTGGGGGAGACACAGTGTGACATGGGCTGTGCTGGGGAATGCTGGGGCTGTGAGAGCCCAGAGGAGGAGCCTGGGGACCCCTGTTCTCTACTTCTGTTGCACAGGCCCCAGAAGCCCCCGGGGTGGTCCAGAGTGTGTTTAGAACAGAACTACAGTTGGTGAGTGAATTCAGAGCCTGTCCCATCGTCCTGCAGCTCCAAGGCAGAGCCGTGCAGCCAGAGCCCATTTCCTCCTGCGTGGGCTGGGAGACTAAGTCGTTTTTCAGCCAGAGGCTGTGGAGGGTGGCGGGAAGAATGGAAGTGTGAGTTCTACTCTGCTTCCCACACACTGTAACCACCATGACTTTCTTCCTTAGGCCTCAGTTCCTCATCTGTAAAACGGGACCATTACTCCCTACTGGCTCTTGGAGCTCCCGGCTCTGGGGAACCCCTCAGAGACTGATGCTCGGTACCCCATGGGGCCGGGCAGAGCCTGGGGGACGGGGAAGCAGCTGCCAGGGATGCTGCCAAACTGCCTGGGAAGCTGTGCGGCTCGAGGCCTGTTCCCAGAGTTGCGTAGGCACCAGGCCTGACGGGTGGCCCAGGAAATGCCTCTCATGGCTGGGCCCGGAGCTGCGCTTTCACTGGGAACTGGGGGGTCTGGAAGACGGCCCTCCACCTGCCAGGTAGGTGTGTAGGCAGAGCAGCAAGCTTGGCCTCCACCTGAAATGTGTACCAGGCCGCACACTCACAGCCAAGTAAACACAGTTGCAGGAGGGCCTGCGGGCAGGAGCAGGGCTCTGCTGTCAGATACCCCTGGTTTCAAGCCCTGCATGTCCCTAGTTGTGTGACCTCAGTGAGTGACAACCTCCTGGAGCTCCAGTTTCCTTTACTGTAAAATGGGGATGCAGGCAGACTTCATTCTACTGCACTTCGCTGTACTACACTTTGCAGACATCACGTTCTTTACACGTAGAAGGTTTGTGGCAACCCTGCTTGGAGCAAGTCGATCGACACCATTTCTCCGACGGCATTTGCTCACTTCGTGCTTCTGTGTCACATTTTGGTAATTCTCTTAATATTTCAAATTTTAAATTATTATATTTGTTATGGTGATCAGTGATGTCTGATGTTACTATTGTAATTGTTTTGCAGCACCACCAACTGTGCCCATATAAGAACTTAATACGAACTTCCCTGGTAGTCCAGTGGTTAGGATTCTGCGCTTCCACAGCAAGGGACATGGGTTCAATCCCTGGTCGGGGAACTGAGATTCCACATGCCGCACAGCGCAGCCAAGAAAAACGCAAAAAGATAAGAATCCACCAGCCAATGCAGGGGACACGGGTTCGAGCCCTGGTCTGGGAAGATCCCACATGCTGCGGAGCAACTAAGCCCGTGGGCCACAACTACTGAGCCTGCGCTCTAGAGCCTGCAAGCCACAACTACTCTAGAGCCCACGTACCACAACTACTGAAGCCCATGCGCCTAGAGCCTGTGCTCCACAACAAGAGAAACCACCACAATGAGAAGCCTGCACACCGCAACAAAGAGTAGCTCCTACTCGCTGTAACTAGAGAAAGCCTGTGTGCAGCAACGAAGACCCAACGCAACCAAGATAAATAAATAAATTTATTTTTTTTAAAAGGAAATACATTTCACAAGGCTATAGCTGCCACATATAGTGATTCCTCTGATGGATCTGAAAATTGAAAACCTTTTGGAAAAGATTTACCATTCTAGATGCCATTAAGACATTTGTGATCCAGGGAAAGCGGTCAAAATAACATTAAGAAGAGTTTGGAAGAAGTTGATTCCAACCCTCATGGACAACTTTGAGGGATTCAGGACTTCAGTGGAGGAAGTCACTGCAGATGTGATGGGAATAGCAGAAGAGCCAGAGTTAGAAGTAGAGCCTGAAGATGTAACTGAATTGCTGCAATCTCATGATAAAACTTTTAACGAACGAGGAACTGCTTCTTATGAATGAACAAAGAAAGTGGTTTCTTGGGATGGAATCTACTCCTGGTGAAGATGCTTTGAAGATTATTGAAATGACAACAAAGGATTTAGAATATTACATAAACATAGTTGATAAAGCAGTGTCAGGGCTTGAGAGGATTGACTCCAATTCTGGAAGAAGAACTTCTACTGTGAGTAAAATGCTATCAAACAGCACTGTGTACTATAGAGAAATCATTCATGAAAGGAAGAGTCACTTGATATGGCAAACTTCACTTTTGTTTTATTTTAAGAAATTGTCACAGCTTCCTCAATCTTCAAGCAGCCACCACCTTGATCAGTCAGCAGCCATCAACATCGAGGCAAAACTTTCCACCAGCAAAAAGATTACAACTTGCTGAAGGCTCAGATGATGGTTAGCATTTTTTAGCAATAAAGTACTTTTTAATTAAGGTATGTACATTGCTTTTTAAGACCTAATGTTATTGCACTTAATAGATTACAGTATAGTGTAAACATAACTTTTATATGTACTGGGAAACCCAAAATTTTTTGTGACTCATGTTTTATTTCGGTGGTCTGGAACCGAACTCGTAATATTTCCGAGGTATGCGTGTAACTATGCTGATGCTTGTGGACTACGATGATTTCTGTAAGTGCATCCCACGGTCTCAGGACACAGTAGATGCTTAGTAAACAGCAGCCACTGTGACCCCATCCCCTCAAGGGGATGAAACATGCTCAGGATAGCGGGCCTGTCAGCTGCACATCAGAACCCGTGGGCCTTTTGACCAGACTGCAGGAGGGCACCTTGGCAGTTTCAGTTAAAACCTAAGATGCGGGAATTCCCTGGCAGTCCAGTGATTAGGACTCTGCGCTTCCACTGCAGGGGGCACAGGTTCGATCCCTGGTCTGGGAATTAAGACCCTGCAAGCCATGTGGCATGGAACGAATGAATGAATGAATGAACCCTAAAATGCACCCACCCCATTGCTCAGCAATCTCCCTTCCCAAGCAGAGCTACCCAGAGGAGTATCACCCACAGGCCCTAGGAGGCTGGCCCGGGATGCCCACCACCTCGTGGATTAATTGGGAAAAACTGGAAGCAAGCAGAACACCCAGCACCTGGGGAGGTGGTTAAATACTTTCCTGATGTGGAAAATGGTGCAGGGCCAAAGAATCAAGATGAGCAAGTTAGAGAACCAGAACTTCCGAGTGATTCCACCCTGTGGTTCCATGTGCCAGCTCGTGAGGGCACCCAAAGGTGGAATGAAGGATGAATGAGTGAATGAGTGAATGAATGCATGGGCTGCGCAGACCACAATCCCTTTAAGGCAGGGGCTCTCACAGCGTGCAAAGCACACTGATAAGACACACCCTTTATGCCAAGTTCTAGCCAGCAGGTCTCAGCCCCGACTGTACATAGGAATCCGATGCCCAGGCTGCCCCGCGTCTAGTTCTAGGTGATCTCTGGAAGGGACCCCACGTTAGTATTGCTAAAGCGCCCCACGGTCCAACGGGGACCAGGATTGAGAGCCAGTTGGTTGAGATCTGGGAATCTGCATTTCACCCAGTCGTCCTGGTGGAGCAAGGAGATGCGGCTGTGAGTGGGCCACACCCTGGAAGGCCAAGTCGCCAGCCAGTACCGCCCAGCCCCTGTGTGTGGAAGGCTCCACCGCTGGACCCTGGGACCCCTGCGTGAGCGCCCATCACAGGCGGAAGATCGGTGGGCCCTAAGGGAGGGAGCCTGCGGCGGCCCCGGGAAGCTACAGTGCCCTCTGGTGGCCGGCAGGCTTGCAGGCCCAGGGAGGACCGTTTTGTGCCAGGTACAGTGCTCGGTTCCTAAACCACCTCCTGTCATTAGTCCCTGGGGAAATAGTCCAGCAAGGGGGTGCCCGAGGACCATTTTGAAGAGATTCAGAGATGTGGAGGTTACACATCTAGACAGCTCCCCTGGCATTAAGAGGGTCTCTGGGCTGCCCCAAATCTCAACCCCATTCCATCACACAATTAGAATCCCATTTCCCCAATTTCTTCCTTACTAAGGTGTGAATGACTGATATGAGCTCCCCTCCCCCTGCTCTGGAGGCATGGGTAAGGAGTCGGTAAAACAAGGGTGGCTGCCAATCCTACCTTGTGACTTTAGAAGCGACAGGTGACCAAACCCCAGGAACTCAGAAGTCAATGTCCTCCAGCTGGCAGGTGGCATTGACCCATTGTCCCAGCTGAGGGTTGGGACATGGTTCAAGAGCAAGACAGCTGTGGCCAACCACAGACCTTTAGAAACCTGCCATCGATAGTATTGGCAAAACCTCTCTGAGCCACTTCCTGGATTTAAATCATGAGTTTCATTTTCATAGGAAAATGAAAAAGGAATGTCTCAAAAATTAAGCCAATTAGACCCACTTTGCATCAATGATAAGTTCAAAATAACTCATTTCACAAAATGCTTGCATTCCATTAAAAATGGATCTTGTTAGCTTAATTGTTCTTGAGCGCTCTGTTTGGAAATCTCTTTTTTCTTTAAAAAAAGAAAGAAAGCTTGTCTTTAAACCCTGGCTCAGGTTTGCAGTAGCTGGATATCAAATGCTCCTTTTTATATTGGACCCATACTCAGACTCACCTAGCGTGGGCCAGGAAGTGGCAGCGCTGATGACAAACTATGGGATGCAGACTTGGAGTCAGATCTGGGTCTACACCTGCCTGTCCCATCCCTCCACTGTTACTCACCCTCTCTGAGCCTCAGTTTCTTCCCCTATAGCTTATGCATAATAATATCTGCTTTACAGTGTTGTTATGAGGGTGAAGCTTGGAAAACTCTTCGTGCAGCCCGGCACACAGTGAGTACTCAGGAAATCTAAGACTATTGTTCTTATTCTTAACTCTGTGAACATCTTCCATGTCTTCAAGCATGTTTGCCTAACAACAGTGCTGTAGGTACAAGGCATGGCTGGGCCCAGGCTAGTGTCCGGGAATCTTGTAGAAAGGAGACCCAATTTTCCTGGATGGGAATGGAGTGAAGAGCCCTGGACTGTGAGTCAGGAGTAGGTTCCAGACCTGGCAGCAGGGTCTGTCTCCCCTTTCCTTACTGTGGGCTTTGGGCCATCAGCCAGCTCCACAGCAGGAAAATGAGAGTCTAAGGCTGATGTGAGTGGCAGGTGGGTCTCATGTGGTTTTAAATTATGAAAAAGAAAATTTGAATATCAAATGCCCCAGTTCTTGCTAGGTGGGGTGACGTTCAAGCATGGGGCGGAGCCTCTGCTTAGGACCCGCCCAGAAGTGGAGAGGCAGCACATCCAAAGGGCTGCCTCTGGAGTGTGGAGTTCTGGAGTTTGGAGAGTCCTCCTCGTACCCCCGCCCCAACAAACTGCCAGGAAGAAAGAAGTATGAGTCATAGGAAAATAAAAAAGGAATGTCTCAAATCTTTTACGACTCATTATTGATTTCAGAACTTGAGTTGGATTGAAGAATGAGTACAAATAGAGGATTGGTTCAAGACGGCAGAATAGAAGGACATGCTTTCACTCCCTCTTGCAAGAACACCAGAATCACAACTGACTGCTGAACAGTCATCGACAAGAAAACACTGGAACTCACCAAAAAAGATACCCCACAGAAGTCCACCCACTGGAGTGAAGGTTCTGAGCCCCATGTCAGGCTTCCCAACCTGGGGGTCCAGCAACGGGAGGAGGAATTCCTAGAGAATCAGACTTTGAAGCCTAGCGGGATTTGATTGCAGGACTTCTACAGGACTGGGGGAAACAGAGACTCCACTCTTGGAGGGCACACACAAAGTAGTGTGTACATCGGGACACAGGGGAAGGAGCAGTGACCCCATAGGAGACTGAACCAGACCTACCTGCTAGTGTTGGAGGGTCTCCTGCAGAGGCAGGGGGTGGCTGTGTCTCGCTGTGAGGACAAGGACACTGACAGCAGAAGTTCTGGGAAGTACTCCTTGGTGTGAGCCCTCCCAGAGTCTGCCATTAGCCCCACCAAAGAGCCCGGGTAGGCTCCAGTGTTGGGTCGCCTCAGGCCAAACAACCAGCAGGAAGGGAACTCAGCCCCATCCATCACAGACAAGTGGATTAAAGTTTTACTGACCTCTGCCCACAAAAGCAACAGCCAGCTCTACCCAGCACCAGTCCCTCCCATCAGGAAACTTGCACAAGCCTCTTAGATAGCCTCATCCACCAGAGGGCAGACAGCAGAAGCAAGAAGAACTACAATCCTGCAGCCTGTGGAACAAAAACCACATTCACAGAAAGATAGACAAGATGAAAAGGCAGAGGGCTATGTACCACATGAAGGAACAAGATAAAACCCCAGAAAAACAACGAAATGAAGTGGAGATAGGCAACCTTCCAGAAAAAGAATTCAGAATAATGATAGTGAAGATGATCCAGGACCTCGGAAACAGAATGGAGGCAAAGATCGAGAAGATGCAAGAAATGTTTAACAAAGACCTAGAAGAATTAAAGAACAAACAAACAGAGGTGAACAACACAATATCTGAAATGAAAAATACACTAGAAGGAATCAATAGCAGAATAACTGAGGCAGAAGAACAGATAAGTGACCTGGAAGACAGAACGGTGGAATTCACTGCTGCACAACAGAATAAAGAAAAAAGAATGAAAAGAAATGAAGACAACCTAAGAGACCTCTGGGACAACATTAAATGCAGCCACATTTGCATTATAGGGGTCCCAGAAGAAGAGAGAGAGAAAGGACCTGAGAAAATATTTGAAGAGATTACAGTCAAAAACTTCCCTAACATGGGAAAGGAAATAGTCACCCAAGTTCAGGAAGCACAGAGAGTCCCATACAGGATAAACCCAAGGAGAAACACTGAGACACATAGTAATCAAATTGGCAAAAATTAAAGACAAAGAAAAATTATTGAAAGCAACAAGGGAAAAATGACAAATAACATACAAGGGAACTCCCATAAGGTTAACAGCTGATTTCTCAGCAAAAACTCTACAAGCCAGAAGTGAGTGGCATGATATACTTAAAGTGATGAAAGGGAAGAACCTACAACCAAGATTACTCTACCCGGCAAGGGTCTTGTTCAGATTTGATGGAGAAATCAAAAGCTTTACAGACAAGCAAAAGCTAAGAGAATTCAGCACCACCAAACCAGCTCTACAACAAATGCTAAAGGAACTTCTCTAAATGGGAACCACAAGAGAAGAAAAGGACCTACAAAAACAAACCCAAAACAATTAAGAAAATGGTAATAGGAACATACATATCGATAATTACCTTAAACATGAATGGATTAAATGTTCCAACCAAAAGACACAGGCTTGCTGAATGGATATAAAAACAAGACCCATATATATGCTGTCTACAAGAGACCCACTTCAGACCTAGGGGCACATTCAGACTGAAAGTGAGGGGATGGAAAGAGATATTCCATGCAAATGGAAATCAAAAGAAAGCTGGAGTAGCAATACTCATATCAGAAAAAATAGACTTTAAAATAAAGAATGTTACAAGAGACAAGGAAGGACACTACATAATGACCAAGGGATCGATCCAAGAAGAAGATATAACAATTATAAATGTTATAAATTATTATACATTATAAATATATATATGCCCCCAACATAGGAGCACCTCAATAGATAAGGCAACTGCTAACAGCTCTAAAAGAGAAAATCGACAGTAACACAATAATAGTGGGGGACTTTAACACCTCACTTACACCAATGGACAGATCATCCAAACAGAAAATTGATAAGGAAACACAAGTTTTAAATGACGCAATAGACCAGATAGATTTAATTGATATTTATAGGACATTCCATCCGAAAACAGCAGATTACACTTTCTTCTCAAGTGCGCACAGAACTTTCTCCAGGATAGATCACATCTTGTGTTACAAATCAAGCCTCAGTAAATTTAAGAAAATTGAAATCATATCAAGCATCGTTTCTGACCACAACACTATGAGATTAGAAATCAATTACAGGCTACTAGAGAAAGCCCGTGTGCAGCAACAAAGACCCAACACAACCAAAAATAAATAATAAATAAACTAATTAATTTTTTTTAAAAAAGAAAAAAACAGAGGGGAGTACACCTGAAACTAACACAGCATTGTAAATCAACTATACACCAATAAAACTTTTTAAAAAATCAATTACAGGGGAAAAAACGTAAAAAACACAAACACATGGAGACTAAACAATACATTACTAAATAACCAAGAGCTCACTGAAGAAATCAAAAATACCTAGAGACAAATGATAATGAAAACACAATGATCCAAAACCTACGGGATGCAGCCAAAGCAGTTCTAAGAGGGAAGGTTATAGCTATACAGGCCTACCTCAAGAAACAAGAAAAATCTCAAATAAACAATCTAACATTACACCTAAAGGAACTAGAGGAAGAAGAACAAACAAAACCCAAAGTTAGCAGAAGGAAGGAAATAATAAAGATCAGAGCAGAAATAAATGAAATAGAAACAAAGAAAACAACAGCAAAGATCAATAAAACTAAAAGCTGATTCTTTGAGAAGATAAACAAAATTGATAAACCATTAGCCAGACTCATCAAGAAAAAGAGGGAGAGGTCTCAAATCAATAAAATTAGAAATGAAAAAGGAGAGGTTACAACAGACACCACAGAAATACAAAGTGTCCTAAGAGACTACTACAAGCAACTCTATGCCAATAAAATGGACAACCTGGAAGAAATGGACAAATTCTTAGAAAGGTATAATCTTCCAAAGCTGAACCAGGAAGAACTAGAAAATATGAACAGACCAATCACAAGTAATGAAATTGAAACGGTGATTAAAAATCTTCCAACAAACAAAAGTCCAGGACCAGATGACTTCACAGGAGAATTCTATCAAACATTTAGAGAAGAGCTAACACCCATCCTTCTCAAACTCTTCCAAAAAATTGCAGAGGAAGAAACACTCCCAAACTCATTCTATGAGGCCACCACCACCACCCTGATACCAAAACCAGACAAAGATACTACAAAAAAAGAAAACTAGAGACCAATATCACCGATGAATATAGGTTCAAAAATCCTCAACAAAATACTAGCAAACAGAATCCAACAACACATTAAAAGGATCATACACCATGATCAAGTGGGATTTAACCCAAGGATGCAAGGATTCTTCAATATATGCAAATCAATGGATGTGATACACCATATAAACAAATTGAAGAATAAAAACCATATGATCATCTCAATAGATGCAGAAAAAGCTTTTGACAAAATTCAACACCGATTTATGATAAAAACCTCTCCAGAAAGTGGTCATAGAGGGAACCTACCTCAACATAATAAAGGCTATATACGACAAACCCACAGCAAACATCATTCTCAATGGTGAAAAACTGAAAGCATTTCCTCTAAGATCAGGAACAAGACAAGGATGTGCACTCTCGCCATTATTATTCAACATAGTCTTGGAAGTCCTAGCCATGGCAATCAGAGAAGAAAAAGAAATAAAAGGAATCCAAATTGGAAAAGAAGAAGTAAAACTGTCACTGTTTGCAGATGACATGATACTATACATAGAGAATCCTAAAGACGCCACCAGAAAACTACTAGAGCTAATCAATGAATTTGGTAAAGTTGCAGGATACAAAATTAACGCACAGAAATCTCTTGCATTCCTATACACTAATGATGAAAAATCTGAAAGAGAAATTAAGGAAACACTCCCATTTACCATTGCCACAAAAATAATAAAATACCTAGGAATAAACCTACCTAGGGAGACAAAAGACCTGTATGCAGAAAACTATAAGACACTGTTGAAAGAAATTAGAGATGAAACCAACAGATGGAGAGACATACCATGTTCTTGGATTGGAAGAATCAATATTGTGAAAATAACTATACCACCCAAAGCAATCTACTGATTCAATGCAATCCCTATCAAATTTCCAATGGCATTTTTTACAGAACTAGAACAAAAAATCTTAAAATTTGCATGGAGACACAAAAGACCCCGAATAGCCAAAGCAGTCTTGAGGGAAAAAAACGGAGCTGGAGGAATCAGACTCCCTGACTTCAGACTATACTACAAAGCTACAGCAATCAAGACAATATGGTACTGGCACAAAAACAGAAATACAGATCAATGGAACAGGATAGAAAGCCCAGAGATAAACCCATGCACATATGGTCACCTTATCTTTGACAAAGGAGGCAACAATATACAATGGAGAAAAGACAGTCTCTTCAATAAGTGGTGCTGGGAAAACTGGACAGGTACATGTAAAAGAATGAAATTAGAACACTCCCTAACACCATGCAGAAAAATAAACTCCAGATGGATTAAAGACCTAAATGTAAGGCCAGACACTATCAAACTCTTAGAGGAAAACATAGGCAGAACACTCTATGACATAAATCACAGCAAGGTCCTTTTTGACCCATCTCCTAGAGAAATGGAAATAAAAACAAAAACAAATGGGACCTAATGAAACTTAAAAGCTTTTGCAAAGCAAAGGAAACTACAAACAAGACAAAAAGACAACCCTCAGAATGGGAAAAAATGTTTGCAAACGAATCAACGGACAAAAGATTAATCTCCAAAATATATAAACAGCTCATGCAGCTCAATATTAAAAAAACAAACAACCCAATCCAAAAATGGGCAGAAGACCTAAATAGACATTTCTCCAAAGAGGATATACAGATGGCCAAGAAGCACATGAAAAGCTGCTCAACATCACTAATTATTAGAGAAATGCAAATCAAAACTACAACGAGGTGTCACCTCACACCAGTTAGAATGGGCATCATCAGAAAATCTACAAACAACAAATGCTGGAGAGGGTGTGGAGAAAAGGGAACCCTCTGGCACTGTTGGTAGGAATGTAAATTGATACAGCCACTATGGAGAACAGTACGGAGGTTCCTTTAAAAACTAAAAATAGAATTACCATATGACCCAACAATTCCACTACTGAGCATATACCCAGAGAAAATCGTAATTCAAAAAGACACATGCACCCCAGTGTTCACTGGAGCACTATTTACAATAGCCAGGTCATGGAAGCAACCTAAATGCCCACTGACAGAAGAATGGATAAAGAAGAGGTGGTACACTGGAATACACTGGAATATTACTTAGCCATAAAAAGGAACAAAACTGGGTCATTTGTAGAGACGTGGATGAATCTAGAGACTGTCATACAGAGTGAAGTAAGGCAGAAAAAGAAAAACAAATATTGCATATTACCGCATATATGTGGAACCTAGAAAAATGGTACAGATGAACCGTTAGGAGGGCAGAAATAGAGACACAGAAGTAGAGAAAAAACGTATGGACACCAAGGGGGAAAAGTGGTGGGGGGGTGAGGGTGGTGGTGTGATGAACTGGGAGATTGGGATTGACATGTATACACTGATGTGTATAAAATGGATGACTAATAAGAACCTGCTCTATAAAAAAATAAAGAAAATTCAAAAAAAAAAAAGCCCCAGTTCTTGGCAAAAACTAAAATCAAATGACATGAAAGGTAGTAATTCCCACTGTCACAAAATTCCATTGAAAGCTGCCACAGCAGCAGAAGGAGCGACAGATGCCTGGAGGTCTCCCCTTCTCCACGCCCTCTTGTTTGGTCTTAGGGCCACACTAAAACCTCTCCCTCACCCCTCAGGACCTTGCCCAGCATGTTCCAGAGGCAGAGCTGGAGAGCCTCCTGGGAGCCCCCAAATCACGTCCAGGATGCAGATACACAGGTTGGGCTGATGTTTCTTGAGCAGCTACTAAGGTCAGATCCTGCATTGGAGGCTTTTCTAGTGTATTTGTGGTCATGTCTCTGAAATGAAGGCTGGACTCGTCAATTCACTCTGTGAGCATTTAGTAAGCACTGACTGCATGTCAGGGCTCTGCAGCATGGTGGGAAACTGTGCAAATGAGGAACAGGCTTGTGGTCTCCTGGGGGAGGCAGGTGTGTAAGCAAATTACAGTACAGGGGAGGGTGGGGGTCAGGGTGTCCGCTGGGGCTGTGGGTGGCCAGAGGAAGTACCGGCTTTTCCTGGGAGGGCAACAGGGACTGGAAAGGCCTCCTCGAAGAGGAGACATTTAATCCTGAGATCCAAAGAATGAGTAGGTCCCACTGTCGAACCTGCAACACTTTTATTAAAGTCTGCTAATACCAAGTTTTGCTGAGATGCAAAGCTGCGGGTCCCTGTTAGAAATCGTGGGAACGTAATTGGCCTCATTCCCCCAGAAGGCAACTTGGCACCCTTTGGGACTGCTGAAGACCCAGGCTTCTTGCTGGAGAAAGGCTTGGTCGCGACACTGCGAGCCACACAGGTAAGATTGTTCATTGCCACACTGTAAAGTGCAAAATTGGAAACAACCGAATGTCCACACAGGAGACTGAATGGAGAACTGGAGGTGAGTTCGTGCAGTGGATATGGAGCCTCTGCCTTCACAGTGGACAGGGCTGCCAGCTTCAACACCGACTGACTCTCAAACCCACGTTAAGAGGAAATGTGGAAGAATATGTGTGGGGTGATGAAACAGGGCAGCGCAGAGCTGCACGAGCTCAGGGATGCAATCTTCTGTGTGAAGCGCCCAGAACACCAGGAGTCAGAGGGTGCAACCAGGACGCAGGACGCTGGCTCCTCTGAAGGGTAGGGGTCGGGGGAGACCTGGGCTCCAGGGACTACCTAAGGGCTTGGCTTCTGTCTGTAATGCTTTACCTCTTTCAAAAAATTTTTGAAGCATGTACAGAAAACCATCAGAGGTTCATAGAGCTTGGTGGAGGGTCTGCAGATGTTTATTTTATTCTCTGTGCTTTATGCTCAAAACGTTTCATAATTTTTAAAAGTATTTTTTTAAAGAACAGGTAGGGGGTTTCCCTGGTGGAGCAGTGGTTGAGAGTCCGCCTGCCGATGCAGGGGACACGAGTTCGTGCCCCGGTCCAGGAGGATCCCACATGCTGTGGAGCGGCTGGGCCCGTGAGCCATGGCCACTGAGCCTGCGCGTCCGGAGCCTGTGCTCTGCAGCGGGAGAGACCGGGGCAGTGAGAGGCCCACGTACCGCAAAAAACAACAACAACAACAAAAAAATGGTAAGCGTTCTGTCTCTTGACCTGACTGCTGGTTACCCAGGTGTCCCTTTCTAATGATTTGTTACACTGTACATTTGTGCCATGTGCTTTTCTTTACGGAGGTGACATTTCACAGTTTTTTAGAAGTTAAAAAGAATGAGTAGGCAACAGGGTGGGGTCGGGGAAGCGGTCCCAGGCAGAGGAACTGGCAGAGCCAAGGCCTGGGAGCTGGGCAGGGCCCTGGAGTCCCACCCCAAGGATGCGTGGTCCCCTGAGCACAGCCCTGCTCCCAGCCCCCACCCGTGGGTTGTCGGGCTCTCTGCACTGGGAGGCCAGGCTGGCAGAAAGTGAGCGCTCAGGCAGGGGCGCCAGCTGGAGTGAGAGGACAGGCTTGATGAACGGTTTAACCCCCTCCTGATGTGTTAAGAGGTGGGCGTGCGGCCCGCAGGTGGGGGTTATCATGAGCTTGGCATTACTTGTTGGAGGCTGTGGGCGGGCTGCAGCTGAGCTAGTACGGGAGCTCGTGGTGGGGCGTGGCGGCCCGGCGGGGCTGCGGAGAGAGTGATGCGGGCCCTGGTCGTGGGCTCAGAGGAGCAGCTACCCCGCTGGGCCCACGAGGTTCCGCTGACGGCAGCCTGCACCAGCTCGGTAAGATTTTCTGGGGCTTTGGGAAGGTTGGGAGAGACGCAGCAGGGGCAAGTGTGGTGGGATAGTTGCGCTTTCCCAAGGGAAGCAAAAAACAAGCTTCAAGGGTTGTTTTTTTAAACTCTCCGGTGTTCTTTCTGCATCAGAGATGGGAAGTCAGGCTCCGTGGGGCTGGCGTTCGCTGTGAGGTGCTGGGCCTGCGCAGGGATGGAGAGGTACTGACATCAGGGGAAATGTGGGTGATTTACCTGACAATCTTATTAAGAAAGCTTGTAAAGGGACTTCCCTGGTGGTCCAGTGGGTGAGGCTCCGTGCTTCCACTGCAGGGGGCCCGGTTGGATCCCTGCTTGGGGAGCTAAGATCCCACATGCCCTGTGGCCCAAGCAAAAAAAAAAAGAAACAAAGCTCTTAAAGAAAAGTGTAGAGATAAAATTGCCACCCTTTGTACCTCCCCCCCTCATTTCCTCTGCATTCTTCCACAGGGAACCAGCACCTGGTTTTACTGTGTGGACCATTTCTCTGTACCACAGGCAACCCTGAGCATAGTCTAGAGAATTTTTTTTATTTTGCTTTAATTAATTAATTTATTTTTGGCTGTGTTGGGTCTTTGTTGCTGCGTGTGGGCTTTCTGTAGTTGTGGCGAGCGGGGGCTATGCTTCTTTGCAGTGTGCGGGCTTATTGCGGTGGCTTCTCTTGTTGTGGAGCACGGGCTTTAGGTGTGCAGGCTTCAGTAGTTGTGGCTCACGGTCTCTAGAGCGCAGGCTCAGTAGTTGTGGCACACGGGCTTAGTTGCTCCGCAGCATGTGGGATCTTCCCGGACCAGGGCTCGAACCCGTGTCCCCTGAATTGTCAGGCAGATTCTTAACCACTGCGCCACCAGGGAAGTCCCTAGAGCATTGTTTTGCATGTTTTTAAAGTTCATTATAAACAGTGTCTGTGCACAGGAGGATCCTTCTGCTGCCTGATTGCCCACCCCGCCAACCCACGCATGCTTTTGAAATGGACCTTTACTAAGCCCTGTAGCTCAAGTGTATTTCCTTCCTTTTGTGAGAGCTTTGAGATATAATTCATATACCATACAATTCACCCATTCAAAGTGTACAATTCAATGGTTTTCAGTATGTGCATAGAGTTGTACAATCATTACCGCAATCAATTTTAGAACAGTTTCATCACCCAGAAAAGAAACTCCATACCCTTTAGCCTTCAGCCTCCCACTTCCCCCATATCCCCAGCTCTTGGCAACCACTAATCTCCTTTCTGACTGTATAGATTTGCCTATTCAGGATGTGTCATATAAATAGAATCATACAATATGTAATCTTTTGTGACTGGTTAAGGAATTCCCTTTCAGGGTTGTATGATATCCCATCATATATATTGACCACACTTTATCCAAATAAATGATGTAGAATCCTGCTTTCATCCTGCCAAATGGAGTAGAAGGGACTATATTTACCTTCCTGTCCTGCCTGAGGAAAAAAGAAACAAAAAACAAAAGCAAAAACAAGATAAAATCAATGAAACAACAGTTCTCAAGATTCTGCACATGAGGTAACAAAAGGCAGTGTTCCCTGAGAGATGGGAAACATGGAAGGTGAGCCCCATGTTTGCCCAGCTTACTGCCTGGAGACAGTCTCCAGGCTGAGGCTTAGGGAGGGGAAACCAGGTGGTGCCCCGTGGACTCCCCAAGTTGGGAAGATGAAGCTGGGAATTCAGGCAAGCCAAGGGGGCTGGAATTCAGAATGTAGCCTATTGGAGATGAGAGAGAAAGGCCCAGAGGTCTGCAGAGAATCCTTCTGGAGTATTTGGCTAAGCACTCATCAGGGCATGTGTGTGAGGAAATGCTCCAAGGTGAGAAAGGATTATCTGAGTGGATAAGAGGGAGCAATCCTTAGAACTCACAGGGTGTTGGGAACAGTGGCTATTCTCAGAAGCCATACTGGAAAACCTCATGATTCAGGGTCATTGTGTAGAGTACCCAGAGGTCACCACATCCTAGAACAAAGCCTAAGAATATTTATGGCAATATAAAAAGTATCCAGCAACCAATCACATAAAATCCACAATGTCTGGTATCCAATCAAAAATTACCAGGCATGGGACTTGCCTGGTGGCGCAGTGGTTAAGAATCCGCCTGTCAATGCAGGGGACATGGGTTCAAGCCCCGGTCCGGGAAGATCCCACATGCCGTGGAGCCACTAAGCCTGGTGCCACAACTACTAAGCCTGCGCTCTAGACCCCTCAAGCCACAACTACTGAGCCCACGTGCCTAGAGCCCGTGCTCTGCAACAAGAGAAGGCACTGCAATGAGAAGCCCGCGCACCGCAACGAAGAATAGCCCCCACTCACCACAACTAGAGAAAGCCTGTGCACAGCAACAAAGACCCAATGCAGCCAAAAATAAATTAAAAAATAAATAAATTAAAAAAAAATTACCTGGCATGAAAAGAAACAGGAAAAATATCAATTGAAACTGACCCAGAACCAACACACATATTAGGATTTGCAGACAAGGACATTAAAACTAGTTATTAACTAAATAATTATAATAACTATTCTGTATTTCAAAAAGTCAAGTAGAGGATGAATAGGCAAAGCACAACAAATTTTTAGGGCAGTAAGTAAACTATTCTATACGTTAATATATCGATACAAGTCATTATACACTTGTCCAAACTCAGAATGTATAATGCCAAGAGTGAACCCTAATGTGAATGTGGGCTTTGGGTGATAATGATGTGTCAATATAGGTTCATATCAATTGTAACAGTTGTACCACTCTGGTGGGGGATGTCAATAGCTGGGGAGGCTATGCATGTGTTGGGGTAGGGAGTATATGGGAGCTCTACCTTCCACTCAGTTTTGCTTGTGAACCTAAAACTGCTTTTAAAAATAAAGACTTTAAAAAAAAAAACAGAAATACAGAAGATACAAAAAAAGACCCCAATTACACAATGATGTCTGAGATTTTAAAATATGCTGACTGGGATTCACAGCAGATTAGACATTGCAGATAAAAACTTAAAGACATAGCAACAGAAAGTATCCACAATGAAACCCAGAGTGGGGGAAAAATTAACAGCACCAGTAAGTCATGGTACAACCTCAAGCAATCTAATCTATATCGAAGTGGAATCTCTGAAGGATAAGGGGATGATGGTACAGAAAAAATATTGGAAGAAATAATGGCAGAAAATTTTCTAGACTTGATGAAAACTATAAATCCGTAGCTCCAAGAAGCTCAATGAATCCCAAGCACAACAGACACAAGGAAAATACACCAAAGCACATCATAATTAAATTGCTAAAAAGCAGTGATAAAGAGAAAATCTTAAATATATCCAAAGAAAAAAGTCATGTTACAGGCAGAGGAACAAAAAAAAATAAGGATGACAACAGATTTCTCTTTGGAAACAAGGCAAGTGAGGAGACAAGGGGGCAAGTCTTTAAAATACTGAAAGACACACACACACTCAGAACTCTATGGCCAGCAAGGGTGTCAAGAGTTTTTCAGACATCCAAAGCTAAAATAATTCATCTCCATTTACAGAAAATGTTAAAAGAGATCCATCAAGCAGAAGGAAAATTATTCCAGATGGAAAGAGGGATCTACACAAAGGAACAAAGCATACCAGAAATAGGAAAAGTATGGACGACTTGGTATAGTAATGAAGCTTTGGTGAACTGTTTTCTGGAATTGCACATGCAGGGCAATTAGTTCCAGAGGTGACATGATTTAACATTTCTTTATAAAAATGTCCTTATTCCTCTAGGGGTGGACGCAAGGCAGGAAAACTGTTTCTGCAGATAATGAAGGGCAGGAAATTAGCAGTGCATCTGCATACACCTTTCCCAACCACCACAGTGAAGTTTTTCTCAGGTTAATTGTACTCTTTTGCTACTCATTTCTCATTTACCCACTTTGTTGGACAGCTATTCATGTGCCATCTGCCCCATGCACAACACTGCAACTGGCTATGTGGAGAAAAAGACAAACCAGAAAATTACCCAGGTTTTAAGGATTTCACAGTCTAGAACAAAGTGCCATAATAGCAAGTAATAAATACAACTGCCTTGTGAAAGGAAGAAATATAGAAGAGGCAGGGAGGGATTTCTCCCAACCAGAGATCTAAGGAAGACCATTTCCTAGGTAACCTTCCGAAGCATGAGAATTTAGAAATATTTAGTTAAGAAAGGCTGCATCTTATCTGTCACGTGTTGGCAACTTCTGATGAAAATATTAAATTTCTGGTTAAAATATAAAATTTCTCCTCCTGCTTCATGCCCCTGCCTTCTGTTACTCTACTATGTTTGAAACTGGAGGAGCATGGAGAGGGAGGGGGAGGGGGAGAGACACAGAATGGATGGTGAAGCAGCAAAGTGGAGGAAGATAGTTATCACCACCAGAATATCTCGATTATCTCCAAAGGCCGCTGCTAGCAGGGTGAGTGGCCTTGGAAATTACGACTGTAATTTGGGCTTGCTTGCAGATTTCTCAGGTGTGTAGGGGGTGTGAACAGAAAGACAACCTTTTGGTTTGGGAGGTTTGGAATCTGTGGAGAAGTGTGATTAGTTTTTCAAGCACTCTATGCATTGATATCCTTTTTGTTTTCTCTTGGTTTAGTGGACCCTTTCTTGAGAATTTCAGCCCATCTTGTCTTTGCTAAGGAAAGCCACAGAAAGGTGATATTCTGGGCCTGGGACTTGACGTGTGTGTGGAAATCTCCCATTCTGTTCATTAGCCGGGTTTGGGGAATCACTGGCCTGGAGGACATGAATTAGGGCTGGTCCAGCTTTGGATTCCTCTTTTCACAGGGCCCGGGCCATGGAAAACATTCAATAAAATATTGGTTGGAGATGGAAAAAAAAAAAAGAATTTCCTCTTCCTGTGAAAGTAAAATTAGAAGTCTTTTCAGGCATAGTTGAGATCCAAATTACTGACGTTAGCATTCAAGGCTGCATCCTTCCTCCCCCAGCCCCCCACCATGTGTGCCCTCTAGTTACACTAGGCATGGGCTGTCACCCAGATGGGCTGTGCCTTCCTCCTGAGAGGCCCTTGCCCGCCAACCCAAGCTTTCTCTTCCTCCTCCTCAGTCCCCCGTTTTCTTCCTGTTGTCAAACTGCCTTGTGTTTTTCTCAGCACTAAGTGATCCACACCAGCGCAGCCTGGGGAGGGGGTGGGAGGGAGAAGAGGAAGTGGAAGAGACCATGGAGGAAGTGACAGAAGCTGGGCCGCCGGGGCTGGCGCTGGAGAGACGGGGGAGATGGTTTGAGGTGAGGCTGCAGCAGGGCAGGAAGAGGCCATTCAGGGCTTCATCCAGTGGTAGTCATGAGGGAGGGGATGTGCTTGAACAGTAAGTGTTTGCGTCAGGTTCTAGAGGATTCCCTTGGGCTACTGTGTAGCGAATGAGCTGGGGGGAGGGGCAGAAGTCAGAAGGCATCTGGAGGCCATTGACTGCGCTCTGTATAAGAAGAGGTGATGGGGACTTCCCTGGGGTGCAGTGGTTAAGAATCTGCCTGCCAGCACAGGGGACTTGGGTTAGAGCCCTGGGCCAGGAAGATCCCACATGCGGCGGGGCAGCTAAGCCTGTGAGCCACAACTACTGAGCGCACGCACCACAACTACTGAAACCCGCGTGCCTAGAGCCCGTGCTCCGCAACAAGAGAAGCCACCGCAATGAGAAGCCAGCGCACCGCAACAAAGAGTGGCCCCCGCTCATCACAACTAGAGAAAGCCCGCACGCAGCAATGAAGACCCAGCGCAGCCAAAAATAAATAAATAGATTTATTAAAAAGAAGAAAAAGAAGAAGAAGAAGAGGTGATGGAGGTCTGGACCAGGATGCAGGCAGAAGCTGGCATATTTGGGATCATTTAGGAAGCAAAATCAATGGGTCCTGGAGTTACTGGGAGAGAACCCTGTCCAGTCCCACGAGCAGGGCAGGGGTGAGTAATTGCCCAAAACTTCCTCTTCGTCCCAGCATGCATCTTGTAATTTCAGTGCTGTGTGACTCCTGGGAGCCATTGCTGCAGCCCAGGGTCTCTGGTCCATGAGTCAGCTCTTCCCTAGTCCTTACAGGTGGAGGTACAGGCTACTCCTCCACATGGGCCACTTTTTCCTACAAAGTGATGTGACTTGGGCCTCTGAGGTGATGGAGAGACAGGCTCTTTGCTGAGGTCTGTGTTCCTGGGATCAGCTAAAATGAAATTCCTCGCGGGTCTAAACTTCAATGCCCCTCACCCCCAGCCTGGTGGACCTGGGCTCAAGCACATGCAGAGGCCCTGGCTTGTCTCCAAATAGCTCTTGTAAGGATAGAGCTGCTCATCCAGTTCTGAACTGTGTGATGGTTTTCTTCATCTTTTGAGCTTGGAGGAGCAGAGGGAAGCTTCTTGAATTTAAGGTGCGAGTATGGTTAGGAAGTTTTTGTTAAAACTCTGATCAGCTGCCTCCTACCCCCATGAAAATATGAGAAGAACATTTATTGCATGTTCAGATCTGAAGTCACTGAAGGCAACATAAAAATGGGCCATGTATGACTTGGGTACTAATAAACTCACCCTTTGTCCTTTGAGGAGTACTGAGGTAGAAAGAGACATTTTCTGGGGAAAAGCATTTGTCGATGTTGGAAACTCTGTTGCTTTTTTTTTTGTGGTGAGATGGGGATGAAGGATGGGGGCTCTGGGCTTCCTCCACCCTGGCTCGGGTGTGTGTAGGGAGGTGGTCAGTGACCTGGGGATGAATTTCTGCTCCCTTTTTAAAGAAGCTTCCCTCCTCTTCCCCTTTAAATCCCAGATATTTTCCTTTTTCTCTTAAACTTCAAGTTCTAACGTCCAGATGAGTGTTCTCTGGGAGATGATGGGTGAACCATGGACTGGGCAGATTGGGGGGCTGATATGCACTGAACTGTGTTGCTCCCAAATTCATAGGTTAAAGCCCTAACCCCCAATGTGACCATATTTGGAGATGGAGACTCTAAGGAGGTATTTAAGGTTAAATGAGGTCATGTGGGTGGAACCCTGACCAGATAGGGTTAGTGTCCTCTTACTTAGAGACACCAAGGGCACTGTCTCTCTCCACTGGCACAGGGAGGAAAGGCCATGTGAGGACATCTATAAGCCACAGTGTAGGCCCTCACAAGAAACCGAATTGGCCGGCACCTTGATCTTGGACTTCCAGCCTTCAGAACAGTGAGAAATAAGTTTCTGTTGTTTAAGCCACCCAGCCTGAGGAATTTTGTTATGCAGCCCGAGCTAAGACCAGGGCTTCAGCAGCTTTGGGGTCCTCCTTTTTTTTTTTTAAATAAATTTATTTGTTTATTTATTTATTTATGATTTGCCCAGTAGTGGGATTTCTGGGTTGTATGGTAGTTCTACTTTTAGTTTTTTAAGGAACTTCCATACTGTTCTCCATAGTGGCTGTATCAATTTACATTCCCACCAACAGTGCAAGAGGGTTCCCTTTTCTCCACACCCACTCCAGCATTTATCGTTTGTAGATTTTTTGATGATGGCCATTCTGACTGGTGTGAGGTGATACCTCACTGTAGTTTTGATTTGCATTTCTCTAATGATTAGTGATATTCAGCATCCATCCATGTGTTTGTTGGCAATCTGTATATCTTCTTTGGAGAAACGTCTATTTAGGTCTTCTGCCCATTTTTGGATTGGGTTGTTTGTTTTTTTGATATTGAGCTGCATGAGCTGCTTGTAAATTTTGGAGATTAATCCTTTGTCAGTTGCTTCATTTGCAAATATTTTTTCCCATTCTGAGGGTTGTCTTTTTGTCTTGTTTATGGTTTCCTTTGCTGTGCAAAAGGTTTTATATTTCATTAGGTCCCATTTGTTTATTTTTGTTTTTATTTCCATTTCTCTAGGAGGTGGGTCAAAAAGCATCTTGCTGTGATTTATGTCATAGAGTGTTCTGCCTATATTTTCCTCTAAGAGTTTTATAGTGTCTGGCCTTACATTTAGGTCTTTAATCCATTTTGAGTTTATTTTTGTGTATGGTGTTAGGGAGTGTTCTAATTTCATTCTTTTACATGTGGCTGTCCAGTTTTCCCAGCACCACTTATTGAAGAGGCTGTCTTTTCTCCATTGTATGTTCTTGCCTCCTTTATCAAAAATAAGGTGACCATATGTGCGTGGGTTTATCTCTGGGCTTTCTATCTTGTTCCATTGATCATATTTCTGTTTTTGTGCCAGTACCATACTGTCTTGGTTACTGTAGCTTTGTAGTATAGTCTGAAGTCAGGGAGTCTGATTCCTCCAGCTCCGTTTTTCTTTCTCCAGATTGCTTTGGCTATTCAGGGTCTTTTGTGTTTCCATACAAATTGTGAAATTTTTTGTTCTAGTTCTGTGAAAAATGCCAGTGGTAGTTTGATAGGGATTGCATTGAATCTGTAGATTGCTTTGGGTAGTAGTGTCATTTTCACAATGTTGATTCTTCCAATCCAAGAACATGGTATGTCTCTCCATCTGTTGGTTTCATCTCTAATTTCTTTCATCAGTGTCTTTTTAAAAAAATTTTATTTATTTATTTATTTATTTTTGGCCGCGTTGGGTCTTCGTTGCTGCCCGCGGGCTTTCTCTAGTTGCAGCAAATGGGGGCTACTCTTTGTTGCGGTGTGCAGGCTTCTCATTGTGGTGGCTTCTCCTGTTGTGGAGCACAGGCTCTAGGTGTGCGGGCTTCAGTAGTTTTGGCTCACGGGCTCTAGAGCGCAGGCTCAGTAGTTGTGGCGCACGGATTTAGTTGCTTTGCGGCATGTGGGATCTTCCTGGATCAGGGCTCGAACCTGTGTCCCCTGCATTGGCAGGCGGATTCTTAACCACTGTGCCACCAGGGAAGCCCCATCAGTGTCTTACAGTTTTCTGCATACAGGTCTTTTGTCTCCTTAGATAGGTTTATTCCTAGGTATTTTATTCTTTTTGTTGCAATGGTAAATGGTAGTGTTTCCTTAATTTCACTTTCAGATTTTTCATCATTAGTGTATAGGAATGGAATGCCTTAATTTTGTATCCTGCTACTTAACCATATTCATTGATTAGCTCTAGTAGTTTTCTGGTAGCATCTTTAGGATTCTCTGTGTATAGTATCATGTCATCTGCAAACAGTGACAGCTTTACTTCTTCTTTTCCGATTTGTATTCCTTTTATTTCTTTTTCTTCTCTGATTGCTGTGGCTAAAACTTCCAAAACAATGTTGAATAATAGTGGTGAGAGTGGGCAGCCTGTCTTTGCCCTTATGTATTTTCCAAGATTCATACTTCAAATCCCCATGTCTGTAACACCCAGATCCCCGAGAGTTAGTGATTTCTGGAATCCTGCCCAGAGCACTTGCCAGTGTCCCCTTGCTCTCCTGTTACCTCTCCCCTCACCCCAAAGGGGACAGAAGAGCACAGGGGAGCCCCAGGCAGGGACTCATCTTGGGGAGGAGGGCTGGAACCTGCCTCTGAAATGCTTTAATTATTAAAGTAATACCCACCCCCAAAACCCATTGTCCCAGAGGCTGGGAAGGACAGGCTGTTTGAAGTGGCAGCTTTCTTTGTGGCAGAACCTGGATCCCCCTACACACAACATCCGGGGAGGGGATCTTTGGTGAGATGAGGGAACGGTTGTGATCCCAGCTCTGCTGCAAGAGGCGTCTGTGTGGATCTCCACACGGAGATCCTGGAAGCACAGTTGTCCTCACTGGGAGAGAAAGGAGCACTTGGTCCGCAGCTGCAGTAAGACACCTCACATTCTGCCCCCCTGTCCTCACCACAGAAAGGACAGGAAGTGAAGGTCTTCAAGTCCTATCAAAAAGACAGGAACTGGTGAAATCTGAGTAAGGTTTGTGGTCACCTGAGACATTGTACAAACGTGCATGTCCTGGTCTTGGTGATGCACAATAGTTATGTAAGATGCCACCACTGGGGAAAGCTGGTTGAGGTCATGAGACCTCTTCTTTTTTTGCAACTTCTTGTGAAGCCACAATTATCTCAACAAAAAAGATTTAAAATAATGGCAGACCCACAGAACGGGAGAAAATATTTTCAAATCATAAGTCTGATAAGGGACTTGTATCTGGACTATATAAATAAAGAACTCTTACAATTTGTCTTAGTTTGGGCTACTGTTATAAATTACCATAGACTGGGTGGTTTAGCCAACAATTATTTATTTCTCATAGTTCTGGAATGTCCAAGATCAAGGTGCCCTCAGATATGGTGTCTGAAAGCCCTCTTCCTGGTGTGCAGGTGGCTTTTTAGTTATGTCCTCACATAACATTTCCTGTGTGCATACAGGAAAGACAGATCTTATTTGCTTCCTCTTTTTTTTTTTTTTTTTTTGGCTGTGTTGGGTGTTCGTTTTTGTGCGAGGGCTTTCTCTAGTTGCGGCAAGCAGGGGCCACTCTTCATCGCGGTGCGCAGGCCTCTCACTATCGCGGCCTCTCTTGTTGCAGAGCACAGGCTCCAGACACACAGGCTCAGTAGTTGTGGTTCACGGGCCTAGTTGCTCCGCGGCATGTGGGATCTTCCTAGACCAGGGCTCAAACCTGTGTCCCCTGCATTGGCAGGCAGATTCTCAACCACTGCGCCACCAGGGAAGCCCCCTTTGCTTCCTCTTTTAAAAGGGCATTAATTCCATTGTAAGAGCCCCACCCTTATGACCTTATCCAACCCTAATTATCTTCCAAAGGCCCCACCTCCAAATTTCATCACACTGGGGATGAGAATTTCCACATATGGACTTTGAGGGGATACAAACATTCAGTCCATACAATTCAATAATAAGAAGAAAAATAACCCAATTTTAAAAATAGGCAAAGAATCCATATAGATATTTCTCCAAAGAAGGTGTGCAAATGGCCAATAAGCATATAAAATGATGTTCCACACCATTATCCATCGTAAGAATGCAGATCAAAACCATGAGATACCACCTCACCTGTAATAAAAAAGATAATTACAAGTGTTGGCAAGGGTGAGGAGAAATTGGATCTGTTATGCATTGCTGGTAGGAATGTAAAATGGCACAGCCATCAGCCTTGCAGTTCCTCAGAAAGTTAAACATAGATAGTTACCAGCAATTCCAATCCTAGGTATACACCCAAGAGAAATGAGAACATATGTCCCCCCAGACCACAAATGTTTATAGAAGCGTTACTTATAATAGACAAAAAGGAGAAATAACTGATGAATGGAAAAATAAAATGTGGTATAACCATACAATAATATATATTATTTGGCAATAAAAAGAAATGAAATTCTGATACATGGGTGAACCTTAAAAACATTATGGTAAGTAAAAGAAGGCAGAAAAGACCTGTATTATTTTGTCAGGCTCACCTAGCTCAGCCTCGCCTGAGAACCGAGAAGTCCCCAGGGCACCCCTCACCCCTGTAGCCATATCACATGCACAGCTGTGGGGTGGTGCGAAGAAAAGTGGTCCCTGGCCTCCCCTCCCTGCCAGCTGGGCTGGGAGGCCCTTCACTGGTGCCAGGAGTTTGTCCTGAGGCTGTTGTGGTGCCCTGAAGCTGACCCTCCGCAGGCCATGCTGACCTCCCACTCAGCTGCCTAAGCCATGAGGCTTGGCCAGGCCTTTCTGGCTGGGAGGTCAGGCCGAGGAGAGCCTTGGGCACTGTGTCCTGGTTTCTCATCCTCCCTGGCCAGGGGCTGAGGAGGAAATAACAGGTTCCTCAGACTCTCATGAGGGCCCAGCTGACTGGGCTTCCTGCACGTGCCTGGCCACACCGCATGGCATGTGGGGTCTTAGTTCTCTGACCAGGGATCGAACCCGTCATCCCTGCAGTGGAAGCGTGGAGTCTTAATCGCTGGACCCGTAGGGAAGTCCCTACCAAGCACGTCTTATACTATGTCTTCTCAGCCAAAGAGAGGAAGCAGGGTTTCAAAGGCTCATCATGGGCTCTGGGTCCATAAATGTCCCAGTTTCCTGTGTCCCTGATGTCTTAGGACTAGGTCTGGGGCCTTGGGAGTATTGTCACTTCCTCCATATCCTGCCCAAGCCCCAAGGGCCTGCCTGCCCAGGCCTTTGTCTTCTCCCTCACAAGCTGTGTGGGTTTCAAGAGGCTTAGCAGGCTGGGGTGTTGGGGCAGCTGCCTGTCCTGTCCCTCTGCTTGGATTATGCAGGGCTGCCCAGGTCCTTGGGGCCTTGGCTGATGTATATAGGTGGGCCCAGCAGGTCTACCCTAGCCTCCCTGCAGGCCTGGGCCTGTGTCCATGGCTCAGGTGCCCTTTTCCCACCATTTGCTTCTAGAAACTTACGTGCATGGGCCTTAGGCCCCAAGGACCACAGGTGGCTTTGCTGACAGCTGTACAGAATCTGAGCTCCAGCGTGCTCCGTCCACATTCGCCATGGCCATGGTCCTGCAGGACCCAAGGCCCTTCTCCAGGTGCCCGCTGCACAACCCCTTCTCCAGGGGGCCGAGGGGAAGTAGGGTGCAGAGGCTGAGGCCTCGGAGTGAGAGAGACCCAGGTTCCAATCCCAGCTCTGCCTTTTACTACCGTGCTGGAGTAACTGGTGTCTCATCTGAGCCTCAGTTCTACCTCATCTGAAAGATGGGGATGATCCAGTTGGAAGGGCTAAATAGATGTATACACATAAAGCGCTGGCTTGCAGGAGGTGTTCAGCAATGTCACCTTCACCTCCCACTCCTCACTGGTCTTGGCTGGCTGCAGCCCAGTCCTGGGACAACAGCCGCCATCCCACTCCTCGTCTCAGCCCCACCTTGGGGATCCATTCCAGGTATCACAGTACCAGGGATGACCACCAGGTGGCGCCCACCCCAGCTCCCTGTCCCCAGGCTGCTGCTTTGCAGACCTCCATGGATTTCCTTACTCTTTTTTTCTGGTTTACTGTAGTTTATCTTGGATTATACAAGAAGGGGCATCAGAGTCGTGTCAGGACCCAGAGCTCTGGCTGAGAACTATCCTCTTCCCCCCACCCCATTGGTCCCAGGCAGGAAGAGAGGGCTTGCCTGCTCCCCACCTCCCCCTACCCATGTGGGCTTCCTGCAGTGCCTGGTGCCAGCCTCCCTGGTTTGCCCTGATGTCGGCTTCTGGTGCTTAAGTTGTCTCCAGTTGGTGCCAGCAGGCTGATAAGCCCTGGCCCAGGACTCCTCCCGACCCCTGCTCTTCCTGGCACCCTTTGAAATTGGTGTTAAACATAGGCACACAGCCTCTGGTCCAGCCAAACCCGGCTGAGTAGCCTTGTGAGCTTGCTGACTGTGGGTGTGACCGCTTTATACTGTCCAGATTGTTGGGGGGACAAATAGACATGTCTGTGAATGTCTCATCTCCCCAAGGACTCCGGATTTCCTGGGAACCCCACCAGTGGCTGGGAGCACCCAGACCTCTTTCCCTGGCATTAGTTTGTCCTAGGTCGGGATAAAGTTCTATGCATTTGGCTACAGGAAAGGCCTACCGCAGCTGAGCCCAGGGAGCAAGGGAGAAATAAGCTGTGGTCACAGGGGTGAGGGAACCAGCCCCACACAGAGGCTGGAGCTCGAGCCTGCACAGCTTTCTAAGTGTGAGCAGAAGCTCCTGGACCAGCTGTCAAATACAGAATCCCCGGCCCCAGAGGCAAGGCCCAGGAAACTGCATTTTCACAAGTCGAGGGGAGGCAGTTCTGCCCACTTGGAATTGAGGACCGCTGGGTCTGTGGTGCTGGGTGGGAGATTCTTGTTTTTCTTGCTGCCTGCAGCTCTGATGCCAATCTGAGAGCTTCATTCTTTCTCAGGATGGGGCTACCCTGTTTCCCTCTGCTTCTCTGAGGCTGCTGGTTAAGAGGGCATGGGAAGGAACTGGAACAATAAGCAAGTGCCCTCCCTACCCCAGGAGACCTCGGACCACAGGGGTCAGACTATGAGGCAGCTCCCTAGACCCCTGGGGCCGGGCCAGCTGAGGGTGAGGGTTTCCGCCTCTGGGCTGGAAGGCAGGTTGCAGGCGAACCTGGTGGTGCTTGGGAAACAGCAGCAGCTCAGAACCAACTGCGCCAACCTCCCTACTTCTCCCTCCACCCTTCTTCCTCTGAACCAGCACTGGCTGCATTCACACCAAAGAAAAAACATTTCAGGAGCCAATTCATTTTTCTCAAAACGTATATTTATGACTCCTCTCGGTACATCTTTGAGCACCTCTGCCAGGATCTCAGGAATGTGTAGAACTCACTCCCACGCTGTACCCCACCCCCCCCACTAGGCCTTGGTGACCAGGCCCCGCACGGCTTGCGCGATGGCGTCCTTGTCAATGCCGAACATCTTGAGCAGCTCTGTTGGTTTCCCGCTTCTTGGCACCTGGCTGACAGCCAGGCGAGTGACAGTGACGCCAGGCTCGCCCACTACTGCAGAGGCCACTGCCTCACCTATGCCACCTGGACAAAGGAAGGGAGGTGAGTCAGGCGATGCAGCCTCAGGTGAGCAGTGGCCGGGTCCCCAGAGCCCCTAGCTGCCCCCGGGGCCCTGGATCAGTCTGAGTTTATTCCCTTTCCCAAGGATGGGGGGATGGCATATATACCAACCACCCTGCCCCACGCCTGTAGCCAGAGCAGATATCACCAATCACAGTACTTATTTTTTTCATAAGCCCAAATATGGCCTCTGAATCATATTTAACACCATCCTCTGGGCAGCTGTCATCAACATCTGCACTTGATCTCAGGGTCTAAGCCCGTCTATTCCCCTGGGGCCTGCCTTGGAGGAGAGAGTGGTGTGTATTTGTAGAGAATGGCTTTGTGAAAAACTCATTAAAGCCAGAAATTTGTGTCGCTTTCCCAGTTTGATTCTGCACAACAGCCTTAACTTTCAGGTACTTCAGGGACATGACCACTGTGTGCTCTTAGCACGGCTGGAACCCTCTCGGGCTTCCTGGGTCAGGCAGGGATCCAAGGAGCCATTCCAGCCATTGAGTTCAAGGGTCCCCAGGCCAAGCCTGAGGTCTGTTAAGAGGCCAAGTCCCAGCCACTCTGGGTTTCCTGGGCCGCAGCTACCCTCCTGGGGCTGGGATAAAAGAGGATGTCCAGCCCTGTGCCCCCAGCCCTCCCAACCCGTGTGTCCCTGGCTCTCTCACCTTCACAGTAATGGTCCTCCACGGTGACGATCCTGCCCTTGGTAGCACGGGCGCTGTCGAGAATGAGCTTCTTGTCCAGGGGCTTGATGGTGAAAGGGTCCAACACGCGAATGTTGATCTTCTCTGTGAGGGGAGGAGAAGTGGGGCGGGCTGAGGGGAAGGAGCTGGGCGCCGTGGGTCTGCCCTTTGGGGGCCTTTGATGGGCACCCTGCGAGGGGGCCTGTCACACAGCTGCCCACCCCCGATGGCTCGGCCACCTCCTCTGTTGATCTGTGATGCCCGTGCCCTCCGCACCCACCCCTCCACCTCGGAGCCTCCCTGGCCTGACAGGAGCAGCAGGTCTCAGGCAGGAAGAGGAGCGCCTCTCTCTCCCCTCACGCCCTGCGCTGCAGGATCTTGGCCTTTGGACAGACTGTCAGGGAAAGCCAGAGGGACGGCCGCCTCCAGGGGTCTGCCCTGAGGTAAAGTGAGGGCATGTGGGGTGGTGGGGAGGGGAGCTGTGCCTGCAGGCAGGGCGGTGTCAGGTCAGGAGGATGGGTCAACCCTCCCCCTGGATCTCCAGCCCGTCTCGCTCCTGCTCTGGCCCTCCCCCCAGTTCCTCAGAGCTCTGTTCCTTCTGCCTGGGCCTCTTCGATACCCTCTTTGCTTATCAGTTCCTACTCACATCTGAGGTCATTTTCTTTTCTTTTTTTAAATTTATTTATTTTTGGCTGCACTGGGTCTTCGTTGCTGCGTGTGGGCTTTCTCTAGTTGTGGTGCCTTGTCTTGTTGCAGAGCACGGGCTCTAGGCGCGTGGGCTTCAGTAGTTGTGGCACGTGGGCTCAGTAGTTGTGACTCCCAGGCTCTAGAGCGCAGGCTCAGTAGTTGTGGCGCACGGGCTTAGTTGCTCCATGGCATGTGGGATCTTCCTGCACCAGGGCCTGAACCATGTCCCCTGCACTGGCAGGTGGATTCTTAACCACTGCGCCACCAGGGAAGCCCTGAGGTCATTTTCCTAAGGACACCCATGTCTGCCCTCTCCTGGGTGCTCAGCACAGCTGAAATCTGTTGTGATTCTACTGCAGGGGAGGCTAATGCCTGTCTTCCCTATAGCTAACACTTGTGAGCTCGCAATGATGATAATAATGCCAGGTCACATTTATTAAATCCTCAGGACAGCCCCGTGGGGAAGGTGACAGTACCTCCATCATGGGTGGGGAAACGAGGCACAATGATGCTGAATAACGTACTTAATTAGAAGCCAGCTAAGTAGATTCAGGCTCCAGGGCCTCGATCTGGCCACCATGCTGGGCACACAGTGAGTGCTCCAAGCCTGGCTTTTAGTAATATTCTCATCATTTAATTAGACGAGATTTTTCTTCACCCAAGACCGGGTCTGCAGTTAGCACCTCATCTAAGACTTTGTGGGTCCTGCCCTCCTTACCTTTCTTTAGCAGGTCAGCAGCAGCCAAGGCCTCATGCAGGGTCACCCCCGCCCCGATCACAGTCACCTGGTCGTCCCTGCTCTTCAGGACCACCTGGGGGCAACATGGGGGCCAGTGAGGCTCAAAGTCTGGTAGACTGGGGTGGATCCCAACCTCAGGCTCTCTCTGTGGGGTCTCACTGGGGCATAAACCACACTGACCTTGGCCTGTCCGATTTGGAAATCCTCATTGTTGTTGTAGATGATGGCGTTTTCTGGGCGGCTGGTCCGGATGAAGCAGATGCCCTGGAATGAAACAGAATAACTGAGGATTTCAGGACACAGGACTTCCAACCTTGAGGACTGGAGTCTTTCCTCTGCAGCACGTGCCTCTCCAAATATTCCTCCTGCGTGACAGCCAGCCCCAAGCCCCAGATGGAAGATAACTTCTCCATCAGGTAGACTGGCCTCCAAAGACTACACCCCCTCTGCCCCCCGCCCCAGAGTGTTGTGGCTTGCCCCCTGCCCTCAGAGGGATGAGAGCCACGTGAGACATTCCAGTCAATGGCAGCGTGGCTCTTGTTCAGGACTCAGTTCATTCTGTCTTGGAGAATCCAACTCAGGGAGGGCAGACAGGCATCAACTGCTGGATTGGCAGGGGCTGCCAGGATGCTCAGTGGTGAAAGAGAGCGGTGATCAATTAGCAATGTCTGCCACGCAGCAGGAAGGGTGGTGTGTATTTCATTTTTCCTGGTCTAACTCCTCCAAGTCACACCACCAGTGCACGGTCAGGAGACACCACTCTGGGGCAGCAAATGACCAGCTCTGGGCCTGCATGCTAGCCTCCCTTCCCGTCCCTTTAGGGAAGCGCTAGCTGCCAGCTGAAGAAAGAACAGTCAAGTGACTCACCTTTCTATTGGCTGCTAATTCCACTGCCTTCTCCGTAGACACCCCATCGCTTGGGTAAAAGACGGTTGACATGGGGAGAGACCGAAACATAGCCAGATCTTCCAGGGCCATCTGGGAGGGCCCATCTTCCCCTAGGGTGTGGGAAAGGATATGCTGAAGAAAGACCTCATGCGTGGAATGGAATCCTGGCCCCAAACCCTGTTTCAGAAGTCCGGGGACAGAATTTCGCGCCAAGCTGGTGGGCTATCCCTGGCAGTGTGACGTGCTAGCTCGGAAGTGTTTTCTGCCACCGTCATGGTTCGTCTGTTAAACTGCATTGTCGCTGTGTCCCAGAACATGGGCATCGGCAAGAATGGGGACCTGCCCTGGCCCCTGCTCAGGTAAACAGAATTTGGTGATTATGGGTGGGGAAACCTGGTTCTCCATTCCAGAGAAGAATCGACCTTTAAAGGACAGAATTAATATAGTTCTCAGTAGAGGACTCACGGAACCTCCAAAGGGAGCTCATTTTCTTGCTAAAAGTCTGGATGATGCCTTAAACTTATTGAGCAACCAGAATTAACAAATAAAGTGGACATGGTTTGGATAGTGGGAGGCAGTTCCGTTTATAAGATATCCAGGTGTTCCTTCTGATGTCCAGGAGGAGAAAGGCATTATGTACAAATTTGAAGTATATAAAAAGAACAATTAATGTGAAAGTGATTTCTGATCTATTTCAAGCCTCCTCCTCCCCCCCAAAAAAATTATGTATTTTTTGTTGTGGAGACTTTTATTGACTTTAGATCTATGGATAATTATTTCTAAGCAAAGTACTTTTATTCCCCATTAATCTTAACTAGACTGTATCAGATACCATTTGTGAAACATTTCTTGCTGTAACTGCCCGAATGCCCATCAAGAGTCAAGAATAGGTGACCAGCACGTGCCTAGGGTTGAATATCTACCAAGACAGTCCAAAGTGGCAGAGTCCCCTGGTAGCATGAGTTGAAAACAGAGCCTACAGAGGTAGGAGCTAGGCAGATGGGTCCAAAGGTCAGAAATGGATTATAAACAGAAGAGCTAGCATTCAGTTATTAAAATTAGATCAAAAGAGGGACTGTGGATTACTTTATATCACACTTTTGAAAAAAATTCTGTTCACTCAGACTAGGAGTCAATAAGTTGAAAACTCCAGGATATTCCACAGAGCTAGTAAAGAGGCAGGTATGAGACTACCTTTTCGGTGGTTAAAGGAGAAGGTTTGAGACCTTAAAAAACTTTGTTTCTGATCTTCAATGAGATTGCATGGGATGTTACAATGATAGAATAAGAATTGGCTGCTCTTTACAAAAAAGAATAACCTAATATCAAGCATAATGGCTAAAATTAAAAATTCAAAGGGTAAAAATTGAGAATGAATAGTGCTAGAAACCAAAATTAGTAAGTTAGAAACTAAACTTCACAGAATTAAAAAATGAAAATTAAAACATGTTTTACCCATCACTTTAGCAAAGATTTAGATTAAGTATCCAAAAAAAAAAAAAAAAAAAGCATTTTCTGCCTTATAAATTGGTACAACCTTTTTAGAGTGTAAGTTAGCAGTATCAATTAAAATTCAAAGTATTCTGGATTTGGACCCAGAACTTCCACTTCTAGAAATTAATCCTGAACAAAGAAATGGACCCAAGAGTATTTGTTGCAACTTTCTTTTTCAAACTTGGAAACAGCCCGAATGTTGATCAATAAGAAATAACTAACCAGTATGTCTATAAAATGTAACCTCTGCAGCAGTTAAAAAGAATGAAGTACTGACAGAAAAATGCCAAAAATTGCTAAATAAAAGAAGCAAATTGTGTGTAATACTCAAAATGTTTAATAAATGTTCATGTGTGGGAAAAAGCAAAAAAAAAAAAAAAGAACTCCGGGGACATCACAGGTGTGAGCACCCGGCCGCAGCTCCTTACCAATGGACACGCCGCAGTGGGAGCCGCAGAGGTTGATGTTGCTCTCGGAGATGGCTGCCATGCGAATCTGGTCAAAGGCCCGCGTAAAGAAGGCTGCAAAGGTGCTGCAGAAGGGCACCGTCCTGTCACGTGTGGCACAGCCCACGGCGACGCTCACCTGGGGGCAGAGTGGGTGGTGTCAGCCCCGAGGAGGGAGAGGGTGGCCAGGGGGCCCAGGACCCCCAGGGCCACCTCTTGGGAGGTGAGGGTTCCGTCATCCTAGTAACTGTTAATTCTCCTCCTCCCATGCAAGTGATCCTGTGCACCCACGGACTCCACAGTCTGTTTCCAAACTCCTTCAACTTGAAATAGTAATTTCACAAGTTCTCTTAAAATCACTGTCCTGGGGAACACTTTTCTAGCAAAAGCCTTTCACAGAGCAGGCTATTAAGCTCGGGCATGGACGGTCCATCCTTCCCAGGCCTCTGCAAGTCTCCTCCACCATCTCCCTGCCACCCCAAGGCCTCTGCAGAGACCAGCCCTCGCAACCCCTCTGCATGCCCAGAGGCCCCAGGCCCCAAATGCTGGCCCAGAAGCACTGAGTGCAGGCACTGGTTCTAAATTGGCATCACCTCCACAGCTCTGAAACCCACCAGCTGACAGGAGCCCTCCTTCCCCAGCCCCCCACCCCCCGGCCCCGGCCCCTCCATCCAGCTGCCAAGGCTGGAAGCCAGAGACAACTTCAGGTTCAGGTGGAGGAAGAACTCTGGATGCAGCAGAGTCAGGTGGTCTCCAGGGGGAGGAAGCTCCCAGGTCCTAGAGGCCTGCAGGCCAGGCTGGGCTCCTCGGCCAGGATATTTTGAAAAACAGGACAAAACACTGTTCCTTATTTAACAACCATAGATCCTGACAAGGAGCTGTTAACCCAACTGTGTGCAAGGCAGGGGTCCACAAAGTTCTCTCAACTCTGTATTCCACAGGGTGGCAAGGGCCAAAGCCTTGTGCATAAAAGGGCCCAGCAGACTTTGGCTGCTCGTTCCAGCCTCCTGGCTGTGCCTGCCCTTCCGCCTGGAGGGCCCTTTACCCCCAGAGAAAGCCCATCCACCACAATGACTGGCCTGCGTGCAGCATCCCCTGCTCAGCTCCCCTGTGTGCACTCACCCAGCCCTTGGGTGTCACAACACCCCTCCCCCACCAGTTACTTAAGGTCAAGGGTCAATGCTGGGTCCTAGCTGTTTCTAGGGCCTAGCAGGCACCTGGCACTGCCAAACACGGCTGCTCAAGGGAACAGGAGGGGTTCAGCCCTGCCCCTGCACCCCTCAGACCCCAGCTGCACCCACCATGTTCTGCTCAGCAATGTAGCACTCGATGAAGCGGTCTGGGTGCTCCTTTTTGAAGAGTTCTGAGAAGGTAGAATTCTTGGTGTCCCCGTCCAGGGCGATGATGCGGTCGCTGGCGTGGCCCAGCTTGGCCAGGGCCTGCCCATAGGCCTTGCGGGTGGCTATCTGTAGGGAGGAGAGTGGGAAGGCTGAGCACCTCGGGGGCATGTGGCCTGGAGCCCAGCTCAGCCTCTGGGCCATAGCTTCCACCAGGGAGGAAAAGGGTAAAAACAGGAGCAGAAAAAGGAAGCCCAGCAGCATATGGCCCTGTGGAAACTTCTGTAAGGTTGCCAATAAGAACTTAAAACGATGAATGTCTTGGGTGCAGCCTCTTGTCTCCAGCCCGGCTATGAACCATCTGAGCTGGAAAAGATGCCCTAACACCCCCATTTCCCCAGCCCTGTAAAAGAGGCCTGTGAACTCGCCCAACTCTGCACGAGAATACACTGAGGGCCTGGCAGTCAGAAAGCCTGACTCAGGTGGCACTGATGGGTCCACAAGGGGGAGTGCCCAGAGCCGGGCAGGCCTGCCCTTTGCCTTTGCCTGGCCAGAAGTCGGGGAGTCCTGAGCACAGGCCAAGGCCGTGATGGACTGGGGCTGCGGGGGGGACTCAGAAGCTGTCAGCTTTGATCCCAGTAGCTTGCTGTGTGACTATGGGCAAATCCCTTGCCCTCTCTGAGCCTCTCTGCATGTAAATAATTCCAGAGCTGGCTGGCCCCATGAAAGAACTGGCAGGAGCACCAGCTTAGGGTTCCTCCTCAGCCCGAACTCATCTGATCTCTCTTCCCTTTCCCAGCCCCAGCCCTGGGGAACCAGAGAACTGCTGCCACCCGAGCCCCACCAGTCCAGAAAAGTGAGGCCCAACCGGGTACCTTGTCCCCAACTTTGTAGCTGGGTGGGGTGGGCATTCGGATGTTGGTGATGTCCACTGAGGGGGTGTCCTCTTGCGGGGGTTTCGCCAGGATCTTCTTTTTGCTCTGGATCTGGCTGTAGATTTCCTGGATGATCTGATCAGCCATGTTTTTGGGGAGGGGCTTCCCATGCCAAGACTCCTTATCTTCTACCCCTATGGGTACAATGTAGGAGGGCAGAGGGACAGGTAAGGTGAAAGCTCCCAGAGGGCCAGGAAGCTGCTCGAGGGGGCCTAACCCCCCACACGTCAAGGGCAGGCCACCATGGGGGTCAGGGAAGGAGGACCATGGTGACCAGCACTCAACTGCAGGCCCCTGTTGAGTAGCGGCCCAGTCCCCCAGGAGCTCCCAGTGGGGAGGGGGCATGTGTGGTAGATGAATGTTGCTGGCATGCCACCCCATCCCATTCCCCTTGCATCACCTCCCCATCCCAAGCCTGCACAGCGTGGGGTCTGCTGTAGAAATCACACTCAGTTTGTTGAATAGGTTGGGAGAGGAAGCTGAGGCCTAGGGCGGGGGCAGCACCGCCAAGGTCACCTATGCATCAGTGAGCAGCAGACGGGGCTCTGTAAGCCCGCAGGTGCATCCCCCGCCGTGGCATCTTGCCGTACGGGAACCAGTGAGACTTAATAACCCTCTCCTCTAAGGTCACCTCAGATGTCACCACAGCCTGGAGAAAGCCAAGGACTAACCCTCCCAAGCAGCCCCCAGGAGCTATGAGGTTTCCAGATCCCACGTGGTGGTAACACCTGAGGGGTCAGCATCAGCAGCACTGAGGCCATAACTGTATCCCAGAGTCCTCTCCCAGAAGGTTCCAGAGCTGTACACTTCTTCCCAGATTACCAGTGAATATCCTCATTTACCTCAAGTCCACACAGGCAGAGGGGGACGTGACCCCTGGTGGGCAGGGGGAGAGCTGGGCACGTGGCACAGTGAAGCCAGCCCAGAGCCTGCAGTTAGCCCTTTTAGTGCCAGACTCCCTGTATCCCTGGGCAAGTCCCTGGCCACTTCTAGCCCCATCTTCCCATCGTTACAATGGGCAAGGGCCATCCCAGCCTCAAGCAAGGGTCTGGAGCCCGTGCCTAGGTGCTAGGGAGGGACTTATGTCTGCATGGCTCTCAGGCCAGGCACACGAACCATCTTCCAGACGCTCCTGGGCTGTCCACCCGCACAGCCCTCTGGAATCACTTTTCCATTGCATGAGGGGTACCCCGCTTGCCTCCTAGGGAAGAATCTACGTCTCCCCAGGCTTTCCTGGGGCTCCCTGCATCAGCCCTTCGGCTCAGGGCAGACATCGGGAGCTTTCAAGGTCACTCTGCAGATGCCAGGCAGGGAGTGTCCTCTCTCCTTACCCACAGTCCTTCCCAAGTCCTCCCTCTCCTCCTGCCTACACATGACCCCCAGTCAAGACCAGCCTAACCAGGCTCTAAATCCCAGCTCAGCCACGCTGCCCAGCAAGTCTCCTGCTCCCCCTTCCCTAGACTGTGTGCACTCCGCTGAGGAAGCCAGCGGCTGGCTCAACCCCAGACACGGGCTCTCAGAGGCACGCCTCCTAAACACCCCCCTCTTCAGTCAGCCGCAGGGCCCGGTCCCGGGGTGGTGGGTGGAAGGAGACTCGGGCATACAGACCTGTGATGCCTCGACCCTTGAAGGTCTTGGCAATGATGGCCGTTGGCTGGTTCTTGACCTGCCCGAAGGCCTTACACAGCTCCTCCACGCTGTGTCCATCTACGATGACGGCGTGCCAGCTGGGGACAGAAAGAGGGCGTGAGGGGTGAGGGCCCTGAGAAGGGTCCTGGGGAAAGGCCCTGCCCTCGCTCCACTGCACGGCTGCGATCTGGAAAAGAGCTGGAGGAGTTGGGGCACCTCAAACCTGCCGGTTTCCGATTTGGGTTTAATTTTCTCTTTTCACATTGTTTTACTTCCTCTTGTTTGCCTTTGAACGGATTTTCCTCCTCTCTCCTAAGTAATGCAAAGCCTAGTTCACTTATTGTCTTTCATTCCTGAGCTATTCATTTCCTACTGAAAGCTGCTTTTAGGACAATGCACTGGGTTTGGAATCTACTGCTAGATTTTTGATGAATTTTTATTTAAGGGACACATCCGATCACTCCATAGATGGTGGACGTGGTGCCCGAAACTTGAATAAATTAAGTCATGTTGTCAAACATCCAGAGGAAGGAGCCTTTCTCTTTCAGGCAATACCTTCTGGGACACTTTTTGGCAGATTAATAGTAACAGAAGTAGCAGCTCACACTTATTGAGTGCCCACTCTATGTAGGCACGGGGCTGAGCACATATTAACCCATTTAAACCTGTTGTTGGGCTTCCCTGGTGGCACAGTGGTTAAGAATCCGCCTGCCAATGCAGGGGACACGGGTTCACACGCTGGTCCGGGAAGATCCCACGTGCCGCGGACCAGCTAAGCCCATGTGCCACAACTGCTGAGCCTGCGAGCCACAACTACTGAAGCCCGCGTGCCTAGAGCCCGTGCTCCCAACAGGAGAAGCCACCGCAATGAGAAGCCCACGCACCGCAACAAAGAGTAGCCCCTGCTTGATGCAACTAGAGAAAACCCATGCTCAGCAACAAACACCCAACGTAGCCAAACATAAATAAATAAAATAAATAAGGCAAATTATTAAAAACAAACAAAAACCTGTTGTTGTCCCCATTTTATAGACATGTAAGCTGACATACTGAAGGTGGAGTAATCTGCCCAAGGCCGCAAAGCAAGTTAAGTGATGAAACCAGGACTTAGGGAATCTGGCTTTGTAGCCACAAGGTTATGGACACAGACCCAAGGATGCTGCCGGGGTTATACTCCAAGTCCCCAGCCCGATGTGGCCTTGAGGAGGTCTGTTCCTGAGGCATATTATGGCTGTTTCTTCCCCTGTCCAACAGAGAATCTTTCTTCTCTTCATTTTCTCCCTCTGTGAGGTCACTCAGAGTTAACAGCCCTGTGTCTGCTGTGTGATCAGGTACTGCAACTCCAACTCGACTTTCCCTGGTCATCGGCTCATCTATGAAGGGTGGCCTTGGAGGCCCTGGGCCCTCAGAGCCCAACTGCAGAACTTGTATTTGGGGTAGGGGAGGGACATCAAGGTGAGGCCCTCTCTGGCTGACACCCACCCAGATGGACCTCCCTGCTTTGTAACACGTGACTCTGAACTCACAACCATCCAAGGCCCATGGGGGAAATCTGGAAACCCTATCTCCCGTTTCCCTATGAGAGGCCTGTTCCTCCTCCTGTCACAAGAGGTAACCAGTGGCCTGACGTACTGAGCGAGCCTGGTCCACACCGTGCACCTCCTGCCTCCTCACCCAAGAACAAGGTGAGGATGTGTGAGATCACGTTATGTGGACGCTCTGAGAGCCATCACACCACTCAACGTGCAAATAAAGGAACTTGCTCAGAGCTGGGCCTCAGCCCACAAATCCATGGCACTGGTCAGGGTGGCCACTTTAAGTCCAAATGCCCTGTGAGTCAGACCCTGAAGGGAGACCTTCTTTTGATGGGGCTTAACCTCTGGCTTCAGCCTCAGCATCTGCAAAGCTTCTGGCACAGAGGTCTCCTTTGCTATGAGGGTGCTCAGGCCACAGCCTCGTACGTACCCGAAGGCCTCGCAGCGCTTCTGGTAGACGTCCATCTGATGCTGCAGCGGGGTGGGGTCACTCTGGCCCAGGCGGTTGATGTCAAGAATGGCGATGAGGTTGTCCAGCTTGTAGACGGCTGCAAAGGCCATGGCCTCCCACACGGAGCCCTCTGACAGCTCGCCGTCTCCCAGCATGCAGTAGACACGGTAGCTGTGGGTGGGGGTGGGGGGTTAGAGACTGGCCCCCCTGCCTGGCCCACGTGCCCCTGGCCTTTCCCTCTGGGATGTGCAACAGCTGTGCCCACCCCAAGTCCACACCCAGTGAGGAAGGGGCTGTGAAGGAAGCTGTCAGGAGCTCCAGAAAGTAGCACCAGCTGCCAAGAAACAGCTCCAGACAGCAGTGTGGAGTGGTTAGGGCATGAAGAAAATGATGAGGTTCACAGGGGCTGACTACTCACACTGGGCGGGAGGGCCCTGAGCTGCCCACTGCCGGGGTGCACCCACTTCTCTCCGCCTCACCGTGAACCAGGACTGCTGGGGGAGCCCTGGGACTCGCTCAGTGGGCCAGGGGGACAGAGGACCTTGCTGCTCAGAGGAGCTGGGCCAGGGAGGCCATCTGTGATGCACCCTAGAGGGAGGCTTCAGGGGAAGATGAGCACGCACAAGGGGCTTGAAGGCCGGGGTCACGGTGTGGGAAGGCGCCTCAAAGGATGGGCTCCTCCCAAACTGCTGGGGCTGGTTCTCACCCAAGACTAGAGCTGGGCCTAGGCTTTCTCCACCCCAGGGGCTATCTCCTGCCCTCAACACAGGCAGCCATGATTGTTCCAAAGGCAGTGTGACACGGTAAAAAGAGCAAGGAACTTGGGATAAATTACCCAGAAACAGAACCTTCCCTGGCTGGGGAGGGTGGAGCCAAGGGGTGAGGCTGGAGGCAGGGAGACCAGTTCAGGGACCATGACCCCAACGCCCAACCCCCCATCTCTGCTTAGCATTGAGTAACCCTCTCAAAGAAGGAAGGTAAGTGCAGTTGCTACTCCCAAAAAAACACACAGACAAGGAAACAGGCTCAAAGGTCAAGGCACCTGCCTGAAGATCATGCAGTTGGGGAGCAGCTGAGGGAGGATTCAAACACAGGCCTGACTGCCCAGCCCAGTCCGTCCACTCCTTGCTGACTAGGATCGCACACAGGGGGAGGGGCAGCAGGATGCCGAGACCCCCTTTCCCCTGCCCAGCGTCCAGATGCGTGACCCCAGGGAGCGAGGCTGGTACCTGGATGGCTCGGAGGGACACAGCCGCCCGCCCTGTTGCTGAGTGGGTTGGGCCTCCAGGCCTCCCTGCTGCAGGGCCAACGCAGGGGGAGCTGAAGAGAGGTGGGGACGGCTGTGGTGCTGTCAGCATGACTCAGCACCCCTGCAGGCCTCCAGGTCACGGAGGGCTCCTGCATCCTCCCCTTGCCGTGCCAGGCCCGTACCTTCACTTCTGTGGCCTCCAGCAGGCCAGGCCACTGGTTCCCCCACAAGGAGCAGAAGGTCCCACTCACAGAGGCTTATCTGAAGCTGGGTCTTGCAGGCTGCAAGGGGGGCCCAAAGACACTGCAGGGGTGGGGTCTGGCACAGCAGCTCCCGAAAATGACCAACCTGATGGGGCTAAGCCAGAGAAGCTGGTAGGGAACTCGACTTCCCCAAAAAGGGATTCCAGGGAAGCAGACTGGCTGCCTTCCCAACCCCACACCCACTTCCAAGGAACCTGAACTGGGGCCAAGAATGGAGTTCCAGCATAGCCTCAGACTCAAGTCAGGAGGGTGGCGTGGGGAGACACTGGGGGTGCTTGTGAACAGGAAAGGGGGCCCTGCAGAAGCCAGGGCTAACCCTGAGGCTGCATACTTCCTGAAGCTGTTAGATTCAGGGTAGGGCTACAAATGCCCACAGTCCTGAATTACCATGAAGAGAAGAGACCCTAATGAGAGGGCCAACATTTGCTGCAGGAGTTGGGAAACCACCTCAAATATCCAACAACAGATGATGGTCTAAACGTGTTACAGCATCCCCATAAAACAGAACAGTATCCAGTCATTAAAACTAGCTCTTGGACTTCCCTGGTGGCACAGTGGTTAATAATCCGCCTGCCAATGCAGGGGCACAGGTTCCAGCCCTGGTCCGGGAAGATCCCACATGCCGCAGAGCAACTAAGCCCGTGCGCTGCAACTATTGAGCCTGTGCTCTAGAGCTGGGAAGCCACAACTACTGAGCCCGCGTGCCACAACTACTGAAGCCCACGCACCTAGAGCACGTGCTCCGCAACAAGAGAAGCCACCGCAATGAGAAGCCTGCGCACCGCAACAAAGAGTAGTTCCCACTCACCACAACTAGAGAAAAGCCCACGCACAGCAATGAAGACCCAACACAGCCAAAAATAAAAATAAAATAAAAAAAACAAACACTAGCTCTTGACAGGGTGTGAGAAAGTGTTCAGATTTTTCTAAAAAGCATTGGGTAAAATTGTATAAATACTAGGATTATAAGTCCATTAAGTTTTTTCTCACAATAACATGGAGGAAATAGGATACATTGTTAAGTGAGACTGAAATGGGGGAGAGGTGGTTAAGAATAAGGAAGATGTTTGTTTCTTTTTTTTTTTTTTTTTTTTTGGCCACACCTCGCAGTATGCAGGATCTTCATTCCCCGACCAGAGAGTGAACCCATGCCCCCTGCAATGGAAGCACAGTCTTAACTACTGGACTGCCAAGGAAGTCCCTCGTTTCTTTTTAATGCATTCCTATATTTTAGATTAGTATGTATTTTATAATAAAAAAATTATTTAAAAGAGAAATGGGGAATTCCCTGGAGGTCCAGTGATTAGGACTCAGTGCTCTCGCTGCCGGGGCCCCAGGTTCGATCCCTGGTTGGGAACTAAGATCCCATAAGCCATGTAGTGCAACCAAAAAAAAAAGAGAGAGAAATGGAAGAGAGCCAATTGGATGTGTGCTCCCTGGTTGATGGCTGGACAGACCTGACTGGAGGCTGGATCCAGGACCTCTGGCAGCTGGCGCAGCCTGGTAATTCCCTTAACCCCTCAGCCTTAGCCAACCCTGGCCACTGAGAACCCAGCTAAACGCTTTCTCCCTACACTGGCTTTTCCCATTATGTTAGGGTCAGGAAATGACCCTTCATGAGGAATTATTTCAAGCAACTGTAGAGAATAATTAACTCACAGCTCTGGTTCTGTGCCAAATAAAATACTCTTAAACACACATCCCATTCTTTGTGACTTTCTTCACTGCATGGTGAATCACTTCTGGGTGTAGCTGAGCCTGGCCCCAGAGCCCAGCCCGGGAGGCTATGCCATCAGGTAACACTGGCCTGAGTCTGGGAGGCCTCACAGCCCCAGCCCACCTCCTGGAGAGCTGTCTTAGGAGCTTCCCCTGCACACAGTAGGTGCTCACTGGGTGGAGCATCCAGTCAGGCTCCCTGTAGCCACCTGCCGCCTGCAGGCCAGACTCCCTCAGCCTCTCCTCTGGGAAGCTTCCCACCCACAGGGCTCCCTGAGCCTGCCGTGCTTCCCTCAGGCCCCTCAGAGCAGCCTGGGGACCCTGAATATGGACTCCAGATGCACACCCTGGGTTCACATCCTGCCTCCACCATAAGCAAACATCTTACCTCAGTTTCCCCACCTGTGAGAGGGGCAGCTGTATGCACCTTATCACCTTATCAAGGTGAAACCCTATAAAGCACAGAGTACAGGGCCCTGAACGGTAAAGGAATGCAGAAACCACTTTGACAGCCTGCAGTCAACACTCCTCCCCTCCGCAACAGAGACCTGTCTGCAGGCCACGGTGGATGGCCTTGTAGCTGAAACCTGCCTCGAGGGCCTTCTCTCCCAAACTGCCTGGTGCTGGAGCAGCAAACCTCTCTGACCAGGCTGCTCACCCTCCACAGGCCACTCTCTCCAGGGTTCATCTCTTCCCTGGCTGACACGTGGGGGTCAGGGAGGCCCAGAAACACCCCCGGAACACCCCATTTTCTCCTTTCCCGAGGTAAAGGCGAGTGGCTCGGGCCTGGGTTCTTGGCACCTAGTCAGGCATTGAGAGGTGGGCCCACCTAAGACTTCCAGGGTCCAGGTGCCAGGCTTGGGGGCAACATGGGAACTCATGAGCCAAAGTGCTCTGGCCAAAGAGCACGTGGCTCTGGACGCAAGCCTGGCCCTACCGGTCACTATCCAGGGACACTGGGCAGGTCCCTTCACTCCTTTGAGCCCATTTCCTCATCTGAAAAGGGAGCTGGTCCTGGTACCAGCCTCATGCCACACATGCACGGTTAGTCACTCAATTCCTAGTCCGCCCTGGGCAGGCAAGGAGGTGCTTGGGGGCAGCGAGTAAAGCTGGGCCACCAGGACCCCTCCCAAAACCATCGTGGGTGGGGGTGGGGAGTGGGAGTGTTACCTGGCTTTGTCGAAGTATTTGCCGGTGTAGGCCATCCCGCAAGCGGCCCCAAGGCCTTGGCCCAGGGAGCCCGTGGCCACATCGGTGAAAGCTTGTTTCTGTCATGACAGAGGGCTACAGTTACTACAGGCAATGTTTCCCAGAAGTGCCTCCCAGGATTCTAGCCCTGTGGCCTTGGGAGCCTCGAAGCCACACCCCACCCATACCCAGGGTGCAGGCAGGTCTGCAGAAGGCAGAGTGTGACTTCTCATTATGCCCCCACAGCAGTAATTGTGGGTGTGGTTCAAATACCAGCTCGGGCCATGGGGAGCTGTGTGACCTCAGGCCACAGACTGAATCTCTTTGGGCCTTCGTTCCTTCACCTGTAAACAGAGCCCACATTATTCACCTCACACAGTGGTTGCGAGAATTCATGACAAAACTGAAGTATTTGGCCCTAGTGGGTGCCCAGATGGGGCGTCACAGTTTCCATGGTAACCTCATGAACTCCAAACGTTTGCAGCGACCCGAGGAGCATACCAGGCCCCTTCCGTGGGTGTCACCAGCATCCTGCTGTGACCCCCTTAGAGAATCCCTGGTGAACCTCTTCTCCCAAGCTGTGTCTAAGTGGCCAGGGAGGCCCAGCAGGGAAGGGGAGCCGGTGTTTGGTGCCTGGGGAGAGGCCCTCCCTGCAGTTGACCCAGAGTGCCCTGGGCTGGGGCCTTAAAGGTCTCACCCTTCAGCACAAGCTTGGGGTAAACAGCGTGCCCCCAAACGCCTGCTTCTTCCTCCCTTTAATGCCCTCCTCTGCCCTCCAACACCCTCAGCTCCTCAGTGGGTGCCCTGCCCCCTTCCCGCATGCCTTGAGAAACAGGAAGTGGAAGCAGAGGCGTGGAGAGGCTCCTGGTGGGGTGCACTTACCGGGACAGGGTGCCCGTCCAAGTCAGAGCTGATCTTCCTCAGGTTCAGCAGTTCTGCCTCAGGCAGGAAGCCGGCTTCAGCCCAGACGGCATACAGGATGGGTGCTGCATGGCCCTGCAGGGGATGGACGGGGGCGGGGGGGGGATGGGTCAGATGAGGAGCTGTTCCCGCCACGCCCCGAAACCCAGGGCCTAGCCAAACCGAACCTGCCGGCCCGGGTATCCCTTTCAGGAAAGGAAGCAAGTGAAGGCTACCTTCCCTCCTTTCATCCCTCTCCAGCCCAAGGTTCCCACAGCCAAGGCCGAGCAGGCCCTAGGACAGGTGCAGGGGGGAGCGCAGCTGTGAGGCCCGAGGCCAAAACCCCAGCAGGCAGCCGGCCGCCCTAATCCCTGGGTTCTGGCATGTGAGCAGACTTGGACAGACTTCTAAGCTCTCATGCCTACCCCGAGAGACCAGAGGCCATGGAGCCAAGCCTGGGTACAGGTGGATTTTGGGGTTTCATGGCATAGTTTGTGGCTATGGTTCTCAAGCGGGGCGGCGGGGGGAGGTGGTCAGGGCGCCCCATCCTAAACCTTACTGCAGGGCATCACCACTCTTGAGGGAGCGAGCGTGGCCTGGGTACTGGCCCAACAGAGACGCGTGTAGAAAGCCACAAAGCTATACCCCAGACCCGGACTTCAGTCCTGCCTGTCAACACCAAAATGGGCGGAACACCCAGACCATTTCCATTAACCCCTACGAATTCGGTTGTTTATTCCTTAGCTTGGGGTTAAGTTTACCAGCTGGGTCAGCGCAGAGCAAGACACCGAGGGAGGGGCCGGACGGAGCAGGTGGAGAAGAGTGGCGAGGGGCTGGGTTCACACCAGGGAGGTAGGTCCCCTTCTCACCATTTCAGGGCCCACCCAGCCCCAGGTGAAGGACAGAGGGCTGGCGTCCTACCTTGGAGAGCACAAAGCGGTCGTTGTGAGGGTTCTGGGGATCCATGGCCTTGTAGCGCATGGTGTGGAAGAAGAGGACAGCCATGATCTCGGCGGCGCTGCAGCATGACGTGGGGTGGCTGTGGCCCAGGAGAGAGACGAACGCATGCATCACAGCCCTGAACCCCTCATCTACAGGGCTTATCCCACGCCCACAGACGGGGACCTGGGGGTGCAGGTCCCAAGGAGCCACGTGCTCCTCCCTCCTGGGAGGGTTACATGGGGTCTCAAGGAGGCACTGCTGGCAGCATGGGGGTTGCACCCTCCCAGGGGCCAACAGTCCGGACCCTCAGGGCCACGGCAATTGAAGAACTCTGGGGCTGGACTAGAGTAAGAAAGGAGGAGGGGTCCAGGAGACTGCGGTGGCCCCTCTATGAACAGTTAGCTAAGTCCCAGTGGGACTGCCCAGGACTCTGCCCACCTGTCAGGGCAACCTGGCCTCCCAGGCCCCCAGGGGTACTGGGCCTCCTACGGCCCTGGGCGGGGGCTAACGGACGAAGGCTCCCAGCAGCCCCCACCCACAGGGCTGGTAGTCTGAAAACTGGGCCTTCGGGCTCTCCAAGAGCATCACTGGGCTACTCGGCAGGCTTTTAATGGGCATTTTGAGGGCTGGTATAGCCACCAGGAACCATGTTTTTGCACAGAATTTATAAGGCAAAGCAATCTCTTGTCTTCTACAAAGGCTACAATCCTGGAAAAAATTAAAACTCCTTCTGCCTGAGACAGGGCTGGGCTGGGGCTGACAGCAGCAAGCACCTGCCCTTCCAGGCCCGGGGCGGTGGGGTCAACGGGTCTCCCTTTTCTAGGCTCTTGTTCTATTTGCTGCACAGTTATTTGAATGGCTCCTGGGCAAAGGACTTAACCAGGGAACGTACAAGGATTATGTCTTAGAGATGTGACTTATTCAGGTTTCTTAGGACCCACTTGGTTGATTCAGTCCCAGCCCGCAGGAGTGGAGACTGGGGTTCCCGGCAGGACATGCTGTGATTCCTGAAGCCCTCTGGTCCGCAGCTTGATTACAACATCAGCCTCAGGGCACGTGCCTCCCAGCCGCTCCCTCCATGCAGCTCAGCACAGCCTTCTGCCGCTGCTCTGAGGCCCTTCATACTAAAACATGCCCACTGCCAAACTCAAGGGCACATGCACCACCTGGAGTTCCGTGGGCCTCCCTCCTCCCCACCAGCCGGCTCCCACCACGGGTTAGGGGTGAGTCACTCCCAGAGCAGACACATTAGTAGAGAAATCCGGAACTGTCCATGCTGGTTTAGTACCCACATCCCCAGCACACAGTCGTCTTATACTTAACCATTTCTACGAACTCCTGGTCATGGGGAAAGACACTAGACCTGAAAGAGGGAGGTGAGGAAATGTGAACGAGAAACCTTTCCCTGCCTGGCAGGAACCCAACTCCCTTGTCCCTAGCGCAAAATTCAGCTGGGGGACACCCCAGTCAACACCAGCCAGGCTGACCTCTTGCCCTTCCCCTCCTAGGGCAACCCCATCCCTGAGGAACCCTCTTTCAAAAGTCATGACCCTGTTAGGAGAACAGTGGGGGAAGGATGTGGGTGGAGAGCAGGCCAAACTGCTCCAAGAGAAAGAAGGCAGACACGGACAGGAGCTTGGCCTGCCCTGCCCACCTGGCGGTTCCCAGGAAGGGGCTTCAGGCAGAAAGGGCTGTGACACAAGCACTTTCTGCACATGGTGGAAGTGTGCCTGGCCCAGGCAAAGCTGACGTGGTGGGAGGGAGGTCACCCATGAAGAGACACCAGAAGTTGAAAAGTAGTTGATTTGAACCCTTCCTTGCGAGACCCATGGGGGTTGAGCCTATATTTCCTCCAAAGCCTGCATCCCGGACACACTACTAGCCCTACCTTCATACCTGCCAAATAAAAACATACAGGGTAAGGGATCCTTGGGGGCCAGGTGTCTGCTCCACCCCACCCCAGAGCTTTCAGGGAACTCCCTCTGAGAGGTGTCCCAGGGTGGGGATATGGGCCACTCAGGCTGTGACTTTAGCACATGCTTCACCTCCCTGAGGCTCAGCTTCCTCACTTGTAAATGGGGTGCTGTGTGCGGACGGCAGGGGGTCCCTAAGACAATGAACTCAAAGTGCCCAGGTTACCATCAGCCACCACCATCTGCTGGAAGACCAGATGCCACACTTCTCAGTGCCTCCAACTCCTCATCTGCAGGCTGGGACCGCGACCCTCTGCGGACCACGGGGCAGGTAGGAGGGAAGAAATAAGCTGAGAATTGAGATGGGGCTCTGCAAACCGTAAACTGCTGAACACACGGGAGACAGTTACTTTTAGGTGTAACTTACTAGAGGAACTTCAGTGTACAGTCTGTGGTCTGAGGGCCTGAGATTCTCCTGTAACCCCAGCCTGCCCTGGGGGGACAACTGTGGGTGGGGGCCCACCCCAAGGTGCTGTACAGGACAAACCCATGAATGTACACTGGCAAGAGGCAGGGAGGGGTGTGGGCAAGGTGGGAGGCTGCAGGGAACTTTATCCACTACGCAGCTCTTTGTGATGCGTGGGGGTTATAAGTTTGTTCCCAAACCTGTCCACTTACTCCTAATTAGTTCAATCTATGAAGGTGGTGCTGAGGCCTTAGAGCTGCTTAGGTAAGTCTCCCAAAGGCCCCCCACCTCTGGGAGGACATTCTTCCAGATGTCCCCACCACCACCCTTCCCTTCAGCATTCACTCTGCTTGCTCACAGGTTTCCCCTGCAGAAAAAGTGCAGAGAAGATCCCTCACCCCCTGGCTGGGCACCTCTCCATTATCAACAGATAATGCTGCCAGCTGCTGGAAGATGGCCCTTCTCCCACCCTACACATGTCATACACATGCCTCAAGGCCTCAGAAAATGAACCAGGGAGGTGAGCACTACAACAGCCTCTCCAATGCTTAAAAATACAAAGAAAAATAATCTGTTATGAAGAAAGTACCCGAAGGAAAAAGTAAGAAATATGAGTTGAAAACCAACAGTTAAGGTCCAACCTAAAAAGTTAAAAAATACAGTGAGCTCAAAGACAGTAGAAAGATAAAAAATGGAAATTTATGAAATAGGAAGCAAATGTACAATGTTTAAAAATCGAAGTCAAGAAATAGCTCTTCAAAAAAGAAAAAAAAGGGACTTCCCTGGTGGCGCAGTGGTTAAGAATCTGCCTGCCAATGCAGGGGACACGGGTTTGAGCCCTGGTCCGGGAAGATCCCACATGCCACAGAGCAGCTATGCCTGTGCACCACAACTGCTGAGCCTGCGCTCAAGAGCCCGTGAGCCACAACTACTGAGCCCATGCAGCCCAGAGCCCGTGCTCCGCAACAAGAGAAGCCACCACAATGAGAAGCCCGCGCACAGCAACGAAGACCCAACGCAGCCAAAAAGAAATAAAGAGGGTATTTCATGACAGTATATTCCTATAATGGAATACTATGCAGCAACCTCAACAAGATCTCACAAATACGACACGTGAACAAAGCACACTGCTGACAGATCTCTACAGCAGGGAAGACCATACTGTTTATGAATTTATACAAACATTATAAGACTATAAGGAAAACAATAAAATGCAAAACTCAGTGTATAGTTCTTTCTGGGGGAAACCCTCCTTCTGTGAGGAGGGAGAGACACCCAGCAGGTTCTAAAGCACTATAACGTCCTAGTTCTTAAGCCTGGAGGTTCACCCAGGTTAGTTATTTATAACATGTACATCATTTATATTCTTTTTTAGGTATATATTAAAAAAAAATACTCAGGGGACTTCCCTAGTGGCATTCTTAACTAGTGGTTAAGAATCCGCCTGCCAATGCCGGGGACACGGGTTCGATCCCTGGTCTGGGAAGATCCCACATACCGCGGAGAGACGAAGCCCGTGCGCCACAACTACTGAGCCTATGCTCTGGAGCCTTCGAGCCACAGCTACTGAAGCCCGTGCGCCTAGAGCCCATTCTCCGCAACAAGAGAAGCCACCACAGTGAGAAGCCCACGCACCACAACAAAGAGTAGCCCCCACTCACCACAACTAGAGAAAGCCTGCGCGCAGCAATGAAGACCCAACGCAGCCAAAAATAAATAAATAAAATAAAATTTATATATTAAAAAAAAAACATTAAAAAAGAAAATACTCAGGCAAGAGAACCTCAGGATGCCAGGACACAAGCCATCCTTGTTTTTCCTGTTCCTAGAACCACCTGGGCTGGCTCCTGCCTGGAAAGACTGCCTCCACACCTCAGACTGTGAAGAAACAGAGCTATGCCCCACACCACTCCCTCTGAGAAGCCCTCCCTGACCACACTATCTAAAATACCTTCTTCAAGACTTCCCTGGTGGTCCACCGGTTAAGACTCCGCGCTTCCACTGCAGTGGGCTTGCGTTTAATCCTTGGTCGGGGAACTAAGATCCCGCAAACCGCGTTAAAAAAAAAACCAAAAAAAACCCTTTTATCCCCTCACTCATACCTGCCGCCAACTGACATTATGTGGCTATTTGTTGCCTGTCTATCCTAGGTGCAACTCCAGCTCCAGGAGGGCAGGGAGTTTGAGCCTTTTCACTGTTGTAGCCTCGGGCCTGAAGAGCATCTGGAACAAAGACTGCACAAATAAATGATGTATCCTGGCTCCAAGACTCTAGGGATGTGACCTCTCTGAGCCTCAGTTTCCTCAATGTAAGATGGAGACAGTAACAGAATCTGACTGAATGAGGTAGTATTTGTGGGTAAAGAGCTTGACCCAGTGCATAGGAAAACGGCAACTGCTCAGTAAACATCAGCTTTAAAAATACCAGATACGAGGTTGAACCTCCTTCTCATTTTGAGGATGGAACCACTAAGGTCCACAGAAGGGGGAAGTACCTTGCCCAAGGTCACACAGTCTACCATCAGAAGAGCTAGGAGAAAAGCAAAATGCTAAGAGAAAGTGAAGAATGGATAAACAAAATGTAGTATATCCAAACAATGGACTATTCAGCAATAAAGAGAAACGAAGTACTAATTCATGCTACAACATAATGACCTTCCAAATATTGTGCTAAGTGAAAAAAGCCAGACCCCCAAAGACCTCATTCTGTAGGATTCCATTTATATGAAATATCCAGAAGAGTTAAAATGGGAAGTGGTAAATTCACTAAAACTTATTGTAAATCAGTGTCAATATACTAAATTTACTAAAAGCCACTGGACCATACACTAAGAATGTTATGATATGAAAATTATACCTCACTAGAGCTATAAAAGGATGATCTTTAAAAGGAAAAAGGTGCTCAGAGCCCAGGAGAGGAAATACTTGAGCAGCCACACTCCCTTGCCCAGCTGTGCAGCCCTCAGAGATTACAGCCAGGCCATGGGTGAGACTGACTTCTGAGCAAGAAGGCCAACAGTGCAGGCGCCCACCAGCTAGACCCCACATGCTGGGGCAATCGCCAGCTCCCACCAGCCCACCCCATGGAGTGGACTTCACCTCACTGTTCAGGGCAGGAGCACAGAGTCTGCCTAAGGACCCAGCGTCCAGGGCTGGTAGCTGTAGTCTGTGGCAATAAGGGAGTTCCTGAATTTGTGAGACTGGGCTCTAGTGACAGCAGGCCTCTGCCTAAAGAGGCAAAGTCAAGGGGAGTCAGAGCTGGTGGCCCAGGGGCCACAGTGTGATCAGCTCACGGGAAGACAGGAGAACATCTCAGACCCTAGCCAGGTGGCTGCACCAGGTTCCCAGCTTCAGGAAGCACTGCCCATCAGCCCTGCTGAGTTCAGGGGCAAAGGACAGGGTCATTGCAGGACAGCCGGCTGTCCTCACACGGAGTTGGGAAATGCCGCTGCTGGGGTAATCTCAACGGGCTTGCTCTTGCCTCAGTCAGGGCCAAGCTGGGGTGAAGACAGCCCGAATGGAGAAGCAGGCCCAGGCAGCAGTTTTCTGCCCAGAGAGGCTGGGCCAACAGGGGCCCTCTGAGCACTCAAAGCCTCTCTAAGCACCAGAGCTGGGTAGCAGGGAGGGATGTACTTCCAGCCACTTCAAGGTCACGTGAACCCCCCAGGACATGAAACCCACAACAGGAGGTGGCAGGACCCCAGAGCTTGCTCATTCTGGTCCCCCAGCCCCACCCCGGAGAAACCCAGTTCAAAAACCACCTATCTGTGAACTTCTCCTTTAGAGATGGGGAAACTGAGGCCCTGGGACGGGAAGGGTCTTTCTGACAAGGGCACAGCCAGGGTTAGATTCGTCTCCCTGTGCCCACCAGCCAGGCCTGGCCAGACCTTATGTTCCCGAGTATCCACCCCAACACTGTGGGTCAGAGCCCCGGGGACTTCTAAGCACAGCCCGCGCCTCCAGATCTGGGCCTGACTCTGATGGCGTCCTCAGATGACACTCAGCACTGTTTGGATAATGCCAGTCTAGCCCGCTTGGTGAGAACTCAGAAATCTCCACCATGAGCCTCAGCAGTAAGGGCCCCTCTGACAAGGCCATCAAGTCTCATCTTTTAAAGCCTGGATGGGCTGGACCCTGGCCACGGCTGCCACAGCTCCCCCAGCACGCAGAGGGAGGGGCAGGTGACCTGGAGAAGCTGTGGGTGTTGCCACAAGGAGCCCTCTGTGCAGGCTCTGTCCCTCAGCTCCTCGGACACAGAGGCCAGTGTCCTCACTTCCCGGGCCTGGTGACGTCCACTATCACTTGGTCAGTGATGGCACAGGAAGGGGAAAGCTACCGAGATATCAGGACTTCACCGAATCCTGAACACCACGGCCTGGTCCTCACTGATCCAATGTCAGTCCAGCCTCCGCAGTGACCATGAAAAGACGTTGGCCAAAGTGCTGTTTCACCACTGGGGGTGTAAGCTCCCCCAGAAAGGAGACAACCTGACAGGATGGTCACTTTGGCCATGACTGCACAGAGCCAGGGCCTCAAAGCTGAGCCTTCACTTGATGGACCGCGCCCATTGCTGTGAGGGAATAGTCGGCCTTAAAACAAACATCTGGAGACCTGTTCAAGTCTTCCTTTACTGGGTTTTTTTTTGTGCACAGAGCTCTTGGCACACGCCTTTCAAAATCTCTTGTGACAGAGGTAGTAATAGTAACGTTACTTCCTTCTGAAAAATTAAGTTTTTTCTAAGTATTTCTTTTTTTTTTTTTTTGGCCTTACAGCATGTTTTTTTCTAAGTATTTCTTTCCTGCATTTTTTTCGCATGCTTAAAACGAACAGGATTCACTGTATCTTGCACTTTTTCTTTTTGTAAATGGACACTTTGAGTTCAGTGAGTTCCTCCCTAAGGCATTACAATGTAAACCTGGATGTAACTTAGTTGCCAATCCAGTATCTTTTCCCCATAGAAATCAGAGTTCAACTATCTAACAAAGACCCAGGAGACCCATTGGACACCCTCTCCCTTTGGGAGCCCCCCTCCCCCAGTTGTAAATGTTATTTCATTTCTTTCCAAGTGCCTTCAAACTGACTGAGATCCCTTATCACTGTGCCTTATCTTCCCCTTTCTAGTTTCTCTCTATTTTCTGGCCTGGTGCTGCCTGCCTGCCCAAGAAGTCTTCCTGGTTTAACATGAGCCCCTCACTGGACAGCACGGAACAGCTATGGGCAAGTCACAATGACCAGCTTGGGCAAGTCACTTAACACACTAGCCTCACTTTCCTCATCTATAAAATGTGACATGACAGCATCTGTCTCATAGGGTTATTCTCAGAATCCATAAAATAATATTAGCAATAAAGGATGCTCTGTGTCACACCAGGGATACTTATTGACCACTCAGGAACCCTGTAATTGTCTACAGGTTTTATCTAGACCTGTAAGATGCTCAGAAGTGTAACACTATTTTGTGTCCCTCCAGCTAGACCGACAGGAATCTAGCTAGAGAGCTCCCAGCATACAGCAGGGCTCAACAAGGTTCTGCAGGGCAAACGATCCCCTGACGTGGTCAAGGGAAGGGGATCCAGTAGTACTCACCAAGCAATATAGGTGTGCAGACCTACTGTGTGCCAGGCGGGGGAGAGGGCACCAAGAGTAAGCCAGATCCCTGCCTGGCCAAGGGGTACCCCGCATGATCGGGTATCAGCCAGAAGCAAGAATCTTGTCTTTGTTCTGAAGAGAAGACTTGGCTGGGAAGGTTTCTGGAAACCATCCCCCACCCAGACTTCAAAATCATTTCATGAACCCATCACATGCTGTCTGGGCAGCCTCATGCCCCGCCCCAAAGGGCTGGAATCCTGAAAACCACTCAGTGTGTAGGCGCTACTACTGTTCCCATTTTACAGAGCGGGAAACAGGCTCTGAAGCGACTCACTAGCTGACCCTCTCAACTACCCCACCTGATGCCTCCAGCTGCACAGTCGCCAGTTATCATTACTGTCCCTTGCAACTGGCCATCTTCAGAGAAGGCTCCTTGGGATGGGCAACAGCCTTTCTCCATCTTCTGAGCCATTAGGGCTGACGGGAAAGAACGCTGGGGGATGGGCCTCTGACTTGAGGAAAGTGCACCTGGAGGCTGGCCCTGCATGTTCACTCCAAGGCCCTGGGGCTTGGTTCTTGGTTCTCTTAACTTTCCAAGTCTCCCCTCCTCCACCCCATCCCCTCCTCATGCCCCCACCCCAGAGGAGATCCTACACTTTCCCTCACAAGGGATGCCAGGGTTCTGCATCCACGTGGCCACCTTCCTCCTCGCTCCCCACTCCTGGAGTCTCAGCACCCCTGCTCCAAAGCCAGGAGTGGCAAGAATGTGCCTCTGAACAGGAATGTGAGGTGAAGAAGGGGACGGGTAGTTTGAGGTAGGGACAAGGCCGGGGCCCCCAGGCTCCTCTGCAAGATGAGGGGTTAACACAGGCGGCACGGGTTCAAATTCCAGCTCTCGCCGCGTGCGACCTCGGGCAACTGAAAAATTCGGAGCTTCAGTTTCCTCACGTGTGGGTGGAACATTACCAGTTACCAGGGTGGAAAGGGTCCAGGGGTCGCGCGTGCCGAGGGTACAGGGCTTGTCTCTTGGTGAGTGGGCACTAATGGTGGCCTTCCCGGGACGGCCGGCGAGGGGCCTCCGCAGTGCGTAGCCGCGCGTCCCCTGCGCCTTACAGCAGCGGGGAATGAGGAGCCGAGCCGGCCTGAGGCCTGCTGGGAGCCGGGCCCCAGCAGGCGGAAGCCGGGCCGAACGCGGGCGCGGCGGAAGGCTCCTGCGGCGCTGACCTGCGAGGCGCGCGCTCCGCCATCTGACCGCGCCCCCGGCCGCCTCCCTCGTGGTGGCACCGTGCAGCGCGACATGGAGCCGGCGTGCCCGCGGCCCCGGCGCCCTCGCCCTGCGCCCCCACTCACCCCGAGCCGGCCGCCGTGGTGGCCTGGATGGAACTGATGCGCAGGCGGTTGGCCGTGTCCTTCAGGGCCTGCAGCTTCTGCTGGTCTGGCTTATGGTAGGCCTCCATGGCGCGGCCGGGCGAACGGGCGGGTGGGGAGGCCGAGGACGAGGAGACTCAGTGCAGCGTAGCTGCAGGCAACTGCTAAGGCCGGACGCAGCGCGGGGGCGCGTTAATTAAGAGTCCTGGGAGCCGCCCGCGAGGGCGGGGCGCCGGCATCACCCCAGGTTGCCCCGCCCCGCCCCGCCCCCAGACCCGCGGAGGCAGCCCCGCCCCAGCCCTCCGGCGCTGTTAGGAAACCGAGGCCGTCGGGAGCTGGCGAGTCTCTGGACTCAGCCCGATGCTGTCCACCCGCCTAACCTCTCCGTCCCTCTTTCCTTACCCCGAAATCTGCGGGGCAGCTGCGGGCTGCCAGGCTCCTGTGAGTCAGGCTGCACTGCCATGCCGAGATTAACCACCGATACAAATAATGTGATAATAACTGCAGGTTCTAGGCCCGGCTCAGGGTTCAACTGTTGACTCGCATGTTCACTGCAGACCGCTCTCCTTCCTCCACAAAGCCCTGGAGTGAAACTGAGAGGGGAGGCTTCATTGATTATCCCTTAGTAAAAATGAGCAAACTGAAACTGGCAAGGTCAATTAAGGTCACAGGGCTGGTGCGTGCAGGGGGCTCTGCCCTAGCAAACACGCCCTATCCTCAAGCCCCAGCCCCAGAGAGGGACCCCAGGGCTTGAGGAGCCTGTAGGAGGATGAGGATTATGAAAATGAGAATACATATTAGTAGTAACGATAATATCAGCTAATGTTAACTGAGAAATTACTAGAGGCAAACCCTTCACAAGTTATTAGGGCCTAATAACACTGCTGACTCTTAGGGAGATCACTGGGTTTGGTTTCCAGGTCTATAGGGACAGGAGAACCCACCTCTGCTCTTACCAGGTCCCCTGGTCCCCAGGGGGACGAGGGTCCCCCGAGTGGGAGTAGGGAGGGGACCGTCATCACAGATGTTGTCGGTGGAGTTCACCCACCCCACATGCCTCAGGAGGCTGATACCCTTTACCACGTCTTATACAGGAAGAAGCTCCATTTTACAGAGGACAGAGAAAGGTATCCCCTCAAATCAGTGGCTGAGGAGGAGGCTGCATCAGACCTGTCTGATGCTGAGCCCCTGAGCGAGCTGAGGGAGGCAAGTGGCCAAGCCTTCCTTGCCTGTGTCCCCTCTGTGTCTTTTGCCAACACTCAGAGCTCTGGGTCATGAGGGACAATGGACTGAATGTGACTGAGTCCCCCACCCCAACTCTAGGCGCTCCTTGGCTGTTCCTCTGCTGGCCTGGCTCCCAGATGCCCAGCCAGACCCTAAGCCAAGTGCATCTCATAGCACTTGGATCCTGCTGGCCCAGCCCATGGAGGGCTGCCCACCCAAGGTTGGCTCCAAAGCTGGCAAGGGCTGCAGGCTGGATTGGAGTGAGATAACCCCAAGGGTATGCCATGTCAGAGACCTGACATGTGCCTCTGCCCTCAGTCTGATAAGAAAGCACATACCTTTGAAACCCTTTGGAAGCTCTGTGCCTTCCAACTCTGGCCTTTAGAGCAGTGGTTTCCTGTTCCGAACCTCAATTTCTCCCTCTGCCCAATGGGACTAATCCTTGCCATTCTGCACCCACCCTGGTCTCTAATGGTGGCACAGGTCTCTCCATGGCTCTGGGGATCCAGCAGTGATAGAAGAAAATGCCCCTCCACCTGCCCCATTGTGGGGCTCTAGGGACCCCTGGGGCAGCTTCTTGTCATCCCAGGATTCCAGGTGAATAAGACCCAGTTTGGCATCACCACAGCCTTCTCCTCCCACCCCGCCCCCCGCCCCCCCTGGCCTACAAGGGCTGGGCGCCTTAGCTAAGGCACAGGGCAGAGCCAAGGTCTAGCTCCTCCTGCTGCTCAGATCTGGGAACCCAACTAGACCTTGTACATGAAGACCTCCACAGTGCTCGTGCCCTTCCACTAGAGACTCTGTGCCTGGGAGATGATGCTGAGGGAAGTTCCATGGGCAAGCATGTCTGCAATGGCAGCAGGCACGGGCTGGTGGGGGCCTACGTGGTCATTTCACCCAATCGGTGTGAAGACCAAGCCTCCTGAGAAATGGGGATACTCTAAAGTATCCCCATTTCTGACTTGTGGACAGAAATTGGAAGGGCCTGTGGGGAACTGTAGCTTGTAAGGGTCCCAATCACCAGATATGACAGTCCCCTAGCTGGCTGAGTCATAAGAATTGCCTGAAACAGTTATTCTACACACGAATCCCTGGTCACTACATCTAACCTTCTGAATCAGAATCCCTAGGGTGGGGCCTGGGACTCTGCATATCTAAGAAGACCCTCAGGCAATTCTGTTTTGGGGCTCTGAGAACTCTCCAGAGAAAAACATCGGGGAGACCTGGACAGACCTGAGTTCAATGCCTCACTGGTTACGCCGTGGGGCTAAGTGAAGCACTGAAAGTCCAGCTGTGGTGGGGAGATGTCCGTGACATGTAAACAGAGTAAAGCAAGGTATAGAACAGCAGGTAGAGTGTGATCCTATTTCTGTCAAAAATAAAGTGTGCACACGCATGTGTGTGTGTGTGCATGCGTGTGTACCCATGCATGTGTGTGTTCTTAAGTGTGTCTGGGCAGAACAGAGACTGCAAGGACAGACTTCAAGCCATGGGGGACTTTGGAGGGTTGGACTGAGGGAGACTTTGGGTTTCTACTTTACGAATTTCTCTTTGGCTGGGATTTAGTGCTAGTGAACACTGTTGACTTTTATAATCCAGAAAAAAAGCAAAACAAAATTCCGTCTTGAAAAGAGCACTGTTGAGATTGGGAGATGCATTTTTTTTTAATTTTATTTTTTAAATTAATTAATTAATTAATTAGTGGCTGCTTTGGGTCTTCGTTGCTGCACGTGGGCTTTCTCTAGTTGTGGTGAGCGCAGGGTACTCTTCGTTGCGGTGCATGGTCTTCTCATTGCGGTGGCTTCTGTTGACGCGGAGCACGGGCTCTAGGCGCACCCGCTTCAGTAGTGTGGCTCGCGAGCTCTAGAGCACAGGTTCAATAGTTGTGGCACTCGGGCTTAGTTGCTCCGTGGCATGTGGGATCTTCCCGGACCAGGGCTCAAACCCATGTTCCCTGCATTGGTAGGTGGATTCTTAACCACTGTGCCACCAGGGAAGCCCTGGAGATGCATTTTTATGAATGCGCTTTTGCTTGTAATTTCTCATGATTATGTAAAGCTGCCTTTGTGTTTCATAAGCCAGGCTGTTTCCTTGGATGTTTTTGAGTTGGGAGCAAACCTCCAGGTGGTAGGTGCTCACCAGTGGGAGGTTCCTCCTGCCCTTGCTCTGCTATCTACATGAAATTCAGGGCAGAGCTATCCTGATGTGCTTCTGCACATCCCCTAAGTGGACACCAGTGAGGCGTGAATGGGTCCTGAGCAGCTGTGTTCCTGAATGACAGCACTGGGCATCACTTTGGCAGGTCTGGCCCACGTGCGGCTCCTGGGGCAGGCCTGGGCTAGTGCTGGGGGCCCTAAGTCAGGCTTGCAGTGGAGGCAACATCCCAATCTGGGTTTTCGGGACACTGTCTTTGACTCATATCTGGGGCTCAAAGCCTGTGGGGGCCTGGGACGAGTCCTTGTGCGAGGATGTGTCCAGCCTCGTGTCCACCAATGCGTAGTAGAGGGTCCACTCTTGGACACTCTCTAACGGGCTTGTAGGTTGATGAAGAATTCAGTTTTAATAAATCCATCTCTCCTCTCAATGCTGGAAATTTCCTTCCAGAGGCATTTTTGGGGTAAAGTTTCTTTTGATAATGTTGCCCCCAGGGACGTGAGATGACACACAGTTCAACTCACAGAACCTCTGATTTTTCTGATTTAACTTTTGATTTTATTCTTGTTTTTTAAAAACACTGCCCCCCCTCCAAAGGTAAAAGTAAAAACCTGGAAGGTATAGAAAATTTAGAAGTAAACTAAAATTGTATGTAATGCCACCCAAAGAGGACCACTGTTAAAGTCATTTGTTCATTTGACAAATTTTTTTTTTTTTTTTTTTGGCTGTACCACGCTGCATGCAGGATCTTAGTTCCCCGCCAGAGATTGAACCTGTGACCCCTCCAGAGGAAGTTCTGAGTCCTAACCACTGGACCACCAGGGAATTCCCTCATTTGACAAATACTGATTTATTACAATTGTTTGAAGAAAATAAAACAGGGTCAAGGGTCAGGGAGAGGGGCTGGAGAGTAGAAGTGGGGGTCCCTTCAAGAGGTGTTTGCTACTATAGTTCTTTTGTTTTCTTATTGTCAGGATCACATAAAATTCTCCATTTTTCATTTACATTTTCCCATTAGCATTCCCAAATTCTTCAAAGACATCGTTTTTACTAGTTGTGTATTGTCCCATCATGGAGCTACGTCCTCATTATTAACCATCCCTCAGTGATGAGTATTTGGAGTGCTTCCAGGTTTTCACCAAGATGTATTACCCTGCAGTTAACATGTGGTACCTAAATCCTTGACCTCCTGGCAGCTTAGCCGGGAGTTTTCCCAGAATTTTTAATGGGAAACTGCTAGGTCAGAGGTTGGCAACCCTTCTAAAGCCCTTGATACATATTTGGCAATGAGCTCTCCAGGAAATCTGGTTGTGACTCAGTCACCTCTGCCTCTCAGCCATGTGCTTGGGGGAGAGGGCAGAGGGAGGGAATCCAAGACCTGCATGGCCTTGGGTGGATCCCTGCATGTTTCTGGGCCTCTGTTTCCTCACATTTGTAAAATGGGCTCATTCTCACAACAAACAGAGGTTTCTTCTTGTTTTCCCTTTCTCTGCCTGGGGAAAGCAAATTCAAGGTGGGGAGGCTACCCTCATTTTCACAGCTGTAAGCTCGTCCTGGCAGTGGTATGTAGGCATCAGGAGGTATTAGACCCCCTTGGCCAGTGAGCAAAGGGAGAATCAATGAGAAGAGAGAATTCTGAGATGAATTTTATAGATGGTTTTCTCCAGGACACCTGCAGACTCTGGGACCGTAGGCACTGGGCAAGAGCCCCATGACAGGGAGGCAGGGGTGGGGAAAGGGAACCTGGACACAGGGGATAACTCACCAGCTCCTCGACTTTGCTAGAAGTCAGCTCTAACCCAGGTGCACATGGCTCTCTCTCCTTCCTTTCTCATTTTATTGCTTTTAAAAAAAATCACAACTTGGGAATTCCCTGGTGGTCCAGTGGTTAGGACTCAGCGCTTTCACTGCCAGGGGACTGGGTTCATTCCCTGGTCGGGGAACTAAGATCCCGTAAGCCGCGTGGTACTGAAACTGTGCACCTCAGATTGGGACTTGAATCCACATGCCGGGACTCGAACCCAGCTTAAACCCAGATTGGGACTTGAACCTACACGCTGGGACTCGAACCCGGCCAAAACCCTGACTGGGACTCGGACCAGTCAGGGTTGCTTCTTTACTCCCAAATCTTCTCTCTGGATTCACTTTTCTTCTTGCAGAAATGTATCTTTTAATAATTTTTTAAAATAAATTTATTTATTTTTATTTTTGGCTCCGTTGGTTCTTTGTTGCTGCACATGGGCTTTCTCTAGTTGTGGTGAGCGGGGGCTACTCTTCGTTGCAGTGCGCGGGCTTCTCATAGCGGTGTCTTCTCTTGTTGCAGAGCATGGGCTCTAGGTGCACGGGCTTCAGTAGTTGTGACACGCAGGCTCGGTAGTTGTGGTGCACGGGCTCGGTAGTTGTAGCGCACGGGCTTAGTTGCTCCGTGGCATGTGGGATCTTCCCAGACCAGGGCTTGAACCCATGTCTCCTGCATTGGCAGGCAGATTCTTAACCACTGTGCCACCAGGGAAGCCCATCCTCTTGTCTTTTTTATTTTAACTAGCCTTGTAGGTACAAAGTAGTATCTCATGGTGGTTTTGTCATTTACTGCTTTAAAAAAAATTATACAAGTAACAACACATGTTCTTTGTAGAAAATTTGAGAATATATCAAAATACTGTGATAGTCTGTTTTATATGTCATTCTGAAACCGTGCACCCCAAATTGGGACTTGAACTCACGTGCCGGGACTCAAACCCAGCCAAAACCCAGACTGGGACTTGAACCCACATGGCTGGGACTAGAACCCGGCCAAAACCCCCAGTCTTCCAACTGAGATTGCACACCTGGTTTCAGGACTTAATGAAGCTCAGGTTTTTGACGTCTCATCACAGAAAGGATTCAGTGAGACAAAGTAATAGGTAAGAAGTGAGAAACACACTCCACAGACTGAGTGTGGGCCATCTCAGAAGGTGAGAAAGGCACCAGGATATGGGATTGTCAGCTTTTATAGGGGTGGGTAATTTCATAGGCTAATGAGTGGGAGGAGTATTCCAGCTATTCCGGGAAGGGGCGGGGATTTCCAGGAACTGGGCCACTGCCCACTTTTTCATCCTTATGGTTGTCCTTGGAACTGTCATGGCGCCTGTGGGTTTGTCATTTAGCTTACTGATGTGTTACAATGAGTGTATACTGAGGCTCGAGGTCTAGTGGAAGTCGACTTGTCCACCATCTTGGACCCATTTGGTTCTAATCCGTTTATGTCATGTCCTCGGGCTATGTCATTCTTTCAAAGGTTGTGCCCTGCCCCCCTTCCCTCCTGTTTCAATCCACCTAGGCTGTGTCCCCAATTATTCAATCAAACACTAACCTAGGTGCTGCTGTGAAGGTATCTTGTAGATGTGATTACATCCCATAATCAGTTGATTTTAAGTAAAAGAGGTTATTCTAGATAACCTGGGTGGATCTGATTCAGTTGGTTGAAAGGCTGAAGAAGAAAAGTGACTTCTTCTGTGGCAGCTCCAGCCTCCTCTGCAGTTTGTGACTTACCTATCAGTCCCCTCGCCCCACCACCTTGGAGCAATCCAATTCTTTGCCACAAATCTTTAATATAGACCTACAGGTTCTGCTTCTTTGCTTGTATCCTGACTGATACACAAAGAGGAAAACTTCATCCCCCATAATCCACCATCCAGATGTCACTAAGGACAACATTTTGGTTATTTCCTTCCAGCCTTTTGTTTTCCTTTTTATCCATGAACATAAATATTTTAAGTAAGGTCATGATCCCTCTGGTTTATATCACTGTGCATCTTAAATGCTTTCCCGCAGAGTCCATGTGCTTTTCTACCCCAGAATTATTACTGGCGCAGAGGAAGGTCATCCACTGTCCCCCCTTGGTTGGACATTTGCGTTGCTTCCGCGTTTGTACTGTATCAAACATACTTGTGCTTTCACTGTAGCTAGCACTTGCTTCTGGGAGAGAGGGCTTCTTTTCTGGTCATCACTGTGTGTCCTTGGCCAATCCCAGGACCAGATTGGATGGTCGACCCTCTGAGTCACCCCCAAAGGCCGGGGCTGCAGGCACCTGGCACTCCTGAAAGGTGAGCACCAGCATGGAGCCCAGCGCAGCCCTGCCAAGCCTGCTTTCCTTGCACACAAAGGAAAAGTGCCTAGTCATTGCAGCTTGCGGTTTGAGTAGCAAAGCCTGGGCACCTCCCTGGGTGGGGAGTAAGGAGCTGCCTCAACAGCCCCCATCAGTTCCTGTCCGGGTGTGCCGTGCCAGGCTGGGCTTGGGCAGTGCTGCTGTCAGGGCACTTCTAGGGCAGCCGGGCCCACCTGCATGGCCTGCGGCACAGAGTGGGGAGAGATTGTCACCCTGTTCCCTCTTCTGATATCTCCTGGTTTCCCTGAGCAAGCTGGGTGGTAGAGGTGGCTTTTGTTCCTGTGGACATTAAAGATGAACATTTTTGTTTTGTTGTGGGGAGATTAAGTGGATTTTCTCCTGGGCAGTTGTTGAATAGCTGAAGTGGTGGTTATTTAGGGTAGGGCTGCAGCAGCCTGGAGAAAGGCATGGATCCTTTCCCTGTTTAGAGCCACATGGCTCCTCCTGGGAAACACGAAGCCGTAACAGTGTTTGGCTGGGAGGAACAGTCAGCAGCCACAGGAAGTCCCAAGCCCAGGTTGGTTGCCCTCCAAACACAATGGCTTTTTCTCCCCACCCCACCCCCAGAATTAGCAGTGACATCTAGTCAGCCTTCCTTCTGGTGACTTTGATGAGGCCTCAATTGACCCTTTGATTCTCTCATGAATTCACTCCTTTGTTGCATTTACTAAGGCCTGTGTGCCAGCACTGTGCTAGATGTTTGGGGAAGAAGATGATCCTGTCTTGGTTCTCAGATCACAGGTCACAGGTCGGCAGGGGCCACATGGCCCTGTCCTGTGATCTGTACAAAGAATTGCCTGCTGAGACTGCAAATCAGGGAAGGCTCCAAGGAGGAAGTGACAACCGACAGCAAATTTTGAAATAACAGTATTCCCTGCCACCAAACTGTACCTGTGTCATGCTGGCATGGGTGATGGGGATTGAGACTATAAACCCATTTCAGATCTGGACCTCGGCTTCCCAGCTCGGCCAGTGTCCTGGCAGGATGCCTCTGAGCCACTCCCACGCACCCCCCCACCCCCGGCCTAGGGCTGAGAAAGCCCTCTGAAGAGCCATACCTGGGAGGAACGGATAACAACTGGTGACTGGCAGCAACACCACTGTCATTTCCAAACGTGTTTCAAAATTCTCCAGGGACCTGAAAGCTTTTTCCACGTTCCACAGACCCAGAGGGAGGTTTGAACTGAACACGTCCAGGTCAACTCTTGCCTCTGCTGCCCCCTAGCTGGGTGAACTTGGATGGATGGCCTTCGGCAAATCACTCAGCGGTCAGTTCCTTCATCTGGAAAATGAGGCAATGACATGTGTCCCCCAGGTGGTCAGGACGGTGAAAGTCACTCTGTTCCACAGAGTGACGTGCATCCCCGTTCCCGAAATCGCAGTTTACCACGGAGCCCAGGCTAAGGGGACAGGGCAGGCGTGTGTGGGGCTGTGCCCATAGTGGCCAGCACTGAGTCTGGGACAGAATAGGTGCTACCCCCAGCCCCAAGGGTCAGATGGGGACCAACAAATAGGGTGTGTGTGTGTCTCTCTCTCCCACCTTCCCTCCTACCTTTTTCTGAGGTTGAGGCACCAGCCATCGCACCGGCCCATCATTTACGGGCTCCAAAGTCCTCGGGGAATGTTAATTAATAACCTCGCCATCTTGGGCTGGAGCGCAAACAGCTCCTCGGTCTCCTTTTGGGCAGGAGCCCAGTGAGTCAGGGCAGGCGATGGAGGGGGGCGGGAGCTGGCTCCCAGGTGTGTCAGCCCTGGACGGGACCTTTGTGGGAGAGTGGCCGTCTTCTGGGTGAAGGGGAGCCGTGTCAGAGTGAAGACCAGGGCTCCTATTTACGGGGGCATTCTGAGAATTTGTGTAGTCATGCCCAAGCATTTCCATATTTAATATGGAACATCTGATTATAAAGTACTTTAAAACTTCTCCTTTAGATCACAATTTAGGTCTTATTTAAAAATTATGTAGGCATAGGTTACATTCTCTATGAATTCTAGGTCAAAATGGTAAAGGTGAAATGACAAACTATTTGTTTAAAAGGGGGTGAGGTGCCTGCTAGGGTGGAGACCACACAGTAAATGGGGGTGTTGCCGGCAACATTGCTAGCGTCCCCTTTCCCATCAGGGGGCCTGTCGGGGTAAGGGTCAAACAGAAGTCAGGGAAGCTTCTCGGTGCCAGCAGGACGGGAGAGGATGTTAGCCCTTCTGTCCAGGGGAAAGACCCCTGCCTGGGAGAGGCTGGGAGGGGCAGTCTCTGGGGGCAGGGACACGTCAGATATAAAAACAACAAAACGGGGCTTGGTTAGCAAAGTGCGTAGGGGTCCAGACTTTTGTACATGCTTCAGACGCCAGGGCACCACTGCCAACACTGAGAAATTCCACAGAACATGGCGGGCGGTTTGCTGGGGGTGCCTCTAGAGCTTTGCCAGGGCTCAGGCAGTACCAGACCCATCTTTCTGGAAGGGCAGGGACGCGGTAAGCAAGCAGCAGTTCCTGTGGACTGTGGCCGCCTTCTCAGCTCCGAATTCTGGGGCCCTTTTTAGACTGATGGGCTGACGTCAGTCTAATCACAGCCAGGGCCTCAGCCCCTTCCCAGGATGACAGGAAGCTGGTGTCGTGAGTGGCCCTTTCCCGAGGCTGCACTTTGAATGGCCTCCACCTCTGAGGGATGTGGGGAGGGTTAAAGAATGCACACAGAGCACACAGCACACAACAAACGTCGGTTATGATGACTTGTGGGACTGTACTTCAAATACATTCAAACTTACGTGAAAGAAGTGCCTGGGAAACACAATGTGACTGTCATGCGGCCTTTGTATCACCTCCTTCCGAGCCATTCTACCGCTGGGCATAAGAAATCTCTTAGTAGTCAGCTTTACTTTTAACTAATTTGCCTGGTGAACCTGAAGAGATATATGTAAGCCCCATCCTCCCACCCTGTCATGGGTTCCGTCTGCATGAGCGTGGCAGCAAACTTAGGTGGAGAATCTTGATCTAAGCCCTTTAGAAACCTGTTGGCGTCTTCCCATTACATTTGGGGGTAACAGAGACCCCAAAAGACACGGTCTGAAGGAGGGAATGCAGGCTGGGCTCCGGGGTTTGCTTGATTTAGTGACTGTTTTGCTGCTCTTCCCTTCAGCTTTCCAAGAACCTGGCTTCATCTTTAGAGGAAACCCCATGGCCGGATTTCTAGCTGCTCATCCAGGAGAGACAGGCTGGTTCTTGTAGCTCTGACAAACACAGAAGCCTCAGCAATCTCTAACTCACACACTTACTCAAAGACCAGGTATTTTAAAAAATTAATCACTTAATTAATTAATATTTATTTTATTTTTGGCTGCATTGGGTCTTTGTTGCTGCATGTGGGCTTTCTTCAGTTGTGGAGAGCGAGGGCTACTCTTTGTTGTGTGGGCTTCTCACTGCGGTGGCTTCTCTTGTTGCAGAGCATGGGCTCTAGGCACGCGGGGATCAGCAGTTGTGGCTCACGGGCTCTAGAGTGCAGGTTCAGGAGCTGTGGCACATGGGCTTAGTTGCTCTGCGGCATGTGGGATCTTCCCGGACCAGGGCTCGAACCCGTGTCCCCTGCATTGGTAGGTGGATTCTTAACCACTGCGCCACCAGGGAAGCCTAAGATGAGGTATCTTTTAGCAACAGCATGAACCAGGATCCATAAACGGTGAGTGAAAACATCATTAGAAACAACCAGGAAGCCTAAAATCCCAAACCCTATGGCTCTTGTTCACGATCCAGTGGCCTTAGTTTTTCACGAAATTCCAATGAACCTGGTTACCTGGTTTCCTAGGTCATGACAGCTGAAAAGCAGCACGTGAGTAGGTCAAACTAGCTTTTTTTTTTTTTTTTTTTTTGTCAAACTAGCTTTTAATAAACAGTGGTAACGTGTGACCTAAGGAATTATAGAAAGCAATCTAGAATAATTTATCGTGGAGGCAATGGAGTCAAGAAAGGAATTCTAGACCAGCCCTTTGGTCTGCTTGGCTTCGGGTCCCTAACTCAGTACTGGCTTAATAAGCAGCAGGCCCTGTCACTCTCGGCTTCAACTCCCTTCTCCCTAAGATGGGTTATTGTGAAGATCAGGAAAATAATGGACAGCAATGCTTAAGTGCTGAATGAGCATGCATTAATGATGACTGGGGTGTGTGTGTGTACAAAAGTCATAAAGCAAGGGTTAAGCATACGCTCTGCTCTAAAAAAGCAGGCAGCCATAACAAACATTTTAGAGAGAATTCCATTTGGAAACACACTTAATGTGAACAATTACTAGGGAGATACATGATGAACACTTTTTTCCTTTTCCCTATGTCCCACAATGATCACATTTTACTTTCTTCCCTCCCTCTTTCCTTATCATCCTAGACGCCTGGCACATATGACAACTCAATGCGCATGAACTGCGTGAACTGGGGAAGTGACCTGGGAGGTTAAGTCCCCTGCAAAACAGTGTTTTGGGTCGTGATTAGACCTGTACCCTCCATCTGGGGAAAACTCAGAGAAATAAATGGAGTTGTTTTGTTCTCTCACCTCACTCCCTCTCAGCAGTAGGAGACTCTGGCAAAGTGTAGCAACTCATTCAAAAGTTCCTATTTCTGTAAATTCAATAAAAACACAATTAAAATTTAGTAGGTGCTAAAACTTGGTTTTGAACTTTTATTAAAAAAATATATTTGCAAACATATAAAATTTAGGATGAAAAATGCTCATCTGAAAACAGGTAATAACTTAATATTTGCAAACATACACAGATGGTATAAAATCCATACCATTAAAAATGTTAATGATGCTGTATTGCGCTCATGGAACAAAAATCTTGCTGTAACCCCAGAGCTTCTCATGCTCACATTTCAGGGCGCTGAGACTCTGGTACACTGAAGGTCATGAGAGCCACATGGCCAAAGCAGGAATACAGAATAAAAATCCATTTAGAACACATACTGTTAAAAACACGTTTCTTAAGGAATCACACAGATAAAAGGGAAACACAATTTTGCATTTTCCCCATTCAAAGTGAACGATATTGCATCATAGCATTTCAAATGAAGATGTCAAATACAAAACCGAGTGAAACATTGCACACATCTCTCCTGCTGAATTTGCTGAAAAACAGGCTCCTTGAGGCCCCGGCCCACTCAGGGAAATGTTCTCAAGCACAGCTTTAAAAAGCTCAGTGTAAGTTGCTTTACTTGTTTCAGATCTTAACGTTTTAGACACCTGAAAACACAGGGCACTATTGGTTCCAGAAGGCCCTTTGAATACAACTGAAGAAAACCAAAGACAAGTAAGAAAGAAACACGTGCTCAGCAGCAAACACGCAGCAAGAATGCAGGACACACGTCCCTGTGATTCCTCGTCTTCACTCACGTGGACTGAGCCCACTCGTGCCTGTGCTGCCTCTCATTCCTCTGTGTTTCGTTTTGCCCAGAGTTACAGTATGATGTGGCTAATTTTGTTTTTTAAGCAGTTAGGCACCTTCAATTTCATGTTGCATTGTTAGTAATACAATGGCAGTTATGGCCTCTACTACCAAAATGAGAAAATTTCAAACTACATTCTTTGGGGAGGAGAGTAATAAAGCTGCGTGGTTTAAAAATATTTACCTAGTAGATTTGATGGGGTTTAAAATTTTTACAAGAAAACAGGGGTGGAAAAAGAACAATTCTTGACATGCAAAATTGGGTCATATTCTAAACTTAGCCTGTGCATCCTCCGGCAGAGAAGGACCCAGGTCAACTTGGGCTCTTAACAAAACCCCACTCCCAAAAGCCTTCCAAAGTAAGCCATGGACACACATTCACATGCAGATGGCATGAATGCTTCTGAAACTGACAGTCACTTGAAAACCTAGGATTCAAAGTCACACCTTACAAACCTCGGAGAGATGCACAATGAGGAGGAGCTTCTTCCTTAAAGGAAAGGAGCAAGGCTGTTTGGGAGGTGGGAGTCCATTCAAAGACACCACATTAACTACAACCAAAGAAGAGTAGTGCCACCCACCCAGGTGAGGGGTGGCATACAGACAGTCACGGTGACCTAAATGCAGGCACCTGCAGTTCTGCAAACCTAGCAAGAAGCATCTCTGTTTTGGTGTCCATTTTGATTCAACTAAGGTTTAAAACTAAGATTCCAGTAAAGTCACTGTAGCAATGTAAACATGCAACCTAAACTAGCATGAGGTTCTGGACAGAAGCCTGAACGAGGAATAAGGCAACTGAACTGCGACTTTCGGGCCAGGGTCATCCAACTGCAACTGTTCAGGCTTGGCCTGACTTCTCTAGGGACTCATTCTGGCCTGAACTTCCTAGTCATCATGATGGGGAACTTCTGGCTTCTGAATTTTCAAAATGCTTTGAATATATAAATCTGGGAGTTGAAACAGGTTTACCCTTTTCAAGTCTCCATGACTTGGGCACTTAAAAATTTACTTTCACACTAAGGAAACCCTATCACAGATTCTCTTTACTGTCTGTCATATTCATTCCTTGGATTAAAGGGTGAAAATTAACAGATCTGATTAAAGACCCTCTTCAGGATATTCTCTCAACTCTCTCGTAATATTGTCCATACTCAAATCATCATTTCAATTCAAATGTCTATCATAACAAGAATCCTTCGATTCTTCCGCTTACCAAAGCCCACTGAGACTACACCTGGGATGCTAGCAAACCTACCAGGGCAACTGTTTTCTGAGAACAGTCACGTGGCTCCCTGGACACCATCTCCTGGTGTCAGCAACACTTCACGTCTTACTGAAACTTTCTCTTTCCCAGGTGACACGCAAGCAATTCATTTTTGGTTGCTGAATTTACACACTACCTTTGAAATCAAACTATTCCTAATGGAGAATGAGAACTTAAAAGCTTCCCTGACTTCTGCGCAATTCACAAATAACTAGGTAAATGCAATAGAAGACAATAAATTGGGAAGCAGAAAAGTTGCCCAGGAAGCATGTTTAGATTAACAAAAGCCAATCAAGGTATTCTTTATGCTAAAAAACTAAGAGCAAACTAAAACAAGTATGTAATTCACAAGTAATTTTCTAAAATCTCAGCTAGAAAAAAAAAATCTGTGGACTTATGATTGAGTTACCATTAAAGCTTAAATGATTGTTCCCGAGGAACCATTACATCTGTCAGCATTATTCACAGCTAATCCTTATGCTAGCTGGTTGAGCCAATTGGGTTTTACCCCATCATTAAATAGTGCTCAGAAAAGTAAGCAGTGCATCTTAATTGGTTAAATACTACAAAATGACCTGTATCATAGAAACGAAGACACTTTCATTCAAAGAATATCTTAAAATTACTATTGCTGAAATAAATCAAAATCTACATTAAAATATTACTAATCACCATTACATGCCATAAAAGAATAAATATAAATCATGGCAGATCAATAGCAGCATAACAAAGCATCTTTACATATTTTCACACTTTGGGCTGCAAAAGTACTCACAGCCTAGGAATACATTGGTAAAGTTCTGAATTTCACACTTTGTTTTAAACTCCATATTCTATAATAAAGTAAGGGCAGTGTGAATAACAGCTCCCTTTTCTGCATAGCTTTAAAACTATTCTCAGTAGACTTGAGGAATGGAACCAGAATGGCTTTGTCAGATTGGTCCACTGGTCCTTTTGTCAAAGTGTTAAGGAAAACAATTAACAATGACTTCTCACTGTGTTTAGACAGAAAAGGAAAATAAGGCTATGATTCACACACAAATTTAACATTTTCAAAACCACTGGAGAGTAACTTAAAGTGAAGATATCTGATAGAATTCGGGCCTTACCAGTCCCAGCCTTTATTTCAAAGGTGTGCCACGCCTGCTCCTATACCATGACAGGGCCTGCAGGGCCCGATTCCAATGTATCCCCGCACTGGGAACCTGCTACATGGCAGCACTGGGGACACTTAAAAACAAAACACAATTAAGAAATTTCAGAAGTTTTAAGGCCCAAGTGAGGCATTCATATAAAATATACTTCACTTGAACAAATCAGTCCTAATTTGCCAGCTTAAACTCTGACCCTTAAAACACGAAGCTACTTTGCACAGAGCTGACTTCTGCTCTGTTCTGAACTTGACTATCAGCCCAATGCTCAAGTTTTTAGGGGGGGGGAGTGGAGGGGAGAGGGGTGTAGGCTGGGCTGAACTCTGACTGCTGCAAGGCTGGTGACCCCTTTTCCCTAAGACCTTGAACGTGACAGTGAGTTGAAAATCAGATTCCTTATTTCACAAACTTGCTTAGATCTGATGAAAACACCCACACAACTCAACACAATGGTCTTTTTTTTTTCTTTTTTTTTTTTTGTCAAAACAAAGGTCTGCTGGTGATGCTTCACAGTGAAACCTCCATTATCACTGGGAACGTCACTTGGAAAACATTTTTAAGGAATGAGTCTCTTTCTCATAGGCTCAATTTCAGGATTCTCAAAACTCAATGTTGTGTTTAGAAGTTTCCATGATGAGGCCTATTTGTTTCTGAGGTCGACATTCTGCCTTCGGATTCACTCTGCTCCAGTCATAGGTTGTGGTTGTCTTTGTTCTTGGTCAGAACCTGCAAGTAGACTTCATGAAGCGTACTGAGGAAGCTGGAATCATTCTGGAAGAGATGGTAATGTCACATTTACCTCATTAGAGCTTACTTTCTTGATAACAGCTTAGGAAGAAGCTGTACACATGATTTGTAAACTAATTACCCAAAGAATCCCACCACCCAGAGATAACCATCATTAATACTTTGGAATTCACTCAGATATTTTTCCACCTGGAGCATATGCCCAAGAAGAGAGAAACACTGGTTCTGGCTAGTCTTGAATTTTCTTTATGAACTGATTTTCTAAGAAGTCATACAATTTTTTTATTTTTAAAGAATGAAATTCAAAGACTAAATTGATATCCTACATACCTTAATTAGATGTATTAATGTATCCTGGAGCTGAGACTTGCTGAGGATAATGGAAGGCTTTCTCTGATTTTCTGATGTTCCAACAGTGAGAGGAGAAGGGGAGCTTGCTTTCCTCTCAAGGTCTGAGGACCTTGTAACTGTCTGCTGGAAAACACTTGGGGACAGCAGGACAGAGGACACTGCCGAAGTTGTTGCAGGAACCAGTGGGGGGCCTGCCACCTGCAGGGGAACAATGGTCATTTTGCACCGAAGTGTGGAAGCCAGCAGCCATGTCCAGAGTAGTGGACGCCTGGTAACAAGCATAAGCAGCAGGAGACTGGAGCCCAGAGTCCAGTGCTAACTATTTGGGGTTCAGATAAACATTCAGGAGCAGCATCTGGGCATTTTACATCTGGTTAGGAAGCCTGTTAGCTGAAGGATAAAGAGTCCATTTATATGGTAAGGATGCCCTAGAGTTGTTATGAGAAGCCAGGCCCAATCATCACAGAAGGGGAATCTGATAAATAACAGCAGGGTATGCACAGTAAGAATAATCCTGTGATAAATCAAACATGTAAAGTTTTTCCATGAGGGGCACAGAAATGACTGGAAGAGGGTGTGAAGGAACTTCTTGAGGTGATGGAAATGTTACATAACTTGACTGGGTCGTTACCCAAGGGATATACGTACGTTAAAAGTCAATTAAAAAATCTGCATTTTATTATACGTAAGTTTTATTTCAATAAAAAGAGAATTAAAAAAACTCAGTTATATGAAGCATTAGTTTCTATCTTTTTAAAAATATTTATTTATTTGGCTGTACTGGGTCTTAGTTGTGGCATGTGGGATCTAGTTTCCTGACCAGGGATCAAACCTGGGCCCCCCTGCATTGGGAGTGCGGAGTCTTAGCCACTGGACCACCAGGGAAATCCTGAGCCTTAGTTTCTTTGGTGGTGTTCAACATATTTATTATACCATTACAGGTATCAAAGATATATATATATATATTTTTTTTTGTGGTACACGGGCCTCTCACTGTTGCGGCCTCTCCTGTTGCGGAGCACAGGCTCCGGACGCGCAGGCTCAGCGGCCATGGCTCATGGGCCCAGCCGCTCCGTGGCATGTGGGATCTTCCCGGACCGGGGCACGAACCCGTGTCCCCTGCATCGGCAGGCGGACTCTCAACAACTGCGCCACCAGGGAAGCTCCCAAAGATACATAAATCTAATATCTATCTCCTTTCATTTAGATGTACTTCTGGGCTAATAATGGCTAACCATCAGAATACACAAAGAGTAATAATTAGTATTTTAAATAATTCTCACATTTTGATACAATCAACAGAGAGCTATATATTTTTTTCCTCCTATCTGTCACCCTCCTCATTTACAAATAGCCAAGAGCTTGCCATAGCTTCGAGAATGTGGTTTCTGGGTTCTGAGCCATTTGGTTTGTTTTTTTGGTGCAACACCAGGCTGAGAGCTCCCGCCAATCACCATGCAGCAGGACAAGCTACAGAAAAGACCCATTAACAAGACCAGTCAGAAGCTGGCTATACTTTAAATTCTGAGACTTGAGGAGCGGTGTAAAGGCTCAATGGCAAAAGGAATGTAAAAGTTTAAACACTGAAAAAAATAAGTGTGCATGTCAAGGCTGGTAGGTAATGGAGGATGAGGGCAACTTTTAAAGAATGAGGCAGAGGAGAAACAGCAAGACACAGAGCACACAGGCCTGGGAGGCTTTGTCGTCACAGCAACGGGAAACCAATGAGAGCAGCGTAGTGATGCTGCCCTCTGTTTACTGAGACACCACAGCTCTTCCAGGGCAAAGACAATCTCCTACTCATAGGGACCAGGCTGACTTGCTTTCAGCAGTCGCCCATTCACAAACACTGAGTGAGTGCCCCTGCTGTGGCCCACCCTGACCTCCCATACACACAGTCAGGGAAGACATCACTGCAGACAGATGCCTTGAGGCCTACAGAGGTCACAGCAATGAACTCTGCCTAGGGGAGCAGGAGGGGGCATCTAAGATGGGCCTAGGCTTGAAAGCTAAAACTTTTCACTCAAGTGACAATGTTTTACTTCACACTCAGCAGAAGAACTTAAACATACTGTGCTCTTCAGAAAAAGGGAATCCTTACCGGGATGGCACTGGGTAACATCTTAGGCTGGGCAAAAACTTCAGGATCCTGGTTTTGCTGCATAGACTGCAACATTTAAAAAGAAAAGATGAAAAGATGCAGCAAGTTTTAATTAAGATTTCTTAGTTACTGTGGAAAAATCTAGGTTAGCAGCAGTAAGGAATAGTTCAGACATGAACTGGTTCCTAGACTCCTGAGGGGAGAGGTTGACCAGGACTTGTGACAATGCAGGATGAGAGCTCTGGGACAGTACCCGACCCCCTTCAGTTCCACCCGAGAACAGGGGTGCATGCAAAGCCTTGAAAGCGTCTCTAAGGAAGAAGCTGAAACCTGTGTCTCTTGTAAGAGCTGGGACAGCCCAAGCCTATTTTTGCTGTGAAGGCTGTAGAGATGCAAGCAAGATCCTGGCAGTGTGATACCTCCTGATAAGTGATTTAAACTTTGGACAGGTGGCACTAAATAGTCTTCATACAGAGTCACACTTCCACATGCTAAATTTTATCCCCATTCACTGGGAGACAAAAAAACTTCCTGTGTAGAGCAAATACATTAGAACTCAATAAAGCCCAAGGTCCTAAAATTCAATACTGCCATATAAATGAAAATGTACATGTTTGTAAGCTTCCTTTGCAAGGGGCATGCTGGAGAGCAGGGTGCCATCCCAGAGGTCAAAATCTGGAGGGGGTGGCATTCACCACTGCTGGTTGTACTTCCAGAACAACAGGAACAGTGGCAGCAGACACACTGCAGGGGTGTGATACCTAACTGTTAAACAACATTTTCTCTCTTCCTTATACTGCAGACAGAAACAGCAAAAAATGACAATTTAATGATGTAACCGGGACACTAGGTTTCCTCTTATTCTGTATAGAATTTCAATGGAATGGAAAAAATACTCCATTAACTAAGAAATAATATTCAATTATTATGATGGGCTCTTCTATATAATATTATTTGGTAAAATGTTAAGAGTTGGGGACTATAATTATTAAAGGGCATGAGACTAAAACCCTGAAAGGTTCTACCCCCTTTCAGTTCTGTGATCTTGCACAAGTCACTTCCAACTCTGACCTGACTTCCTCATTTGTAAACTCACCGACCTTATAAATTGAGGGACAAGCCTCTTCTTCACCCCCACACCCACTTCACCACTAAGTCCCACTGATCCTACTTCTTAACAGATCCACGAGTCCACACTCCCCAGTGCAGGCCCCCACCAGCTCAAGCCTGGGTGACTGTCCCAGCCTCCTTCCTGATGGGTCATTCTACTTCCATCTTCTCCTTTCCCAGCACGCCACCCTTGGCTCAAAGCACTTGAAAGACTCCCCAGGGCCCTTAGAACAAACCTCTAACTCCTTGACACAATTTATAGAGTTTTGCTCATCAACGAATACCTGCTCCCCTACGTTTCTTTCCACGTAGATCCAGCCACAGTGCAAGTTCAGCAAATGCCCTCTCATGTCCAGGCCTCTGTATGTGCTATTTTCCTTGCTTCCACATACTCTTCCTACCTCTAGAATAGGTCTGGCTAACTTCTACTGAGTCTTCAGATCTCAGCTGAACATCAGTTTCCTGAGGAAGCTTTATTTGACCCCAGACCTCCAAATCTGGGATGGTCTGATGGCAGCCCTAACGCTCCTGGCACAAGGCAGGCACTCAGTGAGAGTACTGAGGGAGCCGGGGATGGAACAAAGATTGGGATAATCTGGATCCGTGGTCCCGAGTCAAATAAGGACTTCTGGAACTGTTAGGCAAAAATAAACAAAAAACCCTAAAATGTACACCCGGGAAGGAAAATACAAATACTGTTTCTTAGCTTTTATCAGTTGAAATAACTTTGGGAAGTGAATTGAGTTACAACACCAGTTACCAATGGTCTGGCTGATCACTGCAGGGCTTCTCTCTCCTTTCTTCTAGCTCCTGACACACTCAACAGCTGTCTCTTTAAACAACTGTCTCCTGTCAATTAAAATCCAGGTCTTTGCAGTTTCATCTCACCCAGTTACGGCCACCCACCCTCCTGTCAGTACCTGAAGGGGAGCAAGCACCATGTTGCTCAGGGAGGCTGAGGCTCTTGCTGCTGCTGTCTTCATGGGAGGCTCTATGAAGCTCTCGGGCGTGGCCAGCTGGCCAGCTGCTGCAGAAAAGCTGGGTGCCACTGCACCTTTCCCAAGTGACTGTGACTGTATTTGGTCATGCTGTGGGGTCAACCTGAGTTTCTGGAGAAGATCAACGCTTGGGAGGGATGTACCGGCTGTGTTTGTCACACTCAGTGGGGCCCTGAATGGGCTCTGGCTGGCAGTCAGACTGGTGTGGCTCAGCTCAGGGACTGGCTGACTCAGAAGTGGAGACCTCTGTCTAGGTGTGGTCTTCACTGCTTGCATCATGGTGGTGTTTCGGGGTAGGCTTGGGGGAGCCTGTCCAGTAGAAGCTTCTGCTGGTAGAGTAGGACTAAGCACAGGGTGCAACGGGATCGCATAGCTTGGGGCCTGCTTTTCGCTGGACTGTGTGATGGAGGCAGGAGTGATTAGCACCGGGGTGGTGACTTCAGGCTGGACTGAGTGGTGGGCAGCAGGATGGACACCCAGGTTTTCTGACTGAGGGGTCCCTCCTGGCTCAAAGGAAAATGGTAGGAACGAGCTGGGATCTTTCTGGGAGGCATCTCCTGGCAGCTTCTCCACTTCTTCTGAATCCAGACCCAAAACTGTTGGCTGTTCCTTTGGCAAAGAGGTTCCAAATAATTCTTCCACTGTCAGATGTTTGTGTCCAGACGGAGCAGACTGAAAAACAAATCAAACCACCCAATGAAAGAAATCTCTTGCAAACCAGCGCAACTAAACTTCTTTTCCATCAACCAAAACAGTTTGCAGAAGCAAGGTTGGGTGGAGTCTAAAAACAGGAAATGGAACAAACTGAAGATGTCCTCAGGATTAAGGCCTAGGTACATCTATCTGGTCTCCCCAAGGTGGTGGACAGAAATCTGCATTAGTAGTAAAATTCCAATTTTCCGGACTCTAGGTGATAGCTTAGAATTCACCTTTTTTTTGTTGGCAAACAGATATAAGGTGAAGGGGCAATTACTTTACTTCAAAGTTAATTGTGCCTAATTGCCCTATGTCAGTCACACATGGTAGGGAAACTACACTCAAGAGGACAGAGGGACCAAATGCTGATCAAGCAATCATACCTTCATTTTCATGATTTTTGACTAGAAGGTAGGCATTGCACCTTGAGGACTAGGCCCCAAATACCAGAAAATAAAATTAACTATTAAAAAAAATTAAAGTATAGCTGATACAACATTATATTAGTTACAGGTGTACAACATAGTGATTCAATATTTTTATAGATCGTACTTCATTTAAAGTTATTATAAAATATTGGTTATGTCTTCTGTGCTGTACAATATATCCTTATATCTTATTTATTTTATACATAGTAGTTTGTACCTCTTAATCCCCTACCCCGATCTTGCCCCTCCCAATTTAACCATTTTTTTTTTTTTTTTTTCGGTATGCGGGCCTCTCACTGTTGTGGCCTCCCCCGTTGCGGAGCACAGGCTCCGGACGCGCAGGCTCCGGACGCGCAGGCTCAGCGGCCATGGCTCACGGGCCAAGCCGCTCCGCGGCATATGGGATCCTCCCAGACCGGGGCACGAACCCGTATCCCCTGCATCGGCAGGCGGACTCTCAACCACTTGCGCCACCAGGGAGGCCCAAATTTAACCATTTTTTAAATAGCTAGCCATTCCTCCTTCCTACTCCTTAAGAATCCTTAAGAAAAAGCAAAGCATTTAAGCCTGAATATGTTAAATTTACATATATTTTAGTGATCTGGTTTATTGATACCACTGCAGCGACTCAAAGGAGAAATATTCATGCCTCCCACTTGTGAGCTTCCCTGCCCCTTCCCTTCAAGGAGTATTGCTGAATTCATTTAACATTTATTTGCTGAGTATGCACAGGGTGGCAGGTCCTGCTCTGACCTGGGCCCAAAGGACATACCAGGAAGTAACAAAAAAAACTCCTACCCTGACAGAGCTTACAGTCTCATGGGAGACAAAGTACTCTGAGAACACAAGCAGCCTCAACTTATGGTTTTATCCCTAAAGTGTATGGACTTCTTAGTTGTTTACATGAAAAAAAAAATTCACTGAAAACACATGATTTTCAGGGCCCCAGAAAGTCTATAAAGGCCTTAAAGTACACTGCATCTGAAATACAATGATGATAACACTATGGTATGATCCCATTTCTACAGGAAAACAAGCTCAGTTTTCCCCCATTGTTTGCTGCGTCCATTTGACAAATAATTAACGGTGTTAACCAGG